>NW_027361770.1:36670000-37372500 GCF_039654945.1 Dendrobates tinctorius
ACGCCTCATTAAAGAGGGCATGGGAGGCAGCTACCGGCACGTTTAAACCGGCAATAGCTAGTACTTGCACAGCTCGCTCTATGCTGGTCTGGATCGACCAACTAGACCAGCAAATAGACCAGAAGATCTCCAGAGACAAGCTACGGGCCGCCATACCTCTAATCCGCGGCGCAGCGGCATATTTAGCTGATGCTTCGGCTGATTCCTTACGTTTGGCATCCAGAACAGCAGGGTTGGCTAAAAACGCTATACGTAGCCTATGGCTAAAAAGCTGGAGAGGGGACACCCAGTCCAAAGCAAAGCTTTGTACCATTCCTTGCGAGGGTGAGTTCTTATTTGGGAAAGCCTTAGATGAAATCCTTACGAAGGCAAAAGAAAGGAAAAAAGGATTCCCTAACCCTCCTCTCCCATTTTATAGGAGGGCGTTTAGGAGAAGACCATTTGGCCGAGGAAGACCAGCAGAAAATCAAAACCGCTGGTCCACAAAGGAAGGAAAGGGCAAAGGTGCCATGTTTAGGGGATCCTCCTTCCGCAGGGACAGGAACTGAGGAGCCAGTCCCTCCAGTAGGGGGGAGGCTAAAAATTTTTTTTCGAGAATGGAGAAAATTACGCTTAGCCCTTGGGTCCTGGGCATTATTAAAGAAGGGTTAAAGATAGAATTTCATCAAGTACCCCATAATTCGTTAATCATAACATCCTTCAGCTCGCCAATTCAACAGCAGGCCCTGGAGGCTGAGATTTGGAGCCTTCTGGACAAAAAAGTTTTGGTCCATGTACCTAAAAGGCAGGAGGGAGAGGATTTTACTCCCCTCTCTTTCTGATACCTAAACCAGACGGGTCATTCCGGACGATAATCAACTTGAAGAAATTAAATTCCTTTATAATAAATCATAAATTTAAGATGGAATCCATAAGATCCACGGTTAAGCTCCTCTTCCCTAATTGTATGATGGCAGGCTTGGATCTGAAGGATGCTTATTATCATATTCCCATCCATTGCAGATATCAGAGATACCTCAGAGTGGCGGTCCTCCTCGATGGCACCATACAGCATCTCCAGTTCACAGCCATGCCATTCGGCATTTCCATCGCACCACGAGTATTTACAAAGGTGATGCTGGAAGTGATGGCTTTTTTACGCCACAAGGACACACTAATAGTACCCTATCTGGATGATTTTTTGATAGTAGGGAATTCAATTCGGCAATGTAATGAACGGGTTGCTGATACAATCTTGTCCCTACAGGCCCTAGGGTGGATAATAAACTTCAAGAAGTCCAGAATCGAGCCGCAGTCTGTTCAGTCCTTCCTAGGTCTCGAGCTAGACTCCATACATCAAAAATGTCTACTGTCTCAGGTAAAAATTTCAGCAATTAAAAAGAAAGTGAGGATAGCAATAGATCGGCCACACATATCTTTAAGGGAAGCAATGTCCCTCCTGGGATCCCTTACTGCCTGCATCCCTGCAGTTCGCTGGGCCCAGTTCCACACGAGGGAACTACAACACCAAATTCTCTTAGAGGAATCCCGGGATCAGGGTAATCTGACAAAGAAAATAACGCTATCCCAGGAGGTCCTAACCTCCCTTACATGGTGGCTAAGGGATGATAACTTAGCGGGAGGAGTACCTTGGGTTATAACACCCTCCCGTATAATTATCACGGACGCTAGCCCCACAGGATGGGGAGCCCATATGGGAAATAGTTTTGCCCAAGGCCTATGGGATATAGGCGAAGATCAGGATTCGTCAAATTTAAAGGAACTAAAAGCAGTCTATCATGCATTCTGTCATTTTCTTCCGCAGTTACAAGGGGAAAACGTGAGAATCCTTTCGGACAACACCACAGTAGTCGCATATCTGAACAGACAAGGCGGAACTCGTTCAGTCACCTTAATGTCTTCCGCAAGAAGGATTTTATCCCTAGCAGGAAAACAATTTTTGTCTCTCTCAGCACTCCACATAAGGGGAAGAGACAATTGGGAAGCAGATTTTCTAAGTCGCCATACACTGCGACAAGGAGAGTGGTGTCTAAGCCGGGAGATATTCACACGCATCGTGGCACTATAGGGTCGTCCCCAAATAGATCTCTTCGCCACCAGAGAGAACAGACAGGTGCGAAGATTCGCCTCTCTAAATATGACAGACAATCCGGAAATTCTGGATGCCCTCCAGGCCCCGTGGCAATTCAAACTGGCATATGCGTTTCCCCCAATCATACTTCTACCGCAGGTGATCAGGAAAATCAGAGCAGAGGAAGCACGAATAATCTTAGTAGCACCATTCTGGCCCAGGAGGCCTTGGTTTTCTTGCAATGTCAGTGACAGACCCGTGGGTGCTTCCCTCAACCCCCAGGCTCCTCTCACAGGGGCCATTCTTCCATCCTCAAGTGGACAATCTCCACTTGACGGCTTAGAACTTGAAAGGGAAATGTTGAGATCAAGAGGTTTCTCGGAGGGATTAGTCAATACACTCCTACAAAGTCGGAAAGTGACAACGACAAAAATTTACACCAGAGTATGGAGAAAATTCCTAGAGTCCCACGCAGAGCCGGATTTCGGAGAAATTCCGATTACAGCGATCCTAGAGTTCTTACAGAAAGGGAAGGAACTGAGGAATTAGGGTTAGCTGTTAACACACTAAAAGTACAGGTGTCGGCGCTAGGGGCCCTCTATAGTTATAACTTGGCAGGCAATAGATGGGTAAGCAGATTCATCTCGGCCTGTGAGCGGAGTGAGCCAGTGCACATACCTAGAGTTCCTCCTTGGGACTTAAACCTAGTTCTGGAGGCTCTAACGCGTCCTCCCTTTGAACCTTTAGATTCAATATCCCTTAAACACCTATCCTTCAAAACAGTACTGCTAGTTGCACTAACCTCAGCCAGAAGAGTTAGCGACATGCAAGCCCTTTCAATAGAACCCCCTTTTCTGTTGACATTTCAGGATCAGTTAATATTAAAACCAGACCCCTCATACTTACCAAAGGTAGCAGGGAAGTTTCATAGATCACAAGAGATCCACCTCCCTTCATTTTTTAGTAACCCTTCTACTCCAGAGGAAGAAAAGTTCCATACACTAGACGTTAGAAGAGCGGTATTACAATACATCGAGAGGTCTAGCAGCTGGAGGAAGAGTAGGGCTCTGTTTATTTCCTTCCAGGGCCAAAAGAAGGGACATGAAGTCACAAAGGGTACTTTGTCTCGGTGGATCAGAGACGCAATTGGGCTGGCATACGCCGAGAGCAATGAAAATCCTCCGGAGGGTATCAGAGCACATTCCGCCAGAGCTATGGCTTCCTCCTGGGCAGAGAGGGGAGACGTCGCAATCGAGTCTATATGTAAGGCGGCAATCTGGTCTACACCCTCTACCTTTTATAATCACTATAGGCTTGATTTATCATGCTCATCCGACCTAGTCTTTGGTAGAGCGGTCCTCAGCACGGTGGCCCTCCCAGGTGAAAGTCTCTGAAAGTCTCTCCAAGTGGGTGCTGTCGTGGCGAAGAGTTAAAAGCCGGATTACCTACCGGTAATGCTCTTTTAATGAGTCCACGACAGCACCCGTTCACTAACCCTCCCTAGAAGTTAACATAATGTATATACACCTTCTTAGTTGTAAAGTTAATAAAATTAGAATATTGGATAATATAATGGCCTAATAATTGGCGGTCCTCCTGGTACTCTGAAATCCAACCGAGGGGGAGAGGCGGACCGCCCTCTTTTATCTCTGTAGGTTTCCTGTTCTTATGGGCGGATCCCTCTCTCCAAGTGGGTGCTGTCGTGGACTCATTAAAAGAGCATTACCGGTAAGTAATCCGGCTTTTCTTATCTTTCAGGTTACATCGGGGGGGGGGGGGGGCTTATGTAGATAAGCCCCTAATGGCAGTGGCTGCAGCTTATATGCGAAAAATGAGGTGACAGATTCCCTTTAAAGTGGATGTTATTCAACTTTTCTATTTCATTTTTTTTCGTATTTTTAAAACTTTAATTTCCTTAGGTAACTTGAACCTGCAGTCGTTTGATAGGTTTTTTTTTGTACTGCAGTATAGTATATGTGTCACATGAGGTCAAAGATGGCAGCCACATGGGGATTCAGCAAGCCTTAGGGTTACCATATCAACCTATCAGTCACGTGTGATGGCGTCATGGGGGACCAATGGGAGCCACCGGCAATTGCGCTACTTAAATGCGATCAGTGATTGTTAAATAGCAGCGATCAGACCAACTTCAGTCCTGCAATTACAGGCAGATGCGATTTTATGCTACACAGCCAGCATCTGTCTGGTATTGTACAGGTTCAGCTCCTGAATCCGCTACATACACTTGTGTCACACGTCAGGAAGGGTTTAATAAGCTACCCAGTTTACTGCCTAAACTTGGCAACCTGGATGACCTTTTATCTAGCTTAGTAGAGCGGGCCTGTAGACCTCTCTCTATTGTCCCCACCTCTTGAATATCACCGTGAATCCTAGTACCCTGAAAGCTAACATCACTATAAATATTTTTGTTGCGCAGACTGCATATCCGAATTATACCATTGTGGTGTATTTTTGTTTTTTTTTTACCGGTATCATTTTTTTATTTTGAGGCCAATTCCTGTTTTTGCCGCAATTTTTGGAATCAGAGCCTGCAATGAAAAAAAGATATACATTTTACAGCAATTTCAGAAAAATAATGCAAAAACGCACTGCAGTCGCATCTTGTGCATCTCCTGAAAGTCATGTACACTATTTTTCTAATTCCTTTCTCGCTCTTTCCCACCATCTGTTGAGGAACTGTTGTTTCTCAGCTGTAAGAAAAACTACAACTCCCTAGTACAGTGATGGCGAACCTATGGTACGTGTGCCAGAGAGGGCACGCAGAGCCCTCTCAGCTGGCGCGCGGCCTCGCCTCACTGATCCGGAGCTGCAGCTTCCTCAGCTCTCACTTCCTCTCACGCATTGAGCGGCACGGCCGCAGAGCTGAATGATGATGTCCATCCATCCGCGGCTGCGCCTCTCAATGTGTGAGAAGAAGTGAAAGCCGAGGAAGCAGCCGGCGCGCGGAGAGGTGTGTGGCCACTGGTGTGTGTGTGTGTGTGGCCGCTGGTGTGTGTGTGGCCGCTGGTGTGTGTGTGTGGCCGCTGGTGTGTGTGTGTGGCCGCTGGTGTGTGTGTGTGGCCGCTGGTGTGTGTGTGTGGCCGCTGGTGTGTGTGTGTGGCCGCTGGTGTGTGTGTGTGGCCGCTGGTGTGTGTGTGTGGCCGCTGGTGTGTGTGTGTGGCCGCTGGTGTGTGTGTGTGGCCGCTGGTGTGTGTGTGTGGCCGCTGGTGTGTGTGTGTGGCCGCTGGTGTGTGTGTGTGGCCGCTGGTGTGTGTGTGTGGCCGCTGGTGTGTGTGTGTGGCCGCTGGTGTGTGTGTGTGGCCGCTGGTGTGTGTGTGTGGCCGCTGGTGTGTGTGTGTGGCCGCTGGTGTGTGTGTGTGGCCGCTGGTGTGTGTGTGTGTGGCCGCTGGTGTGTGTGTGTGTGGCCGCTGGTGTGTGTGTGTGTGGCCGCTGGTGTGTGTGTGTGTGGCCGCTGGTGTGTGTGTGTGTGTGTGTGTGTGGCCGCTGGTGTGTGTGTGTGTGTGTGTGTGTGGCCGCTGGTGTGTGTGTGTGTGTGTGTGTGGCCGCTGGTGTGTGTGTGTGTGTGGCCGCTGGTGTGTGTGTGTGTGTGTGGCCGCTGGTGTGTGTGTGTGTGTGGCCGCTGGTCTGTGTGTGTGTGTGTGTGTGTGTGTGTGTGTGGCCGCTGGTCTGTGTGTGTGTGTGTGTGTGTGTGTGTGTGGCCGCTGGTCTGTGTGTTTGCCAATGATGGGGAGATGGCCAGTGATATGGGAAGATGACCATTGATGGGGAGAGGGTCAATGATGGGAGTGATGGGGAGAGGGTCAATGATGGGAGTGATGGGGAGATGACCATTGATGGGGAGAGGGCCAGTGGTGGGAGTGATGTGGACAGGGCCAGTGATGGGGAGAGGGACAATGATGGGAGTGATGGGGAGAGGGACAATGATGGGAGTGATGGGTAGAGGGACAATGATGGGATTGATGGGGAGAGGGACAATGATGGGAGTGATGGGGAGAGGGACAATGATGGGAGTGATGGGGAGAGGGACAATGATGGGAGTGATGGGGAGAGGGACAATGATGGGAGTGATGGGGAGAGGGACAATGATGGGAGTGATGGGGAGAGGGACAATGATGGGAGTGATGGGGAGAGGGACAATGATGGGAGTGATGGGGAGAGGGACAATGATGGGGAGGAGGAAATGATGGAGGTGGTGGAATGGGCAATTTCTACATGAAGGGGATCACGATGGGGCATATTTCTGCATGAAGGGGATCACGATGGGGCATATTTCTACATGGAAGGGGATCACGATGGGGCATATTTCTGCATGAAGGGGATCACGATGAGGCTTATTTCTGCATGAAGGGGATCACTATGGGGCATATTTCTGCATGAAGGGGATCACGATGGGGCATATTTCTGCATGAAGGGGATCACGATGGGGGGCATTTCTGCAAGAAGGGGATCACGATGGGGGGCATTTCTGCAAGAAGGGGATCACGATGGGGCGCATTTCTGCATGAAGGGAATCACGATGGGGCATATTTCTGCATGAAGGGGATCACGATGGGGCGCATTTCTGCATGAAGGGGATCACGATGGGGCGTATTTCTGCATGAAGGGGATCACGATGGGGCGTATTTCTGCATGAAGGGGATCACGATGGGGCATATTTCTGCATAAAGGGGATCACGATGGGGCATATTTCTGCATGAAGGGGATCACGATGGGGCATTTCTGCATGAAGGGGATCATGATGGGGCATTTGGCACGTTGGCACTTCGTCATAAATAATTTGGGTTTTAGGTTGCAGTTTGGGCACTTGGTCTCCGAAAGGTTCGCCATCACTGCCCTAGTATGTCCTGACAAGAGCAGACCTTCCGAACAGGCTAGGGGTTATAGTTTTGTTCATAACAGGGTAGCCACAGATTGCATTACCCCTTTACTGCTCTGACATAACTTGTTACAGTTTGCTGGTTGCTCTTGCAAACCGCTGCACGATTGGGTCGCAGTGTCATATTGACATAGTAAGGCTGTGTGCACACAGTGCGTTTTTGATGCGCTTTAGCGGCGGTTTTTCTGCTCGGAAATGAGCCAAAAATGCTATGGAATCCTTATGCAAGCTTATTCAATGACAATCCTGAAGTGTTCTGCACATGATCACTAAATTTTGGTGCGTATTTGCAGTGCGTTTTTTTTTTTTTTTTGTGCAGCATGTCAATTCTTTCTGCGTTTCTGCACCCATTGACTTCAATTGAGTCAGTCAAATCTGCAGCAAAAACACAGATGTAAAAATATTGGGATTTGGATGTTTCGCCCCCAGCAGTTTGCCTCCGGGTACATTTCGCCCCCGCACATTTTGGCCCCCCGGATGTTTCGCCCCCGGATGTTTCGCCCCTGGATTTTTCACCCCCCGCATTTTGCCCCCCGGTAGTTTAACCTACAGCATTTTGTCCCTGGAAGTGTCACCATGTGATGTTTTGCCCCTAGCATTTTGACCCCAGATATTTCACCCTCAGCTTTTGGGGTCAACATACAGGGAACAAAACATCTAGGGCTGAACATACCTGGGGGTAAAATATACAGGACCCCAATTGCTGGGGATTCTTGTGGCTGCCTTTTCAGCAGCTCTATTGGCTGGCCTTAACCCCTTAACGACCAGGGGTATTTTTGGTTTTGCATTTTCATTTTTCCCTCCCCTTCTTTCCAGAGCCGTAACTTTTTTTATTTTTCCGTCTATATGGCCATGTGAGGGCTTACTTTTTGCGGGACGAGTTGTACTTTTAAATGACACCATTGGTTTTACCATGTCGTGTACTCGAAAACGGGAAAAAAATTCCAAATGCGGTGAAATTGCCAAAAAAGTGCAATCCCACACTTGTTTTTTGCTTGGCTTTTTTGCTAGGTTCACTAGATGCTAAATCTGAGCTGCCATTAGGATTCTCCAGGTCATTACGAGTTCATAAACACCAAATATGCCTATGTCCTCATTTGAAAAAAAAAGTCCAAAGTTTGCTAAAAAAAAAAAAAAAAATTGCGCAATATTCCAAGACCCGTAGCGTCTCCATTTTTCATGATCTGGGGTCGGGTGAGGGCTTATTTTTTCCATGCCGGGCTGACGTTTTTAATGATACCACTTTTGTGCAGATACGTTCTTTTGATCGCCCGTTATTGCATTTTAATGCAATGTCTTGGCGACCAAAAAAACGTAATTCTAACATAGTAACATAGTTTTGAAGGCATCTAGTTCAGCCTATTTTTAGTGCAGCTGTTCTGCATTGTTGATCCTGGGGAAGGCAAAAAACCCACAGAGTAGAAGCCAATTTTCTCCATAGGGAAAAAAATTCCTTCCCCCTAAGCTGGGTCAATCATCTACCTATAATCTGTTATTCGTAACCTTCTATACTGTTACTCACAAGAAAAGCATCCATTCCTTAAATTCATTCAGTGAGTTGGCAATCACCACTTCCTCAGGAAAAGAATTCCAGAGCCTCACTGCTCTTACCGTGAAGAACCCTCTTCTATGCTGGTGCAGAAATTGTCTTTCCTCCAAACGAAGAGAATGCCCCCTTGTGCTTGTCACAGACCTTGGTACAAACAGTTCATTGGAGAGATCTCTGTATTGCCCTCTGATATACTTGTACATATATTAAGTCTCCCCTAAGTCTTCTCTTTTCTAGAGTAAATAGACCTAATTTTGGTAACCTTTCTGGGTATTGTAGTGAACCAACTCCATTTATCATTTTAGTAAAATTCTGGTGTTTTGAATTTTTTTCTCGCTACGCCGTTTAGCGATCGGGGTAATGCTTTTTTTTTTATTGATAGATCGGGCGATTCTGAACGCGGCGATACCTAATATGTGTACAGTCATGGCCAAAAGTTTTGAGAATGACACAAATATTATATTTTCACGTGATCTGCTGCCCTCTGGTTTTTATGTGTGTTTGTCAGATGTTTTTATCACATACAGAAATATAATTGCAATCATATTATGAGTAACAATAGGTTATATTGACAGTTAGAATGAGATAATGCAGCAAGTCAATATTTGCAGTGTTGACCCTTCTTCTTCAGGACCTCAGCAATTCTCCCTGGCATGCTCTCAAACAACTTCTGGATCAAATCCTGACTGATAGCAGTCCATTCTTGCAAAATCAATGCTTTTATTTTGTCTGAATTTGAAGGTTTTTGTTTGTCCACCCGTCTCTTGATGATTGACCACAAGTTCTCAATGGGATTAAGATCTGGGGAGTTTCCAGGCCATGGTCCCAAAATATCTATGTTTTGTTCCCTGAGCCATTTAGTTATCACCTTTGCTTTATGGCAAGGTGCTCCATCATGTTGAAAAAGACATTGTTGATCGCCAAACTGCTCTTGGACGGTTGGGAGAAGTTGCTCTTGGAGGACATTCTGGTACCATTCTTTATTCATGGCTGTGTTTTTAGGCAAGACTGAGAGAGAGCCCATTCCCTTGGCTGAGAAGCAACCCCACACATGAATGGTTTTCAGGATGCTTGACAGTTGGCATGAGACAAGACTGGTGGTAGCGCTCACCTGTTCTTCTCCGAATAAGCCGTTTTCCAGATGTCCCAAACAATCGAAAAGGGGATTCATCAGAGAAAATGACTTTACCCCAGTCCTCAGCAGTCCACTCCCTGTACCTCTTGCAGAATATCAGTCTGTCCATGATGTTTTTCCTGGAGAGAAGTGGCTTCTTTGCTGCCCTCCTTGAGACCAGGCCTTGCTCCAAGAGTCTCCGCCTCACAGTGCGTCCAGATGCACTCACACCTGCCTGCTGCCATTCCTGAGCAAGCTCTGCACTGCTGGTAGCCCAATCCTGCAGCTGAAACACTTTTAAGAGATGGTCCTGGCGCTTGCTGGTCTTTCTTGGGCGCCCTGGAGCCTTTTTGGCAACAAGGGAACCTCTCTCCTTGAAGTTCTTGATGATGCGATAGATTGTTGACTGAGGTGCAATCTTTCTAGCTGCGATACTCTTCCCTGTTAGGCCATTTTTGTGCAGTGCAATGATGACTGCACGTGTTTCTTTAGAGATAACCATGGTTAACAGAAGAGAAACAATGATGCCAAGCACCAGCCTCCTTTTAAAGTGTCCAGTGGTGTCATTCTTACTTAATCATGACAGATTGATCTCTAGCCCTGTCCTCATCAACACCCACACCTGTGTTAATGGAGCAATCATTGAAACGATGTTAGCTGGTCCTTTTAAGGCAGGGCTGCAATGATGTTGAAATGTGTTTTGGGGATAAAGTTCATTTTCTAGGCAAATATTGACTTTGCAAGTAATTGCTGTTAAGCTGATCACTCTTTATAACATTCTGGAGTATATGCAAATTGCCATTAGAAAAAATGAAGCAGTAGACTTTTTAAAAATTAATATTTGTGTCATTCTCAAAACTTTTGGCCATGACTGTATGTGGGATTTTTTTTTTACTGTTTTATTTTGATTGGGGCGAAAGGGGGGTGATTTGAACTTTTAGGTTTTTTAATTTTTTTTTTATTTTTAAACATGTGTTTTTTTTTTGTTTTTTTTACTTTTGGCATGCTTCAATAGGAGGCTAGAAGCATGCGCAACCGGATTGGCTCTGCTACATATGGGCGATGAGCAGATTGCCCATATGTAGCAGATTTACTGCTGTGCTTTCAGCGCCGACCACCGGGTGGCGCTGAAAGCCATATGCCTGGAACAACCATAGAGGTCTCAGAGACCTCTGGTTGTCCAGGCAACATGACGCTGACCCCCGATCACGTGACGGGGGTCGGCGATGTTATTTAAATACCCGCTGTCAGCTTTGAAAGCGGGATTTAACTAGTTAATAGGCGCGGGCATAACAGCTGACATGTCCCGGCTTTGATGCGGGGACCGCGCCGGAGCCCTCATCAAAGCAGGGGAGATGTCTGGTGACGGACTGTGTCGGTCATTGGACATTAAGGGGTTAAAGGAGTATTATCACACTAGAACACTAAAAAACTGACATACTTACCTGTGACGTCTTCTCCTGCTTCTGGCTGTCTTTTCATCTTGCCTGGATCACTGATCCATGAAGCATCTAGAATGCCGCGGCAGTGAGGCCGAATGTCTCCTGGCCGCTCACTGACATGATGTCACTCCTGCCCCATTCATCAGTCAATCCAGGGGGCAGGATGCCTCTCCTGTCACCAAAACAGGATTCGTGTTATAAGTTTAGTTTATAAGTGATTCGTGACGCCACCTGTGGTGTTCGGCAATAGAGATGTAAGCCGACGCTACAGACAGATCCTCTGGGACAGATGGTGTGGTGCCGCAATGTTGTTATAGCCCTCCACAGGCAGGGTTGTAGTCCCATGGCAGAGTAGGTGAAGTGACACGTAGATGGTGTAGTGTCGGGCGCAAAGGGATGTAGCAGTGCTGGGCAGGTTGGCGCAGGAATAAGTGGAGGACACCAGGGCATGTAGTTCCAAAGCTTTACTCAGTCTGTTGTGCCCGCATTTGTGCCGTGTCCTCTGGGTCAGGAGCTCAGCCTACTTCCAGACAAGATGAAGTACTCCTTTTCAACACTCCGCCAACATATGTGCCTTTTCTGAACGTCTCCTCTTATAGCGCCTTTGAATGAAGTACTCCTAGTACTGAGTTACACTGGAGTTCCTCCTGTCAGATGTTCCTATGAACTCTACTTGTACGGCAGACAGCTGTAGCCTGCTTCGGGGACTCCTTGCTACTAAGTCCCTGCTCACTATTATGTTGCTGTTGTGCCCCCTAGTCTTGTGTGAGAATAATGCGGTCACTGCTTTTATTCCTCTGGTGTCTGCTGCAGGACCATTAGTATCTGTACAACCTCGGGGACCGGACCCCGGCCTTGCGCTGTGAACTTGGGAAAGGCTCTCTCTTCCAACCCCGCTCCTCATTTCCTCTATTCTCCCTACGGTCCGTGCCAATCCCTCCCTCCAACGGAGAATCAAGCTTCCCCTCTCTGTCTCTTTCCTGTGCCAGCAGACCCAGATCACCGCGGCCCGCTGCAGCACCTCCCCCTCCCATCCCCCTCCCGGGGACCCCCTCTGTCTCACTCTCTGTCCTTCTACATCCTCACTCACTGACTGAATGAATGACTGACTTGAACTCAACTCTTCCCGCTCTTTTATGTATGCTAAACTCCACCCACCTCCCTGCACGGTTCATGTTCCAAGGGTGCTATGCTACACTCCAAGCAGGGAGCCGCCGAAGGTGCTTTGCTACACTACTTTGTGGTGTGGGGTGCAGGTGTTGGAGTGTGGTCAGGTGTCTCCACCTTACCTGGATAGTGGGGTACCACACCTCAGGAGGAGGTGCAGTACCTCTGTGGTGACTGAACCCTCAGGGGCGCCACAATTGCTGAAAGCATGCTGCCTTATTTTGCTGTTCGGCATGAGAATACCCCTTTAATGCAGGCTATGTATGGAAGCAGGGGGACTGTTGACTGACTACAGGGTTAATCCCACCAACCATCTCTGCAGAACTGAGATACTGGCTTTGCTGAACTAAAGTGGTGGTTAACCAGCTTCTACAGAACCTCTTTATCAGGTTTTCAGAAGGGGGGTTTTGGGATTAGCCCTCACAGAACACTCTGCCAGTACACCAAAGAATGGAGCAGCAGATAAAAGTGGTATTCTCACTTCAGGATCCCTTTTTCTGTTGATGCCCATTCCTCAGATTAGGCCAAGACTATCGTCCAGTTGTATTCTGCATTGAACCAGCTGTTTATCAGTAGCTTTCAGCACCAACGACAAGGACAAGTGATTGGAAGCTGCAGCCATAGCTCTCCATGATTTCGGTGAGATCCAGGGAAGATGTGACAGGGCTTGTTAAAGAGCTGATCCACCGTGACATGCCTTATACAGGGGCATGCACTGCTCTGTGCAGAGAAATGCATGTTCTGGACTGGACTCGATTGTGTGCATCTGGGCTTTCAGTAACAAACGGCCCTTTGGGGACAACCATTAAATTGGTGTGGCCCTTGGTGAATGAGTTTGACACCCCTGCTCTAAGACAAGTGACCATCATTTTACTGTTATGTACTAGTGGTGTTACACTTAATGGCTTCTTTTTGTCATCTATTACATATCATACTATATCTAGTGATGAGCAAACCCAATCTGGAAAGTTCAGGTTTCGTATCGAACATTGCCTGCTCGGGTTCAACCACACCGAGCCAAAACAGGCAATGTTTGGAGTTTGCTCATCAGAAAATAAAAATCGCTTCTCTCCCCTTTGCCGAGGTCCCTACCTGTGTGGAGAGTCGTCTTAACCAAGGGAATCCCTAGCTAGGAATAATGAAAGGGATTCCCCCGGGTACGATGACATATTCGGATTGAAGAGGACCCTCCGCGTCTGCCGATACCTCATAGAACCATAGGAAAAAGGATGATCACAAGGCAATTATTTGTGTGTATAAAAATATAATTTTTATTGAAACAAATTCATTAAAACCATACTGCCAAAACTGGGGAAGTAGGAGAGTACAGATACACTCATTGCTCACAGTCACTCATTAAACTCGCAAATCCAGGAAGAGACAGCTACCACGAAAACGGATAGACATAGGGACTGCCAGCAATATATTGCAGCTACAAGGGGCAGAACTGAAAAAGCCCTAATAATAAACTACTACAAATATTAATATAGCCATAATTGTATCGCAAGCTGTATAGGCCACATCACAGATTATGATCTAGATGTCAACCATAAAACAATGCCGCTTGCCTGGCAATAACCCTCATACCCATAATTACAATAATACTCTGCAAATATAATCAGATAACCGTGGTCACTTCTAGTCCGCGCGACTGGAAGTAACGCTCACCAACCGGATGTGACGTGTCACTTCTGGTCGCACGGTATACCACGCTGCGGCTGGGAGATATAAATAATGGAGACACATGGTTGGTAGCAGGCCCTTTGAGAAAGGAGCCGAAACGCGCGTCGGGGCGGACGCGCTAATCCAGGAGGTAGCGGCACCCTGTATAAAAGATACTCAAAGGTAATTTTACCTGATTATATTGAAAAATGCACTCCCCTTGAAAAAGCAAATGCGAAACGCGCGATGGGGTACCGTCACTACTTAAGGTAATGTAGCAACACTTTTTCTTTTATATATCTTCTTTATACCTTAGCTTTCAAATCTCTAATATGTACTCTGGTCATTTCTGCCACATGGATTAACTTTTCTCTACCTGGAGTTGCATATTTTTTCACTTAGGCTAGTTTTACACTAGCGTTACTGGGCGCAGAGCAGGGCCGCCGCTAAGCTCCGCCCTGGCCGTGCCTCCTCCGGTCAGCTCCTCCTCCGATCGCATGACGCTGCATGCGATCAGCATACCTTATACTTAGCATTGGGTACGCTGGTCATGCGCTGGTACACTTTTGCTCGCTTCCGCCCTTTTTGCGCTGCGCCGACGTGCGCCAAACGCACTGTGTTGCATTTTTGTGCGCTTGGTGTAGCGCAAAAAGGGCGGATGCTCGACAGAGAATTTTGGGATGAATTCACAATAAATTTTCCTAATCAGAAGCATCCGTTGTTCATATCTCACATTAAAAACTCACATTTTGCTTCAGATTTTCTGATTTTATAACAGAAACGTTAAATTGAAGCAAAATCTTGTGTGAAGGAGCTAAACAATAGTTTTTTCTACAACATGTATTGTCCCAGTGGAAAATGATATATTCCAGTTTAAAAATGCTTCCAAGCTTCAAAAATGTCACATTTTCAAAGTTGTGAAAGGAATAACGGCAGCAGAAACTAGCAATATGCAGAATTCCATGATAAAAGGTTTACATCAGGAAAAACGAGCAAATATGTAAGTATTTGTGAAAAAAGCATACTAACTCAACGGTTCATTAGGTCGGGGTCATATGCAGCGTAAATGTCTAAATCCCATCCACATGCTCATGAAAAAATGCACAGTTAAAAAAAATGACATGCAGTGCAGCAGTGGCGTCCCTACCATGGGACGCCACTGCCCCCGGCCGTCAGGGGCCTGCCACCAAGGGGTGTAATGCACTCATGAACAGCGGGCCCCCTGGATCTATCATGCTCTAGTAGGTGCCTGTCTCCTCCTGGAGCATGGCAAGGATAAACTAATACTCACCGCCTGCTGCTGCGCTGCTTTCCTCACTATGCTTCGATGCAGATCCTGAGACGTGAGCAATCTCATGATTGCATACATCATTCCAGGTCCTGTATCAAAGCAGCGTGTGACAGCAGGTGGTGAATATTAACCCCCTGCCATGCTCCTGTAAGTGACCAGCACCTACTGGGGCATGGTGTACCCTCTTCCCAGCACTAAGTCAGCATTAGAACTTCATTTCAGGCTGTTGGCAGGGGGCATGGCTAAAGGGGCAGGGCAGAGGTTAGGAGACATGTTAATGAATCCTTAAGGTCCATTCACATGCACTAAGTAGTTGCAGCAGACAATCTGCAGCCAATTTATAGCAGAAAATTCTACACTAAAATTGACATCTAGTGATACGATTTTGATGCGACAACCTTGTCCTCTGGCTGTGATTGACAATGGCTGGAAACCTGCAAATCATGGTTGGTGGACAAGGTTACCACTCTGCTTATGAACATGGCAGATCACTGTATCTCAAAGGCAGGACTTCTACTTTGAAGCTGAGCAGAGAATCAGACTGCAACTAAACAAGTGAGGCATAGTTGGAATCAGTAAGCCTCACCCTACATTATACTATCCTCAAAGTTTCCCTTTAAGGTAAAATAAACACATAGTATTCTATATCAGCACTTTGTAATAGATAATTTTTCACATTTGTGCAACATAAACTTTGCAATAATTCTATATAATGGAAATGTTAATTGCTTACCAGAGTCATGCAGAAGGAACTGCTGCTGGATACCATCAATATTGATCCCCTGGAACTCCTGGGGAATAACAAGTTGATCAAGAGTTTGGGGCAACCTTGGAATATTGCTAAGTTGCCTTGTTAATCGTATTGTTCTCTTCAGTGTTGCTTTCTTTGTGAGAAGTGCTACAACATTAGAATGGGCTCCTGAAATGACTTCTGTGAGAATCTGTTGTGGTGTCTCCTGTGTTGTCCTTGCCCTGGTGACCGCCTCATTGACAAGTCGGATTGCTTCAGGTCTTGCTGCTTGTGCTGCGTGGTTGTGGGATTGGTTACTTTCACCAATTCACCAGATGCTTCATTGGTCCAAACACGTCCCTTGCAAGTCGACCGTTTTTCACCCACCCAGATGGAATGGACATCGTCAGCCGTTCGTTTGGAAAATACGTAAATGTGATTCTCGTAGACCAACTTCTTCCCACGTTTGGATAGAACTGAATTCATACTTGTAGAAAGTGAATTGCTGTGGAAGCTGACTGATTTTTTTGTGCTAGTACACCTCTCTCTTTGTAGAGATTTTAGACACTGCTAAATTCTGATGTAAAGATGGAATAAAAGCTAGTCTAATGTAACTTGCAGGACACCTGACATGAAAATTGTTACATCTGCAACAAAACTTGCAAAAAAGCAGGTCAGTGCTGGGTCAGCTAAAAGTTCACAAAATGTTTTGAGTTTAGAGTGGTTTACATTCCCCACCTAAATCAGGCCTCATTTACACTGCATTTTTTGAATCCGTTTATTTTTTTCGTGGTATGTTATTGTAACACAAAAACGTTTTAGAAACATTTTGGAAAATGTCTTGTTAAAATTGCGGGCAAATTGCAATCAGTTGTGAGGTTTACAGATGGAAACAGTTGATTTAAAATGTCACAAAAGTGCAGCACTCTATACAGTACTTTTGTGACATGTGAATTGATGACGGACCACAAGGACAAACTGGCGAAACATCCAAACTCAAAATTCTGGGGGCAAAACGGTACACACATCCGGGAGCAAACTACCAGGGGTGAATTGCTGGGGGCGAACTTCTTGGGTGAAAAATCCGGGGACGAAACATCCAGGGGCAAAACATCCGGGGGCGAACTGCTGGGGGAGAAAAATCTGGGGGCGAAAAATCTGGGGGCGAACTGCTGGGGGCGAAAAATCCGGGGGCGAAACATCCACGGGCGAAATGTGCGGGGGCGAATTGCTGGGGGGTGAACTTCCGGTGGGTGAAACGTCCTAAAACCAAAAATATTTGCAGATTTGCTGTTTTGTTTTGCATTTTTACCAGCTTCCTATGGTGTTAAATTAAATTGCATACTCAATTGCATATTCAATTAGTAAGTTAAATTGAATTCATAAGTTAAATTGCATTCATACTAAAATAAATATAAAAAACATTTTACTCACCTAACACCAAGTATCCTAGAAATAATGTAAAATAATAGACCAACATATACTCTTCTGTCCGCTGTAGTCCATGTAATCCCAAGTGTCTCACGGCAATCTCACGTGTAGAACAGTCATATTGGGAGATGTGACTGCTCTACCCAGCCGCCGGCGATACACTGACAGGAGGTAATCACTCCCACATTGTATCACTGAGCTGCTGTGAGAGTTCACCGACGTTCATCAGCTCTGGTGCTCTCACTTACTGCACCGCTGCGTGAGACCTTTCCCATGCAGCAGTGGTGCCATAAGGGAATTCACCAGAGCTGATCAGCTGATAAACTCCGGTGAACTCTCATTGATATACCAAAAAAGATGTGAACAAATCAAAAGTACAGAGAAACATATTTAAAATAATATTTATTGAAAATAAATAAAAATAGTACCAAAAAAACAATATGTAAAAATGTCAGTATATCAGAGTCAGCCACAAGATGGCGCCAACAGTAATATCCCAAAAGGGGTTATATACAGTACAACAAGTTAAGATTAACATACAACCCACTCATAGAATGTGACAAAATTAACAGTAAGAGGTCATGTTTCAAAATAAAGTAACAATAAAGTAAAAATGAAGTGAAGGAAGTCACAAAACACAGAATGGTTGAGTAAAAAGTAAAAGTATTTACCAATAAAGTAGAGTACTGCGATGCTAGGAGTCCCTACATACGTTTAAGCTAAATGAGCCGCCTTCTGGGGGGGGGGACTCTCTCACGGCAGCTCAGTGCTATACATTGCGGGAGCTATTACCAGCTGTCTTTGAGAGCAGTCACATAACTGATGTGACTGCTCTCAGTGATCAGGATCGTCGTGGGACATTATGGATTATCTTCTCCGCAGACTTCTTATAGATGCGCCCTTTCTGGGGCGACTGAGAGATTATGTTTTTAGTCTGGGAGGGGCCAATATCCATGGCCCCTTCTTAGGCTACTAATATCAGCCTGCAGCTGCCTGCCTAGCCTTTGCTGGTTAGATTTTATAGGGGGGGGGATACTGTGTCTGTTTTTTTTTTTTCTGGGATCCCCTGTAAACTAGCCAGTAAAATCTAAGCAAACCACTGCGAGCTGATATTAATAGCCTGGGAACCTTTATGGCTATTGGCTCCTTCCCAGAATATTAGCAGCCGTTAGCAGTCGGCTTTCCCTCTGCTGGCTATTAAAATTATGCGGGAGCCCACGCAATTTTTTTTTTTCTTTAAAATTAACAGATACTGACTGGTTACAGCCTATGTACGTTCTTATTGTTAACGCTCCTACATAGGCTGGTGACAATGTGTGTGTTTGTGTTTACTTACCGCCTTAGTAATGAGGGTGTCTTGCTGACACCTTTTCATTACTTAAGCCTAGAGCTAGATGTCAATGACAGCTGCTGACCCAAGCCCTAATCCCATTATTCTGATGCCACTGCTTCAGCATGAAAAAGGTGGCGTTGAGCCAAGAAATTACATCACAAAACTTTTTTAAATCTTTATTTACTCAAAAAAGCATTTATTGCTGTACAAAAACGAGCGTTTCTTCCGCATTGTTTTTCCTGACAAGAATTACAGAAACCTTGCTGAAATTTCTGCAAAAAAAATTCTAAATGTGCGCTTATAGCCTAACTGTTCTTCGCCATCACTTGCTGGTGTCAGTTGTTTTTTACGGTTGACAGCCAACTCTTAGCAGCTGGAATTGGTGATGAAAAAAATAATCAATGCTATTTAATTCTTCAAATGCATCAAAATGACAATGAAAATCTAGTTTTCAGACTGTGTTCCTCCAAACAATTGTAATAAAAGTCAATAGAAATACTATACGTACTCCCAAGTGGTGCTAATAAAAACCAAAACTGATACCGCCCCCAAAAAAGCTCCTCTTCAACTACATTGATGGAAAAGTAAAAAAGTTGTGGCTCTTTGAATTCAGCTACATAAAAATAATTACGGTTTTCTTGTATTAAATGTTATTATGCAGAAGTAATAAAATCGGAAATAAACTAGACCGGTGGTATCACTGCAGTCAAAATGACCAGTATAGTAAACATGAAGGCCTCAATTAATCAAAATATGTACACCAGAAATCTGGCACAAAACACTTCGAAAGATCTCCAAATTTTTGTGCAACATAAGGTTGAGTAAAGATTTTGCAACTTGCCATTTGAAGCAGTTCTGCGAAAATGGGCAGAGCTGGGGAGTGGACGAGGTGTGGCCACGAATTGAGTACCTTAATATGGTATAAGTGAAAATGTAAGTACCCCACACAAAAAGCAAGCTTCACACATGTCCATTGTCTGAAAAATAAGTGTTACAGGTCTCTGAAAATGGCACAGCACACCAGTTTTTTGTAATGAAGTTCTGAATTTTATTTAAGAAATAAAATATATAAAAAAATTGTACAAGTTTGCGATCACCTGAATTGTGCTGACCTGAAGAATTCCTTTCCAGGTCAATTTTACCTTATAATGAGCACTTTAAAAGCGAAACCCAAAAACACTTTACATTTTTTTTTTTTTTACCATTTGAACTTAGTGTATACTAACATGAATGGTGTCATTCAAAACTACAATTCACCCCTCAAAAAAGCAAGGACTCATATTGCTATATTGAAAGAAAAATAGAAAATATTATGCCTCTTAGAAAAATGGTGAGGTATTAGCAAAAATACCAAAATTAAATTTGTCTCAGATCGGGGAAAGGATTAACAGTATAACATTTTAAAAAACCCTTCTCCCCGGGTGACTTTCCATTTTTCCTTTTTTTTTTTTTCCTCCTCTCCTTCTTCCAAGACCCATAACTTTTTTTTTTTTTTTTTTGTCAGTCAATATGGTCGTGTGAGGGCTTGGTTTTTGCGAGACGTGTTGTACTTTTGAATGACACCGTTGATTTTTACTATATAGTGTACTGAAAAATGGGGGGAAAAAATCCAAGTGCGATGAAATTGCAAAAAAAAGTTCAATTCCACAATTTATTTATTTTTTATTTACTATATTCCCTATAATGAAAAACTGACCTGGTAATATGATTCCCCAAGTCAGTATGAGTATGCAGATGCCACACCTTTTGATAGATCAGACATTTCTGAACACAGCGATACCATATACACTACCGTTCAAAAGTTTAGGGTCACTTAGAAATTTCATTGGAAAGAAAAGCACAGTTTTTTTCCAATGAAGCTAACATTAAATGATTCAGAAATACACTCTATGCATTGTTAATGTGGTAAATGACTATTCTAGCTGCAAACGTCTGGTTAGTAATGCAATATCTTCATAGGTGTATAGAGGCCCATTTCCAACAACCAACAATCCAGTGTTCTTATTGTACTTTGTGTTTGCTAACTGTGTAAGAAGGCTAATGGATGGATAGAATACCCTTGAAAACCCTTGTGCAAGTATGTTAGTACAGCTGAAAACAGTTTGGCTAATTAGAGAAGCTATAAACCTGACCTTCCTTTGAGCTAGTTGAAAATCTGGAGCATTACATTTGTTGTTCCATTAAACTCTCAAAATGGCCAGAGAAAAAATTTTCATGTGAAACTCGACAGTCTATTCTTGTTCTTAGAAATGAAGGCTATTCCATGCGAGAAGTTGCTAAGAAACTGTAGATTTCCTACAACGGTGTGTACTACTCCCTTCAGAGGAGAGCACAAACAAGCTGTAACCAGAGTAGAAAGAGAAGTGGGAGGCCCCCGATGCACAACTGAGCAACAATACAAGTACATTAGAGTCTGTAGTTTGAGAAATCAACGCCTCACAGGTCCTCAACTGGCAGCCTAATTAAATAGTACACGCAAAACGCCAGTGTCAACGTCTACAGTGAAGAGGCGACTCCGGGATGCTGGCCTTCAGGGCAAAGTGACAAAGAAAAAACCATAACTGAGACTGGCTAATAAAAGGAAAAATTAATATGTGCAAAAGAACACAGACATTGGACAGAGGAAAATTGGTAAAAAGTGTTATGGACAGACGATTCCAAGTTTGAGGTGTTTGTATCACACCGAAGAACATTTATGAGATGCAGAACAACTGAAAAGATGCTGGAAGAGTGCCTGACACCATCTGTCAAGCATGGTGGAGGTAATGTGATGGTCTGGGGTTGCTTTGGTGCTGGTAAAGTGGGAGATTTGTACAAGGTATAAAGGATTTTGAATAAGGAAGGCTATCACTCCATTTTGCAACGCCATGCCATACCCTGTGGACAGCGCTTGATTGGAGCCATTTCATCCTACAACAGGACAATGAACCAAAGCACACCTCCAAATTATGTAAGAACTATTTAGGGAAGACACAGGCAGCTGGTATTCTATCTGTAAAGGAGTGGCCAGCGCAGTCACCAGATTTCAACCCCATTGAGCTGTTGTGGGAGCAGCTTGACTGTATGGTACGCAAAAAGTGCCCATCAAGCCAATACAACTTGTGGGAGGGGCTTCTGGAAGCATGGAGTGAAATTTCTCCAGATTACCTCAGCAAATTAACCGGTAGAATGCCAAAGGTCTGCAATGCTGTAATTGCTGCAAAGGGGGCATTCTTTGACGAAAGCAAAGTTTGAAGGAGAAAATTATTTGAAATAAAAATCAATTTTTCGAACCTTGTCAATGTCTTGACTTGATTTTAAATTAATTTGGCAACTCATTTAATAAAAATGTGAGTTTTCATGGAAAACACAATTGTTTGGATGACCCCAAAATTTTGAACGGTAGTGTATGTGTATTTTTTTTATTAAGGGGAAAAAGGGGTGTGATTTGAAATAATTTTTTTTTTTTGTTTGTTTTTTTGTTTTTTTTTTTAAATTTTCTAATTTTTTTTTAAATATTTTTTTTATTTTTACTTTTAATAGTCCCCTTAGGAGACTTGAAGGGATCATCCAATCGCCTGTGCTATACATAGCAGTGCATGAGCTCTGCTATGTATAGCAAAACCCACAACTTCCTGTGAAGCCAGAAGCTGGTGTTAACAGGAGCAACAGGACTGATGCAGTGTCCTCTTTAGACCCCCGGCCTTCATGACAACCCATCAGTGCCCCACGATCATGTGACAGTGGCCACGATGGGTGTAGTTTGTGAGGCTCTTCTGACTGCTGCATGTAAAATGCCATTATGAGTGATTGACATCGGCATTTAACTGGTTGATGGCTGATTAAATTGGCCATCAAGCGTGGGGAAAGATGCAGAGCCCGCATCAAAGGCAGGGATATGCCAATGATGTAAATATACACCATCATTTGTGAAGGGGATAAAGACAACGTGTTAACCTGATTTTTGTAATGCAATGTAAAGACATGGCTGTAATAACTGAATACATTGATACCTTTGGTAAAAAAAAATCTGCCTTGTTGTTCTTCTGTAATCAGTTTTGTATTAATTGGGTGTACTCCTCCCCATCTGTGATTCCTCAGCCCCTCTGCTGTCTGTAAATAACCTGCCCTCCGGTCTGTGAATGACCTGCCCTCCGGACTGCGAATGACCTGCCCTTCGGTCTGCAAATTACCTGCCCTCCGGTCTGTGAATAACCTGCTTCAGGCTTCTACCCAAGCAACTGCCGGTTATAGTACCAGTCTGCTAAGACTTGCATCCCTAGACACAAAGGTAAGAGATTCACAAAGATATGGACAGAAGACTAAATAGCTACTTTATGGAATAGAAGAACAGATGCCTTAGGCCGCAAGATCCAGGAGGCTTCTACCCCATGTGGAAAGAGCCATGCCCTTCTATGGTGACTATAGCTTAATCCAACCTTCCACATTGGCAGATTAAAACCAGAAAACAATGTTAGCCCTATAGCAGGTCTGACCTCTGCCAGAGCAAATCGGGGCCCACAAGCCATCTGAACATCCGATCGGACCTGTGAGAGACAGATAAAGCTGTGCAGCTCTGACTACATCAGATTATGTGAGAACCTCTCGGGGAGATGATAGGGGAATTACCTAAACGAAGGAGAGCAGCCTCCTCATTAAAGTTAAAGGTGGAGAATTCTGCTAAGGAGAAAGTAGGGATCCGAACATCAGAGCACTCAGTCCTGGAAAAGGAGCCCACTTCATAGCCTCACTGGATTGAAAAGCTTGCAAGAGAGTGAAAAATTCCTATGCTAGAAAGCTGAAATGGAGAGAGCGCTTTCTGATAGGCGCAAAGTAGAAGACTGAAGTACAATCCGGACCCAATTGTGTTTCATACAAATGCTGTGATTTCTGTGTAAACTGTGTATTTTAAACACATTGTGAGACCTGCTGACAGGCAGCACAAACAGGGTTAATCTTCCCCCTCATGGGCTTCATAATATTACCCAGCTCTGCTTGGTATGCTGAAGCTTCTGGAACAAACTCCCCTGGGCACTCAGCCAATGACTGCATCTGTAAGGCTATGTGACCATGTGACCACGTTGCAGAAATGCTGCGGAAATGTCTGCAACATTTCCGCAACTCCCTGCCGCAGGTAAAACGCATGCAGAATTCGCATGCTTTTTCCCGCAAAACAGAAGCGTTTTGCAAGCGTTTTTAGCCTGCAGAATGCTTGCGCTTTCCAAGCGATTTGAAGCATCGCTTCGAAAGGTGATTGACAGGTTGGTCACACTTGTCAAACATAGTGCTTGACAAGTGTGACCAACTTTTTACTATAGATGCTGCCTATGCAGCATCAATGGTAAAAGATACAATGTAAAATATAATTAAAAAAAAAAAAGGGATATACTCACCTTCTGGTGGCCCCCCCAGAGTCGTCCCGCCCCTCAGCAATGCTGCCAGCAAGCTCCGTTCCCAGGGATGCATTGCGAGAATCGCCTGACGTAGCGGTCACACGACCGTGACGTCTTCTGGGGTGATTCTGGCAATGCATCCCTGGGACCAGAAGATGCTGGCGGACTGGCGGGAGAGCTCCGGGGGCCATCAGAGGGCAAGTATATCCCAATTTTTTATTTTAATTCTATTTTTTACAGGTATATGGTACCCAGGGCATGGAGGAGAGTCTCCTCTCCTCCAGACCCTGGGTACCATCCACACTTGAAGCGTTCACTTTATGCATGTTGGGCATAACCACATGCATAAAATGAGTGTTTCAATGCTATCCAATGGCGGCGGAATCGCCGCGATTCCGAAGAAATAATGAACATGCTGTGGATTTTACCACTGTGCGATTCCGCAGCGGTAAAATTCGCAGCATAGGCACAGCAACTGCGGAATCCCATAGGATTGCATGGGATGCGTTTTGTTAGCGTTTTTTAAGTGTTGACGCTTTTTTTTCCCGCAGCGGAAAACGCTTAAAAAAAGCGCAACGTGGGCACACAGCCTAAGAGTCACATGAGAGTCAGTTAAGAACTGAGGTGGCAGTTGAAGGTCAGACATTTTGTGAGAGGAGTTAGAAGAGGAAGCCATTTTGCAGAAGTGGTTTTCTCCCCCTGACTGCTGGTCTAGAAGGGACTACTAAAAGAAGGGGACGGACAGCCTTCATATTAGGAAAAATCCTACTGCACCTCTAGGAGGAAAAACTATCTTACACTGATTTGATGAAACAAGTATTCCACAAAGATGTGCCTGTCTGCAGGTATAAGTCAAGTCAATCTTCAACTGAGTGTAAACCTGAACACTAATTCCCTACTGTTTGAAAATAATTACTTGCCCTCGTTATCATTGGTAAAGAAACTCTAAGTTCATACTCCTTCTTCATGATTGGGACTTAGTTGCACAAACCAATATCACCACCATCATTATCTACTTAAAGAGGCAGCTACTGTGCAAACCATCAACCTCCACATTACCCATTCTGATGTGCGCAGATTTGGGATTCACCATCAGCTCTATATCCAGGAGCCCGTCTCAAATGGTCTGATATGCATCTGGCACAATAACATATTATCCCTCACTGTTATATCCCTTGTTCTTTTTATATATTGTGGAACTGTGTGTGCATGTAATTGAAGAGGGGAAAGAGGCTCATTGTGACATAAAGCTTGGCCACCATGAGGAACATTATAATTTGCCAGGAGTGCAATCCTCTGCTGTACAGCACATGAGGATACCACACAGATGGCTAATATGGTGAATCTGAGGTTCTGTCTATATTACCCACTTCCTATGACAATTCATTTGAGAATCCCCAGTGCATGATGGGATACTCAAACGAATCATCATCTGGCAGAAACTGATGTAATTCCCCTTTCCGCCCTGAAATTAAGTATCGGGGGGGCTGGGACATCCTGACACTCCCCTTGCTTTGTTTGCTGTCCTGAAATGAAGTGTCATCAGTGAAACTTGTTTCAGGGGGTGGTCCATGCGATGTCTTCCTTGTGCAGAGTCTCGTCCGTGTGCAGTCTTCCCCAGTGCCCTGTGCGAAGTGTGCAGCGTCCGGTCCGCTTAGATGAATAGTAATAAGCAAGCAGCAGAGCTGATGACTCTAAGGGCCCTGTCACACACAGCGACTCACCAGCAATCCTGACAACGATATCAACTTGTCAGGATCGCTGGTGAGTCGCTTCATGATCGCTGGTGAGCTGTCAAACAGGAAACTTCACCAGCGATCAGCACCAGCGACGCCGAGCGCGCGGCATCACTGTGTACGTTAGTTACCAGCGCGCTGATGCAGGGAGCTGGTAACTAAGGTACACATTTGGTTTCTAAGCGGCGTGCGTCACTTAGAAATCCGATGTGTACCTTAGTTACCAGCGCGCTGATCGCTGGTCTCCCGCCTGTCACACGCAGCGATGCGTGCTGGCCAGCGGGAGACCAGCGATCAAAAAAATGTCCTGGCTATTCCAGGACGATCAGCGATAACCGGCAGGGGGGCCGGTCGCTGGTCAGTGTCACACACAGCGATCTCTCCGGTGAGATCGCTGTTGCGTCACAAAACTCGCTAGCAAGATCGCTATGTGTGATGGGGGGCCTAAGTTTCAGGGCAGCAAACAAAGCAAGGATGCTGCGCTCATCACACAGGGCACTGGGGAAGACACAAGGGAGAGAACAGGGACTCTCACTGATGACTCTTCGTTTCAGGGTGGCAAACAAAGCAAGGGGAGTGTTGGGAGGCTACGGTAATTGAATATTACTTTTAGGTTTCGGACTAACCCTTTAAGGACTATCAGCTGGTCACAAAAAGTTCTACAAAGTCTTTTGTGCTTTTAGAAAGTGTCAAAAGTTCACCTTTCACCAGATATCCACTGTTTATAAGTTATACTATCTACCATGGCCTCGTCAAACTTATGTAATATGTTTTCTTGTAGAGCTATTAGGCTAAGTGCACACGTACCGGAACTCTCGCGGAAATTACCGCGAGAATTCCGGAATTCCAGTCCGCGGGAAAATCGCATTTTAAATTCCCGCGATTTTCCCGCGGAAAAACTAGCATTTTGCAAGCGTAATTAGCTTGCAAAATGCTAGCGTTCTCCAAGCGATCTGTAGCATCGCTTGGAAAACTGATTGACAGGTTGGTCAGACTTGTCAAATATAGTGTTTGACAAGTGTGACCAACTTTTTACTACTGAGGCTGCCTATGCGGCATCAGTAGTAAAAGATAGAATGTAAAAAAAAAAACAAAAAAAAAAACTGTGTTATTCTCACCCTCCGACGTCCCGCGCATCCGTTCCCAGTAGTCCTTTGCGAAAATGCCCGCAATGACGTCAGTTCTCGCGGGATCGCGACGTCTCGCGGTGATTCGCGATGACGTCGCGCGAATGACCGCGAGACTTCACGATCCCGCGAGAAGGGACGTCATCGCGAGCATTTTCGCAAAGGACTACTGGGAACGAGAGCGTGGAGAGAGGAGGGAAGGCTGCGCGGGACGTCGGAGGGTGAGAATAACAATATTTTTTATTTTAAATTCTATTTTTTACAGGGATATGGTACCCAAAGCCCGGAGGACAGTCTTCTCTCCTCCGGATCATGGGTACCATCCGCAATTGTTCTGCTTACTTCCCGCATGGTGTGCACAGCCACATGCGGGAAATAAGCGGAACAATGCATTCCTATGGGTGCGGGATCGCCGCGATTCCGCAAATTAATGAGCATGCTGCGGTTTTTACCGCGAAGCGATTCCGCCGCGGTAAAAACCGCAGCATTAGCACAGCATTGCGGAATCCCATAGGAATGCATGGGATGCTTATTTTTCGCGTTTTCGCAGCAAAATCGCGCGGTTAAAACCGCCGCGGAAACGCGAAAAAAACGCCACGTGTGAACTCGGCCTTACTGGGGGACATGTTTTGTTGATAACGGTATTTACATAAGTTTGAACTCTTTTCTGGACACATTATTTGAGACACAGACTTTGGTGTTTTCAACCTTGGTTGAATATCTTTCAGCTTTCCTCCTTCAATCATAAGCTTAGTGTTCTGGTGTGCTGTACATGCACATACGGAGTGTGTACCACTACCACCAGCCAAGCACAAATCTTAAATCGCAGGTCAGCACATTTTGAAAATCCTATTTTGAGAGAAGTTGAATTAAAATTAATTTTTATTACTTTATTTTTTTTATCTCTTTCAAATTTGCAAGAACCAGCCTCTTGTGGACATGTATTTTCTTACCTTTCACTTTCTTAGACACACAGTCTTTCTTGTCGGGTATAATTCGGCTCCCTTCATGACTATTTTAAAAACTTTTTACTCTATCCACTATAGATTTTTCTCCTTTGCCTCATTGGGGGACACAGTACTGTGGGTGTATGCTACTGCCATCAGGAGCCTGACACTAAGTGAATGAAAAAAAGGTTAGCTCCTCTTTTGCAGTGTACACCATCGCCCTGATTGCCGGCGAGACCAGTTCATGCTTAGTGTCCATAGGAGGCACACGTCTGGTCTTTTTTCCCAAACTTTTTTCTTTTTACTTTCCCTGAAAATGAGTCAGGGGTGACGGACCCTATTGAAAGGGTCCGATCTCCCCAAACCATCAATGGGCGAGCACGTGCGAGTGTCGCCTCCACGTATCCTCTCCCGCAACGTGGGACATGATGCCGGACTCAGCACTGACCACCCTGAGGTAATGAAACCTTAGGCTCTACAGAGGCACAAGTACAGTCCTTGCGGCCCTCACTGCACCACCAATGCAAAAACTGCGGTGGTGGAAGGAGGCAGACGGTCCCTCTCCTCATCCTTGGTAAGGAATGATGGAGCCAGGGTGCCTGCACCGTCCTGTACACAGCCCCCCTCTCCCCCACACACACCTGACAGACTGGCAGCTGAAGCGCTCCATGCGATCAGGACAGGGGGCACAGATCGAGGGTGGGCTGGGAGGGCTCATATGGATGGCCTGCCGTCCTTCCTGTGCGGCGCAGCTTCTGCTGCAATGTTAGCGCCAGTGGCGGTTCTCTGGCGCGTGCAGCACGGCGCTGCTTCTTCATCGCCGGCCAATGCTGGAACTTTTCTCCCAGGCTCCTAGTTTGCCCTAGGCCCCGGGCGGGAGTCCCGCCCACTGACGCGTCCATTTCTGGCAGCCCGCCCCCCGTGTCCTCGGGCCGACGCTGTAAATTGAGCGCCCTGCTTTGGCCTGTGCTAGGCCACAGCCGGACATTACGCCCCCAGGCACGCCTACTTCCGGCGGGCCCGCCCACTCGCGAGGTGCAAATTTTGAAGTTAGGAGCGGCCCAGACCCTCCTGCTGCACTTCAGGACGCTCAGGGGTGCCGGACTGTGGGTAAGTGCACCCCCCTCCAGCCGGGCAGCTATACTAATGGCGTCACTGCCGCAGGCCATGTCAGCCAGCAGGACGAGCGTGTCGCCACTGGCTATTCTAGGCTAAGTATGACTGCTCTCGTCAGGTGGCGGCCGATAAAAGGTCATTGGCCATGAAACTGAGGACCAAGGGTCATATGGTGCTATTTGCCGCATGCACCTCCTGTCGGTCCGTTTTTTTCCGCAGGCACAGAGCAATCAGTTTTGCGAAGCCTGCAATCCCTAACGCGCCCAGGAGCCCTCCCCTGCGACCAAGCTCCGAAATGGGCCCTGTCTTTGTTGCAGTCTATGGCACAATTGAGTCTCTTCAGGCCCCAGATAGGGGCAGGGACAGTGACTCGCTTGTCTTGGAGAAATCCTCGACCTTACAGGAGCCTCCAGCCTGCAGGGGCCGCCCTCACTCTAGGCAGACGCGAGGGGGGAAACCAGCCCAGCCGACTGGTGCCTCAGCATCCATGAGCTCTGCTTCTCGCTCCCCTTTTCCAGGCGGTGACAGCGAGCAAAACTCGAATTACGATTCCAAAGGGCCCCTCAATTTGGATGCACCTGGTTACCAGGAATCAGTTGACAGTCTCATTGCAGCCGTCAACCAAGCCCTGGGTATTGACAATGAATCCACCTTGACCTCAGGTCATATCGTGTCATTCAAATGGGTCAGATGGGCTCATAGACTCACCCAGAGTTTGAGGACATAGGCAATGACACAGGGAGCGGCCAAACAAATGACTTCACAGGATAGAAGGCACTGGATGCAAGATAACCGTTTGCCTCTGAAGTCCATGAAAAGTGGGGAGAGTCCTCATCAGTAGATCCAACCGTATCGCGGTTGGTATCAAAAACTCGATTATCCCTACCTAACGGTTCTTCTAATAAGGATCCCACTGACCGTCTCAATAGAGAGCCAAGCTAGTTTGGTGTTTGAGGCCTCAGGATCAGCCCTCTCTCCCTCTTGCACGGCAACTTGGGTAGCCAAGGCCATGATTTCCTGGTCAGTCATCAAATGCAGCTTTGCAGAGCCTGTACCTACTGTTGGAGGTAGCTGAGATGGCGAATCAGATAATCCTGGCAGGCTATTTCATTAACGCATCCTTGAATGCAGCTAACCGCGCAGCACTGGCTGCCGCAAATGCGATTTGCATCAGGGGAGCCCTAAGGTTGAGAACATGGCGAGCCTACCCAACTTCCAACAAATCCCTAACTTCTTTACGCTATCTGAGCAGCAGAGTGTTCAGTGAGAAGCTAGATCAGCTTATCTCCGACACCACAGAGGGGAAAAGCAACTTTCTCCCACAACAGGGGGCTAAGCAGCCATTCCGCCACCAGTTTAAAACACTGTTGCGACCGCCAGTTCTGGTCAGCCCAATCAGGGCGGAGATCGTCATATCTCATATAGAACCAACCCATTGGGGAGGATGCGTTCCATCCAACCAAAATCTGGGGGATCAAGGTCTCACAGGTTCACAGCCGAATGACTGGAGGAGCTTCTGGTCTACACCTGCAGAATAGGCGGGAGCCTGCTCTCGTTTCATCACGTCTGGTGTCTTCAGGGTACAAGATAGTATTTATCAGCCACCCCCAAACGATTTTTTTCTGTCTCTGCCTCCCAAATCTGAAACCCGGGCACGCTCCTTATTTCAAGCTGTCGAGCCTCTCAGGCGCAGTGGAGTGATCATCCCTGTACTGGAAAAAGAGAGATTTCAGGGTTTCTACTCCAACCTGTTTGTGGTCCTCAAAGAAAAAAAAAAAAGGAAGGTAACCGTGAGGCTCAATCTGGACCAGAAGCTTCTGAACAGGTTTTTGTCAGGATCAGAGATTTTCGGATGGAGTCTCTCCGCTCGGTCATATCTGCCATGAAAAAGGGGAGAATATTTGGCCTCTATCGACGTCCAAGACGCCTACCGGCACATTCCCATTTTTTCCTCGCATCAAAGGTTCTTACAGTTGCCATCAGCAACCTGCATCACAGCCTTACCCTTCGGGATAGCCAGCGCTCCCAGAGTATTCACAAGGGTCATGGCGGCCATCATGTCCATCCTGCATGCCTGGGGCATAATCATCTGGCCTTATCTGGACGACCACCTGGTCAAGGGCCCATCTTTTTAGTCTTGCTAAGAGCATCAACATCACGCTGAATATACTTCTCCGCCTAGGGTGGCTGGTGAATTTGAAGTTCTGAATTTTTCCCCTATTCCAATTCACAAAATTTCCTTTCTATGGATGATCTTCGACACTTTCAGAGGGTTGGAAATTCTCCCTCGGGACAAGGCCCTAGCACTCCGGCAGGGAGCCTGGGCACTTTGCCAGCCGGTCTCCCGTACCATCCGGTTTGGCATGAAGGTCTTAGGGATAATGGAGGCAGCAATAGAGGCTGTTCCATTTGCCCAGCCCCATCTTCGTTCCTTGCAGCACAACCTCTTGGCAGCTGGGGACAAAAAGCCCGTTCTCCTTTGACCACCAGTGCTGGTTGTCCGCTCCGGTCAGACAGGCTCCAAGATGGCGGGCGATGAGTCCCTACCTTCTACACGGGAAGCTTTTTTCCTCCCAACCATTGGTTAATGGTCACGGCCGACGCCAGTCTCCTCAGATGGGGAGCAGTATTTCGCCACCACACAGCCCAAGGATGTTGGTCACTTAGGGAATCACGCCTCTCGATCAGCCTTTTAGAAATTTGAGCAACTCTGCTGGCTTTGCAGCACTTTCATCATTTCCTGGCAGGATGCCCTGTCCAAATTCAATCAGACAATGCCACGGCAGGGGCTTACATAAATCATCAGGGGAAGCAGCCACAGCAGGACGGCCATGCTTGAGGCAAAGCATATCTTTTTGCTGGGCCGAGAGAAATCACTCTGGGATCTCGGCAGTTCCCATTCTGGGTGTGGAGAACTGGGCGGCAATCTTTCTCAGCTGGCAGGGTCTCGCGTCCGGGGTATAGCCACTCCATCCCAAGTTTTTTTTTGTTTTTTTTTTCCAACATTGGGGAACCCCGGAAGTGGACCTGATGACCTCCAGGCTAAATGCCAAAGTGCCCAGGGTTGTCGCTCGGTCCCGGACCCACAGGCAATCGCCGTAGACGCGTTGGTCTTTACATGGAACCAGTTTTCACCTCTCGTACCGGTTTCCAAATATGTTTTTGTGTAAATCAAGCTTATTGAAATAATTATACAATACAGAATCCAGGCTTATTGTAAGGTATATAAGAAAGCATATAATCCATATCAGTATGAGATTATCAACTGTAGGATATAAATGATAGCTGTATCATTTCTATTGTAATAAAACTTGCTAAACTGACAACAATCAATATATTGATGGGTTTATAGAGCAGTCAATAAAAGGATATTGACATGTTTAGAATGTTTGTGAAAGTTATTTATACAACCTTAACTAGAAAATGATGAGAAAGGAAACAGGAGGGGAGGGGATTAAATGGTTGTAAAAAAAAAAAAAAAAAAAAAAAAAAAGGAGTTACAAATTAGAAATGGGATTGAGGCATTCCCTAGACCTGGAAGGCCATAGATCCTCCGACCACTCCAATGGGAGTCAAGATCCAGGAAAACCATCCAGGAACCCAGGGTGCCCCCGAAAACCATCCAGTCAAATCAAAGGGGCATTCATGTATTGAAGAAAATCGTCAGTGTCCCGATACCCATACCTCCAACCTAGGGGTCTCTCTAAAAACAAGCCAGGGAGCCCAAGTGTTATAGACTCTGTGTCGCCAACTATTTGGCCTATCATTTGCTCCATTCTATAGATATTGTTAAGCTCAGCGACAATCTCAAAATGTGAAGGTGACTTTACCTGTTTCCAATATCTGGGAATCAAGTTTCTGACAGCTGTAAGGAAATGTCTAAGAAGACCTTTTTTGAATTTGGAAATTGAGATGTCACTCAAGGACAATAATGCAGCTTCCATTGTGGGTCTAATATTGATAATGGACAATCTATTGTGTAGGTCAAAAATTGCTGACCACAAGTTTTTGATTGGTGGACAGTGCCACCATATATGAGTAAATGTGCCCACCTTTTTTAGGCATCTCCAACAAGTATCCGGGACTACCGGGAATATAGAGTGGACAGCTGAAGGGCATCTATACCATCTTGCAAGAATCTTGTAGCTCCTCTTCTGTGATGTAGAACATAGTGAATATCTAAACGTAAAGAGAAGGATCTTCAGTCTTTCTTCGGACGATAAAGATCTTCCCAGGTCAGTCTCCCATTTAGAGAACAATGGAGGAAAATCATGGAGACGGGATTGTCCCTCTTGAAAGTTTATACAACAGATACGGTATGATCTGGAGGGCTCTCAGACAGGCAGAGGGTCTCAAAGGGTTTTAATGCTCTAAAAAGATTAGTCCGATTTAGTCAATTTTATTATAAAACTTCTCAATTCTTCAAAAAAAAACAAGGAACCCGCCTGTGGTTCCTCGTCTGAGAAAATATCCTGTAACGACTTCATTCCTGATCGAGTCACATAGTCATAGACTATAGGGTGAGATCTTTTATCTTTATTTTAAAATTTTTTCCTACGTAGTCCCGCCGGAAAGCACTGATTATCGTAGATGGGGGTTAAAGTGCCAGGAGATGAAGAGATCTTTAGGGTTCGGCCTCCTCGATTGAGAAAAGCCACCATGTTCCTGGTAAGAAAGGGTAGAAGTATATAGCTCTCACCATCCTTTCGTGGGGATCAAATGATTATTTGGGAGTCATGGCCATTGAGGTCATTTTCCAATCCTACCCACTTTTTATGTCCTTTACTATGGAATAGGTCCAAAATACATGCTCCAATCGATGCGTGACTAAAGAAAAATCTGGCACACCCACTCCCCCACTCGTTTTTGGCCAGCTTAATAGAAAATAGGAAATGCGAGCTCTGTTATGTGACCATATGAATCTAGTGATCGCTCTTTTGAGGCATGAGAAGAAGGAAGCAGGTAGGTACATAGGGATTGCTTCGAAATAGTACAGGAGACGGGGCTATAAGTCCATCTTTATCATATTAACCCGGCCCAAGCAACAAAGCTGTAATCTATGCCATCTTTCTAGGTCTGACTCAGCTTTGTGTAAGGCAGCCCTGAAATTGGAATCAAATAATTGCGATGTCTTGGCTGTGATCTTGACTCCCAAGTAAGTAAGAGAGTCAAAGCGCCAGCAAAAAGGATATAGAGCAGCTGAGTGCCTCATCAGAGGTGGTTTCAGGGATATATTTAGGATCTCTGATTTATGGGAATTGATTTTAAAGTTACTTAGACGACCAAATCTATGTAGCTCTTGAATAATATTTGGAAGGCTTGTAATCGGGGATGAGATATATAGGAGAACATCATCTACGAAAAGTGCCAGTTTGTGTTCACCTGATTGCAATTTTGGACCTTTAATTGACGCATTATTACGAATTGCGGCTGGTAAATGCTCCATCGTTAGTATGTAGAGTAAGGGCTAAAGGGGCCAGCCCTGCCTTGTACCGTTCTGAATAGGGAAAATATTTGATAATGCGCCAATGGCTTTAACTTGTGCACTTGGAGATGTATACAGGGCAGAGATTCTACGGAGCATGTTTTCCCTTAAACCCAGTCCCTCTAAGGTCTGGAACATGAACTCCCAGTGCAGCCTGTCGAAGGCCTTTTCGGTGTCAATCGACAGTATGCACGTGGGGTCCCCCCCCTGTAATGGCCGTATCTATCAGAGAAATAGTCCATATGGTATTGTCCCTGGCCTCCCGTCCTGGAACGAACCCCACCTGGTCCTGATTCATCAGGCTCGGCAACAGTGGAGACAGTCTCTTTGCAATCATTTTTGCGTACAGTTTAATATCTAGGTTTATCAGAGAGATTGGTCGGTAGCTGCTGCATATAGACGGGTTTTTCCCAGGTTTAGGAATAACAGTAATATGAGCGGCCAGGGAGTGTAGAGGAAAAGAACCTCCTGATGAAATATAATTGCACATATTGAGAAATATTGGGCTTAAGGCAGAGAAATGTTTATAAAATACTGCAGTATATCCTTCGGGACCTGGGCTCTTCCCCTGTTTCAATTCTTTTATGGTCTCAGAAATTTCCTCTAATGAGAAGTCTTTTTCTAAGTCCAACAATCTATCCTCAGAAATTACAGGTATATTAGTTTGTTGCAGATATAGTTTAATTTTATCCCGAAGTGAATTGATTGGCTGATCTTTGAAGTGGCCACCAATGTTGTAGAGCTCCCTATAATAATCACTAAAGCTTGACAATATGTCCTTCGTGCTATGCACCTTCTTCCCCTCTTTATTTTTGATGTAAGAGATGTAAGTGTTTGATCGGGGATTATTATTATTATTTATATAGCGCCATTAATTCCATGGTGCTGTACATGAGAAGGGTGGTTACATATAAAGTTATAGATATCGTTAACAGTAAACAAATTTACAATGACAGACTGGTACAGAGGGGAGAGGACCCTGTCCTTGCGGACTTACATTCTATGTGATAGTTGGGAAGAAATAGAAGGTCAGGGATGCAGCAGCTCTGGTGGTGATGAGGCGGCAGCTCGGGTGGTGGTGAGGTGGCGGAATGGTTATTGCAGGCTGTAAGCTTTCCTGAAAAGATGGGGTTTCAGGTTCTGTTTGAAGGATCCGAGGGTGGTGGATAATTGGATGTGTTGAGGCATGGAATTCCAGAGGATAGAGGATATTCGGGCGAAATCTTGGAGGCGGTTGTGTGAGGAACGAATAAGTGTGGAGGAGAGTAGGAGGTCTTGGGAGGATCGAAGATTACGTGAGGGAAGGTATTGGGAGATTAGTTCAGAGATATAGGGAGGCGAGAGGTTGTGGATGACTTTTTAGGTCAGTATTAGTAGTTTGAACTGGATTCGTTGGTGAATTCGGAGCCAGTGGAGGGATTTGCAGAGGGGAGAGGCAGGGGAGTAGCGAGTAGAGAGGTGGATTAGTCGGGCAGCAGAGTTGAGGACAGACTGGAGTGGTGCAAGAGAGTTAGCAGGGAGGCCACAGAGGAGAGTATTGCAGTAGTCAAGGCGGGAGATGATGAGGGCATGTACAAGAGTTTTAGTAGATTGAGGGCTGAGGAAGGGATGGATTCTGGAAATATTTTTGAGCTGGAGGTGGCAAGAGTTTGGACGTGTGGTTTGAAGGACAGGGCAGTCGAGAGTTACTCCGAGGCAGCGGATTTCAGGTGCGGGAGAGAGCGTGATGCCGTTTACCATAATAGATAGATCGGGTAGGGAAGATACGTGAGATGGAGGAAAGATAATGAGTTCAGTTTTGTCTACATTGAGTTTTAGGAAGCGAGAGGTGAAAAAGGTGGATATTGCTGATAGACACTCCGGGATTCTGGACAGCAGAGAGGTGACATTTGGGCCAGAGAGGTAGATCTGAGTGTCGTCCGCATACAGGTGGTACTGGAAGCCATGGGACTTTTTTTTTTTTTAAATTTGTTTATTAAACCATAAACAGGGTATACAGCATGCATATTTGTACATAGTGTTAAATACTGTATAAAATATATGTTTCACATGACATTAAATGCAAAGCAAAATGTGCATACCCGTTGTATACAGAATAAAACAAAACATAATGTCACTTAAATCACACTGGTCTTTATATTATTACTCAAGTGATGAAACCTATCTAACTTCTGAACCGTACCTATATCTACAAAAACAGCAACTATTTTGCAGCCTAATTCCACACAATTAGCTATTTATTACGTGACATCTCCACTCTAGAAAGTAAGGTGAGAGGAGTTCCACCTCTCCCAAATCTTCTCAAATTTACCCGGGCATCCTCTGTTTTCATACAGCGTGCGCTCATAAGGGATAATTGAGCTCACTAAATTGATCCAGATCCCAAGAGAGGGAGATGAGCCTCCCATCCACCGCAGTGCCAGTACCTTTCGTGCCATAAACAACATATCCCGTAAGAAAATCCCAGCATATTGACCCCATGTCTCCTCATCCCATACCCCAAACAAACAGACCAGTGGCTCAAGGGGAACAGGAACTTGTACCAGGGATGTTAATAATGATGTCACCTCCTTCCAATATTGTGCAATGATAGGACACTGCCAAATCATGTGGATAAAGTCTGCATCTACTCAATGGCATCTCAAATATTCCGATAATTGGTATCGGCCCATCTTAAAGAGGAAGCCATGGGACTTTGCGTTGTCCTAGGCCAAGAGTATAGATGAAAAAAAGTAGTGGCCCCAGGACAGAGCCTTGGGGGACTCCAACAGAGAGAGGGCGGGATGAGGAGGTAGTTTGGGAGTGGGGAACGCTGAACGTGCGGTCAGAAAGGTATGAGGAAATCCAGGACAGGGCAAGGTCTTTGATGCCAAGGGAAGAAAGAATCTGTCGCAGTGGTCAACTGTGTCAAAAGCAGAGGACAGGTCGAGAAGGAGGAGGATGGAGAACTGTCTGTTAGCTTTGGCTGTGAGTAAGTCATTAGTAATTTTGGTCAGGGCAGTTTCAGTGGAGTGGTGGGGGCGGAAGCCAGATTGCAGGATGTCACGGAGGGAATAAAATGAGAGGTGGGAGGAAAGTTGAGCATGGACATGCTGTTCAAAGAGTTTGGAAGCAAATGGGAGCAGTGATATGGGGCAATAGCTGGGCAGAGCAGCTGTTGAGTCAAGGTTTGATTTTTTTTGAGGATGGGTGTTATGATGGCATGTTTGAAGGCAGAGGAGAAGGTACCAGAAGATAGTGATAGGTTGAAGAGTTGGGTTAGGGCTGGGATGAGTGTGTTAGTGAGGTTGGGGAGCAGATGGGAAGAGATGGGGTCAAGTGCACAGGTGGTGAGGTGTGATTTGGAAAGTAGGTGAGTAAGCTCTCCTTCAGTGATGTTGGAGAGGGAGGTTGGGGTGGTGGAACTTAAAGGTTTGCCTTGTTTGGTCAATCTTGTTTTTGAAGTAGGTGGCAAAGTCCTCAGCAGAGATTAGGGGAGTTGAAGGTGGCAGTGGTGGGCGGAGAGAGTTAAATGTGCTGAACAGTTGTTTTGGGTTGTGGGATAACGAAGATACAAGGTTTGTGAAATAGGTCTGTTTAGCAGAGGTGAGGGCTGACTTGAAGGCAAGTGTAGCTTGTTTGAAAGCAGTGAAGTCGTCTGGCAGGCGTGTTTTCTTCCAATGCCGCTCCGCGACCCTGGATGCTTGTCGAAGTTTTTTGGTGAGGTTGTTGTGCCAGGGTTGCCTATTGATTTGTTGCACTTTGCCATGCATGAAAGGGGCGACTGAGTCTATGGCTGATGTGAGGCGTTGTAGAAAGCGTGAGAGTATCGACTTCTAAATCTTTTTTGTGTTGGTTTTCTAGATTTTGAATTTGCCTAGACAATTCAACTATCTCGGCGGCTCTGGCTCTCTTAAGATGCGCGCCATGAGAAATAAGCATCCCCTCAGGACACTCTTTAATGTCCCGAGGGGGGTGCTTAAGTTAATAATTGCACGTGCTGAAGTTAATAATTGCACATTCTCATTCAAACGCCAGGAGAAATCGGATTTAACTGGAGCATGGAGGACAATCGAGAAGTAAATTGGGGCATGATCCGACCATAATATTGACCCTATATCAGCCTCTACCAGCGAGTCCAACAATTCTACTATAAGTAGTGTGGACCCGTGAGAAAAAGCTGAAGTCTCTAGAGTCAGGGTGAAGAGCCCTCCACACATCTACCAACCTCAGGCCAAACATCTGTTTCTTATTTCGGTGATGAAAGAAGAGGAGTAGGAAGACTTACCCGAGGAAGCATCAACAGTGGGGTTCATTCATGGGAGTATTGAAGTCTCCCCCAAGGATCACAGGAGAGGAGCCAGCGAACTCCGCAAGATGTCTTTTGCACTCCGCACCAAACTTCTGCTGGCCCTGGTTCAGGAAATACACATTGGCTATTACGAGTTTACGAGATCCCCATGAGATCATCAGGAAGATAAATCTGCCTTCGGAATCTATTACCGAGTCAACGATATCTGGAGTAAAACAGCTGTGGAAAGCTATAGCGACCCTCCTGGATTTGGAATGCGGATTCAGACCATGAACCCACTTAGGGTAGTATTTTGATGAACATTGAGGTATATATCCAGATTTGAAGTGGGTCTCCTGTAGCAAAAGAAACGAGATTCGTTGTTTATGGTTAGAGTACAATATTTGCCGCCTTTTTTCTGGAACATTGAGCCCCATAGCATTAAAGGAACAAAATTTGATTTTATCCATAGTCTAGATTCCCACCTACAACAACCTCCTCTAAATGTCTGGCCTTGATAGGTATCCCCATTATAAATGGAAGGTCAAACGAAAAGAGGTATTGGGAAGGGAAAGGAGAGAGAAAGATAGATGAAGGTAAAAGTAGTTAGAAAAAGAGAGTAGTAGTTTACAGAAATAAACATTTCTTACGGTGTTTACTACCGGTGCCGGCATTGGTAGTCTACTACCTTTGCACCACTCTAGGAGGGAGAAAGCCGAAGCCGGACAGTAACCCCCCCACCCGAGGGGTCCCCCCCCAAATGAACAGGTCAAGAACTCATTAAAACTTCCCCTAAACATGGGGGTGAGTCCCAAAGAGAAATCATTCTATATAAAATATAAACGCGGTCATTTCCCGGGTCAATAAAAAAATTGCATATAATTAACGGGTGAGACTACGTAATACCCCAGATTATGAACACATTTGTATCTCATCCATATCTCACATGTTCAGAGGTAAAAGAGGACAGCAATCGAGACCTATTAATAACTATAAAGCAAACGTGAATCAAAAAGAAGTTAAACATATTAAGGACAGTCCGGCGGAACTCAACCAATCCTATCAGGATCAGTCCCGCACCCTGTAGGGAAAATGCACAAAAGGCTAGTGGGCTATCAGGGGATGCTTGATGGATTTCCGCCACTACTCCTCTTCTTGGAATGTTGTACTATAAGCCATCTAGGTGGAGCCTCAGGAAGAGCGGGAGTCAGAGGCCAATCTGGAAGATCGATCATTGGTAAGTCAAAAGTTCCCAAAAAATTAGCTAGATCTCCAATGCGACGGAAAATGGCCGTTTACCTCCCTTAAAAGCCATCAGTTGAAAGGGGTTACCCCATCTGTATGCAATGTCTCTTTCTATTAATTCGGCTAATAAGGGTCTAAGGGCTCTGCGCAGTGACAAGTACGTCTGGATAGATCTGAAAGAATCAGGATTTGGTGGCCTTCGAACTTTATATTCCCCTTTTTCCTTGCGGCGGTCATTTTGGCTTCTTTAACTCTGTAGTAGTGTACTCTACAAATGACATCGCGAGGATGGGTTTCAGAGGTGGGTTTGGGCCCTAAGGACCTATGGAGTCTGTCAAAATCGATTGAGCTGTCCCCAGCATCGTCAAGGGTCTCCAAAAAAATCTTTTGCACCGTGTTATCTAGGTCGTAGAAACCAATTGATTCCGGAAGACCACGAATATGGATGTTATTTCTCCTATTACGATTTTCCAAGTCCTCCAAGCCAGATGCAAGCCCCTCTATTTGAAGGGTATGCTCAGTTATAACTTCTCTGTAGGCCTGAAGTTCGTGGTGAACGTCATCCTGGGCTTTTTCCACATCTTCAATTCGGGAAGTAAATTCTGCCTTCAAATAGTTTTATATCTTTTTTTTTTTTTTTTTTATACGACTCTTCGAGTCTGCAAACAAACCCCTCCAAGTCAGATTTGGTAGGCAGAGCCTTTATATATTTACTCAGCTCAATTATAATCATTTTGTCATTGACAGCAGGGTCCTCGTCGCAATCTCCCATGGATTTCGTAGGAGAGCTACGTGAGCTTGATGACCCCGTTAGGGGACAGCCGTCTTGGGACATGACTTGCGAAGATGAGGATCGTGTGCGCCTGACCTGTGGTGCAGGGTTGAGAAAACGCTTCATATAATCTGAGGAAGACTCCTTATGTTTAGTTACGTTTCGCCCGACTGTCCATCCAGTCTTTCCCATAGGTGATCACGTCTATTAACTCATATATTTGGGGGAACCGGGGGGATGAGCTAATTAAACCGTCAATCCCTGCCCATCATCAGCAAGCCCCCTCCATGTTTCCTAGTCATTTATTTATTCATTGAGGGTAGAGGCCCAGGCGGCGTTTCGAAGCCCTTGGTGGGGACAGGTATGCTATGTATTTTTGGAGTCGATCCGATTTGTAGTTTTTTTAAAAATCGCATTTTAAGCAAAAATTTTCCCATAGGAATTAATGGCAACCTTTCCATGACCCCCAACTGACATGGATTGAAGCCACAGCGCAGGTGCAGTGACCTTACAAAGATGGCACCTATGCAGATGTAGCTTCCACACATGACCCGTATTAGCTAATAGCCAAAGTGGCTACCAAGTTTTCAGAGGCTGGGGGCAGGTTGTCAGAGGCTGGAAGAGCCTAGGGCAGGTTGTCAGAGGCTGTCGGAGCCAGAGGGCGGGTTTTCAGAGCCTGGAGGAAGGTTGTCAGAGGCTGGAAGAGCCTGGGGGCAGGTTGTCAGAGGCTGGAAGAGCCTGGGGGCAGGTTGTCAGAGGCTGTTGGAGCCTGGGGGGCAGGTTTTCAGAGGCTGAAAGAGCCTGGGGGCATGTTGTCAGAGGCTTGGGGCACGTTGTCAGAGGCTGGAAGTGCCTGGGGCAGGTTTTCAGAGGCTGGAAGTGCCTGGGGCAGGTTGTCAGAGGCTGGGGGCAGGTTGTCAGAGGCTGTCGGAGCCTGGGGCAGGTTGTCAGAAGCTGGAAGAGCCTGGGGCCAGGTTTTCAGAGGCTGGAAGAGCCTGGGGCAGGTTGTCAGAGGCTGGAAGAGCCTGGGGCAGGTTGTCAGAGGCTGGAAGAGCCTGGGGCAGGTTGTCAGAGGCTGGAAGAGCCTGGGGCAGGTTGTCAGAGGCTGGGGCAGCCTGGGGCAGGTTGTCAGAGGCTGGAAGAGCCTGGGGCAGGTTGTCAGAGGCTGGGGCAGGCTGTCAGAGGCTGGGGCAGGCTGTCAGAGGCTGGAAGAGCCTGGGGCAGGCTTTCAGAGGCTGGAAGAGCCTGGGGCAGGCTGTCAGAGGCTGGAAGAGCCTGGGGCAGGCTGTCAGAGGCTGGAAGAGCCTGGGGCAGGCTGTCAGAGGCTGGAAGAGCCTGGGGCAGGCTGTCAGAGGCTGGAAGAGCCTGGGGCAGGCTGTCAGAGGCTGGAAGAGCCTGGGGCAGGCTGTCAGAGGCTGGAAGAGCCTGGGGCAGGCTGTCAGAGGCTGGAAGAGCCTGGGGCAGGCTGTCAGAGGCTGGAAGAGCCTGGGGCAGGCTGTCAGAGGCTGGAAGAGCCTGGGGCAGGCTGTCAGAGGCTGGAAGAGCCTGGGGCAGGCTGTCAGAGGCTGGAAGAGCCTGGGGCAGGCTGTCAGAGGCTGGAAGAGCCTGGGGCAGGCTGTCAGAGGCTGGAAGAGCCTGGGGCAGGCTGTCAGAGGCTGGAAGAGCCTGGGGCAGGCTGTCAGAGGCTGGAAGAGCCTGGGGCAGGCTGTCAGAGGCTGGAAGAGCCTGGGGCAGGCTGTCAGAGGCTGGAAGAGCCTGGGGCAGGCTGTCAGAGGCTGGAAGAGCCTGGGGCAGGCTGTCAGAGGCTGGAAGAGCCTGGGGCAGGCTGTCAGAGGCTGGAAGAGCCTGGGGCAGGCTGTCAGAGGCTGGAAGAGCCTGGGGCAGGCTGTCAGAGGCTGGAAGAGCCTGGGGCAGGCTGTCAGAGGCTGGAAGAGCCTGGGGCAGGCTGTCAGAGGCTGGAAGAGCCTGGGGCAGGCTGTCAGAGGCTGGAAGAGCCTGGGGCAGGCTGTCAGAGGCTGGAAGAGCCTGGGGCAGGCTGTCAGAGGCTGGAAGAGCCTGGGGCAGGCTGTCAGAGGCTGGAAGAGCCTGGGGCAGGCTGTCAGAGGCTGGAAGAGCCTGGGGCAGGCTGTCAGAGGCTGGAAGAGCCTGGGAAAGGCTGTCAGAGGCTGGAAGAGCCTGGGGCAGGCTGTCAGAGGCTGGAAGAGCCTGGGGCAGGCTGTCAGAGGCTGGAAGAGCCTGGGGCAGGCTGTCAGAGGCTGGAAGAGCCTGGGGCAGGCTGTCAGAGGCTATCTGTGAAGAAAAGGTCACTCTGACCCCGGTTTTCGGGGTATTTTGGCATCGCAGTGCAATTTTCATGTGTGCAGTAGCATCAGCTAAGGATTCCTCAGATTTTCCTGAAAAAATACCGCATGCGTTTTTTGCGGGAAAATCTGAGGAATCCTTAGCTGATGCTACTGCACACTAACATTCGACTGCGACTAAAAAAAATACCCGGAAAACGGTGTCTGAGTGACTTTTTCGTCACAGATTTAATTTTAAGTGTGTGCATTAGGATCAGGGCACCCCCCAAAGGCTGACTGTGTAAAAAAATTATTTAAAAACAGCCCCAAATCACTAGAACGGGGATGTGTAATGCGGGGGGCGGGGTTAGCATGTTATGTCGGCACCTGATACACGGCTGTAAAGCTGGCAGCGCTGTTCAAGCATGTATTTCCATCAGGAAATGCCCATCTAGTTATTCTACTTCTCCGCGTTTTCTGCAATTAATGCGGCCCGAACCGCTCGGCGCAGAGACCCCGTTCAGGCGGCATTTCGAAGTCCTCGATGGGGACAGGTGTGCTATGTATTTTTGGAGTCGATCCGATTTGTAGTTTTTAAAAAAAAAAAATCACATTTTATGCAAAAATTTTCCCATAGGAATTAATGGCGACCTTTCCATGACCCCCAACTGACATGGATTGAAGCCACAGCGCAGGTGCAGTGACCTTACAAAGATGGCAGCTATGTAAATGCAGCTTCCACACATGACCCGTATTAGCTAATAGAAGCTGACAGATCGCTGATTCAAGGTCTTAAAGGCGCATCGCGCCCATGGCTTCTGAAAAGCCCCACCCAGTGATGGCTAACCTTGGCACTCCAGCTGTTGTAAAACTACAACTCCCAGCATGCCCTTGCAACCTGCAGCAGTTGAGGCATGCTGGGAGTTGTATTTCTCAAACAGCTGGAGTGCCAAGGTTCGCCATAACTGCAGTCGGACGCCAAAGTGGCTTTAGAAGCCCAGTGTGCCAAAGTGGCCCCTGAGGGGCCCAGAGCGCCAAAGTGGCCCCCGAGGCAAAGTGGCAGCATGTGTCAACATGGCTAAAGTGGCTACCGAGGTGCCGAATGTGCCGAAGTGGCTACCAAGTTGCCGAAGTGGCTACCAAGTTGCCAAAGTGGCTACCGAGGTGCCGAAGTGGCTACCAAGTTGCCAAAGTGGCTACTGAGGTGACGAATGTGCCAAAGTGGCTACTGAGGTGACGAATGTGCCAAAGTGGCTACTGAGGTGACGAATGTGCCGAAGTGGCTACCAAGTGGCCAACGTGGCTACTGAGGTGCCGAATGTGCTAAAGTGGCTACCAAGTGGCCAAAGTGGCTACCGAGGTACCGAATGTGCTAAAGTGGCTACCAAGTGGCCAAAGTGGCTACCGAGGTGCCAAATGTGCTAAAGTGGCTACCAAGTGGCCAAAGTGGCTACAGAGGTGCCTAATGTGCCAAAGTGGCTACCAAGTGGCTACAGAGGTGCCAAAGTGGCTACAGAGGTGCCGAATGTGCAAAAGTGGCTATCAAGTGGCCAGTCACTACTGAGGTACCAAAGTGGCTATACACAACATTCATATTCTAACTTTACTTTCTTACAGTCGACACCTGATACACTGCTGTAAAGCTGGCAGCGCTGTTCAAGCACCATGTATTTCCTTCAGGAAATGCCCATCTAGTTTTTGTGTCACCTCTAGGTGTCGCTAGAATTCCAATAATAGCCAGGTATACTAACAGGACAGTAGCGTTGCTTCTTCTGCAATGTGCCCTATATAACAGTACCAGGGGATTAACTATGGATATTTTGGATAAATGTTTACAGGTACTGATCAGGTGGATCACAATCTTGGAAGCGCCTTTAGTCCAAGATAGGCAGAAATAAGCGCCTCTGATTTGTTTGTGGGGTTTTCTTCTCTCTATGGGGCAGGCGACTTTTAGCATTTTTGGAGATCCAGTCTTGAATCCTGTGTGTTGGTAGGAAGGCTGTCAGCCCTGCAGGCTCCTGTGTGATGCAGTTCTGCTGTAATGGCTGCCTGAGGGAAAGCAGAGGTTTGTAGAGCAGGGTTCCCCAACTCCAGGCCCACCAACAGATCATGTTTTCAGGATTTCCCTTGTATTGAACAGGTGATGCAATTGTCACCTGAGCAATACTAAGGGAATCCTGAAAACATGACCTGTTGGTGGGCCTTGAGGACTGGAGTTGGGGAACCCTGCTGTAGAGGGTCTCCGGAGCAGAAACAGAGGGGAGAGCTGTGATCCAGATCCTTAGAAGTTATGCCTCAGATCACACGTTGGGACTCCCTGCTGATGTGGCTTCTGTGCTGACTTAGTACAGATCACAGTATATACCACAGTGAGCTCTATAGTTTATGTAATATGAGACTGGCTGTAAATAAAGCAGATCAATAAAGTCTAATGCTGCTTATGTCCCTTATGCAAACTAGGCAGATGGAGGCACATTCACCTCAGGCAGGAATATTTATCTGCTTTGAATCCACAAAATAAGGCTATGAACCAGGGATTCTCTTTATATATGCAAATCTTCTTTCTTCAGAAAGATAATGCAAAGTACTTTGATGTATATAGGCAAATTCAGCTACTCACCCACATAAGGGGAGGGGGAACATTCCTCCTGGCTTTAGCTGTACAAGGACAGCATGGCAGACATCTTGGATAGGAAAGCAATGTAATCCTGTTACTTTCTATGATGGAAAACCTCAGTTTGCTTGGTCCTAAAGGTCTGGTTTAGGTCCCCAGATGTTCCTGGGGCAAGTAGCAATAGTCCCACAGTAAGAGAGGCTACTTTGGAACCTCAAAGTCCGCTTTATAGTCACTTTTCTGGGAAGTCTTGTGGGAGCTCCAGTCTCCTGCTTCCTCACATGGCAAGACAAGCATTAAGCAGCTGCTGGCAATGGAGCAGGATGCTGCGAGGGAGTGGAGGAAGGTATCGTAAGTGTAATGGTTTGTTTGTTTTTTTAATCTTTTCTGATGGGGCTATGCATACCAGGAACGGGATGGGGCCAATCATACCAGGATGCCAAAAAGAAATGAATAGTCATTGCCCCGTGGAATGCAGTGAATTTTCATTTCTCTTTAGCAGCGGGTACAGGAGTTAGCCAGAGCCGCCTGCTCCTGCCTCTGTGACCCTCTGCTCCGCCGAAACTGCTCCCCCACCTTCCTACCACAGCCAGAGCCGGTACATCCAGACTATAAGACGCACCCCCCATTTTCCTCCACATTTCCTTCCACAAGTGCGTCTTATAGTCCGAAAATTACGGTATTTCCTTTTTTTTGTGAATTGAACCTGCAATTTATTTTTCAGTCAAATATCTCTCATTTTTTCATATTTTTTTAAGGAAAAGCATCATCCAGAATTATTGACAGAACAAAAATATAATAAAAGAGCGGAATTCACAGAACACATGAAAGCTATTGCTCTACAAGTACAGTGTAAATATGGGAGAAAGCGTATAGCAGAAGTCTTGGACCCAATTGAAGCTTCTATAAAGTCATCAACAGTAAGTGTTCTATCTAAGTAGTTATTTTCTAATGTACAGTTGTGGCCAAAGGTTTTGTGACTTTGGTTTTCGCAAAGTTTGCTGCTTCAGTTTGCAATTTGTATTAACTCTAGATTTTTATGAAGGTTAATTAGATGAATTGCAAAAAAAATTGCAAAGTCATTCCTTGCCATGAAAAATAGGTATTAGACCTACCGGTAATGATGTTTCCAGGAGTCCATCCTGACAGCACCATGGAGGACGTCCTCCTCCTCCTTACAGGGACAGGAAAGCACACGAGAGGTTAAAAGGCCCTGTCCCACCCCTTTCCCTCAGTGACTTAACAAGAACCACAGCGTGGATAATGTTATAACTCTTTTAATGGTATCATCATATTATATCATATGACATAACTTAACAAAACATAACATAACAGGGAGGGAACTACCCGTGCTGTCAGGATGGACTCTTGGAAACATCATTACCGGTAGGTCTAATACCTATTTTCCAGGACGTCCACCTGACAGCACCATGGAGAGTACCAAAGCACCTCCTCAGGGTGGGATCACCGCCTGGAGAACTTTTCTCCCAAATGCGGTATGTTGGCCTGATAGCACGTCAAGTTTTTAGTGCTTGCAAAATGTATTCAGGCTGGCCCAGGTTGCCGCTCTACAAATCTGCTCAACTGAGGCGCCTGCGCGCTCGGCCCAGGAGGCTGAAACTGCCCTAGTAGAGTGGGCCCTTAAGATATCTGGTGGGTTGGCGCCTTCCGACTGGTAGGCGTCTGAAATTACTGATGTGATCCATCTTGCGATGGACGCCTTAGAGGCTTTTCTCCCCCTATTTTTACACCCGAAGAGGATGAACAAGTTTGAGTCAATACGCCAGTCATTGGTGGCCTCTAGATAGCTTATAACTGCCCGTCTTACGTCTAGGGAGTGGAGACGCTGTTCTTTCTCATTGCGGGGATTGCTGCAGAAGGATGGTAGCACTATCTCCTGATTTATATTCTGGTAAGAGGCTACCTTGGGGATAAAAGCCGGATCTAATCTTAAGGTTATATGATCGTCTCTGATCTGGAGATATGGATCCTTGGTGGACAGGGCCTGGATCTCCCCTATTCTTTTGGCCGTGGTGATGGCTACGAGGAAAGCCGTCTTTCGAGAGAGAGTCGAAATGGACATTCTATCACTAGGCATGTAGGGGTCCCTACATAAAGATCTGAGTACCAGGCCGAGGTCCCAGGGCGGGGTGAGCTGCCTAATTGTGGGGCGAAGACGCTGCGTTGCCTTTATGAATCTTACCACCCAAGGATGGGAGGCTAAAGGGTAGTCGAAGAAGGCGCTCAAAGCCGAGATCTGGACCTTTAACGTGCTGGGTTTAAGCCCCTTATTATATCCCGACTGCAGAAAGTCTAGGACACTAGGGAGGTCAGGGGTACCTGCCGAGAGGTCGGACCTGCCACCTTCCAGGCAGAATCTCTTCCATATTTTTCTGTAGATTGCGGATGTTACCGGTTTCCTGCTGGCCAGTAGAGTGGATATGACCTGCTCGGATAAGCCCTTTGCTCTCAGGATGTCCCTTTCAGGATCCATGCCGAGAGGCGTAGCCTTGCTGGGTCTGGATGGCGAATCGGCCCCTGGTGGATAACATCTCCCTTCAGGGGTAGCTCGACTGGGTTTCCTATTGCCATGGCTCCTAGCAGCGGAAACCAGCTTCTCTTTGGCCAGTATGGCACTATTAATATCACCGACGCGCGGTCCTCGCAGATCTTCCTGAGTACCGCCGGTATCAGCGCCAGTGGCGGGAATGCATACAAGAGGGGTTCCGTCCAGGTCTGGCTCAGGGCATCTACTCCGTCCGGGTGATCTGCTGGGTTCAAGGAGTAGAATCTGGTGACCTTTGAGTTCTTCCGGTTTGCAAACAGGTCTATACTGGGGGTTCCCCAACGCTGACAAAGCTGATGGAAGATTTCTTCGTTTAGCTCCCACTCTGTCGGGCTGACCCGCTGTCTGCTTAGATAGTCTGCTACTACGTTCTGAGAACCCTCTAGGTGGATTGCCGTTATGGAGAGGACCACCTCTTCTGCCCAGGCGAATATTCGACCTGCGAGTGCCTGGAGTGGTCGATGTCTCGGACCTCCCTGGTGTTTCATGAATGAGACTGCCGTTGTGTTGTCGGACAATATCCGGACATGTCGATTTCTCACTACCGACCGGTTCTGACGCAGGGCTTCCCAGACCGCATAGAGTTCCCTGAAGTTGGAGGATCTGCTTCTGATGCTGACCGGCCATCTTCCTTGAAAAATTCTCCCTTCTACGTGGGCTCCCCATCCCCACGTACTGGCGTCTGTGGTGATTACCACGTACGGCGAGGTTGTCCATAGCACGCCCACCTGTAAGTTCTGGGGCTGTATCCACCACCGCAGGGATCTTCTTACCGTGTCTGTTAAGGATATGGGCCCGTCGAGAGAATCCTGACTCCTGTTCCATCCTGCGAGGATTTCCTTTTGCAGGGGCCTCGAATGGGACTGGGCCCATCTGACGCATGGAATGCAAGCCGTCATCAGACCCAGAACTTCCATTGCACCTCTTATGGAGGAGCGGTGTCTCAGTAGTCCCTTGACTCTGTCTTGAATTGTCTGCTGCTTTTTTCTCGGTAGCCGGGATATTCTGTCTCTTGAATCCAGAAGGACTCCCAGGAAGATCTTCCTGCTTTCTGGTTTTAGGTCTGACTTCTGGTCGTTGATCAGCCAGCCTAGATACTCCAGTGTTCTGATCGTTCGGCTTCTGTCCTGGATGAGCCTTTCTTCTGATCCTGCGACTAGGAGAAAGTCGTCTAGATAGGGTATTATAATGACTCCCTGCTTTCTCAGGTAGGCTACCACCTCCGCTACCAGCTTTGTAAATATTCGGGGGGCCGAAGCCATCCCGAACGGAAGGCACTGGAACTGGAAGTGGCAGGTCCGGGATGGTAGACTGATCGCGAATCTTAATAGGCTTTGAGATGCGGGATGGATGGGGACCTGATAGTATGCACTCTTCAGGTCCAGAGTACACATGACAGCATCCCTGTCTATAAGTTGAATCGCTGAGCGTATTGATTCCATTCGAAACCTTTTGTATACCACCCAGGCATTTAGGGGTTTTAAGTTTATAATTGTTCTGGCCTCGCCAGATGGTTTTGTAATGGAGAATAGGGAAGAGTAATGACCTTTTCCCCTCTCCTGCTGCGGAACTGGCACTATGACCTCTGACCGGAGCAGGTCCTGTAGGTCTGCCCACATGGTAGAGTCTTCCGGGACTATGGTGGGGGCGATGTATCTGTCGGGGGGAGGGGAATAACATTCTATGCTGTACCCTTCTTTGATGGTTCTGAGGACCCACCGGTTCTGGGTTACCTGGCGCCACCTTGCTGCGAATCGTCGCAGTCTTCCCCCGACACCTATGGCGTCATTGCCTTCTAGACCTGGAGGATGACGCGAAAAGAGGGGCCTTGCTTCTCCCCCCTTGGCTCTGAGTGTTTCTAAAGGAGCCCCTGTTGGATCTACCCTGGCTCCTAAAATCGGTCTGTCTCCTGAAAAAGGACCTTCTACGAAAGGACTGGGGACGCTTGGGTTTTTCTTCTGGAAACCCCTTGTTTTTGTCAGACACCTGCTCTAGGATGCTATCTAGAGCTGGCCCGAACACCCTTGAGCCTGAAAAGGGGATGGAGCAAAGCTTTGCCTTTGAAGCGTTATCCCCAGACCAAGACTTCAGCCAAACCACTCGCCTAGCTGCGTTGGAAAGGGAGCTGTTTCTGGCTGCGAATCTTACTGATTCGGCCGATGTATCTGAAAGGAACGCAGTGGCTGATTTCATCAGAGGGAGAGAAGCTAGGATCTCAGATCTAGAGGTCTTGTTGGATAAATGCTCTTCCAACTGCCCCACCCATAGGAACATGGACCTGGCCACTGAGGTGGCTGCTATGTTAACCTTAGTAAGGGCGGCTGCCGATTCCCATGTTCTCTTTAACAGAATATCCGCCTTCCGGTCCATCGGGTCTCTGAGACTTGATGAGTCCTCGAAGGGGATGGCGGTTTTTTTTGGTCACCCTAGCTACAGGAACATCGATTTTAGGGATTTCCTCCCACCATCGTGTTTCCTCTGGGTCAAAGGGCAGTCGGCTCTTAAAGTCCCGAGACAGTACAAGTCGCCGTTCTGCCTCTTTCCATTCTTCTAGGACCATTGTCTTAATGTGTTCGCTTACGGGAAACAGTTTGTTTCCGAGCGACTAGTCCCCCAAACATCGGGTCCTGTCGGGACTGCGGTTTTGGAACATCCTCTATCTGCATGGTGTTCTTTACCGCCTGCACCAAGTCCTCGGTGTCCTCTAACCTAAACAGGTATTTCCTGCCTTGGTCCCTCCTGTCAGTCGGGATCTCCCCCCTCCTCGGGATCCGAGTCCCGGGGGTCTGACCCTTCAGGCGAACTTGTCTCTGAGGCTAGCTCCATCTCCCACCTCGGCCGCTTCCGGCTTGGCCCTGGACTAGGGGACTGCTGCCGTGAGAGACTGGATCTGGAGGCCTGTACTTCCTCCCGAATCAAGGATCGCATCTCGGCCAGGAGGGACGGCTGCTCGTCTCTTACGACCCTTGAAGTGCAGGGTCCGCAGAGAGTCTTGGTATAGTTGTCTGGCAGCTTTACCCTGCAAACTGGGCATCTGACAGACTTAGATGTGGCCTTTACCGAGTCCTTAACCTCTGTCGGGGGGGCTGGGGTACCCTTCTCCTGTACGATACAGAACAGGGATAGTCGGGTCAGTTGTCCTGGGCTGCGGGGAAGGCCGTGTGGGGGTTGGATTGCGCCAGGCGCACTTACCCCTCTGTCGGCTGGCGCCTCTGGGTCCATACCAGTGAAGCAGCTGTTGCCTGCGGTGAGCTGCTAGCGTGCGGTGAACTCCTGGTCTGCGGTGAGCTGCTGGCGTGCGGTGAGAGCTGCTGATGCGGCGGGCTGCTGGCGTGCGGCGAGCTGCTGGCGTGCCCAGGCTGCTGGCACGCTGTTTTCAAATCGGCGCGTGACGTCATCGCCGCGCACCGGCCACTTCCGCTTCCTGTTTTGAAGCCCCGCCCCCCCGAGCGTCCTGCAATAGCGGCGCCCATTGCGGGGACCCGGTTCCAGCTGCCCCGGGATCTCTCTCGCCGGCGCCCACACCGCCGGCTGCGTGTGGGGCAGCGTTTCCAGCCGCAACCGCCGCGCGGTCTGTATGTCGCACCGGCGCTGCCTGCGGGGACCCAGGCGACTGCCGCGCGGCCTGGAGCCGAGAGCCTCCCACCGGGAGGAGCGGCTTCCTCCAGGAGCGCGTCCTGCTCCTGGCTTTGGGGCAGAGGGACTCCCCACCGGGAAGTGTCGGCCCTGGGCATCCTGACAGGGGGAAGGATTGGACCGGCCGCCCGATCCCCCTGCGCCCTCAGGTAATCTTCCTGCTCCTCTCGTATGTCCCTCCGTGCAGGGACAGGAAAGACACTGAGGGAAAGGGGTGGGACGGGGCCTTTTAACCTCTCGTGTGCTTTCCTGTCCCTGTAAGGAGGAGGAGGACGTCCTCCATGGTGCTGTCAGGTGGACGTCCTGGAAATTAACTTTGTCACAAAAAGCATGTCAACTGAATTTCAGCCCTGACACAAAATAATTAGCTTACATAATTTCAGTGATCTTCGCGTTAGTTCAGGAGAAAGTATTATGGCCCTCACTAGCCCTCCAAACAGCATCACCACACACAGTCCTCCACACAGTATGATGGACCCCACACACACCTTCACACTGTAATAGCTTGCATACATTATGGTGGCCCCCACATAGCCCTGTAACAGTAAAATAGCTCCCCCACATAGCCTTGTAAAAAGTATAATGCTTCCCACATAAAATTGCATCCCCACATAGACCTGCAAACAGTGTTATGGCCACCACATAACCCTCCATAAAGTGTAAGGCTTAAACTTAGCCTTCCCTGTAGTATAATGACCCCCACATAGCCCTCCAAGTATTTTAACATTGCCCTCCATACAGTATAATGGGCTCCACATTGCGCTCCATACTGTATAATGGGCCTCACACTGCTGTGCATACAGTATATTGGGCCCCACATTGCCTTGTATACTGTATATTGGGCCCCACATTGCCTTGCATACAGTATATTGGGTCCCACATTGCTATCCTTACAGTATAATGTTCCCCACATTACCCTCCATACAATATAATGGGCCCCACATTGTGCTCCATACAGTATAATGGGCCTTACACTGCCTTCAATACAGTACATTGGGCCTCACATTGCCTTGTATACTGTATATTGGGCCCCACATTGCCATCCATATAGTGTAATGCATCCCCAAAGCACTCTTAACAGTATAATGGCCTCCACAATGTTCTCAATGATTTAAAGGGAGTCTGTCACCTATTTTTAGCCCTATCGGCTGCCGGCACCGCCATCAAGGGCTTATCTACAGCATTCTGTAATGCTGTAGATAAGCCCCCAATGTAACCTGAAAAACAAGTCAGATTATACTCACCCGGCCGTCCCGTCCGGTCCGATGGGTGTCGCGGTCCGGTCCGGCGCCTCCCATCTTCTAGCGATGCCATCCTCCTTCTTACTTCTGCCTCAGCTTCGGCGCAGGCGTACTTTATCTGCCCTGTTGAGGGCAGAATAAAGTACTGCAGTGCGGAGCTCTCTGACCTTTACCAGCGCTTGCGCATTGCAGTACTTTACTCAGCCCTCAACAGGGCAGATAAAGTACGCCTGCGCAGGAGCCGCGGCAGAAGTAAGGAAGAGGACGTCCTCACTAGAAGATAGGAGGTGCCGGAGCAGACTGTGCCACCCATCGCGCCCCTCGATAAGTATAATCTAATTTGTTTTTCTTATCTTTCAGGTTACATTGGGGGCTTATCTACAGCATTACAGAATGCTGTAGATAAGACCCTGATGGTGGTGCCAGTGTCAGGGTAGCTATTGAGGGAGGGTTAAATTAACCCTTCACGGTTGATCCAGTGATTTCCAAATTAATCCAAAGGGCGTTGCTAGCAACTGGGAATGACCACATGGAGCCGGGGGTCTCTGTACGGGAGGATCGAGACAGATCACTAGCCCCCTTTATTTTAGTCACTTCTTTTATAACATTTTGCTTAATTATGCAAAGTTCTCAACTACCAATAGCATCATTTCACTTTATAAGCCAATAATATTGCAAGAAAACCGGAAACTGCATATATGTCCGTATCCAAATAGCATAGAAAGTAGTATAATGGCATATTCTTCAGAGTTCTACACCCCCGGTTCCCTTATCTTGCACCTGATGTGAAAAGTCTGGTTTCATGACAGCCTGAACTTTTTCATCCTAATTACAAAAATTTATCTTATAGCAACAAAAATGGAGAAACGAAACCTTCAGAGAAATGGAGAAAATGAAACTTCAGCTCTGATTTTAGTTTTAACCCTTCACACCAGCAGCTGATAGGGCTAAAAATAGGTGACATATTCCCTTTAAAAAATAAATAAATACTCACTTCTCCTCTTTCCCCCAATGATCCAGTCTCTGTAGAGTGTGATCGGAAGCTGTTCACTGTTTGGCACAGAGGGTGCGATGTAGTGATATCATCACTCTCGCTGCGCTTAGACGTCAGAGCTCAGACGCAGAATAATGATGGAGGCAGAAGCAGATTGCCCCCCTCATTCATCATTGCTTTCATCCATATCTGTATCCAGGGTACCGATTTCAGTTAAAAGTGCGATGCCGGGCTGGGGAGCAGATGCTGCAGGCACCGTGGCCCCCGGCTTATGGGGCAAGGGCCCCATAGTGGCCATGTGTACACCACTGATCCTCAGTCTGCGACTGTCCACTGTTTTTTTTTTAAATAAAAGCTGTAGTCACAAACTGAGGATTGGTACGCTTTAAAGTTGTTCTTATGAATCCCCCAGTGCACGCTCTGTGTTCTGCTGGAATTTGCAGGTGTTTTATACATACTCCTGGCCAGGGCCCATCTCTTGAGCGTCACCTCACTCCATACACTTATATGGAGTGAGGCCTCGCCCCATCTGGTGATGCGGCCATCCATTGGGTGTGGCAGACTAGAGGGCGCAACCTCGTTCCATGCTAGTGTATGGAGGCGAGACTGTGCCCCATTGGTAGGGAGTATGCATATCTCATACATACCCTCCGGTCCCCGCTCAGAAACCTGCAAATCTCCGCAGCGCACAAAGCGTGTGCTAGGGGGATTCATAATTCTGCAGACTGGACAACCCCGTTAAGTCTGCATTCTCCACTCTATAGCATGGACAACAGTTGTCAGCCCTAAGTCCCAGACTGCAGAGACCTGTGTGTCGTAATCCATGGGGGCTCTACAGTCAGATGCGCGATCCTTAAGCAGTACCGTGCCTGCCAGACTGCAGAGACCTGTGTGTCGTTAGCAGTGCCTTCCCACCTCCCACCAATCCCGTAATAACAAAACACTGACAAGCATGGATGGGTTGAACAGGTCAGTCACAGTTTATTAGTAAGCAGAGAGAGGCAAGTACAATTCGCAACGGACTCAAAGCTGTAAGCCCGCGACCGCTGGGCAAGTCGGCTGATGAGGTTACAAACCTTGCCCCCCTCTACACTACCGCCACGGAGGATCATGTGTACGACCTACACAGGACTCCGACCACCACACAACATAATTAAGGCCTGTTCAACCCCGTCCTGCAAATTAGTTAAAAACAGATCTAGCCTGATATCTGTTAGATGAACGCCGTCCGGTCTCAGGAAGAGTGAGATGTCTTTCTCCAGATTGTGGTGGTGAACCACGATGCCGTAGTTCTCTTTGACAAACTTTGCCATCTTTGCGTTTATCTTTCTCCTTGACTTGTCGATGGCTTCATGCCAGACCGTTCGTGATATAATATCGGACCACACCACCACCATATCTGGTATAAAACAAACAGCCCGCTTTAAGTCCGTTTTCATTGCCGTGAAGAGCTCCGCACCTGTTGTCTGGCACAAATCATTACCACCAGCATGTAACACCAATATCAGTGGCCCTTTTGCCATTTTAGAAATTTTAACCAACTCCGGGAAGATCTGATCCCACTGGAGCCCTCTGATGCCTCTCCAGTTGACCTCTAGTTGTGGGAAGTAAAAATTCTTTCCACCAGGGCGTATCTCGGCTCTTTTGCACGCCCAATAAATAAAAGAAAGTCCCAAAACCCAAACTGTGGGCTTATGACCTCCTGTAAGAAACAAGATGTGTTATAGCAGGTCTGGTCTTATGTACAGTGGGGAAAAAAAGTATTTAGTCAGTCAGCAATAGTGCAAGTTCCACCACTTAAAAAGATGAGAGGCGTCTGTAATTTACATCATAGGTAGACCTCAACTATGGGAGACAAACTGAGAAAAAATAAATCCAGAAAATCACATTGTCTGTTTTGTTTTCATTTTATTTGCATATTATGGTGGAAAATAAGTATTTGGTCAGAAACAAGCAATCAAGATTTCTGGCTCTCACAGACCTGTAACTTCTTCTTTAAGAGTCTCCTCTTTCCTCCACTCATTACCTGTAGTAATGGCACCTGTTTAAACTTGTTATCAGTATAAAAAGACACCTGTGCACACCCTCAAACAGTCTGACTCCAAACTCCACTATGGTGAAGACCAAAGAGCTGTCAAAGGACACCAGAAACAAAATTGTAGCCCTGCACCAGGCTGGGAAGACTGAATCTGCAATAGCCAACCAGCTTGGAGTGAAGAAATCAACTGTGGGAGCAATAATTAGAAAATGGAAGACATACAAGACCACTGATAATCTCCCTCGATCTGGTGCTCCACGCAAAATCCCACCCCGTGGGGTCAGAATGATCACAAGAACGGTGAGCAAAAATCCTAGAACCACGCGGGGGGGGACCTAGTGAATGAACTGCAGAGAGCTGGGACCAATGTAACAAGGCCTACCATAAGTAACACACTACGCCACCATGGACTCAGATCCTGCAGTGCCAGACGTGTCCCACTGCTTAAGCCTGTACATGTCCGGGCCCGTCTGAAGTTTGCTAGAGAGCATTTGGATGATCCAGAGGAGTTTTGGGAGAATGTCCTATGGTCTGATGAAACCAAACTGGAACTGTTTGGTAGAAACACAACTTGTCGTGTTTGGAGGAAAAAGAATACTGAGTTGCATCCATCAAACACCATACCTACTGTAAAGCATGGTGGTGGAAACATCATGCTTTGGGGCTGTTTCTCTGCAAAGGGGCCAGGACGACTGATCCGGGTACATGAAAGAATGAATGGGGCCATGTATCGTGAGATTTTGAGTGCAAACCTCCTTCCATCAGCAAGGGCATTGAAGATGAAACGTGGCTGGGTCTTTCAACATGACAATGATCCAAAGCACACCGCCAGGGCAATGAAGGAGTGGCTTCGTAAGAAGCATTTCAAGGTCCTGGAGTGGCCTAGCCAGTCTCCAGATCTCAACCCTATAGAAAACCTTTGGAGGGAGTTGAAAGTCTGTTGCCAAGCGAAAAGCCAAAAACTTCACTGCTCTAGAGGAGATCTGCATGGAGGAATGGGCCAACATACCAACAACAGTGTGTGGCAACCTGGTGAAGACTTACAGAAAACGTTTGACCTCTGTCATTGCCAGCAAAGGATATATCACAAAGTATTGAGATGAAATTTTGTTTCTGACCAAATACTTATTTTCCACCATAATATGCAAATAAAATGAAAACAAAACAGACAATGTGATTTTCTGGATTTTTTTTTTCTCAGTTTGTCTCCCATAGTTGAGGTCTACCTATGATGTAAATTACAGACGCCTCTCATCTTTTTAAGTGGTGGAACTTGCACTATTGCTGACTGACTAAATACTTTTTTTCCCCACTGTATCTTGCAAAGCATGCGGATTTCCAACGTCCCAATCTCTGCACTTCAGCTTCTGCTACACCGGCCCCAGCTGCTTCAGTGGCCGCTCCGATTCTAAAAGAATGCGTTCCGTATTCTTTAGGGTCTACACCGACAGCTTGTATACATTTCTTAAAGATTGTGTGAAATTGATGTTTAGTAAGTGGGGACCCGTCGGTATGTGAGAAAAAAATCTACTTTCGTGTCTTATAGCCGCGTAGTGTCTGACTATTTTGACAGGGCATATGGTGCCGTCTAGGGCCTTGACCAGGACCCACGACCCTCTACCTGTGGGGTCACATTTGGATTTCCGCACTCTAATTCGCAGAGCGTCGCTGCATATTACGAGATCCTCATTAATTAACCCGCCTACTGATGCTGTTTTAGAATGCGGCACTAGTTCACTAATTTGCAGCGCCCGAAGAATGCGATTGCAAACGCTGTAGATATTAGGGCTGACTTGTGTTGTGACTTGCACACCGTTTTAGATATTGTTATATCATGCAACAGACTTAAAGAAACAGGGCGACGACATTCCTGACTCGGTTGGAGCATTTTCCAGCCTTTAACGGCTTGCTTTATGAAAAAATATTTAGTTACATCGGTCCATCCCACTAGCTGAAAGAAAAAGGCTACTCCCGATAAATGACGCTGCGCTAATGTGCCCGACGCGCCTCTACTCTTGAGCTGATTCAGGAGTTCTACCATCATGTCGCATCTCGCCCGATCAAAACGGATCAACTGGCCTCCCTTTAATTAGCGAGCACCACTCTTCCCATACCTTACCATAAACCTTCCAGGTAGCCGGTGTCACTGAGGCGCGGATCAAGAGCATCAGTGATTGGCCACTGTGTCCCAGAGGGAGAGATGACACAGTAGGCCCTTTAGTTCTGCGCTTGGAAGGATGACTCTGAAGGCCTGCCAATCGGAAGACAACAAAGAGTTAACCATCTTATCATCCATAGTAAATGTCACTCTGGCTCAGCACCAGATGTTGTGTCTAAGGCATAATAATGCAAGGTGGCGCAACAGCGCATGAGGAAGACATACTGTTTAAGCATTTAGCGCTTCCTGGGTTTTTGATTAGAAATCTGATATTTGCATTTTTCAGTTTGTTACCCCATAGTTCGACTGATGTAACTATGGCAAATATCTCCAACAAAACGGGGTTGCGGCCCCAGTTGGCAGAGATCCATAGGACCGGCCATCTGCTTTTGCACCATTGGTTGCTGTAGATTGCTACAAAACCATTTGTGAGATCCGCACCCACGAGTAGACCTAGGGTGCTGTTTAGCATTTCCTGAGACATGACACATGTATGCCCATTGTAGGTTCCAAGAATTCTTTCCAGACGGACAAATCCGCTTTCATTGAGCGATTTGATTCTGTGGCCCGGCTGGGCGATGCCCTTTGTAGCTTATGATAACCTGCGTGAGAAAGCTCTGCCAACTGGCATAACTCGACAAGCAAAGTTGAGTAAACCTAGCTGGAGGGTGACTTTCTTTTCAACGAGGAAACTTTTAACCATTTGGAGTGTTTTTTTCCAGTTTATCCACTGGTAAACGAAAAATCATCTCATTTGTGTCTATTTCAATATCGAGGAAAGGGAGAACGTTACACGGACCTATCGTTTTCTCCGGCGATAGTGGGACACCGAAATGCCTAGAAATAAATTTAAACTTCTGAAGAAGGAAAGAACAGAGTTTAGATTCCCTAGGTCTGACGAACAAAGTCAGCGAGGTAGTGGATTGTTGAATTGCTGCCTGTTTCGTGACGTACTACCCAGTCTAAGAAGGTGCTGAAAAGCTCGAAATAGTGGCAGGAAATGGAACAGCCCATTGGTAGGCACATGTCGAAATAAAAATGCTGGTCCACCTTACAACCCAACAAGTGAAAGCATTCAGGGTGCACGGGTAAAAGACGGAAAGCTGACTGTCGGTTTTTGCCAGCAGAGCACCGGGCCCCGCCGCGCACACAAGCTCAACTGCTCTGTCAAACGAAGCGTAGTTTACAGACGAGTCTTCTGGGGGTATTGCGTCATTGACCGAATCGCCTTTTGGGTAGGAAAGGTGATGTATTAGCCGATATTTACCGGGTTCTTTTTTGGGCACAATACCTAAAGGCGAGATTCTGAAATTTTTAAATGGTAATGATTGAAATGGGCCCGCCATCCTGCCTAGTTCGACCTCTTTTATGATTTTTTGCTGTAAAATCTCCGGGAACTCTCGAGCTAATTTTAGATTTTTTTGCTGATGTTCGGTTAAATTTAAAGGTGATGAAAAAACCGTACTTAAAACCGTTGTATAATTGCTGAGCAGCTTCTTTATTGGGATAAACGTTTAGCCAAGGGCCCATTGCGGCTACGCTCACCGTGGTTTTGCCTCGTAGCAGTTCCGCTTGTGAGGCGTGTACACCTTGATGCAGGGTGTCCGCCTCTGCAGGCTGAGCAATCGTGTCTATATCTGCATGCCGCCTGGAAGCGACAGTTTCCATCATTGTATAACAAGCAGGCCCCTGGTCTCCGTACGACCACCGAGTTCTGGCCTGCTGCTGCTGAGAAAATAGTGGCCGTCGATGAAAAGGGAGGGTGTTTTTGTGTAAGCATTAGTTGTAGCAAGACATCTGTGGCTTTTACTCCCCATCCTAGATCTGGTTGCAGGGCTAGCCTCCTGCGGAACTCCTCGTCATAGCGCCTCCAAGCAACACCGCCATGAGGCTTATAGGAGTTATATGTAAATACTGGTATATGAATAACTCAGCAGCGTTCTGGATGTTTTTGGCCCATTATACATCCTAGGACAGCGAAGGCCTGCAGCCAGTTGTTCATTGTATGTGCTATTTTACCTCTATTTCTATCGTTTAACCACTCGCCAGTCCTCCATTCCTTATCTTCTGACTGTTGGTCCGCCGATAAGAGTGACCATATGTCTACATAGTCATTATTCCAGATCTTCTCTTTCTTCTATAGGTCTATGTGTGTATCTAGCGGACTAATTCCGCAGAAAAAAGGCGTCTTTGTGTAGACTAGCTGATTGAGGTATGTTCCTGGTGACGGTTTGACCTCCGGGCTGATTTAAGTGGTAGCCTACAGCCCTGATGGCAGATGCCAGGTCGCTCTCTTCTGTGTTGTGTATTTTGTTAAGTGTGTTGGTTATACGTGACTCACCGCTGTCAGTCTCCGATCGAGCGTCTCCAGGTAAAGGAGGTACCCCGGCGATATCCTGCTCCCGGCTGGCGGCCCCGATATGGCCCGGAAATTTGTTGGCCAACGGAACGTGGCTGAAATCTTGCTTCGGTGATAGAACTTTGATGATGTTGGGCCATGATGGATACGGATGGATCTTCTCGGCTTGATGACGACGATGGAGCACGTGTCAGCCGAAGGCTGTCGTGAGCTCTTGGCAGCGCTCCTTCCTGAATGATGGTCTGGCTGGAGGTCGCAAGATGTTCATCGATGCACCTCCGGCTAGTGGTCTGGGGTGGAGATTTCGTGCGACGTCTTCTACTAGATGTCCTAGAACGCCTGCTGCGGTGCCCCTCGGACACATCGGACCATCCTGATGTGGAAGGTGACCTCCATCTAGAGGAGCGTGACCTGTGGCGGCTCCCGTTGGAGCTACGCCTTCGCCTGTAATGGGAACAGCGACAGACAGAGGGACAGCGAGAATGGTGGTGGTGGTGGGAATCCGCTGAGGAGGGTGTGGAGGATTTGTGATGTATGTGACTACGTCCGTGATGGTTGGGTGTATGCTGGTTGGTAGGTTCGCGAATAAGTGGTGTGGAGTTATTATTGCTATAACTATAGGCGTTGGTTGTGTCGTGCGTATTGAGGGGGATGACATTCTGACCGCCAATGGAATAGTGTGCGACGAAGGTGTTTGTGTCATTGGGGAGGGTTGGTGGTGTTAAACATAGGTTTTGCTAAAGAGCGTCCTGAATGGTCGGGTTGGACCGCACAGCACGCTCGGCAGCAGCATTGTTATTTCCACCCGAACTCCCGACGTTCCGCACGGGCGGCAATGCTGCGCCCGCAGGAGAGACGAGGGAGACCAGGCTTGGTAGTGGGACGTTGCTACTATTGGAATGGGTAATTCTGTGCTCAGTGCTGCGCTGCCTGCCCTCTAGGGGCTGCTGCCCTGGCCTCGGTATTGTAATGGTGGGGACTGTGATGGGCGGGCCACTGGAACTGTGGTGACGCTGGGTGGTCGGAGCCTGCGGCCGGCTCTGATGCCTGGCACCTATCGAAATATTAGAGGTGGGCGTACTGCTGGGCGGGCCTCTGTGGTGACACTGGGCAGAGCTTCCAACCGACTCCACGGCTCTGCACTAGACAAGGGTGGGTGGGGAGATGGGTGGACCGTTGGTGGAGGAAGTGGGCGTGGCTTCAGGCCTGGATAGACGCCCAGAGCCTAACAATGGGGTCCGGGCCTGCGGCCTACTTGAGGCGGCGTGAGTGGACAAACGGGGATCGGAGCAGCCGCTGCAGCAGTCCGGGGGGCGTCTGTGACTATAGGCGGCGACACTGCCGACACGGAGACGTTCTGGTGGGCGCAAATGAGCGTTTAGAGCGCCTGCCAGGTCTCACCGGGTCTGCTGATGAGGAGGCCGGAGCAGCCCTAGAGGAGGCCGGAGCTGCGCCAGATAAGCCGGGTGGCTGCTGAGAAGAGGACGTCACAGGGGGGGGAAGGCCAGTGGAGGAAACAGGTGAGGTCGGTCGGGGCATAGAGGGATGAGGAGTTGTATAGTAGAGAGAGAATTCCTTTAGTGGATTTAGTCTGTACCACAAAATCTACAAACCCATTAGTTGGAATGGAGAGATCTGAGAGAGCCTCCAGTGCTCTTATTGCATGTCTAATTGTAAGTACTTAAAAAACTCAGAGATACACAAGAGAAACTCCTTCAAGTGGTCAAAAGAACAAAAGTGGCCATCGAAGAACAACTGTTAAACATAATTCAACCCGTCTTCTCGATTCCCCAAAGCCCTCCAAACGTGTAGTTCCCTCAAGTCCACCAAATCTTATGAACTAGAGTGAGGGTGGGGTAGTGTTTAGAATAACCTTTACATTTATGGGACTCTTAAAAAAAAAAAAAAAAAAAAGTTATAATTGTCACCCACTCCCCCCAGGTGCTTAAGTACTATTGACCCTACCTCCGGAGTCTCCTCCAAGGCCCACCCCCTAGAATACTGAAACTGGGAGGCCAATCTTCCCCAAGCACTAATTTTTCCTTTAATCTTAATTACCAGAGGACCAAGATTGAAAGGGATATAATCCTGCAACTGTCTGGTAATTATTATTATTTATTTATATAGCACCATTAATTCCATGATGCTGTACATTAGAAGGGGGGTTACATACAAAGTTATAGATATCGTTAACAGTAAACAAATTTACAATGACAGACTGGTGCAGAGGGGAGAGGACCCTGTCCTTGCAGACTTATATTCTACGGGGTAATGTGATATCTGGTAATGTGAATTAAAGGGGTTGTCCAAGCTTTCTGCTTAATCTGTGTGTACCTATCCATACACACATCACTATAGGCTGAGGTGTATTTTATGGTATTTGTAGATCTACACACACACACACACACACACACACACACCCCCACACACACACACACACACATCACTATAGACTCTTCACAGTACTTGTACGTGAGGGGTAATGTGGGGAAATGTGATGCTCTATCACCACTGTGGATGTGATGAGGAGACGTGTGAAGCTCTTCCACCAGTGTGGATGTGATGTGGGGACATGTGAAGTTATATCCCCACTGTGGATGTGATGTTGATACATGTGATGCTCTGTCACTACAGTGGATGTGATGTGGAGACGTGACGCTCTGTCACCACTGTGGATGTGATGTAGAGACGTGACGCTCTGTCACCACTGTGGATGTGATGTGGAGACATGTGACGCTCTGTCACCACTGTGGATGTAATGTGGAGACGTGACGCTCTGTCACCACTCGTGGATGTGATGTGGAGACATGTGACGCTCTGTCACCACTGTGGATGTGATGTTCTATCCCCACTGTGAATGTGGTGTGGAGACATGTGATGCTCTATCCCACTATGGATGTGGTGTGGAGACAGGTGATGCTCTGTCACCACTGTGGATGTGATGTGTAGACATGTGATGCTCTGTCACTACTGTGCATGTGATGTGTGGAGACATGTGATGCTCTATCCCCACTGTGGATGTGGTGTGGAGACGTGACACTCTGTCACCACTGTGGATGTGATGTAGACATGTGACGCTCTGTCACCACTGTGGATGTGATGTGAGTGCCATGTGATGCTCTGTCACCACTGTGGATGTGGTGTGGAGACTAGTGAAGCTCTGTCACCACTGTAGATGTGGTGTGGCGTATAGTAATTGTACTGCTTTTCCACAGACACTGCTCTGTTCTTTCCAATCCTGGGAAATGACAGAGGTCAGCACAGGTACAGATTAGTGACAGCCATTGAATATGCAGAGGGCGGTGCTGGACACTGAGGCCAGGCATTGCCAGCTCTGGGTGTGAAGTTAGATAATATATAACAGGATCCAAGAGCAGAAGGAAAGCAGCTGCACCGTTAGGCTGTGTGCACATGTAGCGGGGTTTTTTGCGTTTTCGCAGCGTTTTTTAATGCGGGATTTTGCCGCGAAACGCAAAAAAAAAGCATCCCATGCAATCCTATGGCATTCCGCACATGCTAATGCTGCGTATTTTTCCACGGGGGAATCGCATCGTGGAAAAATACGCAGCATGCTCATTGTTTGTGCCACCATGCGCAAAGTAAGCGGAAAATGTGCGGATGGTACCCAGGGTCTGGAGGAGAGAAGTTTCTCCTCCAGTCTCTGGGTACCATAACCCTGTAAAATTAAGAATTAAAAAAATCGTGCTATTCTCACTTTGATGACGTCGCTGTCTCACGAGACGGAGACGTCAAAGGTCATTGTCGCAAGGCATCGCTGGGAACGGGACTTGCCGGGAGCATCGCTTGGCCTGGTGACACTGCGTGGGACGCCGGAAGGTGAGCATAACACCATTTTTTTTTTTTTTTTTACTTTATATCTTTTTACTACTGATGCAGCATAGGCAGCCTCAATAGTAAAAAGTTGGTCACACTCGTCAAACACTATGTTTGACGAGTGTGACCAACCTGTCAATCAGTTTTCCAAGCAATGCTACAGATCGCTTGGAAAACGCTAGCATTCTGCAAGCTAATTACGCTTGCAAAACGCTAGTTAAAATGTGGGAAATACGTGGGAATTACACATGCGGAATTTTAGCGTATTTCCCGCAGCAGAGAGTTGCGGAATTCCAGCGGAAATTTCCGTGGCAATTCCGCAACGTGTGCACATAGCCTTATACCGCCAATATATTTCCCGCAATCAAAAACACACTTAGCGCATTTACGCCCTAACAACGGGTGCTCTATCCCTGAAACAGTCAGTTTCAGAATTAGAAAAAAAAGAAAAATGAGGATGGCACTCACCGTTCGTAAAATCCACCTTTATTGCATAAATAAAATCTTCCGCAGGGGAGCAATGTGCATGGTTAGAGGACGACGGCCGTTTCATGCGGCTGCGCTTCCATGCGAAACGGCCGCCGTTCTCTAACCATGCACATTGCTCCCCTGTGGAAGATTTTATTTATGCAATAAAGGTGGATTTTACGAACGGTGAGTGCCATCCTCATTTTTCTTTTGTTTGGATTAATAAATAACAGGGAGCTGTCAAGTTTGGTAGAGCCGCAAGTAAACAAAATGGCTGCAGGGAATGAAGTGAAATTCAGGAGGAACAAAGGGCAAAAACAAAATGTATTAGGTGTGTTGTGTAAAATACAGCACAGTTTAGCTTAAAAAAGTACCTCTTTAAACTTCTGTACCACAGGTATACTTGACAGACCTTTCCAGATAGACATGTCTCTGGTATCTGAAGGCAGAAGGCGACTTTAACCAATTTATAGTCAGGCCAAGAAAATCCCAAACCTTTCAATTACATTCATTATGATTGGGATGGAGATGTCTGAATTGTTCACAAAGAAAAGCAGGTTTTCCGCATACAAGGCAATTCTTTCCTTTTTGTTCCCATGTTTAAATCCCTCTATCCTGAGATGGTTTCTAATGATGCAGGCCAGCGGCTCAATTGCATTAGCAAAGAGCAATGGTGCAAGTGGATAGCCATTACTTGTGCCTCTAAATAGCACAAAACAATTGAACATTTCCCTGTTTACCTTATCTTCCCTACAGGTGACTTGTACGAAAGCCCAGTTATTGAAATTGGGACCAAAACCCATCACCTTTTAACACTGCCCACATTTAAATCCACTTCACACTATCAAACGCCCTAGTGGCATCTAAAGAAACAATGGACTTCATGGGGTTGGCCTGTACCGCCTGCAAATTTTGAAATGCCCTATGCAGATTAATAGCTGTGGATTTTGATGGCATGAACGCGGCCTGGTCAGGGTGAATAATTGAAGTGATAACAATAGTCGGCCGTGTTGCCAGGATTTTCACAAAAATCTTAACTTCCGATGTCCGTAATTGTATAGGTCTGTATGAGTCCGGGAGTTCCGTCTTCTTCCCTTCTTTAGGAATTACCACAGTTATAGTCTCCCACAGGGATCTTGGTAGTCCCCTATAAAAAAAAAAAAAAGAACATGAATTGTATGTTTGATATTTACAACCTATAATTCTTTTACCTTTTTTCAGAAATTGAACCAACTTGAGGTCTTTAAAACAAATGATGATTTCATGGATTACTTGGTAAGCTTTTCTTTTGGGTCTGTATGTAAACTATCCTACTTGCTTATCATTGATTTGAGATCTATGATTTCCGACTTTATGACTGACTTCTAGTAAAGACATTTGAACTGATTGCATAATTCTACAGCTATTTTGGATGTGTGTTGCTTTTAATAGGGATCCAAAGGTAACGTTCCTCCTTGCGCGGCACATCAGGCCTGACATGTCGATGTGAGTAGCACGGCTGTGGAGTCGGTAAGCCAAACCTGCGACTCCGACTCCTCAATTTCCCTTACACCGACTCCGACTCCACGACTCCGACTCCCACACATATTGCTTATATTTAAGTGAAAAATTTATTGTAGTACAATGTGAACCTCAGACATTTAATCATTTTTATGATCCAATAATCAAGATATTTAGATAGAACAGAATATATATTGGTGTACTACCCGGTTTTCATTCTTTTTGGTACAGATACGATATGGATAGACAGATATGGATAAATGGATAGATAGAGCAGATTTCTAATCTGCTTTTGCTATTGAAAACATTATCTATGAGCTCAAAAACCTTTCAGGTGATGCAGTTTTTTTAAAAAGATGATCAGCTTTTGCAGCTGAAAAACGTATCCTCAAAAAACACTGGAAAAACGCTGTGTGTGAATGTAGCCTTAGATCATGAATAGAACAGTCATTTATAGGACATTTCATAACTTTCCCAAACTCCTATAAAAAAATATTCAGCACATCCTGCATTGAATTACTGTACCCAATTTATTATATATTTTAGGAGTCGGAGTCGGTCCATTTTATACCGACTCCAACTCCGACTCCGACTCCACCAAAATGAGCACCGACTCCGACTCCACGACTCCGACTCCGATTCCACAGCCCTGGTGAGTAGACGGTTAAGCCGCAATGCTCGTCTGGGAAATATGCAAATTGTCTCTTTAGAGATGAAGACGACTAGAAATCTAGCGCCACCTATAGGAAGAAGCAATCCCAAAAGTCAATATCGACTCTCTAATGAGCCTTGGCACATGCATGGATCCTCTCTCACACAGCCAAACTAGATCTCACACTTTGCACTGACAAGGGGCAGTACCCCGAAACACCGTGTCAGCAATTTTGAGATTTTGGTTTTGGCTACTATCCGAAGTCATATGACAAGGAGGCTTATTAGAGAGTCGATATTGACTTTTAGGATTGTTACTTCCTATGGGTTGCACTAGAGTTCTAGCCCTCTTCCTCTCTGAAGAGAAAATTTGCGTTTAATATACATACTTTTAAATAGTACAATGGAATATGCTTTACTTTTTGTTTTAGGAAAAGTAACACAAAAAAAAAAAAAAAAGCAGAAAAATAAACCTAGTAATTCATCCTTTAATAGAATTTACTTAGATATGGCAAAAAATCAGTCCATCAGCTACTAATGATAATAAATTAACAAAGACTGGTAACACAGGAATGAATCAACAGATAAGGACGGTAAATATGTAAGAAAAGCTTATTTTGATGTTTATTACTACTCCTGGCTCTGGCAGCAGCTCCACTCACCAGTGGTTCTCAGCTGGACAATCGCATCTTGGCACCGTCCAGGTTGAAAACTGTTTTTTCCCCAGACATGGATTACGACTAGAGATGAGCGACTTTGCCTTTTTTAGGGTCGAGTCGGGTTTCATGAAACCCGACTTTCTCAAAAGTCGAGTCGAATGAAATCGGCCGACTATAGGGAAAAGTTGGAGGCCGACTGAAACACGAAACCCAATGCAAGTCAATGGGGAAGAAAAGTCGGCAGGGAGTGGAGGACAGTAAACACACCTACATGCCGGACCGCTTTTTTAAAGTGCGCGAAAACTCTCTCTCTTTAATTGAGATTATTAAAGGAGTCTGTGTCTTTCTTTCAATTAAAGGGAATCTGTCACCCCATTTTTGCTCTATAAGATGCGGCCACCGCCATCAGGGGCTTATCTACAGCATTCTGTAATGCTGTAGATAAGCCCCCAATGTAACCTGAAAGATAAGAAAAACAAGTTAGATTATACTCACCAGGGGGTGCGGTGGGTGTCGTGGTCCGGTCCGGCGCCTCCCATCTTCTAGCGATGACGTCCTCCTTCTTACTTCTGCCGCGGCTCCTGCGCAGGCATACTTTATCTGCCCTATTGAGGGCAGAGAAAAGTACTGCAGTGCACAGGCACCGGGAAAGGTCAGAGAGGTCTGGCACCTGCGTACTGCAGTACTCTGCTCTGCCCTCAGCAGGGTAGATAAAGTACGCCTGCGCAGGAGCTGCGGCAGAAGTAAGAAGGAGGACGTCATTGCTAGAAGATGGGAGGCGCCGGACCGCGAGACCCATCAGACCGGACCGGACCCCCGGGTGAGTATAATCTAACTCGTTTTTCTTATCTTTCAGGTTACATCGGCAGCTTATCTACAGAATGCTGTAGATAAGCCCCTGATGGTGGTGGCCGCAGCTCATAGAGCAAAAATGAGGTGACAGATTCCCTTTAAAGGACATTTTTCTGGGTATCTTTTTTTTTTCTTACAATGTGACAATAGGACAGGTGTCTCCATCACTAAGCGTGGGCTTGATGTCACCTGACAATGCAAAGGTGACATCAACCACCTCAACTATTACCCCACTTGCCACCGCAAGTGGGAAGAACCGGGCAAAGCGGCGCCAGAATTGGCGCATCTAATGGATGTTCCTTTTCTGGGCAGCTGCAGGCTGCTATTTTTAGGCTGGGGGGGCATAATATCCATGGCCCCTTACCATCCTAAGAATACCAGCCCCCAGCTGTCTGCTTTAGCAAGGTTGGTTGTCAAAAATGGGGGGAACCCATGCCGTTTTTTTACAATTATTTAAATAATGAAAAAATCAGCATTGGGTCCCCTCTATTCTGGATAATTAGCCTTGCTGAAGCTGACAGCTGAGGGTTGCAGCCCCCAGCTGTGAGTTTTGCCTGGCTGGTTATCAAAAATACAGGAAAACCCATGCCGGTTTTTTTTTATTATTTATTTACAGCTCAGGAGCTGTTGATGAATACCCACATTCACCACTCCTGCTTTCACTGTAATTAGTGGCAGCAGGTGTAGGATGATGGGATTAGTAGTCCCATCAGCTGCCACCAGTGACCTGAAGTAAACTTTATACCTCTGATCACTGCTAAGCGCTCACGCTGTCTTCTGACAATGTGGGAACCGCGGCTCTCTGACTGGCAGTGATGATTTCACCACTGATCAGAAGCTGTGTTTGCTGCGCTGTCATGCACATGACAGCGCAGCAAACTTCCCGGTGTTCAGGCAGCCGAACCTGAATAGTACGCAACTCTACTGTTCGGGTTCGCCCATCTCAACTCCTGAGGACTGCAATGAAGCGGCACAGGTGCGCATGTTGGAGATCTGAGGGGCAGAGAATGAGGTAATAGGATACAAAGGCGGGCCAGACGGGTGAAAGAGGTGTATTTTTCTGGGCACAGTGCCACTCTCTCTCTTTTTTTCCATACCCCGGGCGTACTGGACGCCTGCACTTGCTTCACTTACACCTTCCCGGTGAGGCGCCTCCTCACCTCGTCATCGGGACCACTCCCCCCACCATATGTGGTGACCGCAGATTGCTCCACACTCGCCCTATAAGGTGACCCCCGACTTTTGTGAAGATTTTCAGGGGTTAACAAGTCGTCTTATACGCCGGAAAATACGGTACATACAATAATAGGATATGCATCTAGATTTGTTACCAACACCGACAAATGTCCATTCAAAATAATATTGCAAATATTACATCACATCCTTAACGTATATAACTGTAATACAATAGGATATATTGATGTATAGATGTATGTTGAAAACCCTGTACTCATCTGAAGTCAGGACTATATAGAAACACATCACAGATTAAGGTCTATATAATTTAAAAATATAAACAAGAATACATTCTTTAGTCCATTTATATCAGTAATTTTATTTTGTGTATCTGAAAACCTGTAATACATCAGGGTACATAATGCAAAATTGAGGACGTTAAAGCACTGTGGGACAAGTGCGTCAGGGGTGATTCACACCACTTCTCTCAAATTCTATGAAACTTGGGAACATCCTCTGCTTCTATATACTATATTATCATACTGTATAATATCATTCACCAGTATCCTCCAGTGATTAACAATAGGTGCCCTTCCCCCATCCATCTCAGTGCAACAAATAAAGTCTCGCAGAGAAATAGTCTATCTTAATACGGCCAAGTTTCCTTATCCACAATTCCCAATACACAGAGCTCCAGCACACAGTCAATAGGTATCCCAAGTATCTGCAACAATGTGGAGACCACTTAATTCCAAATAAAATGCCAAATGTCTGCTCCTAATTCCCCACAACTGTGACACCCATCAAAAGCCAATCTGCCAAATCTATGTAATTTATATAGAGTTAAGGTACTGTCACACTTAGCGATGCACCTGCGATCCCGACCAGCGATATGACGCGGTCAGGATCGCTGGTGCATCGCTAAGTGGCGCTTGTGAGCTGCCACACAGGCAGATCTCACTAGCGACATAGCAGGGGTCGGGGGTCGCTACTTACCTGTCACACTAGGCGATCCTGACGTCCTCCCGCCCGGCTCCACACTCGTCTCTCCGCAGGAAGCTGACGACGAGAAGCATTCCTGAATGTTCTCGCGCGATCAGCGATAACCAGCGGGGGAGCCGGTCGTAGGTAAGTATCACACACAACGATATCGCTAGCAATATCGATATAACGTCACAAGTTATAGCGATATTGGTAGCTATATCGCTTAGTGTGACAGGCCCTTTAGATAAAACTGGTGAAAGATATATGACTGCATTAATTTTTTATTCGCAGCTGATGATACCACCGTGGGGGCTTCCAAAGGATCACTCCATTGTTCTTCAGACATTGAGAGTATCCATTGTCACCACTTGTCCTCCACAGGGAGTTGAGTAGATGCCATTGTGGAAATCAGCAAAAAGGTGTAAAGTGTTGATATCACCCCTGCGGGGCCCTGGGTAGTAAGTACACCTATTAGCAGTATCTCGATATCCATATCCTAGGATGTTGGGAATTGGTGCTCCATAGCATGTCTCTTGTGCAAGTATCTATAAAAGTCCCTGTGAGGAACACCATATTTTGTAAGAATTTGATTGAACGATCGTAAAGTTTCATTTTTGAAAACTTGATCAAGTGTTACCATACCATAATTTTTCCAGAACACCGGATATTGTAATATTTTAATGTGTGAAAACTCGGGATTATCCCATGGCTCAATCTCGCCAATTTTATCAGTGAATTTCAAAACACATTTACTTTCCTTCCAAATCTGCATCGCTAATCTATATGCAAGCAGTAAGCCTTGTAGTGGTTTATAGGACCCCTCCAGTATTGAAACTGAATTTCCATTCAAAAGCTGCAAAATATGAGCTTCATTAGTCAGTTTATCACTACTAAACCAACTCTTTAAATAAAGCAATTGACCAGCTTAATAGTATAAAAATAAACAAGATACTGAATGACCATCTTGACACTTAAGTCTCTGAAGGATTGCAATGCTGAGTTTGGCCGCCTCGATGAACCCCATATGAATGCCGCCATCATACTAATGTAATCTCTTAAATAATATTTTTGGAATCCTAATTGAATGCTCCAGTATATAGAAACACTTATCATTTTTGAGAAGATTAATTCTTCCTGCTACAGAAAGGGGACGCTCAGACCATTTTTAAAATTTCTTCAGCATATTTGTTAGGGAGTATACATTATCTTTAAATCTATGATTGGGCTGTTGTTAACAATCATGCCAAGATATTTAAATTTGTTAACTACTTGTAGTCCATAGGTCCAGGTATGTTCTCTTTGAGTGGCATAACTGAGGATTTGTCCTTGTTTATTTAAAGATTCAATAAATCACCAACATGACTGATTATATTAAAGGGAACTTTCAGGGCTGATATACATCATTCTATAATGCTGTACATCTGTCACCAACCTGACCTGTTAGAGAAGAAAAATAACTTTTACTATACTTGCCTTCAGTGCGGTCAGGTCCGAGGGGTGTCGCTCTTCTTGGTCCAGTGCCTCACATCTTCTTATGATAGCTGCCCTCCCGCTTGCTTCGTGTGGATGACACATCCCTGTGTCATTCACTCAGACTTCTCGGCACAGCGCTCCTGTGCAGGCGTACTGTTCTGCCCTGTTGAGGACAGTGCAAAGTACTGCAGCGCGCAGGTGCCGGGACTCTCTGACCTTTCCTGGCACCTGCGCACTGCAGCACTGTAATACGCCTGAGCAGGAGCGCGGTGCCGAGGAGTCTGTGTGGATGACGCAGGGACGCGTCATCCACAAGAAGCAAGCAGGAGGTCAGCGATCATAAGAAGATGGGAGGCGCCGAACAAAGACCTGTGACACCCTCCACACCGCCCCACAGGTGAGTATAATAAAAGTTATTTTTCTTCTCTTACAGGTCGGCCTGGGGGCCGATATACAGCATTATAGAATGGTGTATATCAGCCCGGAAAGGTGATGGTCGTAACTTTTATGGGCCAAAACCGGTGATGGGTTGCAAGGGATTGCTCTACATTGGATAAGAAAAGAATCAGATCTTCGGCATACAATCTAACCTTATCCCAACCTAGAGTTTATTGTGGTTCCCTCAACCACAGAGTCCTGTCTAATTTTAAGAGTGATGGGCTCCATTGCCAGGGCGAAAAACATTGGAGATTGGGGACACGCTTGTCTGGTTCGTCAAGGATATTGGGTCCCCCATCTGCAGTAAAGTAGTTTAATACAGTTGCAAAATTTATCATTCAATCCAAATTTAACCCCTTTCTGACATCAGGAGTACACTTACGCTGATGTTGGATTCCTTGCCTTTGATGTGGGCTCCGGCGGTGAGCCCACATCTTTCCCGGGACATTTCACTTGTTTTGAACAGCTATTAAAGCATGCCAAAAGTTAAACAAAAAAAAAAAGTTATTAAAAATATAAAAAAAATATATACCGTAAGTTCAAATCACCCCCCTTTCGCCCCATTCAAAATAAAACAATAAATAGAAATCAAACATTCACATATTTGGAATGGCCGCTTTCAGACTCGCCCAGTCTGTCAGTAAAAAAAAATGATGAAAGGACTAACCTGATCGCTAAACGGCGTAGCAAGAAAGTCAAAATGCCAGAATTGTTTTTTTGATCTCTGCGATATTGCATTAAAATGCAATAACGGGCGATCAAAAGATCGTATCTGCACCAAAATGGTATCATTAACCCCTTTCTGACATCTGATGTACTGTCCCATCCATTTGACCCAGACCCGTATGACCATGGACGGGATAGTACGTCATGCCCTTTTAATGCGATACCGCGACTTAAGTCGCGGTGATCGCATTTAAATTCCAACACCATCTTACCTTAGGGAAGATGGTGTCGGCATCCCGGGCTCTGATCCCGCCCTCCTGAGCGCTGTGATTGCCTGTTCAATTCTGAACACCCAATCACAGCCTTTCTCATTGTTTCAGTCAATCGAATTGGCTGAAACAATGAGGTCTCAGGCTAGGATCGAGTACCGACGTACTCGATCCTAGGCCGGTGCCAGTCACCGGCGAAAAACCCCCAGATACCGCTTCTGTGCCCTGCCGGTACCTGCCCAGATTGGTGCTGTAATAGCACTGATCCTAGGCCAGAGCCTAGGACAGGCCCAGCAGGGGGCCTGCAGGAGCTCATTTGCGCGATCAATGTCACCGTCGATCACGCCAATCGCAGGGCACAGCTGCGGTCACGCTGTGACCGCTCTGTGCCCTGCTGGTGACCTGGCTGTGACTCGCCTAGGTTCAGAGTGATCCTAGGCAGTTGCCATGGTCACCAGGGCCAGCAGTGATTGGTGGGATCGATGTGATCATTCGTACCCACCAATGACAGGTCACAACAGCGGTATGACCGCTCTGTGACCTGTCTGCCACCTGCCTGTGACCTGTTTGACTGCTCTGCAGGGGTCCTCACACTAGCTGAGGATACTCTACAGAGAGGTCATACTGCTGGATCTCCTGCTGTACTGGGCTTTGTGGTGCCACAGCAGCCTGTGACACCACAATCCCTGCTGAAGAAAAAAGAAAGAAGACAGAAAAAAGAAGAGAGACTACATCTGTAAGTGTTGATCCCTGATCCCTGCCCGATCTCTCTTCATCCCCCTTTCCCCCTTTTTTTTACCCCTTCCACCCCTCTTTGAGCACATTTTCCATTTTTTTCACCCCCCGTTGCACCACCTGACTACAACCCTAACTGTTGATCCCTGTCCGATCTCGCTTCATCCTCTCCTTCCCCCTCCTTATACTCCCTCCACCCCCCTATGCGCAGCTGCCGAGCGTTGATTAGTGACGCAGTTCACCGATCAACACTCGTGATTGATTTTTTTTTCTCAGGCCCCTTTGTGCCAACTCCGTACGCATATCCTGCAGCCGCCAAACTTTGATAAGTGACGCAGTTCACTTATCAGAGCTCGTGCCTGCCGTCTTCCTTTTTTTTTTTTTTAATTTCACCCCCTTGCGTCACCCTCGTGTGCACATAAAGCTGCCGCCGAACTTTGATAAGTGAAACAGTTCACTTATCAGAGCTAGGACCTGCTGTTTTAGACACTTTTATTTTCGCCATCTCCGTGCGCACATCCAATATGCGCCGAATTTCGATAAGTGACGTAGTTCACTTATCAGAGCTCCGGCCTGCTGTTTTAGACTTTTTTTTCCATAGGCATTATTTTCTCCCTATTTGCTTTTTTTCTTTTAGCTTTTTCTTTTCAGAATAGTTTACACCAATCACTATCCCCCCCCACACATACAGTTATCAATAAAGTACACCCAAGCACCATACTTTAAAAAAAAAAAAAATGTCCCGCTCGTCATGTTCGTCCCAACAGCACTATTCATTGGAGGAGGAATATTCTTTCCTTGCCTCCACCACCGATAGTGAGGGAGAGGGTCCCACATTTCGATGCTTTTCCAATTCTTCGTTATCTTCCTCCTCCTCATCTTCCTTCTCGGGTCCTGCGGAACGCAGACGCCCAAGGACAGAAGATGAGGCAGCGTCCACCATTCCCGCAGCTGAACCAGCGCACCCCATTGTGGACCCCATATGGACCTCGCCCCCCGAAAATTACGAGCCACTGATTCTTGATTTTTGTGGCAGAATCAAGGGTACTTCACACATTGCGAGATCGTTGAAACGTCACAGGTTTTGTGACGCAACAGCGACCTCACCGGCGATCTCGGTACATGTGACACATAGCGGCAACCGGCCCCCCGCTGCGATATCGCTGATGTGCTCGAATGTCCTAGGCCATTTTTTGATTGTTGGTGTCCCGCTGGCCAGCATGCATCGCTGTGTTTGACGCCATAACAACGACGAGTGACCTCATTGGCGACTCAGAACTCAGGGACGCAGGCGTGATTTTGCTTTGTCTTTTCAACTCCCTTTTCGCTCCTATTGGTTGTCTCAAATTAGGATCTTTGTAGCGTTTCCTTTTATAGGTCAGCTATCAATTATATGCAATCATAACATTTAACATGTACAGTTATAATAATCGCGTGTCCCAGTGTCAATGACTGTGATCCATGAATAAATAGCGCACTAGCGACTCAGAGACGCTGAAGCAAACCACGTTGTGACCACCAATCGGAGCAGAGGGGCATGGAAAAGGCAACGCTGAAGCACGCCTATCGAGGGCTGAGTCATCAGAATAGCTGCTGTGTAACAAGGTCCCAACGATCGCCGAGGTTGTTATACGGATCGCCGTATCATTGCTGCATCGTGGAGTAGATCTGCCTGTTTGACAGCTTACTAGCTACCATGTAGCCACGTACCAGCAGTGCTTACCAGGTCGTATCGTTGTCAGGATCGCTGGAGCGTCGCTATGTGTAACAGGACCCTCAGGGATCAAATTTGATACCACTGGCCACACAGAAACAGACTTTTTCAAAGTCTTTTTCTCTGAGGATTTTGTTAACCTCATGGTGGAGCAAACTAATGTGTACGCTCGTCAGTTTTTGGAACAAAACCCACGTTCATCATTTTCTAACTGGTCTCCTGTAGACACAGTTGAAATGACACCGTTTTGGGGCCTGGTCCTTCATATGGGGATCCTTAAGAAGCCAGAACTTCCGCAATATTTTAGTGTTGATATTTTATATAACACTCCAGTGTTCTGAATGGTCATGGCCCGGACGCGTTTTGAAGCCATCCACAAATTCCTGCATTATACTGATAATGCACAGTGTCCCGCACGAGATGACCCCAACTTTGATCATCTGTTCAAAGTATGGCCGGTCATCGACCACTTCAACAAAAAGATTGCTGAAGTGTACGTGCCCCAAAGGGACATCTGCGTGGGGCACGTCCTTAATTCATTTTAAGGGAAGGCTCAGATTCCGTCAGTACCTGCCCAGCAAGTGGGCCAGGTACGGAATCAAACTCTACAAACTGTGTGAGAGTACCTCAGGGTACACCCACAGGTTTAGAGTTTATGAAGGGAAGGACACCAGTATTGAACCCAATGATTATCCCCCTATCCTGGGAGTGAGTGGGAAAATTGTGTGGGATTTGGAGCACCCACTGCTGGATAAAGGTTATCACCTCTATACCGATAACTTTTACACCATGTTCCAAATTATTGAGCAAATTGTTTTTATGTGTCATAGCGTTTGGTTTTTTTTAATGAAAAATTTTGATGGTATTGTGTCTCAGGGTTCTTTTGGATTACTGAAATCAGTCTCAGATACCTGTGATAATTAGTTTGCCATGTGAGCCCAATAAAAGGAAAAGTGGATGTTGCACACTATTGAGCAGGCCACAGTTTTCAAGTAAAATGGGAAAGAAAAAGGATCTCTCTGCTGCCGAAAATCATCAAATAGTGCAATGCATTGGTCAAGGGATGAAAACATTAGATATTTCCCGAAAACGTAAGCACGATCATCATACTGTTAAGAGATTTGTGGCTGATTCTGAGCACAGACGTGTTTGTGCTGATAAAGGCAGAATGAGGAAGGTTTCTGCCAGGCAAGTTCATCGGATTAAGAGAGCAGCTGCTTAAAAGCCATTACAAACCAGCAAACAGATATTTGAAGCTGCTGGTGCCTCTGGAGTCGTAGGCTTGCTGTAGTGCATAAACCTACTATTTGAGCACCCCTAAACAGTGCTCACAAGCAGAAACGGTTGCAGTGGGTCCAGACATACATGAAGACTAATTTTCAAACAGTTTACTGATGAGTGTCGAGCAACCCTGGATGGTCCAGATGGATGGAGTAGTGGATGGGCCACCATGTCCCAACAAGACTGCAACGTCAGCAAGGAGGTGGGAGGAGTCATGTTTTGGGCCGGAATCATGGGGAAACAGCTGGTTAGGGCCCTTTAAGGATCCTGAAGATGTGAAAATGACCTCTGCAAAGTATACAGAGTTTCTGACTGACAACTTTCTTCCATGGTATAAAAAGCAGAAACGTGCCTTCAGGAGCAAAATCATCTTCATGCATGACAATGCTCCATCTCATGCTGCAAAGAATACCTCTGAGTTATTGGCTGCTATGGGCATAAAAGGAGATAAACTCATGGTGTGGCCACCATCTTCCCCTGACTTCAACCCTATAGAGAACCTTTGGAGTATCATAAAGCAAAAGATCTATGAGGGTGGGAGGCAGTTCACATCAAAACAGCAACTCTGGGAGGCTATTCTGACTTCATGCAAAGAAATACAAGCAGAAACTCTCCAAAAACTCACAAGTTCAATGGATGCAAGAAATGTGAAGGTGATATCAAAGAAGGGTTCCTATGTTAACATGTAACTTGGCCTGTTAGGATGTTTTGGAGTTAAATAGCTTTTTTGTTCAGTTAATGTGACCTCCTAATGCTGCAAATTCCACAAATTAGCATTTTCAATTCTTTAAAACATATCAAATGTTTAGAAATGCTACTGTGCCTAGTAATTTGGAACAGTGCATTTTGAGTTTTTATTCATTCTGGAGATTAAACTGTTGTCATTGGGAGGTTTCTTCAATACAATTTGATGTATACTCTAACGGGTGCTGACTTTTATTAGACTAAATGTCATTTGCACTGACCATTTAGGAAAATCAGAGAAAAATATCATTTACCTAAAAATTTGGAACATGGTGTATATCAGCATCCCACCATACAAATCCCTCTCTGCGCGAGGTACCGCAAAATCAGAGAGGCCTCCCAAAAATGCTATTTGGGTAGATGCTCACAAGGGGTCACAGCAGAGCCCAATGTAGCGACCACCTGCTGGTGGTCAAGTTCAAGGACAAGAGGAATGTCCTTCTCTTAACCACCATACACGGTGATGGCAGCGCCCTCAACACTGTACGGGGTACCTCTATGCAGGGCAGCAAACCGACCTGTGTACTGGAGTACAACAAAAACATGGGGGGCGTTGATCTCTCCGATCAACTCCTCCAACCGTACAATGCTTTGAGAAAGGCCAAGGTATGGTACAAACAGCTGTCCGTGCACATCGCACAAATGGCAATGCTCAACGCTTTCCTGCTGTCACGACGTGCACGCCACACCAATACGTCGTACCTTCAGTTCCAGGAGGTAGTGGTTAAGGCCCTAATATTTGGCACTCCCGAAGAGCGGGCCCCAGTATTTCTGGAACTGATGGTGCTCATATCGTACCAGGTCAGCATTTTCTGGAGGTGGTCCCGCCAACTGGAAGAAAAGGTCACCCGCAAAAAAGGTGCCGATTGTGTTACAAAAAGGGGAATATGCAAGGACACCATTTATCAATGCGACACCTGCACAGAAAAACTTGGCCTGTGTATGAAGGATTGCTTCAAATTGTGCCACACCTCCATGCACTACCAATTTACTTTACAGGAAACAGTAGATTAGTTCCAAAAACGGGGCACATCTAGATTTATTCCTTGGGGGTCTAGTATCCAAAATGATGTCACTTGTGTTTTTTTTGTTTTTGTTTTTTTTACAGCTTAGACACATCAGGGGCTCTGCAAACGGAACATGATGCCCGCAGACCATTCCATCAAAGTCTGCATTCCAAAACGTCACTACTTCCCTTTCGAGCCCCGACGTGTGCCCAAACAGTAGTTTTCTCCAACATGTGGGGTACCAGCGTACTCGAGACAAATTGGACAACAACGTTTGGGGTCCAATATCTCCTGTTACCTTTGGGAAAATTAAAAACTGGGGACTAAAAGATCATTTTTGTGGGAAAAAAATAAGATTTTATATTTTCACGCCCAGGCATTATAATCTTTAGTGAAACACTTGGGGGTTCAAAGTTCTCACCACACATCTAGATAAGTTTCTTAAGAGGTCTAGTTTCCAAAATCGGGCCACTTGTGGGGGGTTTCCACTGTTTAGGCACATCAGGGCTTCGCAGGTCAGATGTGGTATTTAGTGAGCATAGTAAAAATGCCAAACAAAAAACAAGTGTGAGATTGCACTTTGTTGGCAATTTCACCGCACTTGGAATTTTCTTCCCGTTTTCTAGTACATGGTAAAACCAATGGTGTCGTTCAAAAGTACATCTCGTCCCGCAAAAAACAAGCCCTCACATGTCCATATTGACGTAAAAATAAAAAAGTTATGGCTCCGGTAAGAAGGGGAGCAAAAAATGAAAATACAAAAACACCTCTGGTGGTTAAGGAGTAGATGATGCAAGAATTTCCATTCCATGAAATCAAAGCTTTTTGCTCGAAGTAAAGATGCAAATGCCCATGGTTTTCCATATTAATGACCTATTTGAGTTAGAATTTGGATGATTCTTATATTGGATGAAGTTGACCTCCCTGGCATAAAACAAGATTGGTCCTCAAGGATGATATTTAAAATTACTCTCTTTAATCTATTTGCTATAATTTTCGCAATTACCGTATATACTCGCGTATAAGCCGAGATTTTCAGCCCATTTTTTTTGGAGTCATATATCGGGGGTCGGAGGGGGAGCGGGGGTGTCAGATCATACTGACACCCCCCCCCCCCCCCCCGGCGCGGTCTCTGCATCCCCCTGCTACTCCCACTGTCTCAGGCACCTTCCTTCAGCGGTCACGTGGTACCGCTCATTAAAGTCATGAATATGCGCATATTCATGACTTTAATAAGCAGTACCACGTGACCGTTGAAGGAAGAGCTGCCGGAGACTGCGCCAGGAGGGAGTGAGTATATGTGATATTCATCTGTCCCCGGTCCACCGCTGCGGCCGCTCTGTCCTCCTCGTCCTCTGGCTGTGATGTTCAGGTCAGAGGGTGCAGTGACGTAGTCAGTGCACGCTGCGCCCTCTGCCTGAACAGTCACTGACAGAGGGATCCGGAAGACAGAGCGGCAGTGGTGGACCGGGGACAGATGAATATCGTCAGTGCCAGGGCCCTGAGCCAGCAGTGACACCTGCATCTGTCCCCCATAGCGCACCAGTGTCCTTGACTGCTCAGGACACCGGCACCAGGCCCCCAGCGAGGAGAGGTGAGTATGTCATTTTTTTTTATTTGCAGCAGCATATGGGGGCATAATCTATGGAGCATCTTATGGGGGCATAATGTATGGAGCATCTTATGGGGGAATAATGTATGGAGTATCTTATGGGGGCATAATGTATAGAGCATCTTATGGGGACATAATGTATGGAGCATCTTATGGGGGCATAATGTATGGAGCATCTTCTGGGGGCATAATGTATGGAGCATGTTATGGGGGTGTAATGTATGGAGCATGTTATGGGGGCGTAATGTATGGAGCATGTTATGGGGGCGTAATGTATGGAGCATGTTATGGGGCATAATGTATGGAGCATGTTATGGGGCCATAATCTATGGAGCATGTTATGGGGCAGCATTTGGGGGCATATTATGGGGCCATTATTAACCTCTGTGCAGCATTATATGGGGTGTATTTTATATGAAGCATCTTATGGGGCCCATCATGAACTGTATGGAACATTATATGGGGCTCCTGATTAAATATGGATATTCAAAAACATTTAACCTACTGATGTCTCAATTAATGTTACTTTTATTGGTATCTATTTTTATTTTTAAAATTTATCAGTAGCTGCTGCATTTTCCACCCTAGGCTTATACGCGAGTCAATAAGTTTTCCCAGTTTTTTGTGGCAAAATTAGGGGGGTCGGCTTATACTCGGGTCGGCTCATACAGGAATATATAAGGTAACTTAAAGTCCGTATTTAAAAGCGATATAGGGTGATATGAGCTACATTCCTCAACTGGTTTATCTGGCTTGTGGATCACCAGTATAGTGGCTTTGTAAACGGATTGAGGAAGAGAAATGGACCTATTTGATCAATCTTTTGTATAATTCTACAAGTATGCTATCTGGTCCTGGTGCCTTTTCTTTAGATAGTGACATTATAGCGTCACTAATTTCACCTAGGCTAATGTCTCTAAACAGAAGTAGCTGAGTCTTGCTAGAAAGTTTGGGGAATTCAACGTGTCCTAAATATTCATCAATTTTCTCTAAGTTGGGAACTATAAAGATTATTAAAATCTTCAATTCTGTGCAATTTGTTCCGACTTAAGCAAAGAGGTGCCATCATTTGTTTTTATATCCAATGTTGATGGGAAAATTTGCTTCTGTTGATCTATGTATTCCAGAAACTTACTATTCTGAGTACGTCACTCAAAATATATCTGGGGAAAAAAAGCTTTATTTGTGCCTTTTCCTGTAGGTGAGCTAAGTATTCCCTTCCCTTTCTGAGCCAACTATGCAATAAGTCTTCTGAGGGATTATTAACATGCTCATATTCTAACAATTTACACTCTTCAGCAAGTTTCCTTTCCCCATCAGCGGATTCCTTTTTTAATATATGAAATTGTAGATCTGACACAACCCCTAAAATAATAAGGTGAAAGACCCGGTCTGCAGGGCGCAAAGGACAGGATTCTATAGATGAATAGATTCTTCATTTATTAAAGTAACAATTAGAATAGAAGAGTCCACAACACGTTTCCACGGAATAGATCTGTCTTCCTCAGGTGAGTTGTATTTGTGTCTGATAGGTGGGAATGCAATGGAGTGCAGGGACAGAGCGACGGCCAGCACGCAGGACAGAGACGGGTGAGCGGTGTCAGTTACTGACGAAATCTCAGGTTTAAAATGATTAGTAGAGGGAGGAAACACAAGTTTAGTTTTGCAAATATTCAGTTTAGAGAGAGGAAAAAAATGTTAGACAGTGAAGACTGTTGTTTTGTGATAGTGCGAGGCTAATGTCATGAGAAGATGTGTATAATCATAAAGATAGCACCGAAAGCCAAATCTGCTAATAGTTTGTCCTAAAATGGGTGTATTGAGAAAAGAGGAGCGACCTAGGACTGAACCCTGAGAAGCGCTGACAAGGGAAAGCGAAGAGGTAGTAAAGCCAGCAAATGATTCACTGAAAGAGCGCTCAGAGAATTATGAAAAGAAACGAGAGAGAGCGGAATCTTTATGACCGGCTGCTGATGAGTGGCTGAAAACTCGGGCCAGTCACCACTGCACAACACAAACATGACTGGCTCCAGGTGCAGCGCTCCATGTGTTCTGCTGGAGCCGCAGGGCAGGAGCTGCCAGCCATTTACATATAGCATTGTGGTTCGTAAATCCAACCAAAGTAGTATATGCTGCGATATTTTTTTTTTTCTCATGGTTCGTTCAAACCAAGAGAAAAACCGCAATAAGAATAGTAAGTTTTGTGAATATGTTTGTTAATTTTTCTGTTCTATATTTTTTCAGCGAAACTTTGAAATTAAAAATGATGGTGATGCGTCGTTCATTCAACGAATCACTAAGAACTTCACTGATGCGCTCATAAAATATCGAGAAGAGCAGACTAAAACTCAGGTACTTTAATCCACTAAATCCATAGATCATACTAATAATCACAAGATATGATAAACATCTTAAACTAATTATTTTTTCATGAACATGAAGTTATTTTAATGTATAACTTTACATCAGTGGCACGAAATTATTTTTCCTGTTTATATTTTCTCTCATAAATGTTTTAACATTACATGGAAATGTTTTTTTCTTTTATCAATTTTAACCCCTTCATGCCGCAGCCATTTTTCGTTTTTGAGTTTGTTTTCCGCTCCCCTTCTTCCCAGAGCCATAACTTTCTTTATTTTTCTGTCAATATGGCCATGTGAGGGCTTGTTTTTTGTGGGACGAGTTGTACTTTTGAATGACACCATTGGTTTTACCATGTCGTGTACTTGAAAATGGGAAGAAATTTCCAAGTGCGGTGAAATTGCAAAAAAAGTGCAATCCCACAACTGTTTTTTGGATTTTTTTTACCATGTTCACCAAATGCTAAAACTGACCTGCCATTATGATTCTCCAGGTCATTACAAGTTTGTAGATACCAAAACATTTGTAGATTGTTTTTATTTAAATGCTGAAAACAAAGTTTGTTTAAAAGAAAAAAATTGCGCCATTTTCTGATACCCGTAGCGCCTCCATTTTTTGTGATCTCGGGTTGGGTGGGGGCTTATTTTTATTGTGCTGAGCTGACGTTTTTAATTATACCATTTTGTTGTGGATACCATCTTTTTATCGCCCGTTATTGCATTTTAATGCAATGTTGTGGCAACCAAAAAAATGGAATTCTGGCGTTTTGACTTTTTTCGCTACAGTTTACCCATCGGATTAATTCTTTTTATAGCTTGTTTTGATTGGACAATTCTGAATGCGACAATACCAAATATATGTATGTATCTTTTTTTATTGTCTTGTTTTGAATGGGGCAAATGGGGGTGATTTGAACTTATATATTTAATTTTTTTTTTAAATTTTCACTTGTTTCAATATTCTCCATGGGAGACTAGAAGCTGCTATAACCCGATTGTCTCTGCTACACACCAGCAATGATCAGATCGCCTGTGTGTAGTAGAAATGCTCATTTGCTACGAGCGCCGACCACCAGGTGGTGCTCATAGGAATCTGGCTATGACAACCATAGAGATCTGCTGAAGACCTCTGGTTGTCATGCCAACCCATCAGTGACCCACGTTCATGTGACGGGGTCACCGATGAGCATGACTAGTGACGTGCTTCTGGCGCGATCACATTAAATGCCGCTGTCAGAGATTGACAGTGGCATTTACTGGGTTATCAGCTACGGGTGGATCGCGATTCCACCCACAGCTGTTAGAGGCACATGTCAGTTGTTCAAAACAGCTGACATGTGCCAAGAAAGATGTGGGCTTAGCGCTGGAGCCTACATCAAAGGGGGGACACGACGTGCAACACATGTACGGCGCATGTTGTGAAAGGGTTAAGTTTAAAAAAAAATTCATGTAATTTGTGACCTTGTTCACACGGGTGCTTTTCCTGATGGTTGCTGTTATTATTGACAAAAATAATGGACATTAATAGGAATTGGTCATGCCAAGAAACAGTTTTTAATTATATAGCATTAATCTGCAGTTAAATAGCATTGAAATTATGCCTACCTTCCTTACTGGAGCAGCGGATACAGGAAGAATTGGAACTGATATCCTCCCTGAAACCGATGCTCATTCTGTATCCAGGGGGCTGTGTGGAAGCTTATACTGTATATTTGGAGGCTATGTGGGGGCATATACCTTAGTTCTAGGATGTAGGAGTATGTACCCCATATTGCTGACAGAGATTGCTTGACTCCTAGTCCCACAATCTAACTAAAGGAAACTTGTCACTTTGGAAAAATGCTATTTACCTGCAGATATAGAATTTATCTACAGATAAATAGCATTACAATGCTGCCCAGCCCATTTCTGAAAGTTCAGCTACCGGGAGAAAATTAAAGGGTGAAAATTGAAGGGTGGCCTTTAGCATACACCAGCACTTTGATGGACAGCTCTCTGCACAGATGTGCTGCAGGGTCGGCTGACATATCAAAGTGCCAGAGTGTGCTTACCTTCACCGATCAATGTTCTGAAAGCCAGTGGCTTCCAAGAGAAAAATCATATCTATAGTACACTGTATATAACATGCTAAAAACAAGGAACAGCTTTAGAAAGCATTTAAAGGGATAGTGTCAGCAGCTTTTTGAGAGCACCATAATGTAGGAAGAAAGACCCTGATTCCAACAGTGCAGCAGTTGTGACCCGAGCAGAGTTTATAGATGTAGCATGCAGCATAGCTCAGAAAGCTAACCCCATGAACACCACAGTTTTCTGTGTCCATTGTCTGTTGACAGCTGCTTAACAGATGAAGGGTTTCGGATGGACCACTTGGCATGAGGGAGCTAGTCTTGGTCATGATAATCTCCTGGTTATAAAACATTAATTGTATGGAAACCGCTCACAGCCTAATAAGTGAAACATTGCTAAAACCTTTGTCTCAGTCCGTACTTCATGTTGTCCTCAGATTACAGAGAAAAAAAACTGCTGACAGATTCCCTTTACTATTCTAAAATGTTCAGGCTTTGAACAGAATTTATGACCAAATCATGTGTGCCCCATTAATAGATCAAGAAAGAGAATTGGATGATAAACATTTTAGGGGTAAACTACCTCTAGACTAGATAGCGAAGCCACAAAAAGAGGACTAAAAATCCTCCAAAAATTCAAGAATTAACAAACCAAAATAGAGGCAGCAGTATTACCTTCCCAGGTCTCAGAACTAATGTACTCTCAGAATACAGCAAACCCATGTAATAAAGATGGTGGCAACACTGATGCAAAATACTAATGAGAAAAGCACTCACAACCTACCAACTCATGGGGAGGGGGTGATTGCTTAGTATTAGATTGCACAAAAGTGGCTTGTGTAGGGCGCTGGTCACACACAGGTAATGCACGTAAAGATCACTTGTGCTATATAGCAGAAATCACGATCTCCTATGATCGCCAGCCATGGCTGTCAGGTCAAAACGTCACAGGGTCATCGATGGGAGCGTGGGATGACACACACCCTGCTGGCACGTGTTAAATGCCCCTGTCAGAGAGTGACATTGGGATTTAACATCCATGGTCTGAGCACCGCTCCACCCTTAACTGTACAAGGTTCATGATGTTGATTAAATCAGTCATCATGTGCAGGGAAAAATGCGGGCTTGGTGTGTGAGCTTGCTTCAAAGGCAAGGACACAAATGTCTAAAATATATACATCTATAATATAACCGGAGATGTGTCCTTCTGCCCGAAGCCTGCGGTGCATGTGCAGGAGTCAGTGCATGCCACACAATGGTGTCATTATCTCCAAGACTTCAGTTGGAGCAGCTTCACCGGTGGTGGTGAGTGAGTGAGACAAAGATGTACCAATAAAAATGTGTTGCCACCCGTGCATAGGACAGGTTCAATAACAATAGCTATTGTGTGTATGTATATATAATATGTGTGTGGTGTAATTTATTTATATATAATCTAAAATCTTGTTTCTCAAATATAGCGAGATGTAGCCCTTCCTGTTGGTGCTGTAAATACGCTAGAGAAGCTCTTTGCACTGGAAGTTCTAGATAGTGTAATGTTTCCAGACAGTGCTTTATTCATGGCTCTAGATTAGCTTTGCAAGGACCCCCCTACTTTACCTCTCTTTATAAGCCCATTTTTAAAAACACTTTTTGCCATTTTCCTCCTTTTAGAAGACGTGAACCGTTGCCTATATATAGCATCAGTGCTTGGGCAGCCACAAAGTCAGTGAGGCCCCATTGCATGTGAACGTGCCAGTTTAGCCTTCTTGCCTGAGAAGGTGCCAGGTTAGGCCTCCTGCAGAAAGAAGACAAGTAGAATTTTAAGAACAGGCCAGTTTAGTAAGGTAACGATGCAAGAGTTTAGGTAAAACCAAAATATTGACTTTTTTCCTTGGGTGATTCTCTATGATGGGCCTAACTATGTTTAAAAAATAAACCTTTAGGCTGTGTTCACATGTAGGTTTTTTTGCATTTTCGCTGCGATTTTAAACGTGCGATTTTGCTGCGAAAACGGAAAAAAACAGCATCCCATGCAATCCTATGGGATCCTGAAATGCTGTGCTAATGCTGCGGCTTTTTCAGCGGCGGAATCGCATCGTGGAAAAAATGCAGCATGCTCATTAATTTTGCGGAATCGCGGCGATTCTGCACCCATAGGAATGCATTGTTCTGCTTACTTTCTGCATGTGGCTGTGCCCACCATGCGAAAAGTAAGCAGAACATTTGCGGATGGTACCCAGGGTCTGGAGGAGAGGAGACTGTCCTCCGGGCTGTGGGTATCACATCCCTGTAAAAAATAGAATTAAAATTAAAAAATCGTCACCTTCCGATGTCCCTCGCAGCATCACCAGGCTTCAGCGATGCTCTCGGCAGGTCCCGTTCCCAGTGATGCATTGCGACAATGACCTTTGATAACGTTGCAGTCTCACAAGACCGCAACGTCATCAAAGGTCATTGCCGCAATGCATCACTCGGAACGGGACTTGCCGGGAGCATTGCGAGGATCGGGAACGCTGCGCGGGAAGTCGGAAGATGAGAAAAACACCATTTTTTATTTTTTTTCTTATTTTTAACATTAGATCTTTTTACTACTGATGCTGCATAGGCAGCCTCAATAGTAAAAAGTTGGTCACACTCGTCAAACACTGTTTGACGAGTGTGACCAACCTGTCAATCAGTTCTCCAAGCGATGCTACAGATCGCTTGGAGAACGCTAGTGTTCTGCAAGCTAATTACGCTTGTAAATCGCTAGTTTTTCCGAGGGAAAATCGCGAGACTTTAAAATGCAGTTTTCCCGCGGAATGGAATTCCGGAATTCCCGCGGTAACTTCCGCGGGAATTCCGTAACGTGTGCACATAGCCTTACAGATTTTCTTGTAAATCTGCCATTGCAGGGTATTACTTTGATGCCATTGAATTGTATTATTGTCATCTTACTGTGTCCCTTAGGCCCCACTCACAAACATGTTTTTACCATACTCCTAATATATACACCAGGGGAGCTTCAATCCATGGGAGTCCATTTTAGCATGGCAGCTTATAGGTGACGGATCGGACTGTAGACATCTGTCACGGCCTTCGTTTAAAGTTCACAACAGGAGATTTTCATGGCATATCTGGTAAATGGAGGTAAAAAATAACATGTTAAAATGCATACATTATCTACTGATAGAACGCCCTTTGTTACTTCAATTTTGTTGTCTTTTAGGCTTCTTCCACATTACCAAGCAATAGTGATCCAGAAAGCAACAAAAATCCTTCAGGTATTAATGAAAAAGAAAATCATCTGTTTGATGACCCTACTGCGTTCTCACTTTTAGGCTACTGACAACATTTTTTTCTTGTCCCCTCTAGACAAGACGTATTTGTCATCGATAAATTTGCAGAAGGAATGCCTTACACCTGCACAAATTCCAGCCATTTTTCAGAACCAGTCTGAAACCACTGATGAATTTTTTAAAATTATAAAGAATATGGATGTATCGGAAGTCGTTGTTATATTGAAAAGAATTACTGCTACAAACCCTGAATTCCAAGGTATGTAAACTTTTAACGGTTTATTTTCGAATTTCTTTTTTTCCCTGCTACCTTTATAATATTTGATGGACTAAGCATAGCTTTGTATTATTTTACTTTTTGACAGCTCAGGTTAAGTTCACACGTTGCATTTGTGTCAGTATGGTTGTGACATTAAAAAACTCAACACTTTTTACTGTTCCAGCAAAGTGAATGAGATTTCTGAAATCTAATGCACATGTTGCTTTTTTCCCTTGCAGATTTGAAGCAGTTTCATATCTGCAGCATGCCAATTCTTTCAGCAGTTTTGCTGTGATTTTTCCTCTTTCTAATGAATGGCAACAAATACATAAAAAAGCCCACAAAACAATGCAAAAATGCACTTTTTATTTGCAGTGTTTTTTTGTCAAGCCCCATTTTCTTCATACACCATTTTTGTCACATTGTAGTACTTGTTGCCTTTCTTTTAAAAAGAACCTGTCGCGTGAAAAAATGCTGTTAACTCCTTTAAGACCAGGGGTATTTCCGTTTTTGCGTTTCCATTTTTTGCGACCCTTCTTCCCATGGCCATAACTTTAATATTTCTGTCAATATGCCCATATAGGGCTTGTTTTTTGCGGGACGAATTGTACTTTTGAATGGCACCACTGATTTTACCATATCGTGTGCTGGGAAATAGGACAAAAATTCCAAATGTGGTGAAATTGCAAAAAAAAAGTGCAATTCCACAATTGTTTTTTTGGATTTTTTTACCATGTTCACTAAATGCTAAAACTGACCTACCATTATCATTCTCCAGGTCATTAGGAGTTCACAGACACCAAACATGTCTAGTTTTGTTTTTTTTTTTATTTAAGTGGTGAAAAAAAATTCCAAAGTTTGTAAAACAAAAAAACAAAATTTCATTTTCCGAGACCTGTAGTGTCTCCATTTTTCGGGATGTGGGGCTGGGTGAGGACTTATCTTTTGCGCGCAGATCTGACGTTTATTGATACCATTTTGGTGTGTGTACGTTCTTTTGATCCCCCGTGATTGCATATTTTTGCAATGTTGCAGTGACCTAAAAAACACAATTCTGGAATTTCGATTTTTTTTTTTTCTTACTACACCATTTAAAGATTGGATTAATTCTTTTTATATATTGATATATCGGGTGATTCTGAACACGGCGATAAAAAATGTGTATGTTTGATTTATTTTTTTTTTAATTGTTTTATTTTGAATGGGGCGAAAGGGGGGTGATTTGAACTTTTATTTTTTTTTATATTTTTAAAAACTTTTTTTTACTTCAATAGTACCCATGGGAGACTAGAAGCTGCACTTGTCCGATCGCCTCTGCTAAGCTACATATTTTGTATCTGCATATTTAGACAGCTATATAGTGATGGCATTTGATCCCATATTTTTTGGGGTCCTATACCTTTTACGTTACCCTTTTTCCTATAAAATTTGTTAGTTGAAGTTGTCTGTTAAAGTGTTTTTTTTTTTTGTCTTGTAGGCATTAATATACCAAGCCTTATAAAATACTTACAAGATACTAGAAGACTGAAGAATTCATAACACTATGAAATGGGAATGCCATTAATTTGTTTTGTTTTTTATTTCAGTATTTTTTTTTTATAACAAGTGAAATTTGTGTTAGTTTTGTCTTTTTTTTTTTTTTTTTTTTTCCTCTAGTTGTACTTGCAAAACAGCTATCATTGTTGCTTGGTTGGAGATTTGATTTTAAAACATAAAGTTTAACATAAATATATAAATAATTGAACACAAACATGTTTATTTTTTTATGTAAAAAAAAAAATAAAAAATCAAAAACACTATTAGCTGGGAGGAAATTCAGTTTACTTCTTCCCTCTAATGCTCAGCCGGCTGTCAGTCATTGCCATGGTGTGGTTCCATCCAGTGCTCATGCAATAAGCAGTGACTGAAGCCACACCCCTGTTACTGAAAGTCTGAGGCTTCTGGGAGGAATAAACGTCCGTACATATATAGCACCAGAAGTATCGGTCACTACACTTGGCAAAACAATGACCGTGTAAAGGTGGCTGCTATCCCTAACGACAGGCCATTTGTATTCATCGCCCAGGGATAGGGGGGCTTTGATCACTGTGTTTAGCAGGTCATATTTTTTTCATGAAGTCGGAATTCTAGATCTCTTAAGTAATTTAATGGAGCTTTCAAATGTTCTTTCTTCACTTTAGGTAAAATATTTGACAAGAAACTGTCTTGCACGAATGTGATATGTTGCCTACAAAACCCAGAAATTTCTCAAAGGCTGATTCAAATAAGAAAATAGAGTAACTTTGATCTACCAAATCAAAAAGGAAATGATCACCTTGATCCGATATTGCTTTAGCTATAAAAGGTGGACATCCTTCCAAGAAAAATGGTTTTCCCGTAATAAAGAAACTTGGCTGTCTAATTTGCACATATTTCTCATTCTTCAACAGTTAGTGGTAAACCAAAATCTAGGGTTTTCTCGAATTTCGTCTGGAAATTGTATACCTGGCAATTGTGATGGATGAGGAAAGAATTGGGCCTCCAAATGAGTGTGTGCCAAAATAGGGTAGTCTATGTATCCAATTTGTGACGTATCTATAGTTGACCACAAGATTATACAAATTGACATCCGGTACATTTAACCCCCCAATTTATTGGGTTTCTGTAATATGAACAAACTAATCCTGTTTCTCCAAAACAAAGGTCCTAAAAGCTTTAGAGATATTTGCCCTTTTTTAAATTAATATTGGTAAAATCTGTATAATTTGGTAATGGTATCGTAATTTTGGTAAAGCCAACATTTTCTACAAATGGCTTTGTCCTGAAAATTATAATGTGAAATATTTCCAAGCTTTAAGTAATTGTACCATATTAGAGATAACTGGAGAAAGCCTCATGTTGTAAACAGGTGAGGGTATGGCTGGAATGTTAACTCCTAAGTAAGTATTGTGACCAGAGCACAAATAAAAAGGAAATGAAGAATCCCAACCTTTTTTGCTGCTTATAAAAATAAGTACCATAATACTTCTGATTTATTAAAATGTACATTTAAATCCTGAAATTTTACCAAAGAATTCAAATCGTCATAACTCAGAAATTGTTCGTCTTGGATTTGGACATCAGTAAAATAGTATCATCTGCAAAAGCAAGTACAGTTTCCTTAGATCCTATTTTGATACCTTTAAATGTATCTAAAGCCTGCAGAGAGCAAAGTTAAGGCTTGAGGGCTAAATTAAAAAAAAGTAGAGGAGATAAGTGGCTCCCATGACACATTCCTCTCTTAATTACAAAGAAATGAGATGGGCAATTATTCAGCCACAGTGTAGCTCTCAGGTTAGTATATTGCTTGAATTGCATGATAAAATTGTTTATCAAAGTATCTATATTTTAGTATTTTGTGTGCCCATGAGTCCCAATCAAAAGCTTTTAGCTTCAGTGTCTAAGCTGACTATAATGTTTTTCCATAGTTTAGCATTGTGTGAATGAACAGTTGAGGTTATTGCTCTTCTAATATTGTATGTAAGTGACCTTCCATGTGTGCATCCAGTGTGAAAGGTAGTGATAATATCCGGGATAATAGACTAAAGGCAAGTTGTTAGTATCTTGGTAAATATTTTATAGTCTGTATTTAAAAATGAAATGGGTCTATATGGATTATTTAGCGCTGGGTCTTTCTTGGTTTTAATAAACTTTTATGCATGCATCAGTAAATATGTCTGGTGTCGTTTTAGGTTAATAATAATAATAATAATAATCTTTGTTTTAGGTTGAATTATATTAGTAACCCCTTCATGACCGGAGGTATTTTATCTTTGCGTTTTCATTTTTTGCTGCTCTTCTTACCAGAGCCATAACTTTTTTTAAATTTTGGTCAATATGGCCATATGAGGGCTTGATTTTTGCAGGGTGAGTTGTACTTTTGATTGACACCATTGGTTTTAACATATCATGTACAGGAAAACGGGAAAAGAATTCCAAGTGCGGTGAAATTGCAAAAAAAAAGTGCAATTCCACAATTGTTTTTTGTTTTGCTTTTTTACTAATGTTCACTAAATGCTAAAACTGACCTACCATTATGATTCTCCAGGTCATTACGAGTTCATAGACTCCAAACATGTCTAGTTTCCTTTTTATTTAAGTGAAAAAAATTACAAAGTTTGTTTAAAAAAAAAATTGCTCCATTTTCTGATACCCATAGTGTTTCCATTTTCGTGATCTAGGGTGGGTGAGGGCTTATTTGTGTGCCGAGCCTACGTTTTAATGATAACATTTTGCAGATACGATCTTTTGATTGCCTGTTATTGCATTTTAATGCAATGTTGCGGTGACCAAAAAACCTAATTCTGGCATTTTGACTTTTTTTCTCGTTACGCCATTTAGCGATCAGGTTAATGCTTTTATTTTTATATTGATAGATCAGGCAATTCTGAACATGGCGATACCAAATGTTTCTGTTTTTTTTTTTTTTTTTTTTACATTGAATGGGATGAAAGGCTGACTTGCTATGAGCGCCGACCACCGGACGAGGCTCATAGCAATCCGGCAGTGACAACCATAGAAGTCTGCAGGAGACCTCTGGTTGTCATGTCATGCCAACCCATCTGTGACCCTCCGTCACATGATGGAGGTCACAGATGGGCGGGAGTTCCAACACTCTTGCCAGAAGCACGTGTTAAATGCCGCTGCCAGAGTTTGACAGCAGCATTTTATGGGTCAACAGATGTGGGTGGATCGCGATTCCACCCACGGCTGTTAGAGGCACATGTCAGCTGTGACATGTGCCGGAAAAGATGTGGGCTCACCGCCGGAGCCCACATCAAAGGGAGGGAGTCCGACATCGGCATATTATTGCGCCTGATGTCAGAAAGGGATTAAATACAGAAAGAAGATGAGGTAAAAGAAGCGGATTGAGTAATTTCTAGAATTCATTACTGAACCCATCTGGCCAGGGACCTTGGGTAACTTAAGAGATTTAATGGCTGCATCAGTTTGTGTTTGGCTTATTGGGGAGTTTAGGATTTCTCAATGATCATTACTTAGTTTAGGGACCTGAGCTTGTTTTAAAAAGTTGACTCTTTTATATAAATCATTAGGCTCGACCTTTCTGCAGCTTTCGACACTGTTGACCATCCTCTCCTACTCTCTAGGCTCCAGTCACTAGGCATTAAGGACACTGCTCTTTCCTGGTTCTCCTCCTATCTTTCCGACCGCTCCTTCAGTGTTCTGTTTTCTGGCTCCACTTCATCTCCTCTTCCTCTCACTGTTGGGGTACCTCAGGGCTCAGTCCTTGGCCCCCTTCTCTTCTCTCTCTATACGGCCCCAATTGGACAGACCATCAGCAGATTTGGCTTTCAGTACCATCTTTATGCTGATGACACACAACTGTACACATCATCCCCTGACCTTACCTCCGCTGTACTACAGAACGCCACTGACTGTCTGTCTGCAGTCTCCAACATCATGTCTGCTCTCTATCTGAAACTCAACCTCTCCAAAACTGAACTTCTTCTGCTCCCACCATCTACTAACCTCCCTAAATCTGACATTTCCCTCTCTGTGGGTGGCACCATAATAACACCCCGACAGCAGGCACGCTGTCTGGGTGTTATGTTCGACTCCGATCTCTCCTTCACCTCCCATATACAATCTCTTGCCCGCTCATGCCGCTTACACCTAAAGAACATCTCTAGAATCCGCCCTTTTCTCACCATGGAAACAACAAAAACTCTCACTGTCGCCCTGATCCACTCCCGCCTGGACTACTGTAATGCTCTATTAATTGGCCTCCCTCTCACTCGACTCTCCCCTCTCCAGTCTATCCTTAATGCAGCAGCCAGGGTTGTCCATCTGGCTAATCGTTACTCAGACGCGTCCGCTCTTCGCCAGTCGTTACACTGGCTGCCAATTCATTACAGGGTACAATTCAAAGTACTTGTTCTCACCCACAAAGCTCTCCACAGTGCGGCACCCCCTTACATCTCCTCCCTCATTTCTGTCTATCGGCCTAACCGACCGCTGCGCTCTGCAAATGACTTTTGACTAACCTCTGCCCTAATCCGTACCTCCCACTCCCGACTCCAAGACTTCTCCCGTGCTGCGCCAATCCTCTGGAATGCTCTACCCCAAGATATTAGGATCATCCACAATTTGCATAGTTTTAGGCGCTCGCTCAAAACGCATTTGTTCAGAGCGGCCTATCACATTCAGTAATCAAAGTCATGTTATGTTTGTGTGTGTGTGTAGCCCATTCACTATCTCCATCTAACCCCCACCCCCTGAAGATGGCTGGACCGTCATTGTAAATACATCATTGTAAATACAAACCTATGCTTTGTATCTCCCCCACCTCATTGTAGATTGTAAGCTCCACAAGCAGGGTCGTCTTATTTCGCTTTAATTATTGTATTGTTAACGTTGTTACTTATGACTGTTGTGTTTGAAACTGTTCAACTGTAAAGCGCTGCGGAATATGTTGGCGCTATATAAATAAAGATTATTATTATTATTAGGTTCATCTTCATATAAGGATGTATAAAACTTTCCAAATGTTTTGCTTATTTATCTTGGATCTGTGAGCTACTTTCTTGAGGCAGATTTTAATTTAGTAATTTTTGTACCAATCTAAAGTTTTTAGTTAAGGAAGTGAGAAGTCTTCCAGCTTTAGTACCCCATCTAAAATATTTATTCTTTTGATAGTCAGAGTTGTGAGGACATGCTCATGAGTCAGAGAATAAGCGACATTTTTAGCATCGAGAACTGCCCATTGAGTATATGGAGTACTGAGAAACTTGTTGCTTATAGGTAATTGATAAATTTTTCTGAGCTAAGTGGGACTGCCAGCAAATGTTTCTTTCTGTGTTTCAAAACTTAATTAATTGACCACTACTGAGGCTTTTAAGGCTGACCAAAAAAAGATTAATATCATCTAGATGAGTTATATTGTCATGTAGGTAATTCTTCCAGAAACCAGTTAGAGTATTTCTAAAAAATTTTGAGTTATGCTAATATGAAGGAAAACACTACCTTCTAAATATGGGAAAGGATCTAGTAAGTGATATATCTGTAGTAATTGGAGCATGTTCAGAAATATGTATGTCATAAATACAGGATGATAGAATATTGGGTAGTGAGAATGACACTGACCAATAGTCTTATCAGTGCGTTTAATCATGCTCAACTGGATTATGGGTACTCTAAGGATAAACCAAATTTAAATGATCCATAAGAAATTGAATAGGACTATAATGCACACCAGAAGGAGTGGCGAGGATGGGACCTGATTTATCTACAATAGGGTCATACACAGTATTAAAGTCTAAAACCTACAAAAGACAAAATGAGCAAAAACCCTGCTGTAACTAAGTAAAAGCAAAAGTGCATCTAAATAATAGAGTTTTTAGTAATACTGTTTGTGATCAAAAATAGCATGAAAGCCATCCCACCACGACACGGTAACTCTGTTCGGGATAGTCCTACACTGTCTAATATTAAATACCTTGCCCTGTGTCAAAATTGACCTCAATGTGTGAACAAGAGCAGACAAAAGGACCGGGTCCTAAGCCTTATATACAATTTCCACCTCAGGAGAGGGAGGCCACTCCCCAGCTTGCACAGAATGCAAAAATACAAAGAAAAAAAAAACACATTAACCAAGCTCAACACACAGGCTCTCCATGCATGTGCTGTGACAGTGACACAGCCGTAACAAATGCAGTTGCAGCGGCGATCAACAATTCAGTCGACGTCATCCAGGAAGCCGGGTTCCCTCTGCAGCTTTGGCAAGTGCTATAGCTTGCCGAATAAGCTGGGAACCAAAGATATTTGCTCAACTCTGTTGAACTGAAATAAATTGCATCCTGTTAGTGCATTTGTTTGGAGGCCTTGGCAGGTAAACATCTCTGCCTTTTTCTGTTGGTTTCTCAATTCTATTAACTTTTTGATATGATATTCTAATTTTGTGAGAAGCATCTGTATATCATGTCAGAGGAGAGAGAAATCATTGAAATAGTGAGTACACTTTGTGATTGCTGTTATTCACTGAATAACGGCGATGACGTGATTGGGCAACAAAAATCCGGCCCTGATAATGTTCTCCGGGTTCTCAGCTACCCCCAGTAGCAGAGACCCCTGGAGATTTTCCGATTCTGGGGTCGCTGCAGCCTTAGTCCCGATCGCAGTTTTAAAACGTCGATGAAGGGAATAAGTACCCTTAGCAGCCTCTGTTTTAATGCGTATCTGCGGTCGCTAAGGGGTTAAACATGAGACCTGAAGCAGTTTGCAAATGACGAGAGGTCCAAAATTTGAGGTCAGAGGTATAAGAAGGTTGTTGTTTATTATAGGAAGTAATTGATTGCAGATATTTATTCAAAAGGGTGTGCAAGCAAATAATGAAGGTGCAAATAATTTTGCCTAGCCCATTTTTGGGGTTTTGTGTAAAATTATGTCCAATTTGCCATTTTTTCCTTTGTTTTATTTTTATCATTCCAATACACACAAAGGAAATAAACAAGTATATAACAAAACATGTGATTGCAATAATTTTCTGTGAGAAGTATTAATTTTCTGGAAAAATTTCAAGGGTGCCAACACTTTCGGCCATGATTGTATGTATATCCCCGATTACATGTGCTCTGTAATACAGTTTGGAGGCTAATACAGGACTGGTATCTACCACCAAGGGCTCATACTCCCTTGCAAAAGACTCGCACAAAAACCTGGCACTGCTGCCGGACAGTGCGGCTGCATAGAAATACATGTAGCCGTATGCTCCGGTCTGAGTGCCGGCGGCAGTGCCAGGTTTTCATGCGAGAGACTCGCACGAAAATCGTGCGAGTCTCTGGCAAGTGAGTACGAGCCCTAAATGTCACAGTATGATGGAAAAATCAGTTCTACCCCATTTGTAATCGGGGATACCGGTTAGGGCCCGAGCTAAAACCCCTAGCTACTCCTCTGGCCCTACGGTTTGCTGTGACTTAAGTTGAGATCGTGACGTCGGACAAGTCAGAGGGCACGATGAAGCTAACAGAAAAAAAGGAAAGCAATAAAAACCATACACAAGCACACACCCCTGTACAGAGTAAAGCACAGCAAAAAGGTGCAACAAATACACTTGTGGAATGAACGCCCCATGTATACTGCAGTGACCCGAGAGACATGAGAACGCCCCATGTCCCATGTATACAGCAGGGAGCCGAGAGACATGAGAACGCCCCATGCATACAGCAATGAGACATGAGAACGTCCCATGTATACAGCAGTGAGCCAAGAGACATGAGAACGCCCCATGTATACAGCAGTGAGCCGGCACACATGAGAACATCCCCAAGTATACAGCAGTGAGCCGAGAGACATGAGAACGCCCCATGTCCACAGCAGTGAGCCGAGAGACATGAGAACGCCCCATGTATACAGCAATAAGACATGAGAACGTCCCATGTATACAGCAGTGAGCCAAGAGACATGAGAAGTCCCCATGTATACAGCAGTGAGCCGAGAGACATGAGAACGCCCCATGTCCCATGTATACAGCAGTGAGCCGAGAGACATGAGAACGCCCCATGTATACAGCAGTGAGCCGAGAGACATGAGAACGCCCCATGTCCCATGTATACAGCAGTGAGCCGAGAGACATGAGAACGCCCCAAGTATACAGCAGTGAGCCGAGAGACATGAGAACGCCCCATGTATACAGCAGTGAGCCGAGAGACATGAGAATGCCCCATGTATACAGCAGTGAGCCGAGAGACATGAGAACGCCCCATGTATACAGCAGTGAGCCGAGAGACATGAGAACGCCCCATGTATACAGCAGTGAGCCAAGAGACATGAGAACGTCCCCATGTATACAGCAGTGAGCCGAGAGACATGAGAACGCCCCATGTATACAGCAGTGAGCCGAGAGACATGAGAACGCCCCATGTATACAGCAATGAGACATGAGAACGTCCCCATGTATACAGCAGTGAGCCAAGAGACATGAGAACGCCCCATGTCCCATGTATACAGCAGTGAGCCAAGAGACATGAGAACGTCCCCATGTATACAGCAGTGAGCCGAGAGACATGAGAACGCCCCATGTATACAGCAGTGAGCCGAGAGACAATAGAACGCCCCATGTATACAGCAGTGAGCCGAGAGACATGAGAACGCCCCATGTATACTGCAGTGAGCCAAGACATGAGATCGTCCCATGTATACAGCAGAGAGACGAGAACGCCCCATGTCCCATGTATACAGCAGTGAGCCGAGAGACATGAGAACAACCCATGTTCCATGTATATAGCAGTGAGCCGAGAGACATGAGAACGCCCCATGTATACAGCAATGAGACATGAGAACGTCCCATGTATACAGCAGTGAGCCAAGAGACATGAGAACGCCCCATGTCCCATGTATACAGCAGTGAGCCAAGAGATATGAGAACGTCCCCATGTATACAGCAGTGAGCCGAGAGACATGAGAACGCCCCATGTATACAGCAGTGAGCCGAGAGACAATAGAACGCCCCATGTATACAGCAGTGAGCCGAGAGACATGAGAACGCCCCATGTATACTGCAGTGAGCCAAGACATGAGATCGTCCCATGTATACAGCAGTGAGCCGAGAGACATGAGAACGCCCCATGTATACTGCAGTGAGCCGAGAGACATGAGAACGCCCCATGTCCCATGTATACAGCAGTGAGCCAAGAGATATGAGAACGTCCCCATGTATACAGCAGTGAGCCGAGAGACATGAGAACTCCCCATGTATACAGCAGTGAGCCGAGAGACATGAGAAAGCCCCATGTATACAGCAGTGAGCCGAGAGACATGAGAACGCCCCATGTATACTGCAGTGAGCCAAGACATGAGATCGTCCCATGTCCCATGTATACAGCAGTGAGCCGAGAGACATGAGAACGCCCCATGTATACTGCAGTGAGCCGAGAGACATGAGAACGCCCCATGTCCCATGTATAGAGAAGAGAGACGAGAACGCCCCATGTCCCATGTATACAGCAGTGAGCCGAGAGACATGAGAACGACCCATGTTCCATGTATATAGCAGTGAGCCGAGAGACATGAGAACGACCCATGTATACAGCAGTGAGCCGAGAGACATGAGAACGCCCCATGTATACAGCAGTGAGCCGAGAGACATGAGAACGCCCCATGTTCCATGTATATAGCAGCGAGCCGAGAGACATGAGAACGCCCCATGTCACATGTATACAGCAGTGAGCCGAGAGACATGAGAACGCCCCATGTATACAGCAGTGAGCCGAGAAACATGAGAACGCCCCATGTATACTGCAGTGAGCCAAGAGACATGAGAACGCCCCATGTATACAGCAGTGAGCCGAGAGACATGAGAACGCCCCATGTATACTGCCGTGAGCCGAGACATGAGAACGCCCCATGTATACTGCAGTGAGCCGAGACATGAGATCGTCCCATGTATACAGCAATGAGACATGAGAACGTCCCATGTCCCATGTATACAGCAGTGAGCCGAGAGACATGAGAACGCCCCATGTATACTGCAATGAGACATGAGAACGTCCCATGTATACAGCAGTGAGCCAAGAGACATGAGAACGTCCCCATGTATACAGCAGTGAGCCGAGAGACATGAGAACGCCCCATGTCCCATGTATACAGCAGTGAGCCGAGAGACATGAGAACGCCCCATGTATACAGCAGTGAGCCGAGAGACATGAAAACGCCCCATGTATACAGCAGTGAGCCGAGAGACATGAGAACGCCCCATGTCCCATGTATACAGCAGTGAGCCGAGAGACATGAGAACGTCCCCATGTATACAGCAGTGAGCCGAGAGACATGAGAACGCCCCATGTATACAGCAATGAGACATGAGAACGTCCCATGTATACTGCAGTGAGCCAAGAGACATGAGAACGTCCCCATGTATACAGCAGTGAGCCGAGAGACATGAGAACGCCCCATGTATACTGCAGTGAGCCGAGAGACATGAGAACGCCCCATGTATACAGCAGTGAGCCGAGAGACAATAGAACGCCCCATGTATACAGCAGTTAGCCGAGAGACATGAGAACGCCCCATGTATACAGCAGTGAGCCGAGAGACATGAGAACGCCCCATGTATACTGCAGTGAGCCGAGAGACATGAGAACGCCCCATGTATACAGCAGTGAGCCGAGAGACATGAGAACGCCCCATGTATACTGCAGTGAGCCAAGACATGAGATCGTCCCATGTCCCATGTATACAGCAGTGAGCCGAGAGACATGAGAACGCCCCATGTATACAACTGAGCCGAGAGACATGAGAATGCCCCATGTCCCATGTATACAGCAGTGAGCCGAGAGACATGAGAACGCCCCATGCATACAGCAATGAGACATGAGAACGTCCCATGTATACAGCAGTGAGCCAAGAGACATGAGAACGCCCCATGTATACAGCAGTGAGCCGAGAGACATGAGAACGCCCCATGTATACAGCAGTGAGCCGAGAGACATGAAAACGCCCCATGTATACAGCAGTGAGCCGAGAGACATGAGAACGCCCCATGTCCCATGTATACAGCAGTGAGCCGAGAGACATGAGAACGTCCCCATGTATACAGCAGTGAGCCGAGAGACATGAGAACGCCCCATGTATACAGCAATGAGACATGAGAACGTCCCATGTATACTGCAGTGAGCCAAGAGACATGAGAACGTCCCCATGTATACAGCAGTGAGCCGAGAGACATGAGAACGCCCCATGTATACTGCAGTGAGCCGAGAGACATGAGAACGCCCCATGTATACAGCAGTGAGCCGAGAGACAATAGAACGCCCCATGTATACAGCAGTTAGCCGAGAGACATGAGAACGCCCCATGTATACAGCAGTGAGCCGAGAGACATGAGAACGCCCCATGTATACTGCAGTGAGCCGAGAGACATGAGAACGCCCCATGTATACAGCAGTGAGCCGAGAGACATGAGAACGCCCCATGTATACTGCAGTGAGCCAAGACATGAGATCGTCCCATGTCCCATGTATACAGCAGTGAGCCGAGAGACATGAGAACGCCCCATGTATACAACTGAGCCGAGAGACATGAGAATGCCCCATGTCCCATGTATACAGCAGTGAGCCGAGAGACATGAGAACGCCCCATGCATACAGCAATGAGACATGAGAACGTCCCATGTATACAGCAGTGAGCCAAGAGACATGAGAACGCCCCATGTATACAGCAGTGAGCCGGCACACATGAGAACGTCCCCAAGTATACAGCAGTGAGCCGAGAGACATGAGAACGCCCCATGTCCACAGCAGTGAGCCGAGTGACATGAGAACGCCCCATGTATACAGCAATGAGACATGAGAACGTCCCATGTATACAGCAGTGAGCCAAGAGACATGAGAAGTCCCCATGTATACAGCAGTGAGCCGAGAGACATGAGAACGCCCCGTGTCCCATGTATACAGCAGTGAGCCGAGAGACATGAGAACGCCCCATGTATACAGCAGTGAGCCGAGAGACATGAGAACGCCCCATGTATACAGCAGTGAGCCGAGAGACATGAGAACGCCCCATGTCCCATGTATACAGCAGTGAGCCGAGAGACATGAGAACGCCCCATGTATACAGCAGTGAGCCAAGAGACATGAGAACGTCCCCATGTATACAGCAGTGAGCCGAGAAACATGAGAACGCCCCATGTATACAGCAATGAGACATGAGAACGTCCCCATGTATACAGCAGTGAGCCAAGAGACATGAGAACACCCCATGTCCCATGTATACAGCAGTGAGCCAAGAGACATGAGAACGTCCCCATGTATACAGCAGTGAGCCGAGAGACATGAAAACGCCCCATGTATACAGCAGTGAGCCGAGAGACATGAGAACGCCCCATGTCCCATGTATACAGCAGTGAGCCGAGAGACATGAGAACGTCCCCATGTATACAGCAGTGAGCCGAGAGACATGAGAACGCCCCATGTATACAGCAATGAGACATGAGAACGTCCCATGTATACTGCAGTGAGCCAAGAGACATGAGAACGTCCCCATGTATACAGCAGTGAGCCGAGAGACATGAGAACGCCCCATGTATACTGCAGTGAGCCGAGAGACATGAGAACGCCCCATGTATACAGCAGTGAGCCGAGAGACAATAGAACGCCCCATGTATACAGCAGTTAGCCGAGAGACATGAGAACGCCCCATGTATACAGCAGTGAGCCGAGAGACATGAGAACGCCCCATGTATACTGCAGTGAGCCGAGAGACATGAGAACGCCCCATGTATACAGCAGTGAGCCGAGAGACATGAGAACGCCCCATGTATACTGCAGTGAGCCAAGACATGAGATCGTCCCATGTCCCATGTATACAGCAGTGAGCCGAGAGACATGAGAACGCCCCATGTATACAACTGAGCCGAGAGACATGAGAATGCCCCATGTCCCATGTATACAGCAGTGAGCCGAGAGACATGAGAACGCCCCATGCATACAGCAATGAGACATGAGAACGTCCCATGTATACAGCAGTGAGCCAAGAGACATGAGAACGCCCCATGTATACAGCAGTGAGCCGGCACACATGAGAACGTCCCCAAGTATACAGCAGTGAGCCGAGAGACATGAGAACGCCCCATGTCCACAGCAGTGAGCCGAGTGACATGAGAACGCCCCATGTATACAGCAATGAGACATGAGAACGTCCCATGTATACAGCAGTGAGCCAAGAGACATGAGAAGTCCCCATGTATACAGCAGTGAGCCGAGAGACATGAGAACGCCCCGTGTCCCATGTATACAGCAGTGAGCCGAGAGACATGAGAACGCCCCATGTATACAGCAGTGAGCCGAGAGACATGAGAACGCCCCATGTATACAGCAGTGAGCCGAGAGACATGAGAACGCCCCATGTCCCATGTATACAGCAGTGAGCCGAGAGACATGAGAACGCCCCATGTATACAGCAGTGAGCCAAGAGACATGAGAACGTCCCCATGTATACAGCAGTGAGCCGAGAAACATGAGAACGCCCCATGTATACAGCAATGAGACATGAGAACGTCCCCATGTATACAGCAGTGAGCCAAGAGACATGAGAACACCCCATGTCCCATGTATACAGCAGTGAGCCAAGAGACATGAGAACGTCCCCATGTATACAGCAGTGAGCCGAGAGACATGAGAATGCCCCATGTATACAGCAGTGAGCCGAGAGACAATAGAACGCCCCATGTATACAGCAGTGAGCCGAGAGACATGAGAACGCCCCATGTATACTGCAGTGAGCCAAGACATGAGATCGTCCCATGTCCCATGTATACAGCAGAGAGACGAGAACGCCCCATGTCCCATGTATACAGCAGTGAGCCGAGGGACATGAGAACAACTCATGTTCCATGTATATAGCAGTGAGCCGAGAGACATGAGAACGCCCCATGTATACAGCAATGAGACATGAGAACGTCCCATGTATACAGCAGTGAGCCAAGAGACATGAGAACGCCCCATGTCCCATGTATACAGCAGTGAGCCAAGAGATATGAGAACGTCCCCATGTATACAGCAGTGAGCCGAGAGACATGAGAACGCCCCATGTATACAGCAGTGAGCCGAGAGACAATAGAACGCCCCATGTATACAGCAGTGAGCCGAGAGACATGAGAACGCCCCATGTATACTGCAGTGAGCCAAGACATGAGATCGTCCCATGTCCCATGTATACAGCAGTGAGCCGAGAGACATGTGAACGCCCCATGTATACTGCAGTGAGCCGAGAGACATGAGAACGCCCCATGTCCCATGTATACAGCAGTGAGCCAAGAGATATGAGAACGTCCTCATGTATACAGCAGTGAGCCGAGAGACATGAGAACTCCCCATGTATACAGCAGTGAGCCGAGAGACATGAGAACGCCCCATGTATACAGCAGTGAGCCGAGAGACATGAGAACGCCCCATGTATACTGCAGTGAGCCGAGAGACATGAGAACGCCCCATGTATACTGCAGTGAGCCGAGAGACATGAGAACGCCCCATGTATACTGCAGTGAGCCGAGAGATATGAGAGCGCCCCATGTCCCATGTATAGAGCAGAGAGACGAGAACGCCCCATGTCCCATGTATACAGCAGTGAGCCGAGAGACATGAGAACGACCCATGTTCCATGTATATAGCAGTGAGCCGAGAGACATGAGAACGACCCATGTATACAGCAGTGAGCCGAGAGACATGAGAACGCCCCATGTATACAGCAGTGAGCCGAGAGACATGAGAACGCCCCATGTTCCATGTATATAGCAGCGAGCCGAGAGACATGAGAACGCCCCATGTCCCATGTATACAGCAGTGAGCCGAGAGACATGAGAACGCCCCATGTATACAGCAGTGAGCCGAGAAACATGAGAACGCCCCATGTATACTGCAGTGAGCCAAGAGACATGAGAACGCCCCATGTATACAGCAGTGAGCCGAGAGACATGAGAACGCCCCATGTATACTGCCGTGAGCCGAGACATGAGAACGCCCCATGTATACTGCAGTGAGCCGAGACATGAGATCGTCCCATGTATACAGCAATGAGACATGAGAACGTCCCATGTCCCATGTATACAGCAGTGAGCCGAGAGACATGAGAACGCCCCATGTATACTGCAATGAGACATGAGAACGTCCCATGGCGCTGGATGAAGGGAAGTGTATGTATGGGGTCAGGAGGGGTTTACAGGGTGGATGTAGCAGAGCTGTGTGTGTACAAGGTGTACAGAGTGGAGATGCATGTGTACAAGGTGTACGGAGCGAATATGTGTACGAGGTGTACGGAGCGGAGCCGTGTGTGTACGAGGTGTATGGAGTGTAGCCGTGTATGTATTAGGTGCAATGAGTGGAGCCGCGTGTGTACGGAGTGGAGATGTGTACGAGGTGTACGGAGCTGAGATGCGTACGAGGTGTTCGGAGCGGAGCCGCGTGTGTACGAGGTGTTCAAAGCAGAGTCGCGCGTGTGCAAGGTGTACGGAGTGTAGCCGCGCATGTGCGAGGTGTACAGAGCGTAGCCACGCTTGTGAGAGGTGTACGGAGCGTACAAGGTTTACGGAGTGGAGCCATGTGTGTACTGAGTGGAGCCATGTGTGCGCGAGGTGTATGGAGCGGAGTCGTGTGTGTACGAGGCATACAAAATGGAACCATGTGTGTATGAGGTGTGCGGAGCCATGCGTGTACAAGGTGTATGGTGGGGAGCATTCATACCTCCCAACAATCCTGGATCCAGCAGGATAGTCCCGATTTTGAGAGTCTGGCCCACTGTCCCAGACGAAAGCTTACTTTTCCCGCGGACACAGGAGTACACTGCGGAGCCCCCAGGAGCACTTTAAAATTTGCACGTGGCGTTCCACCAGAAGTGAAGTGCTAGAAGCTGACCGGAAATGAGGTAATTTCAGGAGGAGATTGTGACGAAACCATGGAGGCACTTCAGGGAATGCTACAGATCCATCACCGTGTCCTCCTCCGACAGCGGGATCGCCTTGAAATCGGGGATGCCAGCCATTTGAGCGGATCATGATATGTCCTGCATCGGGAGGCTCAGGTAGGTACTACAATGGGAAGCGTGCTGCTATAGTATCTTTCTTTCTTTCTGTTTCTTTCTCTCTGTGTTCTTTCTTTCCCTCTCTACTCTTTTTTCTTTCTCTGTTCTTTCTTTCTCTCTCTAATCTTTATTTTTTTCTTTCTCTCTGTTCTTTCTTTCTTTCCCCTTTCTCTCTCTAATCTTTCTTTCTCTGCTTTCTTTCTTTCCCCTCTTTCTCTCTGCTCTTTTTTTCTGTCCCCTCCTTTTCTCTGCTCCTTTTCTCTGTTTCTGTCGTTCTTTCTCTCTCTAATCTTTATTTCTTTCTCTCTCTGTTCTTCCCTTCGTTCGCTGTTCTCTTTCTTTCCCCTCTTTCTTTGTTCTTTCTTTCCCCTCTTTCTTTCGCTCTCTGTTCTTTCTTTCTGTTTTCCTTCCCCTCTCTCTGTTCTTTCTTTCTTTCCTCTCTTTCTCTCTCTTCTTTCTTTTTCTGTTTTTTCTTTCCCATTTTTCTTTCTCTCTATCTCTGTTCTTTCTTTCCCCTCTTTTTTCTCTCGTCTTCTGTTTTCTTTCTTTCTTTCTTTCCCCTATTTCTTTTTTTCTCTCTCTCTGTTCTTTTTTTCTGTCCCCTCTTTCTTTCTCTCTCTGTTCTCGCTTTCTTCTCTTTTTCTTTCCCCTCTTTTTCTCTCTCTCTGTTCATTCTGTGTTTTCTTTCTTTCTCTCTCTGTTCTTTCTTTCCCATCTTTCTTTCTCTCTATCTCTCTATTCTTTCTTTCTTTGTTCTTTCCCCTTTCTTTCTCTATGTTCTTTCTTTCCTCTCTTTCTCTCTCTTTCCCATCTTTCTTTCTCTTTGTTCTTTCTTTCCCCTTTCTTTCTCTCTCCCTCTGTTCTTTCTTTCCCCTTTCTTTTTTTTTCTCTCTCTCTGCTCTTTTTTCTGTCCCCTCCTTCTTTCTCTGTTCTTTCTCTCTGTTTCTGTCTTTCTTTCCCCTTTCTTTCTCTCTCTAATTTTTATTTCTTTCTCTCTCTGTTCTTCCCTTCTCTCTCTGTTCTCTTTCCTTCCTCTCTTTCTTTCTCTGTTCTTTCTTTCCCCTCTTTCTTCTATGTTATTTCTTTCCCCTCTTTCTTTTTTCTCTCCCCACTTTCTTTCTCTCTCTGTTCTTTCTTTCTCTGTTCTTTCCCCTCTTTCTTTCTCTGTTCTTTCTTTCGCTGTTTTCTTTTTTCTCTCTCTCTCTGTTCTTTCTTTTCCTCAGTACCAGTCAGTGTGCCCACAGTACCAGCCACTGTGCCCATAATGCCACCCACTGTGCCCTCAGTACCAGTCAGTGTGATCAGCAGTGCTAAATGGGTGTGCTTGGGGTGGGAACATGTGTGGCTAGTTGTGAAATGGGTGTGGTTGAGGCGTGGCTTAAAATTTGCCACAGCCTTTATCCCTCTTGCCCTTCTTCAAAATTTGGGAGGTATGATAGCTGGCAATCCCTGTCTTGGATGGGGCAGTTGTTTGTATATAATTATGTGTAGGTCATGGATTAATATTTTGTATAGTTATGTTATTTTGTGGGTGTATTGGCTCCGATATATGTATTTTATATGGGAACTCGGATGGGTCAATTATAAATGCATAATTATTATTTGTTATTTCATAAAATTTCAATTATGTGGATTTATTATTCTATATTTGATATGAATATGCTAATAATTTGTTATCCTATATGGCTCTAGGGTATAGATGGGAGATTTTTGGGGGGGGTGGATTCTATATGGGACCAAGCTTCTTTGTGATGCTGGTTATGTGTAGAATCTGTCTCCATGCGATATATTTGCTGGATAAAATTATTTGAATTATGTCTGGTAGTCGTAATTTATATGGGATTTTTTAGCCTATTTAATTGTGTTTATTAAGTCCGCAGCATTTCATAAAAAATCTCTGTGATTTATGGGAGTTTGTTGCAGAGACTTCCAATGTTAATCAATCCTGGACATGTAATAAAGGACCTACGATCATGTGATGTTGGAGTGTGAATAATGTTGATTCCTGCATATACAGCTTGTGAAGGACCTGCGGTCATGTGATGTTGGAGCATGCACAGTGAATTACATGAAAGCCATTCAGGAAGAGATGTCGGGGCTTGCACAGGATTTGTGATACGCTGAGCAGCCCCGCTATTGAAGATCGCTATGATGACAGAAATGCTTCATTATGATTGGCCGGGATTGTGTTATTGTTTATGTGGGTTGCGGCCTGGAAGACTACTGGGCGGCCCCGCTATTGAAGATTGCTATGACGACAGAAATGCTGCATTATGATTGGTCGGGATTGTGTTATTGTTTATGTGGGTTGCGGAGCGTTTATATCTTTGATCCATATACAGACTGTATTGGGGAGCAATCAGAAGGAGCGGCTTTGATGCTTGTAAGATATTTCATTGATTCTTAATTGTTTGAGAGAATTTTAGATATGATATATGGTGTATTGTCACTTAATTGTTGGTGTATCTTTCTGATTGGTATTTTCTAATGAAAGGGAGGTCTTTAAACTATTTAAATGGGGTTACAATTACATGTGTTGGGCTTGAAAAAGATCTTGGGTGATCGAAACGTTGCCACGGAAGGCAGAATAAAGGAGATGTAAAATCCACCAACCTGGGAAGTGCTGTCTCTACTTTGCTTGTGATGTTGGAGACTATGAGGCCATCAAGCAGGCCCTGATAATTAAAAAGTTCCAGAACCTCCAATATGGCCCACACGACAGTTACAGCGATGTGGTGCTAAGATTCAGAACCCAATTTGACCAGTGGATCCAAGGACTGTCAGCGACCACCTTTGAGCAGCTGCGGGACCTGATGATAAAAGATCAGTTCCTACATGTCACGGTCACGTGTGTCTGGACGCAGCGAGTACCGCAAGGCGAACCCATAAGACACCCGTGACCCTGGATACAGCGCCTCCAGTGGGGCGAATTTAAATAAAACGTGCAGCTGGATACGCCGCCTCCAACTGGCGAATTTAGGTATTACACGTTATACATACAGTAGTCTGGAAACCCTGCCTCCAGTAAGGCGAATTTAAATAATAAAGGGGGAACCTGGGTAACATTAACAATGGTGGGCCCTGCAATAGGGAATAGGGAAGTGGAGACCTCCTGAACTCCCCTGAGCCAGTGTCCCTGCACTCCTAACGTTCCCTATGCCGGTTCCGCACCGGGCGACGCACAGGAACCTAAAAACCCTAGCTCGCCCTGAACCTAAACCCTCACTAGGGAATTGGTCGGTGCGGAAACTAATCCCACCACTGCACTAAACACACATGAGGGATAATGACAATACAGGAGAAACACCACTTAGCTTTGCTCTGTTGCATACACTCCTAGCAACAGAGCCCACCACCTGTGTGCATCTTCTCCTCCACCCGGATCCATCACCATAACTGGATCCTTCACCATAGTGCAGCCTTGGAGCAGAGTCCACCACCAGTTGCAGCTGTCCAGTAACAGAGTCCCAAAGATGAGTTCAGCTCCTGCCCAAAAAGTCAAGCATGCTTGAGTCCAGCTCTCAGCAACCAAGTCCCGCATGCTGAGTGCAACTCTCTCCATAGTCGTCACTCCACCAAGCCATGCAAGCACTTCCTGCCGACACCATAAACTGTGACTCCACCACGCCATGCCAGCCCTTCCTGCAGACCACATAGCTTCCACTCGTCCCCTCTGGCTGGGCTGCGCAGGACTCATGTTCAGCTCCTTCCTCACCCAGGCTTGCTTCCCAAATGACGAACACAATATCACCAACAGTGATTGAACACACCTGGCACTCTTTTATAGAGCCTCACACCTGATTTATAATTACGTGCACTAAACCAAAGAAACTAAAGTGCACTACCACTCACCACCACCGGGGCAACTTAGAATGAACGACACCACGTGTAATAATTCTAATGGCCACCGGGGGCAATCACAGCACTTTGGCACCTAGCCAAAGAAAAAAAGTTCACTTATCCATTTAAACTGTCAGATCCACGCTGGATCATGACACTACATCTGTCCAGCTGAGGTGTGACAGCTTGTGATGGACCGGGCGCCAAAAGATGCAGACAAACAGCGCAGATCACCAACACCTACGAGGCCAACCGGAAACTGGAGGTGCGGAAGCCAGTCACCGCCAGCTGGAAAGGGGGTAAGCCATCAAACAACCCCAGTACCCCTACCAGTCGACTCACCAGAGGCCCTGTCCCCTTTGCCAGTGCAAGGCCTACATCGGACACTCGCAAGTGTAATTTCTGCAATCGGACTGGATATCTCAGTGCCACTTGTCTGGAGAAGCAGAAGAGCCCTCCAGCCAAGGCTTCAGGGCCTAATGCAGTTCTTTTTGTGGGTGGGGTGGTTGAGAGAGTCTGTGAAAATTTGCAGCATGTCACCGTGGGGAGCCGTGGCACTATAGGCCTCAAGGACAACAGGGCTGAACGAGCCCTCATCCGACCTGAACTGGTGGCCCCTGAAGAGATTATTCCGGGGAAAACCCTGTCACCGGGATTGGAGGCGTCTGCTGTCCCTTGCCGATGTCCAGCGTTTTTATAGATTGGGGTGCCAGGAGTGGGGTGAAATAAGTGGGGTTGTCCAAAAACTTGCCCACCGACGTATTGTTGGGGACTGATTTGGGAAGGATGTTTGCGTATTGTCCCTGACATCCCTCCCCAATCTGATACTGACGGTAATGCTAATGATGTGAATATGCATGCTTTACCTGACAATGATTTACCTGATGATGATTTACCTGATAATGATTATGTATCTGAAGGTACAGGAATAATCAGCCATGTCATGCTGTGGGGTGAGGTGGCTGAGGAACCCCTAACAGGAGCAAGCGACAGTGCTAAGGGAAATGGGGAGAGGCACGGGAACCATGAAGAAAGTGATGCCATGCAACTGACCAGTGCCACAGAGGAAGGTAACTGCCACATACACTACTGTTCCAAATTTTGGGGTCACCCAGACAATTTTGTGTTTTCCATGAAAACTCATACATTTATTAATCAAATGAGTTTGCAAATGAATTTAAAATCTAGTCCAGACATTGACAAGGTTTGAAAAAAAGAATTTTATTTGAAATAATAATTTTCTCCTTCAAAATTTGCTTTCGTCAAAGAATGATACCTTTGCAGCAATATTGCAGACCTTTGGCATTCTAGAAGTTAACTTGCTGAGGTAATCTGGAGAAATTTCACCCCATGCTTCCAGAAGCCCCTCCCACAAGTTGGTTTGGCTTGATGGGCACTTTTTGCATACCATACGGTCAAGGTGCTCCCATGATTGACAGATGGCATCATCTTCCAGCATCTTTTCAGTTGTTCTGCATCTCACAAATGTTCTTCTGTGATCCAAACACCTCAAACTTGGATTCGTCTGTACATAACATTTTTTACCAATCTTCCTCTGTCCAATGTCTGTGTTCTTTTGCCTATATAGTTGTGGCCAAAAGTATTGACACCCCTGCAATTCTGTCAGATAATACTCAGTTTCTTCCTGAAAATGATTGCAAACACAAATTCTTTGGTATTATTATCTTCATTTGTCTTAAATTAAAAAACACAAAAAGAATTGTCCTAAAGCCAAATTGGATATACTTCCACACCAAACATAAAAAAGAGGGTGGACAAAAGTATTGGCACTGTTCAAAAAATCATGTGATGCTTCTCTAATTTGTGTAATTAACAGCACCTGTAACTTACCTGTGGCACCTAACAGGTGTTGGCAATAACTAAATCACACGTGCAGCCAGTTGACATGGATTAAAGTTGACTCAACCTCTGTCCTGTGTCCTTGTGTGTACCACATTGAGCATGGAGAAAAGAAAGAAGACCAAAGAACTGTCTGAGGACTTGAGAAACCAAATTGTGAGGAAGCATGAGCAATCTCAAGGCTACAATTCCATCTCCAAAGACCTGAGTGTTCCTGTGTCTACCGTGCACAGTGTCATCAAGAAGTTTAAAGCCCATGGCACTGTGGCTAACCTCCCTAGATGTGGACGGAAAAGAAAAATTGGCAAGAGATTTCAACGCAAGATTGTGCGGATGTTGGATAAAGAACCTCGACATCCAAACAAGTTCAAGCTGCCCTGCAGTCCGAGGGTACAACAGTGTCAACCCGTACTATCCGTCGGCGTCTAAATGAAAAGGGACTGTATGGTAAGAGTCCAAGGAAGACCCCACTTCTTACCCCAAGACATAAAAAAGACAGGCTGGAGTTTGCCAAAACTTACCTGAAAAAGCCTAAAACGTTTTGGAAGAATGTTCTCTGGTCAGATGAGACAAAAGTAGAGCTTTTTGGGCAAAGGCATCAACATAGAGTTTACAGGAGAAAAAAAGAGGCATTCAAAGAAAAGAACACGGTCCCTACAGTCAAACATGGCGGAGGTTCCCTGATGTTTTGGGGTTGCTTTGCTGCCTATGGCACTGGACTGCTTGACCATGTGCATGGCATTATGAAGTCTGAAGACTACCAACAAATTTTGCAGCATAATGTAGGGCCCAGTGTGAGAAAGCTGGGTCTCCCTCAGAGGTCATGGGTCTTCCAGCAGGACAATGACCCAAAACACACTTCAAAAAGCACTAGAAAATGGTTTGAGAGAAAGCACTGGAGACTTCTAAGGTGGCTAGCAATGAGTCCAGACCTGAATCCCATAGAACACCTGTGGAGAGATCTAAAAATGGCAGTTTGGAGAAGGCACCCTTCAAATATCAGGGACCTGGAGCAGTTTGCCAAAGAAGAATGGTCTAAAATTCTAGCAGAGCATTGTAAGAAACTCATTGATGGTTACCGGAAGCGGTTGGTCGCAGTTATTTTGGCTAAAGGTTGTGCAACCAAGTATTAGGCTGAGGGTGCCAATACTTTTGTCTAGCCCATTTTTGGAGTTTTGTGTGAAATGATCAATGTTTTGCTTTTTGCTTCACTCTCTTTTGTGTTTTTTCATTTAAGACAAATTAAATGAAGATAATAATATGAAGATAATTTGTGATTGCAATCATTTTCAGGAAGAAACTGAGTATTATCTGACAGCATTGCAGGGGTGTCAATACTTTTGGCCACAACTGTATTACTCTTTTCTTTTTATTAGCCAGTCTCAGATATGGCTTTTTCTTTGCCACTCTGCACTGAAGGCCAGCATCCTGGAGTCGCCTCTTCACTGTAGACGTTGACACTGGCTTTTGCGTGTACTATTTAATGAAGCTGACAGTTTAGGATCTGTGAGGCATCGATTTCTCAAACTACAGACTATAATGTACTTGTCTTGTTGCTCAGTTGTGCAGCGGAGCCTCCCACTTCTCTTTCTACTCTGGTTAGAGCCTGTTTGTGCTCTATTCCTTAAGTGAGTAGTACCCAGCGTTGTAGGAACTCTTCAGTTTCTAGACAATTTCTCGCATGGAATAGCCTTCATTCCTAAGAACAAGAATAGACTGTGGAGTTTCCTATGAAAGTTCTTTTTTTCTGTCCATTTTGAGAGTTTAATGGAACCAACAAATGTAATGCTCCAGATTCTCAACTAGCTCAAAGGAAGTTCAGGTTTATAGCTTCTCTAATCAGCCAAACTGTTTTCAGCTGTGCTAACATACTTGCACAAGGGTTTTCAAGGGTATGCTAACCATCCATTAGCCTTCTTACACAGTTAGCAAACACAAAGTACTACAAGAACACTGGAGTGATGTTTGTTGGAAATGGGCCTCTATACACCTATGAACATATTGCATTACATACCAGATGTTTGCAACTAGAATAGTCATTTACCACATTAACAATGTACAGAGTGTATTTCTGAATCATTTTAGGTTAGCTTCATTGGAAAAAAAATGTGCTTTTCTTTCAAAAATAAGGACATTTCTAGTGACCCTAACCTTTTACACTGCTCCTGAGGTATTGGGGGTGGATGGGGAGGTAGTACCCATAGCCGAGCAGGCTGATGTGACTGTGGTAATCCCCGGGGAGACAGCCTACATAGCTGCTGTCACCCACAGGCAGAGTGCCCAGAATGCAGGTAATGCCCTGCCTTCTGGACCCTCCTCAGTCAGACGGATGACTGAACCAGGCGCGGACCCAGAGTAGGTCCCAGAGGGTCCCCGCAAGGAAGGGACCTTCCAGTCTGTTCTGCACTCAGATGCTAGCCTGGAGACCTTGAGACACCTCGCCGAGAAGCCCACCTCCGAGACTGATAAGGAGAGGGTGTTCTGGGAACTAGGGAGGTTGTACCGGGAGACAGTTCCCGGTAAATCCCAATAGGAGTGGATGAGGAAAAAACAGCTTGCCGTCTACCAATTTATGGGTGAGTTGTTACGGATTGCCCATGAGATTCCACTCGTTGGACACTTGGGGATCAGCAAAACTAAGGCCCCGCTGTCTCAATACTTCTATTGGCCCAAATTGGGGACAGATGTGACAAACTACTGCCGCTCCTGTATCACTTGTCAAAGAGTGGGAAAGTCGGGCCCTGCTCCCAAGGCTCCCCTGATCTCTTTGCCAGTGATAGAGGAGCCTTTCCAGAAGATCGCTGTGGACATTATGGGACCACTGGCCATACCCAGCAGCTCTGGAAAGCAGAAAAGAGAGAACAAAGCAATCAAAAAAGCCCAAATTTAATGTATAAAAAGGTATAAGTTTTATTAACAAATCACAGAGAACATTACCATAGTGGAGACACAAAGTGCATGCGTGCATTAGAAAAAATACCAAAAAGGGTACAGGTAATACAGGGCACAGAGATTAATAGAATTAATAGATATTCTGAGATCTGTACAAATAGATGACGATATTCCAAGGTACAGATCAATAAATAATTGCACATATACCGGGTATATCATATAGTGTGCTGGACAGTGGAATAATAAATATATCATAAAGATCATAGAGCCATCACAATAGAAATAGTCTTACCCGGATAGATACTAATGGCGATGCTAGTGGCAGGAAAGTATTCTGGGGGATTTGGGAGACACTGGCAGTGACAGAACAGAGGGTTATGCATGTATTTCCAGCCTGAGACTGGGCATATACATACCACCCTCACTGCAGAGTGCACAATAGCCAGTACACTGGAAGGCAGCCTTTCTGGTGCCAGGGCGCTGCAAGTTCAGAACCGGAACTGGAAAGTGGAATAGAAAAGTAAATCCCTGACATATAAGTGGGATCGCAAAATAGGATTCCTGACAGTTCAGTTCTGATAGAGTGTGACTTTTCCCATATCTACACAAGCCTCCATCAGCATTATGACTTTGAAGAGTGGAAGGAGCTTTGAGGGAAAGCTGTGATCGTACAGCAAAGCCAACAGAATCATCATAATTTACATCACAACAGTAGTGTAAATTACAAAGAAACATTCTCCAGTGACCGCAGACATTTCTGGAATAATTTGTAATTTTTTGTTGTAAATTACGATGACTGTGAGCTGTACTCTTTTACGCCTCTCCCCACGGAGCTCTGCCCACACTTCAAAATGTTAGTGCTGCTGGCTGATAATGGTGTACATACGGGAGGTCGGCACTCATAGCAATGCAGTAATTCTGCTACATAGAGGCGATCTGAGCATCGCCTCAATGTAGCAGAGCTGATCAGGCTATGGCAGCTTCTAACTTCCCATGCAGTCTATTGAAGTATGCCAAAAGTTAAAAAAAAACAACAAACAAAAACCAGGAAAGTTCAAATCACCCCCCTTTCGCCCCATTCAAAATAAAAAAATAAAATAAAAATCAAACATACACCTAATTGGTATCGCTGTGTTCAGAATTGCCCGATCTATCAATAAAAAAAAGGATTAACCCGATCGCAAAATGGCGTAGCGATAAAAAAATTGAAACACCAGAATTACTTTTTTTTGGTCTCCGCGACACTGTAATAAAGTGCAATAACGGGAAATCAAAAGATTGTATCTACACAAATGTAGTATCAACAAAAACGTCTGCTCGGCATGCAAAAAATAATCCCTCACCCAACCCAAGATCACGAAAAACGGAGACGGTCTCGGAAAACGGCGCAACTTTTTTTTTCTTAGCAAACGTTGGAATTTTTTTTCACCACTTAGATAAGAAAGAACCTAGACATGTTTGGTGTCTATGAACTCGTAATGACCTGGAAAATCATAATGGCAGGTCAGTTTTAGCATTTAGTGAACCTAGCAAAAAAAGCAAAACAAAAAACAAGTGTGGGATTGCACTTTTTTTTTGGTGCAGTTTCACTGCACCTTGGAGTTTTTTTTTCCCCGTTTTTGAGTACACGACATGCTAAAACCAATGATGTTGTTCAAAAGTACAACTCGTCCCGCAAGAAATAAGCCCTCACATGGCCATATTGACGGAAAAATAAAAAGGTTATGGCTCTGGGAAGAAGGGGAGGGAAAAACGAAAATGCAAAACCGAAAAAAGCTCCGGTCATTAAGCTGTTAATCACAAATAACTAAGATTTGCAGAATTTGTTTGGCTTTATACAAATACCTAAAAATATGGAAGTATAATAAAAAAATAATGTACAACTTTCGACGTTTACGGTAACAAAAAAAAAAACATTAAAAAGACATAAAATCATTACAATTATAAGGCTGAGTTCACACGTGGCGTTTTTTTCGCGTTTCCGCAGCGGTTTTAACCGTGCGATTTTGCCGTGAAAACGCGAAAAATAAGCATCCCATGCATTCCTATGGGATTCCGCAATGCTGTGCTAATGCTGCAGTTTTTACCACGGCGGAATCGCTTCGCGGTAAAAAACGCAGCATGCTCATTAATTTTGCGGAATCGCGGCGATCCCGCACCCATAGGAAAGCATTGTTCCGCTTACTTCCCGCATGTGGCTGTGCACACCATGCGAAAAGTAAGCAGAACAATTGCGGATGGTACCCACGGTCCGGAGGAGAGGAGACTGTCCTCCGGTCTTTGGGTACCATATCCCTGTAAAAAATAGAATTTAAAATAAAAAATGGTGTTATTCTTACCTTCCGACGTCCCGCGCAGCCTTCCCGCCTCTCTCCACGCTCTTGTTCCCAGTAATCCTTTGCGAAAATGCCCGCGATGGTGTCCGTTCTCGCGGTCATCGCGAATTACCGCAAGACGTCGCGATCCCGCGAGAACGGACGTCATCGTGGGCATTTTCGCAAAGGATTACTGGGAACGGGAGCGTGGAGAGAGGCGGGAAGGCTGCGCGGGACGCCGGAAGGTAAGAATAACACCATTTTTTATTTTTTTTTTTATATTTTTTTACATTTTATCTTTTACTACTGATGCTGCATAGGAGGCCTCAGTAGTAAAAAGTTGGTCACACTTGTCAAACACTATGTTTGACGAGTGTGACCAACCTGTCAATCAGTTCTCTAAGCGATGCTACAGATCGCTTGGAAAACGCTAGCATTTTGCAAGCTAATTACGCTTGCAAAATGCTAGTTTTTCCGTGGGAAAATCGCAGGAATTTAAAATGCGTTTTTTCCCATGGAATGGAATTCCGGAACTCTCGTGGTAATTTCCGCGAGAGTTCCACTACGTGTGAACTTAGCCTAAAGCTGGTTCATGAATAGACATTGCATTGTGTAAATATATATATATATATATATATATCTAATATATAAAGCTCAAAGTGTGTATGTATGTGTGTATGTATGTATGTATGTATGTGTGTGTGTGTATGTGTGTATGTCCGGGATAGGCATCCGCACCGTCGCAGCTACAGCCACAAAATTTGGCACAGTCGCACGTCTGGACCCCGAGAGCGTCCTAAGCTATGTTGTGAGGCGAAATTTTAACCCCGCACGTTCCAATTCACCAAACAATTTTTCCCCTATCTACATACTGGGGGAAAAGTGTGTGCGCGTCAAGCCCCGCCCCTCATTATGATGTCATAATGCCCCTATTTGCATACTGGGGAAGCAGTGTGTGCGCATCAAGCCCCTCCCCTCATGATGTCACAATGGTTGCCATGGCGACGCTGATGTAATCAAAGGTTGCAAGCACCGCCGCAGCTCATTATGATGTCATAATGGTTGACTATGGAATGGAGGATGTGTGATGGGTATATGGGCACCGGACTATGGGATGGAGGATATGTATGACGGGTATATGGGCACGGGCCTATGGGATGGTGGATATGTATGACGGTTATATGGGCACGGGACTATGGGATGGAGGATGTGTGATGGGTATATGGGCACTGTACTATGGGATGGAGGATATGTATGACGGGTATATGGGCACAGGACTATGGGATGGACGATATGTATGACGGGTATATGGGCACGGGACTATGGGATGGAGGATGTGTGATGGGTATATGGGCACTGGACTATGGGATGGAGGATATGTATGACGGGTATATGGGCACGGGACTATGAGTTGGCGGATATGTATGATGGGTATATGGGCACTCGACTATGGGATGGTGAATATGTATGATGGGTATATGGGCATGAGACTATGGGATGGAGGATGTGTGATGGGTATATGGGCATGGGACTATGGGATGGAGGATGTGTGACGGGTATATGGGCACTCGACTATGGGATGGAGGATGTGTGATGGTATATGGGCATGGGACTATGGGATGGAGGATGTGTGATGGGTATATGGGCACGGAACTATGGGATGGCAGATATGTATGATGGGTATATGGGCACGGGACTATGGGATGGACAATGTCTATGATGGGTATATGGGCATGGGATTAAGAGATGAAGGATGTGTGATGGGTATATGGGCACTCGACTATGGGATGGCGAATATGTATGATGGGTATATGGGCATGGGACTATGGGATGGAGAATATGTGATAGGTGTATGGGCATGGGACTATGGGATCGAGGATGTGTGATGGGTATATGGGCACTCGACTATGGGATGGAGGATATGTATGATGGGTATATGGGCATGGGCCTATGGGATGGAGGATGTGTGATGGGTATATGGGCACGGGACTATGGGATGGAGGATAATTATAATTTGCTATAAATAACCACAGTTAGTTACTATGCCCGGGCAGCGCTGGGCTCTTCAGCTAGTATATATATATAAAGCTCAAATGTGTGTATGTCCGGGATTGGCATCCGCACCGTCGCAGCTACAGCCACAAAATTTGGCAGTCATACGTCTGGACCCCGAGAGTGTCCTAGGCTATGTTGTGAGGTGAAATTTTAACCTCGCGCGTTCCAATTCACCAAGCAATTTTGCCCCTATCTACATAATGGGGAAAAAGTGTGTATCAAGCCCCGCCCCTCATTATGATGTCATAATTGTTGCCATGGCGACGCTGATGTCATCATAGGTTGCAAGCCCCGCCGCTCATTATGATGTCATAATGGTTGACTATGGGATGGAGGATGTGTGATGGGTATATGGGCACTGGACTATGGGATGGAGGATGTGTGATGGGTATATGGGCACTGGACTAAGGGATGGAGGATATATATGACAGGTATATGGGCACGGGACTATGGGATGGAGGATATGTATGACGGGTATATGGGCATGGGACTATGGGATGGAGGATATGTATGATGGGTATATGGGCACTGGACTATGGGATGGCGAATATGTATGATGGGTATATGGGCATGGGACTATGGGATGATGTGTGATAGGTATATGGGCATGGGACTATGGGATGGAGGATATGTATGATGGGTATATGGGCACTGGACTATGGGATGGCGAATATGTATGATGGGTATATGGGCATGGGACTATGGGATGATGTGTGATAGGTATATGGGCATGGGACTATGGGATGGAGGATGTGTATGATGGGTATATGGGCACAAGCCTATTGGATCGTGGATATGTTTGATGGGTATATGGGCACAGGACTATGGGATGGAGGATAATTATAATTTGCTATAACTAACCACAGTTAGTTACTATGCCCGGGCAGCGCTGGGCTCTTCAGCTAGTATATATATATAAATGAATGTGTGTGTGTATCACCAACCAATCACGAAGCATCTTAGATTTCACCAGAGCAGTTCAAAAGAAGCTGAGCTGTGATTGGTTGCTATGAGCAACAGTTTTCCTTGCAACCAATCACTAAGCATCTCTCATTTCACCAGAGCTGGTTAAATGAAACTGAGCTAGGATTGGTTGCTATGTGCAAGTTTTCCCACTTGACAACACCTCAGCATACACTGACATGGTGGAAGAAATCTAGCATCCCTGGGAACATAAGCTCCCAGCCATTGTCTGCCCCCAGAAAGGAGCAGAGAGCATATGACAGAAATGAATCCCCCCCCTCCCGTGTCCATATCTCCATCATACATCCTCCATCCCATAGACACATCTTCCCTCTTAAAGGGATCATTGGGATGGAAGTTAGGGCAAATCCACTGTGCGCTCTGGTTCTGACGCCAGGCCTCTCTTAAAGGGATCCCCGGTATGGAAGTTAGGACCGTTCCACTCAGTGCTCTGGTTCTGTTCCCGGGATGATGTGGGATATTAGGGGGAGTAGTCCGGTGGCTCTGGCTGACGGGATGATGTGGGATATTAGAGGTAGTAGTCCGGTGGTTCTGGCTGACGGGATGATGTGGGATATTAGAGGTAGTAGTCCGGTGGTTCTGGCTGACGGGATGATGTGAGATATTAGGGGGAGTAGTCCGGCGGCTGTGACGGGATATTAGTGGTAGTTGTCTGGTGGCTCTGGCTGGCGGGATAATGTGGGATATTAGGGGTAGTAGTCCGGTAGCTCTGGCTAACAGGATGATGTGGGATATTATATTGAATGTGGCTATGCGGAGTGGGCGGGACTATACACTCAGCTTTATATATATAGATATAATCATTATAATTTGTTATAACTAACCGTAGTTAGTTACTATGCCTGGGCAGCGCCGGGCTCTTCAGCTAGTATGAATATTTATATATATCGGGTATTCTAGAATCTCTCTCCGCGCCGCAGATCTCCCGACGGAGGCGTGCGGCGTTCGAATGCGCTGATTGGTTGCGGCCGGGCGCCACCAATCAGCGCTGTGGGATTTCTGTTACAGACATAATTAGATGATTATATAGTAGTGATTATATATATAGACACACAAACACCTGGTGGACATACACAGAAAAAGGGCCCCTGTGCAAAAACAATTGGCCCTTTGAGCCCAAAAGCCCCTAATAATCCAAACCTGCCCCTGCTTTGCACAGATTGCACCAATATGTCCACCTCTGTATATAAAAACCTAATTTCTAGTCACCCTCTTGTAATATCACTTATGCCTCCTGCCTGCAGACCCTCCATTCTGTAATGAGGTGCCTAGAATTGGGGGTCTGTGAGCAGCTCCTGGGGTCACTTCCATTGCAGAAATGTCAGTGAGCGAACTAGAATGGCGGTGCTGACTGCATGCCACCAGCCACAAGACTAGTCTCAGACTAGAAGGAAAGTATGGGTACGCCTTCGTGACGTCACGTCATTCACGTTTCTCACGTGACCTCCCGGAAGTACGCGCAGCTGTGCGACAGTCATGTGACTGGTTGATCCTACGTCGTGCAGTGTGGCGGCCATTTTCTCAGAGACCAATTGCATTCACACGTTGGGACTCGGTTTCTGGGCTCAGGCAGAATGGCGGCGAATTGAGCGGAAGTATCTGTATCACACCGAGCATTGTAGGCGCGTGTTCTCGGAGCGGTTGCTGGTTTGGGTGAGTTGCTCAGCTTTTGTGCGTGTGTGTATGAGGCCTGGGAGAGAAACGAGGCGCCCAGGAACCCTAATGTTAGGGCCAGTGCTTCTTACTGCTGGCCAGGCCTCTGTATGTGAGACCCAGCCTCTCATGTACTCTGCCATTAATATAGCACTGACCCCAGTGATCTGCCCCATGTACAGCACAAAAGGCAGCGAATGTGACAGAGGATGTCAGTTTATATTTATTTTCCATTTTTGACTTTTTTTCCCTCCCTTTCTTCCAGTAAAGTTATTTTTTTTATCTTCCTGCTGACATCGATACTGATGTTTTTTGTGTGAGGAAGAAACCTTTTTAAACTTGTAAACACTGGTAACCTTTTCATTTGTCTGTTGATGTGGTGTGAGGCCGTGTTTTTCTTGCTCCCATCTTCTCCCCAGGTCTGCCCCATCGTTACTGTGATTGCTGTGTTTCCTGGTGGCAGCACTGACCTGCAGTTCAGAAGGATTCCTCCCCAGGCCTGTGGTAAGCAGACTTATATATGACCAAGGTCAAAATGTGTCCTCTCAAGCCAGAGATGAGCAACACATACTTTTCATTTCTAAAGTTTTCTATCTCTTTTGCAGAGATATTGGCTTGAAAAGTTTAGTTTGTTATAAAAGTACAACTGGGCGGTCCTAGAGATGTCTCTTGAGTCATGTACTTCTCATTTGTGACAGAAGACAGTATATGGGTGGCCTTGAACAGCACCTAGAGGACATGTCATCAGATCAAAAGTGGCCAGTTTGCTCTCGTTTTAGTCCTGCTGGATCCCGTTTAAATCCACCATACTGTTCTAAAGATATGGGCCTTTTTATTTGGTGCTATTTTTATGATCTTTACCAGGGAGGTGATGCTCACAGGGTAATAATGCAGAGCAGCCTAAGGCTATGTGCACACACTGCAGATTCACCTGCAGGTTTTTTCCTGTGGAACCGCAGGTAAAACCACAGGTAAAGTGACCTGCGGTTTTGCTGCGGTTTCCCCTGCGGTTTCACACCTCTACTATGTTAAAGGTGTGAAACCGCAGCAGAATCCGCAGAAGCAATTGACATGCTGCGGAAAAAAAAACGCAGCTTTTCCGCAGGTAAAAAACCGCAGCATGAGCACTGCGGTTTTGAAAACCCATAGGCTAACATGGTAAAGTACCATGTCAGCGGAAATGCTGCAGTTCTGCAGGGCCAGAACCGCAGCAAAAACCGCAGTGTGTGCGCATGGCCTAAATGTACCCAGAGAATCCTGTCAGCAACACCCCTTTGGAAAGACCATAAAAATCACTAAATAAAAAGGCCAATATCTTGGGAACCAAAAGACAGATTTAACATAAAAAAGGGCAGAAGACTCAGGAGCAGCAGAAATAAAATGACAGGTCCTCATTAACCACTTAGGGTATGTTCCCACGGTCAGTGAATGCTGCGGGTGGAACGATGCGTACATCCGCAGCATCAAACTTGCAGCGGCCAGATGTTACAGCATAGTGGAGGGGATTTCATGAAATCTCATGTCCACTATGCGTGCACCCACACCCTCAGCGCCCCTGCAGAGACAGACACACGGCACGTCTTTCCACACTGCAGCATGTCTATTTATCTTGCGGAGACGCAAGTCTCCGCAAGATAAATTTAACCTGTCCAATGTACTGGATGCGGTGATTATGCACGTTTCAATGAACACATGCAGATTCACCTACATTCAAAAGCCGGCAGCACTTTGGACACAGCGGTCATGTGCTCCCTCCAAAGCGCTGCTTAGTACTGAACGTATGGACATAGCCTTACTGCCATGAAGTACTGTTATGTCATGGCTGCCTCCGCCCCCGGCTGTTAACCTGTTAAATCCCTCTGTCAATCTCTGACTGCGGTCATTAGTATGTGGTGTGTGTGGGGGGGGTGCGCACATTCCACGCTCCCATCAGCACGCTCGTGACTTGTCCCAGGGGTCTGCTGATGACCCCCGTGTATGTCATTACGATGACTGCCATTCATAGGAGAAAGCCATTTTAGCTATATATAGCAGTGCTCTTGCAATGCTAGGTATATCACAAGCAATCAGATGATTGCAGCTTCAAGTCCCTGAAGGGAACTAATAAAAAAAATAGTTAAAGAAAAAGAAAGTTTTTAAAAAATATGAAAAAAACAACATAAGTTCAAATCATGCCCCTTTTGCCCAATTAAAAATAAAAGAAAAAAATACACATATTTGGTATTGCTTCTTTCATAAAAGTCCGATCTATCAAAATATAAAATAAATTAATCCGATCGGTAAACTGTGTAATGAGCAGGGCTGTGGAGTCTGTGTCCATTTTCGTGGCGTTGGAATTGGAGTCGATATAAAACGGACCGAATCCTAAAATATATAATACATTGGGTACAGTAGTACAGTGCAGGATGTGATGTAAATGTTTCCTAAGAATTTGGAGAAATAATGAAATGTCCTATAAGTGTCTGATCTATTCCTCATCTAAGGAGAAATAAAATGGAAACACCAGAAGTACGTTTTTTTTTTGACCGCCACAATAAAATGCAATAAGAGGCGACTAAAACACTGTATCTACACCAAAATGTTATCAGTAAAAACGTCAGTTGAGAGTGCCAAAATTAAGCCCTCACCCAGCCCCATATCCTGAAAATATATAAGAAATGTGAGAATGATGGCCGGGTCTGGAAATTTCTTTACGAATTTCCAAATTTTTTTTTTTATTATTTAAAAAAAAAAAAAAAAACAACCCAAAACTATGCATGTTTGGTATCGGTGTACTCGTACTGATCTGGGGAATCATATTGCCAGGTCAGTTTTGCAGCAGAGGGAACAAGGTAAATTAAAAAAAAAAAAAAAACAGTTGTGAAATTGTGTTTTTTTTTTTTTTTTTCTTCCCCTCTTTCCAGTGCATCACATGGTAAAATGAATGCTGTCATTCAAAAGTACAACTAGTCCCTCAAAAACCAAGCTATAAAATAGCTATATTGGTAGAAAAATAAAAAAAAACTATGGTTCTTGGAAGAAGGGAAGGAAAAAAAAAAATGGCCTGGGGTGGTGGTGCAACACTCAGCACCCCGATTGTAAGCTTTGTCAGTACCCGGATGTAAACGCATTGAACCGAGCTAGGTGCTGTAGGCCAGGGTTCCCCAACTCCAGTCCTCAAGGCCCACCAACAGGTCATGTTTTCAGGATTTCCCTTGTATTGTACAGGTGATGCTGTAGGCCATCTGTTCAAGAGACATTCAGTGTGCTTTGCAGCTCTGCTCCAAGTGTTTACATCCGACTGCCACCAGGTCTAACATCTGCTAACAGCCGGTCAGTGGGAGCACTGGGGTTAGACTAGAAATGATCTGATATTAGTGATCTAAGGATAGTTCATCGATATCTGGGGACCGGACCTTTTCATCAGTATTTTGTGGCCGGACCCCTGCTGAATTAGTGGGGCTCCTTGTCCTTGCTTAGCGTTGGCCACTCTGCAGTCACTGTCTATTATCATGGGTGGGAAATAATGGTACAGCCAAGCTGACTGGATTGTTTGTGTCTCCTACAGCCTATTTGGGTTGTTGCTCACTGTTTAGACATTTATGACATAAAAATCCTAAAACTAAAATGTTATTGTGGAAAAAACAGTAAATGGAGAAAAGGCACCTGCAAACAAAGAGGTTATTAATATTTTTTTTCTCTTGTTTTAGCTACTGCTTGCTAAAAAGAACTATGAGTCGACCAAGAAAATATTTTAAAAGCGGAAGAGGGAATTATAGAAGTTTTTCTTATGTAAGTATTGTAATTTTTTATTTTCCGACACAGTTGTCAGACATTTTGAATATTATAATAATGTTGCAGAAAATACTCTAAATTATACTACCATCTGCATCTTACAGATTTAACTCACTAAAGGGAACCAGTCACCAGAAAAAAACGCTATCAGTCTGCAGATATGGGGTTAATCTGCGGGTTAATAGCGTTATCAATCTTCCTGGCACCTGCATGTAGCCGAACACTGCCCGGAAGAAACTGAGCTTTATTCCCCCCATAGCATTCCGGTTCACAGGGTCTGGTGCCCTCTCACTGGTTGAGTCACCGCTCTGAGAATACAGAGTGGCCGCTGTAACTGCGCCCCCAGCCCTGACTGACACTGGCTTTGCATTAGGGCCAGCTGTCAGTCCGTGCCGGGGCCGCCTTTACTGGACCCGCCACTCCCATGACTGACACCGAATGCTACCGGGGAGAGTAAAGTTAATTTTATAACCGCAGCGTTTAAGTGCGGGCACCGGGCAGATTAGTGACGTTATTAACCCTATATCTGCAAGTTAATAGCATTTTTTTCTGGTGACAGGTTCCTTTTAAATCACTTTGAAAACCAGTTACAGTGAAATGTCACTAAGGGTGCATTTGTACATCCGTGTGAAATGACTGGGTGATGACCAAATTTTTTTTTTACTGAATGGCACTTGGACTCATAGGGTCACAAATCCTTTCACACATCCATGAAAATCATGGATCCGAGCATGAGGTTTGTAAAACCTAGGCTGGTTTCACATAAGCGATTTTTAGCGCAGCGCATCATGCGCGTCCATGGGCTGTGCGCTACCTATGTTTAACATGGCGGGCGCATGGTCTAGCATTTGCACACGTTCATATGCGTTTTCGTGCGCATGCTTCTTTTGTAGTGTGCGCCTCGGCGCGCCAGACGCAACCTGTTGCATTTTTGGGTCCGTCCAACAGCGTAAAAAAACGCATGCGCAAACTTGTGCACGGAATGTGTCAAAATAATGCATTACAGTCTGTGGGAACACTGGCGTGCGCATGGAGATGACACTGGTGTGCGCATGGAGTTAGCATGACTAGAAACTGGTTAAAACGCATGCGCCTAAAAGACGCAAACGCATGCAAAACGCATGATTAGTTTTTTTGCATGCGTTTCTATTGCGCACGAAGCGCAGCGCTAAAAAACGCTAATGTGAAAGTAGCCTTAGAGCATGTTCTATTCTGATCCGATTTTGAGGATGAAACTAGAACATTATTCAGTTCGATAAAAAACAAATATCAGGTAGTACACCCACATTCACACAGATGTGATAAAGAACCTTAACCCCTTAGGCCTGTTTCACGCATCAGTTTTTGTCCATCAGTCAAAATCCGCCGTTTTGCAAAAAAAAATGGATCCGCCATTTTTTTTTTGCGGATCCGTTTTTTTTTGCCATTGAGTTGCATTACCGGCGGATCTTGACGGATGGGCATCCGTTGGATCCGTTTTTTTTGTGGATCCGCCAAAATTTTGACGTCCGCCGACATGCCCGAACGGAGCATGTAGCGTTTTTTCGGGCGGCAGGATCCGCACTTCTCACTGCGCATGCCCGAAACACTTCACTCAGGCAGAAATTTAACTCTAAACTCTGTTCTGGCGGCTGGAAAATTTCTCTCTCTCTCTCTCTCTCTCTCTCTCTCTCTCTCTCTCTCTCTCTCTCTCTCTCTCTCTCTCTCTCTCTCTCTCTCTCTCTCTCTCTCTCTCTCTCTCTCTCCCTTCCTTGTATTGCATTTATTAATAAAGATATCAGAAATGTAACAAATTAAAAAAAAATTGCAAATGTCAACTTTGATTATCTCTTTAACCAGAATTGTCAAATTAGCGGTCGGCGGCCACGTCAAAATGCCGCATGTGGACGCATGTCCCTGCGTACCCAATGTTAAAGATAGGGATGCATGCGGAAGTAGGTGGAGCGTAGACAATGCTTAATGGAGGAAGTACGTAAACCAGCCATACGCAAGTGTGAACTTAGCCTTAGGCCATTATTTGGCTGTGAATTGCTATGGAAGCCATCAGAACCACAAAATCATAATTTCAGGGTGCCAGCAGGGTTAAAGAGGAAGCCCCCACGCTCTGTTAAGAATCTAGATGCCATAGTTCCTATTGACAGGAGCATCTAAGGGGTTAAACTGCCATGGTTGGTGTCAATACCAATCTTGGCTGATGCAGCAAGGTGTCAGCTATAGTGTACAGCCGACACCTGTGGCATTTTCACCCATCGAGGGATGCTATGCTGTTATAGCTCAGCTCTAGGAAAAAAGCGTATTGGTGGTCATTAAGGGGTTAAAGCTGTGACACCACAATGTTGGTCATGATTAAAGGGAACTTATTGGAAGGAGGGTGAATTTATCCACGAAGTTATGGGTGGACACTTGTATAGAAGGGAGTGTAGTTTAAATATGCAAGTGAACATTTTCTAATTTGTCATTTTAAAGGGAAGGTGCCATCCCAAAAAAATTTTTTCAGCAATTGAAAAAATGTAAAGAATTAATGTTTACATTTTCTTAAAAAATATTATCATTTGTTTTTAATTTTGTAAAATATGAAAAATAATTTTAAAAAGTTTGGCATTTCCACTTGCTAACACTAGGGGGATACTAGCAGATACTGAAATTTGGCACAAAAACCTAGTGTACAACTAGCTCACATTACTGTCCTGCAGTAATTATGGGCATACAGTGTCCATGATGTTTGATTTTGATATATGATCATGCCCTAAAATGGACACTGTATGGGCGGAATCTGCTGACATGGGTGTGGTGTCACTCCTCTCCTCCCCTACTGGGTGCTTGCTAAGGGAAAAGAGAGGACGACATCTAGGAACACAGTGAGCAGCCATTTTGATGGGGCCTGCAAAGTTATACTGACTGTCTTTTCATATAAAGTCTGGATCAGAACAGGCCACCAAATCAGCAGAAATGTTTCCTGGATTTCTGTGGAGCAGACAAGCAGACGGTCCATCCATGTGTATATAACACAGCACTCTATGTACAATCCCTGGCACCGAACAGGGTGCCCCCCATAGACCAGCACACTGCTCTCCTGAAATACTCTGTGCTGCTGTCACCCTGCTCCTTCCTCCATATATCAGGCCCCTGTCGCCTCGCTTTCACACATCGCCAGGACAGGATCTGAGGAGAGGAATGGGGTCTTCGGTCACCGAGGATGGCAGGCAGCAAGGATTCTGGGAGCAGGGTGACAGCAGCACAGAGTATTTCAGGAGAGCAGTGTGCTGGTCTATGGGGGGGCACAGAGGGAGGTATATGGGGGAGGAGCAGGGTGACAGCAGCACAGAGTATTTCAGGAGAGCAGTGTGCTGGTCTATGGGGGGCACAGAGGGAGGTATATGAGGGAGGAGCAGGGTGACAGCAGCACAGAGTATTTCAGGAGAGCAGTGTGCTGGTCTATGGGGGGCACACAGAGCGATATATGGTAGAGGGAGCAGAGTGACAGCAGCACACAGTATTTCAGGAAAGCAGTGCGCTGGTCTATGGGGGGCACAGAGGGAGATGTATGGGGGAGGAGCAGGGAGACAGCAGCACAGATTTCCAGGAAACATTTCTGCTGATTGATGGCCTGTTCTGATCCAGACTTTGCATGCAAATACCACATTCCCCTCCTCAGATTCTGTTCTGGCGATGTGTGAAAGCGAGGCAACAGGCGCAGTCCGGGGTGACGCTGGGAAGTAGGATGGGGGGGGAATGGAGCCATACAGTAACAATAAAAATGAGACCCCTCTCTTCAGCTGCCTCACCAGCCCTCCCCTGACTGCGCCTATTACCCCTGACCCGTGTGCAGGTGCTCAGCCAGAAACACCCTACAATGGGTCCCCTTTTAGCAGATCACAAATAATACCGCCATATACTTCACACACAATGCCGCCATATAGATCATACACAATACCACCATGTAGATCACACACAAAACCAGCATGGTGACAGCAGCACAGAGTATTTCAGGAGAGCAGTATCACACAGGATAGGATTAGATACACGGCTAAGCAGATGGTATCACACAGGATAGGATTAGATACACGGCTCAGCAGTCAGTATCACACAGGAGAGGATTAGATACACGGCTCAGCAGTCAGTATCACACAGGAGAGGATTAGATACACGGCTCAGCAGACAGTATCACACGGGAGGATTAGATACACGGTTCAGCGGTCAGTATCACACAGGAGAGGATTAGATACATGGCTCAGCAGACAGTATCACACAGGAGAGGATTAGATACACGGCTCAGCAGACAGTATCACACAGGAGAGGATTAGATACATGGCTCAGCAGTCAGTATCACACAGGAGAGGATTAGATACACGGCTCAGCAGTCAGTATCACACAGGAGAGGATTAGATACACAGCTCAGCACACAGTATCACACAGGAGAGGATTAGATACACGGCTCAGCAGTCAGTATCACACAGGAGAGGATTAGATACACGGCTCAGCAGACAGTATCACACAGGAGAGGATTAGATACACGGTTCAGCAGTCAGTATCACACAGGAGAGGATTAGATACACGGTTCAGCAGTCAGTATCACACAAGAGAGAATTAGATACACGGTTCAGCAGTCAGTGTCACACAGGATAGGATTAGATACACGGCTCAGCTGACAGTATCACACAGGGGAGGATTAGATACACGGTTCAGCAGTCAGTATCACAGGAGAGGATTAGATACATGGCTCAGCAGACAGTATCACACAGGAGAGGATTAGATACACGGCTCAGCAGTCAGTATCACACAGCATAGGATTAGATACACGGCTCAGCAGACAGTATCACACAAGATAGGATTAGATACATGGCTCAGCAGTCAGTATCACACAGGAGAGGATTAGATACACGGCTCAGCACACAGTATCACACAGGAGAGGATTAGATACACGGTTCAGCAGTCAGTATCACACAGGAGAGGATTAGATACACGGTTCAGCAGTCAGTATCACACAGGAGAGGATTAGGTACACGGCTCAGCAGACAGTATCACACGAGAGGATTAGATACACGGTTCAGGAGTCAGTATCACACGAGAGGATTAGATACACGGTTCAGGAGTCAGTATCACACAGGAGAGGATTAGATACACGGCTCAGCAGTCAGTATCACACAGCATAGGATTAGATACACGGCTCAGCAGACAGTATCACACAAGATAGGATTAGATACATGGCTCAGCAGTCAGTATCACACAGGAGAGGATTAGATACACGGCTCAGCACACAGTATCACACAGGAGAGGATTAGATACACGGTTCAGCAGTCAGTATCACACAGGAGAGGATTAGATACACGGTTCAGCAGTCAGTATCACACAGGAGAGGATTAGGTACACGGCTCAGCAGACAGTATCACACGAGAGGATTAGATACACGGTTCAGGAGTCAGTATCACACAGGAGAGGATTAGATACACGGTTCAGCAGTCAGTATCACACAGTAGAGGATTAGGTACACGGTTCAGCAGTCAGTATCACACAGGAGAGGATTAGATACACGGTTCAGCAGTCAGTATCACACAGTAGAGGATTAGGTACACGGCTCAGCAGACAGTATCACACAGGAGAGGATTAGATACACGGTTCAGCAGTCAGTATCACACGAGAGGATTAGATACACGGTTCAGCAGGCAGTATCACAGGAGACAGTATTACAGATATGCCCACACTGGTGAAAACCCCCCCCCCCCCCTCAATTATACATTAGACTATGGGCTGTATATGTCACTGTCCTCCTCAGACAGCCATGAAAGCTCTCATAAAAGCAAAGGTATCAGATTACCGGAGATCACTGGGGCTGTGTGTGAGTGAGGAGGCGGAGACAGAGCAGGAGGACAGTGGAGCTGGAGCAGGAAGCACGGTGCAGAAAGTGGAGCTGGAGCAGGAAGCACGGTGCAGAAAGTGGAGCTCAGCAGTTAGCACTGGGCTACAGTAAAATGGCGCCCAGCCACACCTACAGCAGTGAATGGTGCAGCCCACAGGGGCGTGCCCAGTTCACTGCTAATGAGGCTGCATGGTGGGGTCGGGAGCCGTCGCAGTCTCCTATGTCCAGGGACGGCCATATTTGCAGACTGTATGAGTCCTCCACAGATCTGCAAATCAAGATGGCAGCGCCCAGTGGCTACATTAAAACATTATTACAAACAAACCATAAATCCTAGTTAGTACAACATTTGCTGAAACAACATGTTTTGTTACTTACTCTTTTTTTGCAAATTATATAAAATTGCGGCACCTTTCCTTTAAGGGACTGTTCACCCCGCTCCCTCACCTTATGCTTTCACCAAAAGTGAGAGTTTATCCTAGAACATGAAACAAACAAATTTTAGTTGTTGATTTTTAAATGTCTTTTTTTTTTTTAGTTAAACCAAAATCTACTCTAAGGCTGTGTGCCCACGTCACGTTTTTTTAAGCGTTTTTTTATGCGTTTTTCGGGGTCAAACCGCATCAAAAACACCTAAAAGAAGCATCCCATTCATTTTAATGCATTTTGGCCTTTTTGTGCCAATGGATGCGTTTTTTACCGCTAAGGAAACGCTTAGCGGTAAAAAAAACGCAGCATGTTCATTAGTTTCCGCTTAGATCTGCATTTTTGGCTATTTCCTATAGTTCAAAAGACATGCAGAAAAAAAAAGCGTGTTTTTTGCGCAAAAAAAGCGGAAAAATCGCGGCAAAAAAACGCGCGTTTCCTGGGCACATAGCCTTAATCAGAAAAAAATAAGTTTGTCTTGAAACAAAATCTCAATTGTATCTGTTTTCCTTTCTTTATTAAATAAGTTAATCCTTCTTTTTTTATTTTAGATAAGGACACAACACTTATGTGAGGTGAGTGCCTCTGTAAGAAGTACATAACCATATTTTGATATAAAGTGATTGTTTGGTTTTAGCAACCCATTAACAAATATTCAGCCCAAATCCTGAAGCAATACAGCAGTTTTCGAAAACTTATACAGTGGGGAAAATAGCTATTTGATACACTGCTTATTTTGTAAATTTTCCCACCTACAAAGAATGGAGAGGTCTTTATTTTTTACTGTAGGTACACTTCAACTGTGAGAGACAGAATCTTAAAAAAAATCCAGAAAATTGCATTGTATGATTTTTACATTATTAATTTGCATTTTATTGCATGAAATAAGTATTGGATCACCTACTGACCAGCATGAATTCTGGCTCACAGAAATATTAGTTTTTTACTCTTCGCCACGACAGCACCCACTGGAGGTATCGGATCCGCCCATTTGGAACAGGAAACCCTACAGGAAAGATAAAAGGGGCGGTCCGCCTTTCCTCCTCAGTTTTGGTTTCCTGTTCCAAATGGAGCAGGATCCTGCAGGATCTTACCCGGGCCATGCATCCGCCTGTGCGGTCTCCTCGGGAACGGCAGGGGCTGCGGTCCGGAAGCAGCGTCGGGGGAGATTCCGTTTGACGGCTCCCCCCTCGTCTGGTGGCATAGTGGTAATGACCGGGTCCGGGGAGGGCCGCCCGGTCTTACCAGGGAGCGGGCCGGGCCGGTCCGGGGGATCCCCCCCCCCCAATCGGTGGGGATATAGCGTGGAGGTGAGGCCATGAGCGCGCGAGCCGCGCTTGTGAGTAGCGGTGGCGCGGAAGCCGGCCGGCACCCGACGCTCCTATACCCCGGAAGTAATGGTTGAACTTCCGGGGTAGGATGGCGATGATGCGGCGCATGCGCCCTGTGACAGGGCGACTTCCGGGGGCACGACAAGAAGAAAGATAAAACAGCGCTGCAGCGCTGCATCGTTGGAACCATGTCGTCCCCCGCAGAGTCGCAAACCCCAGCAGGGGATTCAGCTGGGGGCAACTCCACCAGGGACCGCAGCGCCAGGACAGAGACTGCCCGCAGGAGCGAGGCAGCAGAAACCCGATCCAGACCGTCTCAGCCATCCGACCCGGTATTAAGCTTCACTGGGTGAGTGTGCAAAGTATATACTCTACCTATTAAGCTAACCTCCTCCCTCCCCCCCCCCCTCTCTCTTTACCTTTGACCTCTCACTTCAGTCAAAGAAAAAAGAAAAAACTAAACATAAAGAATGCGCATTATGTTCAGATCCTCTCCCTGGCTCCTACCCCAAAAAACTCTGCAAACAATGCACGAAAGAGACCAGGCAGGGGTCGACGATATCTTCCAAAGATATCCGAGCCATAATTAGGGAGGAAATACAAGCCATCAACCGCGCCAGCACTCCCGCAGAGTCCAGTCATAAGAAACAGGTCATTGTTAGTTCAGAGTCAGAGGAAGAACAGGAGTTAAACTCAGGCTCCGCATCCACGTCCTCATCGTCATCCTCGGAGATGGAAGGACGCGCATGTTTTCCACTGGACAGCGTAGATAACCTTGTAAAAGCGGTTAGAAATACTATGGGATGTGAAGAAGAAAGGGGAGCCCAAACCGCGCAGGACATTATGTTTGCGGGATTGGCAGAGAAAAAGAGGAGATCATTTCCGGTGATACCGGCAATTAAGGACCTCATCAAAAGAGAGTGGGAGAAACACGACCAGAGGGGTTTTCTCCCATCAGCTTCAAAACGGAAATACCCGTTCACTGATGAAGATCTATTAAAATGGACTAAAGTACCAAAGGTGGATGCTGTCATATCCTCCACTTCCAAACAGACCTCGATCCCGGTCGAGGACGCAGGATTGTTAGCAGACCCATTAGACCGAAAGGCTGAATCTTCGCTCAAAAGGTCCTGGGAATCCACCACCGGGGTATTCAAACCCGCAATAGCCAGCACATGTACTGCTAGATCAATGCTGGTATGGCTAGATCAATTAGACCAGCAGATTGAGCAAAGAGTGTCAAGGGAGAAACTGCGTGCAGCCATCCCGTTGATAAGAGGTGCAGCTGCCTTTATGGCAGACGCTTCAGCGGACACCCTAAGACTGGCAGCGAGGTCGGCAGCCCTGGTGAATAACGCCAGACGCGCGCTGTGGATAAAGAGCTGGAAAGGGGATGCACAATCAAAATCCAAAATTAGTGCAACCCCATGCGAGGGTGAGTTCCTCTTTGGAAAAGCCTTAGACGAAATTCTCGCCAAGGCAAAAGAAAGGAAAAAGGCCTTCAGTGATTCTCCCATTCCGTTTTATAGGAAAACCTTTAAAAGATGGCCATTCGGGAGAAGAAGGCAATCGGACAGAACGAACAGATGGGCCACGAAAGACGAAAAGCAGAAGGGTACCATCTTCAGAGGGCCAACATATAGGAGAGATAAAAATTAAGAGTTTAGACCCACCAGTTGGGGGTAGATTAAAAAATTTTTTTACCAAGTGGGAACAAATTACGTTAAACCCATGGATTTTGAACATAATCAAGGAAGGAATAAAGATTGAATTCCTTCGGATCCCCTATGAGTTCTTTGTTATAACTCGCCTTAATTCCTCACTTCAGCAAAAGGCTCTCGAAGACGAGATTCGAGTCCTACTAGCTAAAAAAGTTTTAGTTGACGTCCCTGAGGAACAACAGGGTAGAGGTTTTTACTCTCCCGTTTTTGGTGCCTAAACCAGACGGTACGTGTAGAACCATTATTAATTTAAAGAAGCTAAATTCATTTATAAAAAATTATAATTTCAAAATGGAATCAATTAGATCCACTATAAAGCTTCTTTTCCCAAATTGCGTAATGGCAGGGATTGATTTAAAAGATGCTTATTATCATCTCCCTATACACAACAGATTCCAGAAATACCTAAGAGTCGCAGTGGAAGTCGAGGGAAGGATTCGTCATTTCCAATACGCGGCAATGCCCTTCGGGCTTTCCACGGCACCAAGAATATTTACCAAGGTGATGGCAGAAGTGATGGCCTACCTTCGCCAAAAAGACACACTAATTGTGCCATATCTAGACGACTTCCTAATAATTGGGAATTCAGTCAAACAATGTACTGAACGCGTAACTGACGCAATCTCCTCTTTTCAGAGCCTTGGCTGGATCATCAATATCCAAAAGTCCAGACTCGATCCGCAATCTCTCCAGACATTTCTGGGATTTCATCTAGATTCCTTGACCCAGAGATGTCTACTACCTCAGGTAAAAATCACCCTCACAAAACAAAAAATACAAGCAGCTATAGATAAACCACGTGTATCCTTGAGAGAAGCAATGTCACTATTAGGATCACTAAATTCTTGCACCCCGGCAGTCCGGTGGGCCCAGTACCATGTCCGTACGCTACAACACCAGATCCTCCAAGAGGATAAGCGACATAGTGGTCATTTGCAGAGCAAAATAACCCTGTCACAAGAAGTCTTGACTTCCCTAGAGTGGTGGTTAGACGATAACCATTTATGTTCAGGAGTTCCATGGGTTATAGTTCCATCCTGTATCGTAACCACCGATGCCAGTCCCCAGGGCTGGGGAGCCCACATGGAGAATGGGTTTCATCAGGGAAGGTGGAGTAAAGAGGAATGCGATTACTCATCTAATTTAAAAGAACTGACTGCAGTGTTCTATGCTCTATACAACTTCCTTCCGCAGCTCCAACAGAAGCATGTAAGGATCCTGTCGGACAACACCACCACAGTGGCATATATAAACAGACAAGGAGGAACTCGATCAGAGACTCTGATGTCTTCAGCGTCAAGAATTTTAAACTTAGCAGAAAACTATTTTTTGTCCCTCTCGGCCCTTCATATCAGAGGCGAGAGCAATCAAAAGGCAGACTTCCTAAGCCGACACACTCTACGACAAGGAGAGTGGTGCCTCAATCGGAAGGTCTTCAGGGACATAGTAGCCTCATGGGGACAACCCGAGGTGGACCTTTTCGCCACAAAGGAGAACAGGCAGATAAAAACATTTGCCTCCCTATCTCCGTCAGATCACCCAGACATACTGGACGCCTTTCTGACTCCATGGAATTTCAACCAGGCGTATGCGTTCCCTCCATTGATCCTCCTACCTCAAGTAATTCGGAAGATCAGAGACGACAAAGCAAGAATAATCTTAATAGCACCGTTCTGGCCAAAAAGACCGTGGTTTTCGTGGCTGCAGATTATGTCAATAACAGATCCTTGGATCCTTCCGACTGCCAATCTACTCTCCCAAGGCCCCTTTTTCCACCCTCAAGTGCTCAGCTTGCACTTGACGGCGTGGAATTTGAGAGGCAGTTATTGAGGACAAGAGGATTCTCGGAGTCCTTAATTACTACACTACTACAAAGTAGAAAACAGTCCACGACCCAAATTTTGCACTAGAATATGGAAAAAATTTCTTCAATTCCATACAGTACCTCATACAGCAGAAGTTCCGATAATCCCAATCTTGGAATTTCTGCAGAAGGGGAAAGACTTAGGCTTAGCAGTAAATACACTGAGAGTACAAATATCGGCATTAGGAGCACTATATGGCCATAATATAGCAGGCAACAAGTGGATAACTCGTTTCATTACAGCATGTGAACGAATAGCTCCAATCCACATACCCTCCGTCCCTACATGGTATCTAAATCTGGTCTTAGACGCCCTAACGGTAGACCCCTTTGAGCCGATCGACACAATACCCTTCAAATACTTAGCACTTAAAATGGCCCTCTTAGTATCACTGACCTCAGCTAGAAGAGTGGGTGATATCCAGGCCTTGTCAATAGATCCACCTTTTTTCCCAAGAATACCAAGACAGATTGGTATTAAAACCAGACCCTGCCTACCTGCCAAAAGTGGCAACAAAATACCATAGATCTCAGGAGATACTCCTCCCAACCTTCTATAAAAATCCCTCTACTCCGGAAGAGCAGAAGTTCCATACTCTGGACGTCAAAAGAACTGTCCTGAAATGTATTGAGAGGTCCAACAGTTGGAGGCAGAGTAGGGCCCTATTTGTTTCATTTCAGGGCTGTAAGAAGGGGTATGGAGTCACGAAGAGCACCATTTCCCGGTGGATCAGAGAGGCCATTCGTTTAGCCTACTCCGCAAAAAACGAAGATCCTCCAGGGAACATCAGGGCGCATTCCACCAGGGCAATGGCAACCTCTTGGGCGGAAAAGGGAGATGTTCCGATTGAAACTATATGTAAGGCGGCAGTTTGGTCATCCCCTTCTACCTTCTATAACCACTACAGACTTGATCTTTCATCAACCTCTGACTTAAGCTTTGGCAGGACTATCCTTGGCACGGTGGTCCCACCCAGGTGATGGTCTCTGGAATCTCTCCAGTGGGTGCTGTCGTGGCGAAGAGTAAAAAGCCGGATTACTTACCGGTAATGCTCTTTTAATGAGTCCACGACCGCACCCGTTCACTTCCCCTCCTAAGGATATCAATAGTTAAAGTATATTAACCAAATAATGGATAAGAAAGATGTTAAAATAAGAGAACATTGCCTAATCCTTGGCGGTCCCTCTGGTACTCTGAAACGAAAAACTGAGGAGGAAAGGCGGACCGCCCCTTTTATCTTTCCTGTAGGGTTTCCTGTTCCAAATGGGCGGATCCGATACCTCCAGTGGGTGCTGTCGTGGACTCATTAAAAGAGCATTACCGGTAAGTAATCCGGCTTTTCTTTAAGAAGCTGTCCAACTCTGCACTCATTACCTGTATTAATTGCATCTGTTTGAACCCGTTACCTGTATAAAACACACCTGTCGACACAATCAGTCACTCTCCAGCCTCTCCACCATGGCCAAGACCAAAGAGCTGTCTAAGGACACCAGGGCCAAATTTGTAGACCTGCACAAAGCTGGGATGAGCTACAAGATGATAGGCAAGCAGCTTGGTGAGAAGGCAAGAACTGCTGGCACAGTTATTAGAAAATGGAAGAAACACAAGATGGCTGTCAAGCTTCGTCGGTCAGGGGCTTCATGCAAGAACTCGCCTCATGGGGTAAGGATAATTCTGAGAGAGTTCAGAAATCATTCCAGAACTACAAGGGAGGACCTGGTCAATGTCCTGAAGAGAGCTGGAACCAACAGTCTCAAACATTACCATTAGTAATACTACGCCTTCATGGATTAAAATCCTGCAGGGCATGCAAGGTCCCCCTGCTCACACAAGAACATATCCAGGGTCGTTTGAAGTTCACAAATTATCTTCTGGATGATCCAGAGGAGGTATGGGAGAAGGTCATGTGGTGAGATGAGACCAAAATAGAACTTTTTGGTATCAACTCCACTCGCCGTATTTGGAGAAAGAAGAATGAGTACAACCCCAAGAATACCGTCTCAACCGTGAAGCCTGGTGGGGGGACACATCTTACTTTGGGTGTGCGTTTTTTAAATGGGAACTGGACGACTGCACTATATTGAAGGGAGAATGTATCGCAAGCCAACAACCTCCTGCCCTTAGAGCTTTGAAGATGGGCCGTGGCCGGGTGTTCCAGCATGATAATGACCTGAAAAACACATTCAGGGCAACTAAGGAGTACCTCAGTAAGAAGCGTATCGAAGTCCTGGAGTGGCCTAGCCGGTTTCCAGACCAAATTCAATAGAAAATCTTTGGAGGGAGTTGAAACTCAGTGTTGCCCAGCAATAGTTCCGAAACATGAAAAACCTGAAAAAGATCTGTATGGAGTAGTGGGCCAAAATCCCGGCTTCAGTGTGTGCAAGGTCAAGAGCTACGGTAATTGCAAACAAAGATTTTTGTACCACATATTAGTTCTGTTTTTCTATTGTATCAAATGCTTATTTCATGCAAGTAAATGAAAAATTAATTATGTAAAAATCATACAATGTGATTTTCTGGATTTTACTTTTAGTTTCTGTCTCTCAAAGTTGAAGGATACCTAAGATAAAAATTACAGACCTCTCCATTCTTTGTAGGTGGTAAAATTTGCAAAATAGGCAGTGTATCAAATACGCATAAGCTTAGATCCTCCAAAGGATGTGGTGCACTTTACAGCAACTCTCCTCTCTGGCTACTAAAGAAAAAAAACATAATAGAACTGTATTTGATAACCACAAAATTACTTTTTTAAATTTAAATATTTTTTATTGAAAAACTCAAGATACAAATTTTCCATCTTTCAAATAACATAAATGACATAATAATTCCATAGTATAGTACATAAAGTAACTTAGCTTCAATTCCCTAACCCACCCTAAACCCAAATCCCAGCATTCCAGGGAGGACCATTTTCAGAGTAGTTGTAGACTAACAGAGTATAAAATTTGTAGAAGGGGGAAAAGAGGTTAAAAAGAGAAAAACAATTAAGGGATAGCATCGTAAATATTCTCTCTCTAATTAGAAGATTTGTGGGCAGCCCTGGAGTATCCAACCAAGGACTCCATATCTTCTTACGTTTGCGAATAGAGTTAGGTTAATGATAGACTCCTCTTTCCAACCAGATTATATTATTTATCCTTCACTGTAGTTCTCCCATAGATGGAGGTTGCGTATCTAACCAATGAAATTCAAGAAGTTTATGTGCTTGAAATAAGATATGATAGATACCTGTGAATAGGGGCAAGTCAGAATCCACTCCTCAAATAATCCCAATATACATATACGGCGATCTGTTAGCAATTTCACTTCATGCACTCTTTCTGTCAGAAGATGACCTAATCTTAAAATGGGCCAATCTGTCTACATTCCCACATTATACTCATCAAATGTGCCTCATCAATCCCATACCAAGAATATCGCTATGTTGCAAGATGCTGTATCTTGTGTAAAAAGCTTGTAATTTTGTATACTCTGTGAATTAAATACACTGCTCAAAAAAATAAAGGGCACACTAAAATACAACATCCTAGATATCTGAATGAAATATTCCAGTTGCAAATTTTTATTCATTGCATAGTGGAATGTGTTTAGAACAATAAAACATAACAATTATCAATGTAGCTCAAAATTAATATCCCATGGAGGTCTGGATTTGGAATGATACTCAAAATCAAAGTGGAAAATCAAATTACAGGCTGATCCAACTTCAGTGGAAATGCCTCATAACAAGGAAAAGATGCTCAGTATTGTGTGTGGCCTCCATGTGGCTGTATGACCTTCCTACTGTACAACGCCTGGGCATGCTCCTGATTAGGCGGCGGATGGTCTCCTGAGGGATCTCCTCCCAGACCTGGACTAAAGCATCCGCCAACTCCTGGACAGTCTGTGGTGCAACGTGACGTTGGTGGATGGAACAAGACATGATGTCCCAGATGTGCTCAATCGGATTCAGGTCTGGGGAACGGGCGGGCCAATCCATAGCTTCAATACCTTCATCTTGCAGGAACTGCTTACACACTCCAGCCACATGAGGTCTGGCATTATCTTGCATTAGGAGGAACCCAGGGCCAACCGCACCAACATATGGTCTCACAAGGGGTCTGAGGATCTCATCTCGGTACCTAATGGCAGTCAGGCTACCTCTGGCGAGCACATGGAGGGCTGTGCGGCCCTCCAAAGAAATGTCACTCCACACCATTACTGACCCGCTGCTAAACCGGTCATGCTGAAGGATGTTGCAGGCAGAAGATAGCTCTCCACGGCATCTCCAGACTCTGGCACGTCTGTCACATGTGCTCAGTGTGGACTTGCTTTCATCTGTGAAGAGCACAGGGCGCCGGTGACGAATTTGCCAATACTGGTGTTTTGTGGCAAATGCCAAGCGTTCTGCACGGTGTTGGGCTGTGAGCACAACCCCAATCTGTGGACGTCAGGCCTTCAGACCATCCTCATGGACTCGGTTTCTAACCGTTTGTGCAGACACATGCACATTTGTGGCCTGCTGGAGGTCATTTTGCAGGGCTCTGGCAGTGCTCCTCCTGTTCCTCCTTGCACAAAGGCGGAGGTAGCGGTCCTGCTGCTGGGTTGTGGCCCTACTACGACCCCCTCCACATCTCCTGGTGTACTGGCCTGTCTTCTGGTAACGCCTCTGGATACTACTCTGACAGACACAGCAAACCTTCTTGCCACAGCTCGCATTGATGTGCCATCCTGGATGAGCTGCACTACCTGAATCACTTGTGTGGGTTGTGGAGTCCGTCTCATGCTACCATGAGTGTGAAAGCACAGCTAACATTCAAAAGTGACTAAAACATCAGCCACAAAGCATTGGTACTGAGATGTGGTCTGTTGTCCCCACCTGCAGAACCACTCCTTTATTGAGGGTGTCTTGATAATTGCCAATAATTTCCATCTGTTGTCTATTCCATTTGCAGAACAGCATGTGAAATTGATTGTCAATCAGTGTTGCTTCCTAAGTGGACAGTTTGATTTCACAGAAGTTTGATTTACTTGGAGTAATATTCTGTTGTTGAAGTGTTCCCTTTTTTTTGAGCAGTGTATACTTGGGAGCCAATTTGGGAAGTTTCTAGAATCTCTTTCCATTGTCCATCGATATAGGGACTACATATGTCTCCCATTTAGCTTTCATAGAATCATAGAATCGTAGAGTTGGAAGGGACCTCCTGGGCCATCTGGTCCAACCCCCTGCTCAAAGCAGGATTCGCTAAATTATCCCAGTCAGATGTCTGTCCAGCCTCTGTTTGAAGACTTCCATTGAAGGAGAACTCACCACTTCTCGTGGCAGCTTGTTCCACTCATTGATCACTCTAACTGTCAAAAAGTTTTTTCTAATATCCAATCTGTGTCTCCTCCCATTCAGTTTCATCCCATTGCTTCTAGTCTTTTCTTGTGCAAATGAGCAGTAGCTATATAGCGCCCCAAAGGGACCCTCCACAGGGCCCCAGTCACGCGCATGGCCCTACCGCCAGCCTTCCTTTCATTCTGGGGGGGTCTGGTTTAAATCCGAGCCCCCCCCCCCGGACGACCGCGCCGTCCTGGAGCCCTGCTGGGCAGGAGACCTCAAATTTAGGCCGTGGCTTAGGCCTAGCCGAAGTCGCCGCCCCATTCCTGCCCCCCGGCCCGACCCCCGGATGACGAAAATGACACTGCAGTGTCATAGAAGGGGTGGATCAAGGCAGGAAGGGCGCGCTTTTACATAGCTCAGCGCGCCCTTTTCCAGCTCTCCGCCCCCTTCCCTCTCCACCTCAGAATCCGGTGGCCATCTTGCTGCACCTGAAGGAAGGCAGCACAGCAGTCTCTGGGGCGCACAGGACGTGGGACTTATCAGCGCTGGACCTAAGGTGGAGCACCTGTGGGGTAAGATCACAGCTGGGTTCTTTGTACTCAGCTGTGAATTCCTATAACCTATAGCACTCTCCTACTCCTTTCCTCTGCGTAGATACCCCTGTAGGGCCTCCACTAATCAGCCTAGGTACTATGTCGGGCTCAAGGAAAATAACCAGGCAAGACTGCTTTTATGCAGTCTACACACAGCCTGCAAGGCCACTCTCCCCAGCGGCAGCATGTACCCGCACTGCCGGGATTGTACTCAAAAAACAGGATCAGAACCCCAAGAAGTCCCTACCAATGCTTCTGCGACCACTACTGCGCCGGAATGGGCGACTCAGATGTCGCAGTCTATGACACAGTCTATAGATAACCTGACCTCCACATTACTGCAGGCTCTGCAGGGTCATGTCTCGGCTATGAACGTTACCCAGCAAAGGGACGTCTGGTCTCATGAACAGGGCGCTTCCGACAGTTCGAGGCGTAAGCGGACCCACAGGTCGCGTTCATCTGCGTCCTCACATAGCAATAGGTCTTCCCCCTCCAGGGAAAGACACAGTGGCCTCAGGTCACCGAGGCCGTCCCCTGATAGAGAAAGACAATGCGGATCTCCACAACGATCCCAGACCACGGGAAACCTCCGCTCTAATTCGCCCGCTAGGGAGCTCCTTAGCGATGCGCAAGACTCAGAGGGCATATGTGACTCCAATTCAGATAACGAAACAGAGAACGTTTTGCTCCCTTGTCCCCCTAGCAATACTGCGATAGTTGAGGATATCGTCTCTTCCATCCTTTGGGTGTTGGACATTTCAGAACCAACCCCGGAAGCACCAGAACACAAGATTTCCTTTGAAAGTGTTCAGAAACCATCGAAAGTCTTCCCTAATCACCCGGAATTTCAAAAAATCCTTTCTAAGCATTTTTCGCAGCCTGAGAAAAAATTCGCCAATCACAAGTATTTGGAAGCAAGGTACCCCTTTCCACAGAAAGACACCAAGGATTGGACAGATCTGCCTGAAGTGGACCCTCCAGTCTCTAGACTAGCAGCACAAATGCTTCTCTCGCTGCCGGACAGTTCAACCCTCAAGGACACAGCAGACAGACAAGTAGAACGCATGGCTCGTTCAATCTTTGAAGCGGCAGGTGCCTCTCTGGCTCCCGCATTTGCTTCAGTTTGGGCAGCCAAGGCCATCATGGCCTGGGCTGATCTATTGCAAAAGGGCCTTCAAGCTTCAAATCCTCAGCTGGTGGACCAGGCGATGCAAATTGCAGTAGTGGCAGATTACATGGTCCATGCAGCGTTGGACTCTGTAAGAGGGATAGCGGGAATAGCATCAAACGCCATCACAATCCGGCGTATTCTCTGGCTAAGAGAATGGAAAGCGGATGCGGCCTCAAAAAAGTCCCTAACAAATCTCCCGTACTTCAGTGGCCATCTTTTCTGTGAAAAGCTGGATACAATGATATCCAATGCTACCGGGGGCAAAAGTACTTCCCTCCCTCAACTAACACCAAAACGCACGTTTAAAAAACGTAATCAATCTCATTTCCGATCCTTTCGGAATTCTTCAGGCTGGTCCGTCTCACTCCCAGCACAAAACGTAATCGTTCCCCCGCAGGGACATCACACGTGCGGCACAGAGGCCGGACAGGAACTGGCAGTCAAAGGCAAGCCAGGCAAAATCTAAAGGAGGAAAACCTCAGACTTTTCCCTCATCTTGACTCATGCCCTCTGGAAGACACCCCACTTGTAGGCGGACGACTGCTACTTTTTCAGCAGGTCTGGCTGCCTATTACAGAAGACAAGTGGGTCAAGGAAATAGTGTCTCCAGGATACAAAATCGAATTTACTACCTGCCCACCGCACAGGTTTTTTCCCTCTGTCCCTCCAAAATCCCCGCTCAAAGCTCAGGCCTTCCGTCAAGCGGTTTCTTCCATCCTGCAAGCAGGAGTCATAGTGCCAGTCCCAGCAAAAGAGCGCTTCCGAGGGTTCTACTCCAACCTGTTCGTGGTGCCCAAGAAGGGAGGCAGCGTCCGACCCATACTAGACCTCAAGCAACTCAATAAGTATGTTCGAGTTCGTCACTTCCGCATGGAATCCCTCCGGTCAATCGTTGCGTCCATGGAAAAAGGAGAATATCTCGCCTCCATAGACATACAGGACGCATACCTGCATATACCGATTGCTCCCGCCCATCGGAGGTTTCTCAGATTCGCAATCAACCAAGACCATTACCAGTTTGTGGCCCTCCCGTTCGGTTTCGCCACGGCTCCCAGAACATTTACAAAGGTCATGGCAGCTACCATGGACGTTCTGCACTCCAGAGGCATAGTAGTCGTTCCATACCTGGACGACCTTCTTATCAAGGTCCCCACCCTCAAGGACTACGAGGTCAACGTCTCCATCACGATCGACACTGAGGCGCCTGGGATGGTTAGTCAATTTACAGAAGTCCTCGACTACCCCAAGTCAGTCTCTGACCTTCCTGGGGATGCTATTCGACACCTCCAAGGGTCTGTTGATTCTCCCCAGGGACAAGGCACTGGCTGTCCGTCTGGGAGTTCACACACTCCTCCGCAAGTCCCCCAGATCTCTCCGGTATGCCATGAGAGTACTTGGCAGGATGGCAGCAGCAATGGAGGCGGTACCATTTGCCCAGTTTCACCTCAGACCCATTCAACTGGCCATCCTCAAGTCCTGGGACAGGAATCCGTTCTCCCTCGACAGGGAGTTCCGGTTATCAGCAAACACCAGGAGGTCCCTGCACTGGTGGCTCGAGCCAACCTCGCTTGCAAGGGGAAAATCCTTTCTCTCCGGTCAATGGAAGGTTTTGACCATCGACGCAAGCCTTATGGGTTGGGGCGCGGTGCACCTACATCACAGAGCGCAAGGCAGGTGGTCACCAAGGGAATCGACCATGCCCATCAACATCCTGGAAATTCGGGCCATCTTCCTGGCGTTGAAAGCCTTCCATCACTTGCTAGCAGACTCTCATATCAGAGTACAGTCGGACAATGCTACGGCAGTGGCATACGTGAGCCATCAAGGCGGCACCCGCATCATCCAGGCGATGACCGAAGTAACACGTATCCTACAATGGGCAGAGGCTGCAAGGTCGGTACTCTCCGCGGTCCACATTCCGGGTGTGGACAACTGGGAAGCCGACTATCTCAGCCGACAAGGAATGGACTCGGGGGAGTGGTCTCTCCATCCCGAAGTCTTCTGTCAGATCTGTCATCGTTGGGGGACCCCGGACGTGGATCTGATGGCATCCCATCTCAATGCCAAGGTTCCCAATTTCATGGCCAGGACGCGCGATTCGCGGTCGCTCGGAGCAGATGCCCCGGTTCAGGACTGGACCCAGTTCCAGCTTCAGTACATTTTTCCACCCCTCCCCCTGATCTCCAGAGTCCTGAGGAAGATCAAACAAGAGGGTGTTCCCACCATTCTGATCGATCCAGACTGGCCCAGGCGTACATGGTACGCCGACATCATGCAACTCACAGCAGACGCTCCCTGGCGTCTCCCCACGCGTCCCGACCTCCTGTCAGAAGGCCCGTTCTTCCACCAGAACTCAGGGGCTCTCAATTTGACGGCGTGGCCATTGAGACCTGGGTTTTGACCCAAGCAGGTTTTTCACCGGACGTCGTTAAAACCATGATCAGGGCTCGAAAGCCAACTTCAGCCAGGATTTACTATCGTACCTGGAAGGTTTTCTTCACATGGCGCGAATCTCGTGGGCAGATCCCACTTCCCTATTCTCTTCCAAAGGTCCTTGGTTTCCTTCAGTCAGGCCTGGACGCTGGGCTATCCCTGGGCTCGCTGAGGAGCCAGGTGTCAGCGCTTTCAGTGCTCTTTCAGAGGCGTATTGCCAACAAGCCGCAAGTGAAGACTTTTCTCCAAGGGGTTTCCCGATTGGTTCTCCCCTACAAACGTCCGTTGGAGACGTGGGACCTCAACCTGGTCTTGACAGCACTACAGTCACCTCCTTTTGAACCCCTTAGGGTGGTCTCACTCCGCTTTCTATCACAGAAAGTGGTTTTCCTGGTGGCAATCACCTCGCTATGCAGGGTGTCTGAACTTTCAGCTCTTTCCTGCAGACAACCCTTCCTGCTGTTTCATCAGGACAAGGTGGTTCTCCGTACAATACCGTCCTTCTTTACGAAGGTCGTGTCCAGCTTCCACCTCAATGAGGAAATATCACTACCGTCTCTTTGCCCGGCTCCCGTTCATAGGGTAGAGAAGGCTCTGCATACGCTTGACCTTGTCAAGGCATTGCGTATTTACGTGTCTAGGACTGCTCCCTTCCGGAAGTCTGATTCACTTTTCCTTCTTCCAGAAGGCGTTCGCAAGGGCTTACCGGCTTCCAAAGCCACCCTTGCTAGGTGGATCAAGTCCACCATTCAAGAGGCTTACCGCCTCAACAATTCTCCCCTTCCGGCCGGTATCACGGCACACTCTACGCGGGCGGTAGGGGCCTTTTGGGCCATTCGGCATCAAGCCTCGGCACATCAAGTGTGTAAGGCAGCCACTTGGACTAGCCTGCACACATTTACAAAACACTACAGAGTGCATACCCAGTCCTCAGCGGATGCAAGCCTGGGTAGATGGGTCCTGCAGGCGGCAGTACCCCAAGTCTAGGGGACTGTCAGCACAATATTCGTCCACTGCTTCCCACCCAGGGACTGCTTTGAAACGTCCCACGGTTCTGTGTCCCCCAATAAGGCGACAGAGTAAAGGAGATTTTTGTGTACTCACCGTAAAATCTCTTTCTCTTAGCCTTTAATTGGGGGACACAGCTCCCACCCTGTTGCCCTTGCGGGCCGTTGTTACGGTTGGGTTCTCATATTGTTGTTTGAGCTTGTTTATAGTAGCCTTTTTTACAGGCATGGTTATGTTTCTGGTATATTCCTCCTAATGCTTTTGCACAAAACTGGAGAAGGCTGACGCCGTACAGGGGTGTATACTGCAGAGGAGGAGCCAAAGTTAATCTTTTTCAGATTATGCATAGTGTCGCCTTCTAGTGGACAGCAGCATAACACCCACGGTTCTGTGTCCCCCAATTAAAGGCTAAGAGAAAGAGATTTTACGGTGAGTACACAAAAATCTCCTTTTTGAGGAATAACCATGATTTTTAATCACAGCTTTCATGCGTCTTGGCATGCTTCTCACCAGTCTTTCACACTGCTTTTGGGTGACCTTATGCCACTCCTGGTACAAAAATTTGAGCAGCTGTTCTTTGTTTGATGGCTTGTGACTATCCATCTTCCTCTTGATTACATTCCAGAGGTTTTAAATAGGGTTTATGTCTGGAGATTGGGCTGGCCATGACAGGGATTTAATGTGGTGATCCTTCATCCACACATCGATTGACCTAGCTGTGTGGCATGGCTCATTGTCTTGCTGGAAAAACCAGTCCTTAGAGTTGGGGAATATTGCCTGAGCAGAAGGAATCAACTGCTTTTCCAGGAATACCTTGTATGCGGCTTGATTCATACGTCCTTCGCAAAGATTAACCTGGCCAATTCCAGCCTTGCTGAAGCATCCCCAGATCATCTCCGATCCGCCACCAAATTTCACAGTGGGTGCAAGACACGGTGATTTGTACGCCTCTCCAGGTCTCCGTCTAACCATTAGACAACCAGGTGTTGGGCAAAGCTGAAAATTAGACTCATCAGAGATTACCTTACTAAAGTCCTCTATAGTCCAATCCTTATGGTCTTTGGCAAACTTCAGCCTGGCTCTTCTTTGCTTCTCATTGATGCAAGGCTTTTTTTCTAGCTTTACATGACTTGAGCCCTGCCTCTAGGACCCTGTTACGAACTGTTCTTTCAGTGTATTTCACCCCAGCTGCCATTTGCCATTCCTTTTGTAGGTCACATGATGTCATCCTGCGGTTGCTGAGTAACATTCAAATAAGATGACGGTCATCCCGGTCAGTAGAGAGTCGTGTTTGCCCTCTGCCGATCTGTAGCTTTGTTGTCCCCATTGTCTGATGCTTGACCTTGTTGTAATGGACTGCCGTCTTAAATGTTAAGGATGGAGGCAATATGATGCTATCTGTATCCCTCTGCTAGTAAAGCCAGAATTGAGCCCTTCTTTTCCTCACTCAAGACTATTCTTTTCAACTCCTTTGGCATGGTTAATTATTTTTTCATTCCTTTTACTTTTGGGATATTACTAGCACTTGTTTTTCCCTCCAGCTTGTCCTATTGCAAGAGGATTGTGAACACCACAGCAGGGTTTTTTATACTTTTCCTTCGTTAAATAAGATTTGGTTCAGGTGATCACCTAATCAGAAGCACATTAAGTAGAATGAGGTGTACTCTGTTTGGAATTCAACTGGCCCTGGAATAGAATGGCTGTTAGACATGTAGAGAAGCTGATTTTTATAAAACTGTGCAGTGGTCTCTTAATTTTTGTCAGAGCTGTATATAGTAGTCATTAAACCTTGTATGACATGTAGAAGCAATAGTATCTATTAGGGGATGATGTTGTATGGTAATATCCAGAAATTTTACTCAGCATGGTAAAGAACCAAGTTTGAAAATACCATATTTTTCTAATTATAAGATGCACTCCCAGTTTTGAGGAGAAAAATGGGATTTTTTTTTTTTTTTTTAAATAAAATGGTGGTGCTTCTTTTAATCCATGCATCTTTTTTCTTACCGGGAGTGGTGGCTGTGGTGAACCGGAGTCCCAGGGTCACTGCTGGAGGAGGTAGGAGTGGGGTGATGCTGCAGGCTGGGATGAGAGAGCGCTCTGATGTGCGGCGCGCCTCTGCTGGTGTTCGGTGGTGCTGGTGTCCTGCGCTGTAGCAGGTGTCCGGCGGTGATACGGGGGTGTCCGACGGTGCTGCCCGGTGCTGTTGCGGGTGTCTCCGCACAGGAAACCTTGGAACTACCAGGGTTCTGGCCTTTCAGAAAATGTCGGCAGAGCCCTGGCAGCATCGGAGACACCCGCAGCAGCATCGGGCAGCACCGCCGGGCACCCCCTCATCACAGCCTGCGCCCTGCAGCAACGGTATCAGTAAGGTATATACGCATTATAAAGCGCACCCCCATTTCCCCCTTATAATTTAAGGGGAAAAAAGTACGTCCTATAATGCCAAAAATACGGTAATTGTTCTCTCGACCAGATCCCTTTTTGCTTTCGATCTGAAAAACACTTTAACTTTGATACTTCACCCAAATTGGGATTACGCCATAGTGGTGTGTATTTGGTGAATACCCATAAGTTTCTTTCCTCTGTCTCACACTTTATACATGAACGCCAGTGTGGGAGTTAGAGGATAGTGTCACAGGTACACTGTGTAAGCCACATGAAAAAGTGCTAAGAAATGTTAAAAAGATTGAACATATGCACTGCATTGACAAAACGACTTGCCCTGTGTTTTCAGTCTTTTGAGCTGATTTGGTTTTCAAAACCGTGACGTGGTTAAAAGAAGTGACCTGACCTTCCTTCAAGCATCTTCCTCTTGGAAACTGCTCACTGTTTTTTTTTTTTTTTTTTTTTAACTTGTATATGTAAAATAAACTCTAATGCGATTTCTGCTTACAAAACTCAACAGGTACTCCTATGTCTAAAAGATGACGTGTACACATAACCTTACTGTTTTATTCTCTTGTCCTCCGTTTGGGTATACTGTTCCCTACCGCTCTTTGGGTTCCCAAATTTTCTGGCAAAAACAGTGACATGATTGTAGACATAAAGTTTCCCAGATTTATATAGATACAGTGCTGTAACAAATAAGTGTAGTCTAAGCACCATTTTTTTAGTTATAGGGTTAAAGGGTTATCTGGCCTTAGAGTACAAGTCTGCAGTCACTTATTGTGACCGCAGACTTGTGAATCTTCACAGAGAGCAATTCATGCTGTGAGGATTCTCCAGCGCCGGGCACGATTACGAGTATATGATTTCTATACGTGCAAGTGTATTGATCGAGGCTGGACAAGTCTAGTCAGAATGTGACCAGAAGTATGTAAATCGCATACATGCAGTCATGTGGTTGCCCGCTACCTGGAAACGAAGAGTCTTCTTAGCATACAGTTGTCGAGTAAGATGCTGTGTTTTTTGCCCAGTGAAACTGCAGGACCGAAAACTCGCCAAACATTCATTGTGGGAACATAAGGGGGTTGCTCAGACTTAGGCTACAAGTCTGCAGTCACTCAATGTGACTGCAGACTTGTGAATCCTCACATTGAGCGCTGTGAGGATTCTCGGTGTCGGGAGGGAGCAGGCAATCATGTGACCGTACGTATGCAAATCACATACTTGAGCTCACATGACTGCCTGCTTACGACACCGGAGAATCCTCTCAGTACATGCGATGTGAGGATTCAGAGATCCTCAGTCACATAGTGCCTGCCGACTTGTAGCTTAAAGGGAATCTGTCACCCTATTTACATTCTGTAAAGCTGTAGATAAGCCTCCGATGTAACCTGAAAGAGAAGAAAAATTAGTTAGATTACACTCACCCAGGGGAGTTCCGGGTCCGGTCTTGGTCCGATGGGTGTCACGGTCCGGTCCGGTGCCTCCCATCTTCTACTGCAACGTCCTCTTCTTTGCTGCCTGTCGTGGCTCCTGCGCAGGTGCAGGATTCTGCTCTGCCCTAAACAGGGCAGAGCAGTGCGACTGCGCAGGAGCCACGACGGGAAGGAAAGAAGAGGACATCACCCGTGGAAGAAGGTAGGTGCCGGACCGGACCGTGACACCCATCGGACCAAGACCGGACCTGGAACGCCCCTGGATGAGTGTAATATAACTCCTTTTTCTTATCTTTCAGGATACATAGGGGGCTTATCCTACAGCATTACAGAATGCTGTAGATAAGCCCCTGATGTCGGTGCCAGCAGCTGATAGGCGAAAAATAGGGTGACAGATTCCCTTTAAGAGAGTACAACCCCTTTAAGTTCCCACAATGACTATCCACAGCAGACAGAGGAGCGAGTCTGCTCCTGATGAAACAACATGAAGAAGTCTGATTTATCATCAATTTTTTTTTTTATTTTACAATTTGAGGGGTTTTTTTGTTTTTATTTTTGATACATTATATGGTAAATTAAATTGTCATTTAAAAGCTGCGACTTGACTTGCAAAGAAAACAATCCTTGATATGTCAACAGAAAAAACGATGGGGGTGAAAAATCCAACACTTGGTTGTATTAGAAGAGGACTAGAAAAAAAAATACATCTCGCATTAAAGGCAATTTGTCACCACATTGGACCTATATAATCTATTAATATGCGAGTACAGGTTAGACTGCTCAAAAAAGTCATCCCTTATATAAAATGACCTCTTCCAGGCCAAGGTGGAGGACATTGCCTGGAAGATAACGCTGCCTCCAGAGCTTATTTTACATGAAGGGGATTTACCAGTATGATGTGTAATGGCTGCTCTCTGATCTCCTCATCTGTCTGCAGAGCTGTGTGTGATTATACCTGACACATCTGCAGGTTCCTCTCAGCTTCCATCTCACAGGCAGACAGGGCTGCAATATTGTGCTACTGTTCTGTGTTAATTACTTGTCTCACACTGGTAACTCCCCTTCATGTAAAATAAGCTCTGGAGGCAGAGTTATCTTCCAGGCAGCGTTCTCCCCATGGGCTGAAAGAGATCAATTACATAAAGTGATAAAAGATGTTTTCTCACCAACAAGGCAGCTGATATGAGGCATAAAGGTATCACTGTTTTCAGCATTTATAACCTGTATGCCCTTATTAATAGTATAGATAGATCAATTATAGTGACAGATTCACTTTAAGCAGGCTGCTGTTCAAAATCTTAAAGGATGTGGATATTTTTGTTTCTTTTAGGAAATATTTTGAGGGCATGATTAGGCCTCTTTCACACTTCCGTTTTTTACAATCAGTCACAATCCGCCAGGTTTTGAAAAAAAACGGATCCTCAAAATTTTTTTGAGGATCCGTTTTTTTCCCATTGACTTGCATTAATGGCGGATTGTGACGGATTGCTGTCCGTTGCATCCGTTTTTTGTGAGGATCCGCCAAAAGTTGCTGTCCGTCACCATCCTCAAAAATTTCAAAACGGAGCTTGTAAGGTTTTTTTCTCTGGCGGATCCTGCAAACACTGATTTAACTCTCTCTCTCTCTCTCTCTCTCTCCGCCCAGCGATTCCTTTAAATTTCTTCATTTTCAGGATCCGTCTGAAAACGGATCCTGTGCCATCCGTTCACATCAGTTGAGAACGGATCCGCTTGTCCGCCTTTTTGGCGGATTATAACTGATGCAAAAAACTGAAGTGTGAAAGAGGCCTTATGTGACGCCCAATATAAATATTACATCTTCTCCAAAATAAGACAAACTGCTCACCATACCTGCAGTCAATCCATGTAGGGTGTTTGACAAGTTGAGCAAGGCGTGTTAACCCCTTCATGACCAAGCCTATTTTGACCTTAATGACCAGGCCATTTTTTGCAATTCTGACCAGTGTCCCCTTATGAGGTAATAACTCAGGAACGCTTCAACGGATCCTAGCGATTGAGTGTTTTTTCGTGACATATTGGGCTACATGTTAGTGGTAAATTTAGGTCGATAATTTTTGCGTTTATTTGTGAAAAAATTGGAAATTTGGCGAAAATTTTTAAAATTTCGCAATTTTCAAATTTTGAATTTTTATTCTGTTAAACCAGAGAGTTATGTGACACAAAATAGTTCTAAATAACATTTCTCACATGTCTACTTTCCATCAGCACAATTTTGGAAACCAAATTTTTTTTTGATAGGAAGTTATATGGGTTAAAAGTTGACCAGTGATTTCTCATTTTTACAACAAAATTTACAAAATCATTTTTTTTTATGGACTACCTCACATTTGAAGTCACTTGGAGGGGTCTATATGGCAGAAAATACCCAAAAGTGACACCAATCTAAAAACTGCACCGCTGAAGCTACTCAAAACTACATTCAAGAAGATTATTAACCCTTCAGGTGCTTCACAGGAACTAAAGCAACGTGGAAGGAAAAAATGGACATTTTAATTTTTCCAACAAAAATTTTCTTTTAGCATCAATTTTTTTCATTTTGACATGGATAAAATGGATCCTAAAATTTGTTGGGCAATTTCCCCTGAGTACACCGATACCTCATATGTGGTCAAAACCACTGTTTGGGCGCACGGCAGGGCTCGGAAGGGAAGTAGCGCCATTTGACTTTTTGAATGGAAAATATGCCGAAATATTTAGCGGTTGCCATGTCTTGTTTGGAGAGCCCCCTGTGTGCCTACATATTGGAGCTCCCCCACAAGTGACCCCATTTTGGAAACTAGACCCCCCAAGGAACTTATCTAGATGCATAGTGTGCACTTTGAACACCCAGGTGCTTCACAAATTGATCCGTAAAAAAAAAAGTACTTTTTTTTCACACATTTTTAGCCTCCGTTTTTTCATTTTCACATGGGCAACAGGATAAAATGGATCCTAAAATTTGTTGGGCAATTTCTCCTGAGTACACCAATACCTCATTTGTGGTCATAAACCACTGTTTGGGCGCACGGAAGGGAAGGAGCGCCATTTGACTATTTGAATGGAAAATTAGCTCCAATCGTTAGCGGACACCATGTCGCGTTTGGAGAGCCCTTATGTGCCTAAACAGTGAAAACCCCCCACAAATGACACCATTTTGGAAACTGGACCCCTTAAGGAACTTATCTAGATGCGTAGTGAGCACTTTGAACCCCCAAGTGCTTTACAGAAGTTTATAACGCAGAGCAGTGAAAATGAAAAATCATTTTTTTTCCTCAAAAATGATTTTTTTAGCCTGCTATTTATTTTCACAAGGCTAACAGGAGAAATTGGACCACAAACGTTGTTGTGCAATTTGTCCTGAGTACACCGATACCCCATATGTAGGGGGGGGACCACTGTTTGGGCGCATGGGAGAACTCGGAAGGTAAGGAGCACCATTTTGAAATGCAGACTTGGATGGAATGTTCTGCGGGCATCATGTTGCGTTTGCAGAGCCCCTGATGTGCCTAAACAGGAGAAACCCCCCCACAAGTGACCCTATTTTGGAAACTAGACCCCCCAAGGAGCATATCTAGATGTGTAGTGAGCACTTTGAACCCCCCAAGTGCTTTACAGAAGTTAATAAACACAGAGCCATGAAATTAAAAAATCATTTTTACAGGTCACCCACCTGACAGCACCATGGAGGACGTCCTTCTTACCCTCAGTGGGACAAGAAACAACGAGAGTTAAAAAGGACCCTCCCCCACCACCCTTCAGTGTTTTTCCTGTCCCACTGTGGATCGGATCGACGAGAGAACCTCTGGCCGCTCCAAGCAGATGGTGAGGATTGTGGGGCTCAGCCTTACCCTTCCCACCCCGTCGAGTCTGCAGCTGACACCCGACCAGAGGGTCCCTCAGCATACCTCAGTGCAGCGCTGCTCCTGAGGAAGGGGTCGCTTCCCTCTGATGGGGGCTCTTGACCTAGCACGTTTTCCTCGGATTCCTCCGGGTCCGCCTCTATGAGAACTGACGGCAGGGTCCATCAAGTGGGTCCCGGAGGAAGCAGCGTTACCACAGCATCAGGGGGCGTCCCAGCGTGACCAGCACCGGCTTTCAGCTGCGTCATGTTTCACTTCCGGGTCAGGGGCAGCGTCACTCCCCCCGGGGGAGGGTGAGCTTCCGGAGTGAGGCCGGCAACACAGCGTCGGGATGGAATGAGCATCGCCAGGATATAGGAGGTAACGGGGATCCAGGGTCTTGTCAGGCGGGCTCAGACACAGGGTCTCCCTGTTTCCAGAATGGAAGATGCAGGCAGAACGGAAATGAGCTCGGAGAGCCAGGGGCATGTGAGTACCGGGCTGCAGATCCCCACATAGGCCATGACAGACGCTAGAAACCACAGGGTATATACGTTGTGTTTTCTAGGGAGAAGCATCCACCTTGACGGCGGTAAAAAAAAGGATGACAAGATGCCGGGGAAAAGTAAAAAGTGCCCTGTCTGCAGTAAAAAACTGACAGAGACTTGGCAGAAACCCCTCTGTAAAGCATGCACCAGCCGGATCGTAGAGGAAGAACAGGCGGCCCTTATGACAAACATGAGATCCGTCATAAGGCAAGAGGTGCAGGCTTCAGTGGCAGGGCTCGTATACCCCCAGGCCATCCAGGCAGACACCCAGGGACCCCGGAAGAGACTGAGAAAGTCGGGTACGTTTTCTGAAAGGGACCTCTCCGAATCTGACCCAGAGGAAGGAGGGTCAAATATGGATCCTCTAGAGAGGGGAAAAAGATATTTGTTTTCCTCCGCTGACACAGAGGAACTCCTCGGGGCAATAAGGCACACCATGCAGATAGAGGAGCCTCCTAAAACCCTCTCCGTACAAGATGAGATGTTTGGGGGGGCTGCGTTCACAGACATCTATGGTTTTTCCTGTAAACCTTCATATTCAGTCCATGATTCTAGAAGAATGGGAGGAGGTAGACAAAAGGCTCACGATTCCCAGAGACTTTAGACTACGACTACCATTTGACACTGAGGAGGTCAAGATATGGGGGAAGAGGTCCCTAAGATAGAGACTTTCGCCACTGGGATGTCTAAGGGAACGGCTATTACTTTCGAGGACTGCTCTAATCTGAAGGAGCTCCTGAAAAAAACATGGAAATCCTCGGCAGCCATAATACGTGCAAATATCGCAGCGACAACGGTAGCATGTTCCATGCACCTATGGGTAGATGACTTAGAGGAGCATCTGACATCCAGGACCCCTAGGGAATCGATTCTAAAATCTCTCCCCCTTTTATAATTAGCTACGGGATTCCTGGCTGATGCATCCGCGGAATCAGTGCGGTTCACAGCCAGAAATCAATCACTGTGCAATGCAGCTCGAAGAGCCATTTTGCTAAAGAGCTGGTCGGGGGACACGCAATCAAAGAACAAGCTCTGCTCCATCCCTTTCTCAGGTATTCGGGCCTGTCTTAGACGACATTGTAGAGAAGGCCTCTGATGAGAAAAAAGGTTTTCCTGAGGAAAAGCGTAAAAAATACCAGCCCTTTCGGAGGCCCAGTTATAGTCAGAGATCAGACTATAGGGGGTAAGGGAAGTTGGGAAGATGGAGCTATCCCAAGGGGGGAGAGGGCAGAGGAAGAAATAGAGCTTCTATCTTCTCAGGATCAGAGAGTTGGCAAAAGATTTCCATGAGTCCGTGGATTCTTCAGGTTATTGCCCAGGGGTACTGGATAGAGTTCGAAGACCGCCCACCAGAAAGGTTCATCGTAACCAGTTCCTCTATATCTTCAGCCTCCCTCATATGGTCAGATATTCAGGACCTCCTAAAGATAGCAGCAATCATTCCAGTTCCTATTCAAGAAGAAGGCAGGGGTCATTACTCAAGCCTCTTCTCGATAAAAAAGACCATCAGGGGAATCAAGGACGATAATAAATCTCAGGCCCTTGAACAGATGGTTGAGGTACTAAAAATTCAAGATGGAGTCCATAAGATCCACAATACCCCTCTTAGGCAAAGACGTGGTAATGTGCACTTTAGACTTAAGAGTGCATTTTACCACGTTCCGATTCATTCAGACCATCAAAAATATCTAAGGTTCGCAGTAAAAAGGGAAGGCAGGATACATCATTACCACTTCTGTTGCCTCCACTTTGGCCTGGCATCAGCCCCCAGGATCTTCACCAAGCTTATGATAGAGGTAGTGAGAAAATGGAAACGGTCTTGGGAGCGCAGGAAAGAGACTCAGACAAGAGATGGGGTTAAACCACCTGCGCTACTAAGACCGTTTCCATTTTCTCATTGCTCCTATCCTCCATTGGAGGTTTTCGGCTGGAGCTGCAGTGGAGACCTGACATTCTTGTCTGCCCCTGGGTTGCTTCCTAAGCGCTCCTCTATGACCGCTTATCACTGACTCTTATGATAGAGGTAGTAGCCTATCTAAGGAAGAGATCTATCACGGCGATCCCCTATCTAGACGACTTCTTGGTAGTAGCAGATTCATTAGAGCAGCTCAGAATCGACTGTCAGTCTGTAATCTCCACGCTGCAGAGGCTCGGATGGATTATAAACTGGGAAAAGTCAGACTTAGTTCACAAATCAAGAATAAAGTTCTTGAGCGTCATGCTAGATTCCAGCGCAAGAATGTCCTACCTACCAGAAGTAAAATTGACCAGCATAAGGGAAAAGATTTGTCTGTTTTCAAGAAGCCGAACCTCCATCGGATGCAATGAAAATTCTGGGGCTGATGACAATCCTGCATACCCTACGTAAAATGGAGCCAGTTCCATACTCGGGACCTACAGCTGGCGGTCCTAGCAGCCTGGGACAGAGAACAGCATTCACTGGACAGAAAGATACGGCTGTCCCATCGAGTAAAGAGATCCCTACACTGGTGGACCATTCCAAGGAATCTCCGTTCGGGCGTATCATGGATCCAGTCCCCCTGCGTCACCGTTAACACAGACGCAAGCCAACAAAGATGGGGAGGACACGTGCAGGGAAGATACTTTCAGAGGCTCTGGAGTCCAGAGGAAAGCAAACAATCCTCAAACTTCAGGGAGTTACACGCGGTATGGAAGGTTCTAGTCCAGGCCAGGTCCAGGTTGAAGAACAAGCACGTGAAGATCCTATCCGACAATGTAACGGCAGTGTCCTTCCTCCGTCATCAGGGCAGTCCAAGGCATCCAGCATTACTGCGGCTAGCAGAACGGATCTTCACTTGGGCAGAAGTATGGGTCCAGTCCATTTCAGCGGTGCATCTGGAAGGTACCAAGAATCAAGTCGCAGACATTCTCAGCAGAAAGTAAATTGTTGCAACAGAGTGGGAGTTGAACAACGAGGTATTCAACATGTTATGCTGTCGCTGGGGAAGACCAGACATGGATCTGTTCGCGACCCGACAAAGCTCAAAAGTGGAACCATTCTACTCTCTGAACCTTTGGGGGGGGGGGGCCCAGCAGGGGTAGACGCCATGGACCGGAGGTCTTCTGTACGTGTTTCCACCTCTCCCCCTGATCCCAAGAATACTCAGGAAAATATGCGACGAGGGAGCGACAGTGATCTTAGTGGTACCATTCTGGCCAGGAAGAAGCTGGTTTCCACTGCTGAAGAAGACGGCAGAAGACGATCCCTTTCTACTACCAAGAAGGAAGGACCTCCTCCACCAGGGCCGGTTTTTCATCAGAGCCCAGAATCCCTCCGGTTATCAGCATGGATCCTGAGAGGCAGGTCCTGAGATCCAGGAGGCTGTCGGATGAGGTTATCTCGATACTCCAAGCAAGCAGGAAACCAGTGACATCCGCAATTTACTGCAAGATTTGGAAGAGATTCTGCAGCTTCTGTGGAGAGACGACAGTGGATACTGACCATCCAAATATTCCCAGGATCCTTGACTTCCTTCAGTCAGGGTTCAAAAGAGGGCTTAGGCCTAGTACACTGAGAGTGCAGATTGCAGCCCTCAACGTATTCTATGATTCCCCTCTTTCTTCCCATTCCTGGGTAGCTAGGTTCTCCAGGGATGTTCAGAGACTAAAGCCACTAATACGCAGGTCAGTCCCGCCATGGTACCTTAATCTAGTTCTGAACACATTATCTAGCGACCCATATGACCTAACGGGTGAGATGGAGATCAGTAAGCTCTCAAGACTGCGTTCCTAGTGGCCATTACATTAGCGAAGAGGCTGGCAGAGCTACAGGCCCTGTCTATTCAGAACCCATACATGCAGGTCTTTGACGACCGGATAGTTTTAAGACTTGACCCACCTTTCCTCCTAAAAGTTATTTCAGAAGCAAACATTAATCAGGAGGTGGTTCTGCCCTCATTTTGCCAACTCCCTAAGAACCCGAAAGAGAGCGTATGCCATAACTTAGACGTTAGGGAATCGATCCTTATGTACCTAGAGGCGGCTAAACCTTGGAGGGTGGATAACAATTTGTTTATCCAGTATAGAGGGCCAAATAAGGGGAAGAAAGCTTCGAAATCCACAATTGCTAGATGGATAAGAAAAATAAGTTTAGCCTATAACGCTCAGGGGAAGAGCCCCCCGGGAGGTCTCAGGGCCCATTCAACTAGGTCTATGGCCGCCTCTTGGGCGGAAAAAGGGGGGGCTTCGGCAGAACAGATCTGCAAAGCGGCATCCTGCTCCAGTCTTAGCACCTTTTCCAAACATTATAAATTGGATGTGGTGTCAGCACAGTTAGCATTCAGTAGGAAAGTGCTTCGTGCCGTTTGGCAGATTCGACGGATGCACTGCGCATGCACCTGCCATTTTGGAAGATGGCGGTGCCCATGCAGGAGGGAGGAGGGCTCCGGGAGCGACACGGGGATTCAGGAGGTACCGGGGGCGGGGAGGGACGGTGATCGGAAGGCGGGGGGAGCGGAGGGCAGGGGAGGGGGAACAGATGGTGAATGCGGCGGCAGAGGGCAGATCGCCCCCGTTAGCCGGGGGGGGGGGGGTCGGATCGGTGTCTCCAGCCATGTCCGATGCTACTGCAGCATTGGCTATGGCTGGATTGTAATATTTCATCAAATTTCATTGATGAAATATTACTATCGCTCTGATTGGCTCTTTCACTTTTAGCAGCAAATCAGAGCGATCGCAGCCACGGGAGGGGGGGGGATGAAGCACAAAGCCCTCTGTACCTGCGGGTCAGGTGACCTTTCATTGACTCCGGTCACCCGCAGGGGGGGCTTTCAAGTCATGGCAAAGCATATGCGTCATTGGTCGGATTGGCACCAACTTTCATGACGCATACGCTGTCACTGGTCGGGAATGGGTTAATATAAATGAGTAAGAGAAAAGACTGCATGTGAGAAACTTGTAAAGATGGTTGACCCCCACACTCCAAGCCCAGCTATCAGGAGGAATTGAGCTTTATGCCTTCCAGGAGCTGTGGTGGAAGGCCAGGATATTACTTCTGTTGCCAGATGTTTCGAAGGCTTTTTGTTGGTGACCTTGAACTTGAGAATGCAAACAATTAAGGTGTGTACGACACTTATTTCTCTCTTCTCTCTGCTTGACTGTTCACGATAATCTTCCAGTGTAATCAGGCTGCCGATCACCCGATGAACGAGCAAAATGCTGGATCGTCAGGTGAAATCTCATGTGCTGCACAAAAAAAATTATCATTTTTAGCAGTGTGTCACTCTGTGTAAACAGACCTGTGCTGGCGACAACAATCTATCAGTGCGATTATGGTGTGGGGTTGGTGTGTAAACAGGCTATTAACCCCTTCGCGACCTATGACGTATACATGCGTCATAGGTCATGTCTCTGCATTCCATCTGCATTTCATGTTCCATTCCTCATGGTTTCCTGCACATGACTGCTGATTTCATCAGCTGACATGTGCCCCTAACAGCAGAAAGTGGAATCGAGATCCACCGAAGCTGTTAACATGTTAAATGCCGCTGTCAATGTTCGACTGTGGCATTTAACGTGGCCACGTCGGAAGCGCGTCAGTATTCCCGCCCATCGGCATCACTCACTTGATCACGGGTGCGCTGATGGGTTGGCAAGACAACCCGGGTCCTGCAGGAGACCCCTGTGCTTGTCGTTGACCCTCTGCTATGAGCAGCGCCCATTGGCCGACGTTCATAACGGATGAAACCTTGCTATGTGTAGCACAGATAATCGGAGTATTGCAGTTTCAAGTCTCCTAAGGATATAATTGAAGTAATTAAAAAGTAGAAAAAAATATGTTTCCAAATATAAAAATGATATGAAAGTTCAATCATCCCCATTTTGCCCCATTTCAAAATTAACAATACCAGTACACGATATGGTAAAAGCTAAATACTCGTCCCGCAAAAAAACAAGCCCTCAGGGCCATATTGACAAAAAAATAAAAAAGTTATGACTCTGGGAAGACTGGGAGCAAAAATGAAAACAAAAACTGAAAATCCCGAGGATCTGAAGGGGTTAAACAACTGCCAGTCAGCAAACAAGTAGCGGCTGTTTAGTGCTGTGCCACTGGTCAGCTACTGTAAATGAACCTTATCTGTCATATACCATATGTCTTGGTGTGTTACATGGCAAGAAGGTATCACTGCAGCATTAAACTATGCAGGATTTCTAGTCTATTATTATAATCAGGAACTGTAGAATTGAATGTAAATTTGATGTTCCCTGGTATGTTTTCCACCTTCATGTATAGTGATGTACTTTTCCTTCTCTGCAGGTTTGCGGAATTGCCTGTACATCTTTTGCACAGCTAAAGCAACATCAAAAGGGAAAAAAACATGTAAGTTTCTTGAATATTTCAGGGTCTATCATAAACAAGTATGAGTAAAGGCTGTTGATCATGTTACTGATATTTTAACCCCTTAGTGACAGAGCCAATTTTTACACTTCTGACCACTGTCATTTTATGAGGTTATAGCTCTGGAACGCTTCAATATATCCCACTGATTCTAAGCCTGTTTTTTTATGACATATTGTACTTCATGTTAGTGGTAAAATTTCTTCAATATAACTTGCGTTTATTTATGAAAAAACAGAAATTTAGCAAAAATTTTGAAAATTTTGCAATTTTCAAACTTTTAATTTTTGTACCCTTAAATCAGAGTGTGTGGCTCACACAAAATAGTTAATACATAACATTTCCCACATGTCAACTTTACATCAACACAATTTTGTAAACATTTTTTTTTGTTAGGACGTTATAAGGGTTAAAAGTTGACCAGCGATTTCTCATTTTTCCAACAAAACTTACAAAACCATTTTTTTAGGGACCACCTCACGTTTGAAGTGAGTTTGAGGTGTCAATATAACAGAAAATACCCAAAAGTGACACCATTCTAAAAAATGCATCCCTCAAGGTGCGCAAAACCACATTCAAAAAGTTTATTAACTCTTCAGGTCCTTCACGAGAACTAAAACAACATGGAAGGAAAAAATGAACATTTTACTTTTTCACAAATTTACTTTGGAACCATTTCTCCTACGTCTCATTGGGTGACACAGGACCATGGGTGTTATGCTGCTGCCACTAGGAGGACACTAAGTGAACATAGAAAGATTAACTCCTCTGCAGCATACACCCTCCTGGTGGCTCAAATTGAATCAGTTCTTGCTTAGTGTCTGTAGGAGGCACTTGGGTCCCTTTTGATTTTTCTGTAAACTTTTATTTTTTAACGGAGTGAAGGGGGCGACGGATCCTTTCAAGGGTCCGATCTCCCCCAAATCATCAACAGGCGAGAACGCCTCCCCGTACCTTCTCCTATGACGACTGGGTCATGCCTGAGATCACTTTAGAGGCGACGGTTCCTTCACGGTCCAGATCGCCCCACACCAGGAGCAGTCGAGCACATGGAGTGTCGCCTCCATGTATCCTCTCCTGGAGCCAGGCCTATAGCTGGACAACTTGCCTTGTTCCAAGGCTATACAGAGGCCCCACCATGGCGTCCGTGCAGCCCCCTCTGCATCTGATTGAAAGCGGATGATGGAAGGAGTCAGAAAGGCCCTCTCCACCCCCCTGGCTATGTGGATGGTGGATTGAGTGGGAGTTCCATGACCAGCAACACCGCAGCTCCAGCTCTGCTACATCACCTGGTCTGTGAGTGTGACTTCGGCTGGCACCATCCAGACGCAGAATGGGGTCCTGGTTCCTGGGGGGGGGGGTGGGCGGTGTCCTGGCGTCCAGCGGCGTTTTACACCGTTTTTGGGCCCTATCGGCTTGCGACCCCGCCTGCACTCATTTCCGGCAGGCTTCATAAATTTAGTCCCCGGCTTCTAGTTGGCCTACGCCACGATTTGCATGGCTTCGCCTACCGTGGCCTGTGCTGCCCATGCTTCTGTCGCTTCTCTTCCTAAATGAGAGGCGCCCCTTCTGCTCTCAGCGGCCATCTTCCTACACCTCAGAGCAAGGAGCCTGCTTATTGACAGTGGGGACGCACAGAAAAGCAGCGCTGACAGAAGCGCTGCGGGGAGTGAGGCCACTGACACCTTCCCTGGGGACACAAGAGCAGGACCTGGGTAATCTGAATCCTCTGGAGCTAAGAGCTTAACCCCTTCTTCACATGCTGTACACTTTTTCTCTGCATCTGCAGCACATACTCTCTCTATATCTTCGAAGGGTACACGATGTCTCAATCTAAGGCGTCCAAAAAGGCTAACAAAAGTGTTTTTTGCCTCATATACCATTTGCAATACTGTCCTGCCCCGAGGTCACAACACTCCATTCTACACTGCTTGTGATCCGGCACGCGCCCAGGAGCCATCCGCCGACGCTACAGACCCTAGTGGACCTAGTCCTCCTGAGAGGGCTACTTCTCTGTCACGGTCTATGGCTTCCCTGGCCAAGGCAATAGACTCTCTCCGGGACCCCTCCTTAAGTCAGGGCATCCGTTTTGCCAGCCGTGGAAGCCTCCTGCGACGGACGAGAACCGTCGACCAGCAGGGGTCGTACGCTATCAGAGAGTGCTCAAGTGTCTAGGAAAAGGACCTATGACCCGTCCCCTGTGCATTCTCGCGTTTCGGCATCCGTGAGTTCAATTTCTCGCTCCCCCTCTCCAGAGGTTCACAGCGAACATGATTCAGAATTTGAGTCTGATGCTTCATTATTCCAGGACTCGCATAACAATCAGGAGACACTTGATTCCCTCATTGAGTCAGTCAACAAGACTCTGAGGGTGGACGAGGAATCTATATCTGCTCCGGATCACGTAATGTCTTTTAAAAAGACTAAACCTCCTCACAAGGTGTTTGGCAATCACCCTGAGTTTCAGGACATTGTTCAGAGGCATAGGGATCGACCAGATAAATGGTTCACAGGACAAAAGCCTATGGAGTTGAAATATCCCTTTGCTCCTGCTTTAAGGAAAGATTGGCTACAGTCTCCTTCAGTGGATCCCCCTGTATCGTGCCTCGCATCCAAAACGCTTCTATCCTTGTCTGATAGTTCCTTAGTCAAAATCCCACTAACCGTCAAATTGACAACCTTGCTCGGTCAGTTTGAGGCCTCCGGAGCAGCGCTCTTTCCATCCTTTGCTGCGACCTGGGTGGCTAAGGCTATGGTCGCTTGGGAAGAGACTTTAGCCGCAGTAATTCAGGACAGTAATCTTCCCCCGGAGGCAGCAACCCTCGCTAGTCAGATATCTCAGCCGGGAGATTGGCGTAAGCGCTTCCTTAGATGCGGCCAATTGCGCAGCACAGGCGGCAGCAAACGCTATCACCATCAGGAAGATGCTGTGGCTCAGAGACTGGCGAGCGGATTCTGCTTCCAAAAGGTCTTTAACCTCTCTGCCTTACCAGAGCGGTCGTTTATTTGGAGAAAAACTGGATCAACTTATCTCCAACGCTACTGGAGGGAAGAGTAAATTCCTTCCGCAGCAAAGGACCATTCGGCCGATTCGGAGTCAACAGCAGGTTCGGACCCGGCCTTTTTGCAGCAATACCAGCCGGTCCTCTGCAACCGTCTCTTCCTTTTTCAGGGCGACCCCAGCGTAGGGACAGAGGTTCCCAGGTCAGATATAGGCCCGATCGATCGTTCCTGGAAGAGCAGGTCAAAACAGTCTGGATCCAAGGGAACCAGATCCTATAGTACCTCGACGCAATGACACGTTAACGGTATCCGATAAACACCAACAAAGTAGGCGGCCGTCTACTTTCGTTCCGCCAAGCCTGGCTCTCGGTCATTCACGACGAGTGGGTCAGGGAGCTGTTGTCTTCTGGATAAAAAATAGAGTTTTCTTCTCCTCCCCGACACATTTTTTCCTGTCTTCTCCTCCCAAAACAAGGGCAACAGTTTTTTTCCAAGCCATAGATGCGCTCCGAAGGGACTGAATCATTATTCCGGTACCTCAAGACGAAAGGTTCAAGGGCTTTTACTCGAACCTATTTGTGGTTCCGAAGAAAGGCGTATCAGCGCGGCCCATACTAGACCTAAAACTGTTAAACAAGTCTGTCAGAGTGCGATGTTTCAGAATGGAGTCTCTCTGCTCTATCATCGCCTCGATGGAAAAAGGGGAATTCTTAGCATCCATCGACATCCAGGATGCTTACCTTCACATCCCAATTTTTCCCCCTCACCAAAGATTCCGACGCTTTGCACCTTCTTCTCATGGTGCAAAGACCGTGGACGATCTCCTCTTGTGTTCTCCATTCCTTCCATTTTGGATTTTGTGCAAACCGGATTGGAGTCAGGTCTTGCGCTTAGCTCACTCAAGGGACAGATTTCAGCCTTATCCATTCTGTTCCAACGCAGGATTGCCACCAGATTACAGGTGAAGACATTCAGGGAGTTTCCCATGTGGCGCCTCCCTATAAAATGCTTTTGGAACCATGGGACCTTAACTTGGTTCTCGGAGTTTTACAGGAGGTTCCTTTTGAACCACTGCAGGACGTATCGCTAACCTTCCTTTCTTGGAAGGTGGTTTTCCAAGTCGCGATCACGTCAACCAGGCGGGTCTTGGAGTTGGCGGCCCTGTCCTGCCGACCTCCGTTCCTGATTTTCCATCAAGACAAGGTAGTTTTGAGGACATCCTCATCTTTTCTGTCAAAAGTTGTTTTCTCTTTCATCACAACGAGGATATTGTTTTGCCTTCATTCTGTCCAGCACCAGTCCATCCTATCGAGAAAGCTCTTCACACTCTAGATGTGGTTAGAGCTCTTGGAAAGTATGTCTCGCAGACGGCGTCTTTCCGCAAGTCAGATGCCCTGTTCGTGCTTCCGGAGGGGCATAGGAAGGGCCTAGCCGCTTCAAAGGCCACAATAGCCAAGTGGATTCGCTCGGCTATTCGAGTCCTACCGTGTCAGGGGCGAACCTGTCCCAGCAGGGATTAAGGCGCACTCCACTCGGTCAGTGGTTGCCTCTTGGGCCATTCGGCACCAAGTGTCAACAGAACAAGCCTGCAAAGCTGCGACTTGGTCCAGCTTGCATACTTTTATGAAACACTACAACATACATTCTCAGGCCTCTGCAGATGCAGCTCTTGGCAGGTGAATTCTGCAATTGACAGTACCACATCTGTAATTTCGTAGTACATGGGGTATTAGCAGTTGTGTTGCTCCTCACCAAGGGACTGCTTTAGGACATCCCATGGTCCTTTGTCCCCCAATGAGGAGTAGGAGAAATAGGGATTTTTGTGTACTCACCGTAAAATCCTTTTCTCCAAGCCAATCATTGGGGGACACAGAACCCACCCTGTTAACGGCTTGTATCCGTTCTTAGTTTTGACATAGTTTATTCTTGTTAATTGTTAGAAGCTCCTACTGCTTTGTTACTGAACTGGTTCAATTTGAGCCAGCAAGAGGGTGTATACTGCAGAGGAGGAGGTAATCTTTCTATGTTCACTTAGTGTCCTCCTAGTGGCAGCAGCATAACACCCATGTTCCTGTGTCCCCCAATGATTTGTGAGTACACAAAAATCCCTATTTTTTTTATTTTAACAAGGGTATCAGGAGAAAATGGACCACAAAATTTGTTGTGCAATTTCTCCTGAGTATGCAAATACCCTATATGTGGGGAAAAGCCACTGTTTGAGTGCATAGCAGGGCTCAGAAGGGAGGGAGCACCATTTGACTTTTTGAGCGCAAAATTGTCTAGAATCAGTGGTGGCACCATGTCGCGTTTGGAGACCCTTGATGTACCTAAGCAATGGAAACCACCCAATATTAACCCCAATGCACCCCTAACCCTAATCCCAACCCTATCACAGTGATCAAAATGAACCAATAGAAAAAGTTTCCTATTGGTGCCGGCTGGCAGATCTCTTCGGGCGCACTGCGCATGCGCCCGCCATTTTCTCCCGGAAGAAGACGCTAGCGGCCTGGGGAACTTCAAGGGGGGTTGCAGGGACAACCGAAGTACCGGGGAGGGGGATCGGGTGACCCTATGTCTCTTTCCTCTGATGTGCGATCACATCAGAGGAGATAGAAATTAAATGGAAAATCTGACTTTTTTTGCGGTTGCCGTTTTACCGTTTGTCATGTACCCGTTTCTCAGCACGTGACTTGGGGTTGCGCCTGCAAGGCTTAATCTATCTCCTCTCCCTCAGTCCAGCATTCAACCGCTGTTCTATGCTGCAATGGGAGCATAAATCACAGACCACGAACCCCTCTCATATACGCTGCCACCACTCACCACATGGGCGGATCCCGGAGATATTACTACTACTACTGTCTGCCAATCACCAGAATCACACTGTAAGGCTATGGATTCTTTAGAGCATACAAGGTTCAAACTTACTAAAGTTTTAAGCTTTAATAGAAAAAATACAGTGCTTACAATAAAAAGATATAAAAAAATGGAAATATAATATCGACATACAAATATGCAAAAACAGTGATAAAATAAAAGGGAGAAAACTTACAGAAACATCGAACTTTGCATTCTGGTATTCTGTCCCTGAGGGAGGGAGAAATATGAAATGGAACACATCAGCCTAGCTGCCCCTCATTGTGAACAGCTTTCTGTGTGTAAAGGCCTAATTTATAGATTTAGTCTGGAGATCGGATTTCTAGACCAACCTCTCATGTTAATTTTATAATTCTTGGTTTGTGACTGGATCATGGCGACTTTACCCATGAATACATTATTTTCTTCTGAACCGTATTTGTGTGATCTTTCTCATGGATAGTGTCAGGCTGTAATTGGCACCTCTCTTCAAGAGTCAGAAGGGTGTGAAATGTTTCCACTTTGTATGTTCTTAGCAAGGCCCCCTGGAAAGACTGGAGACAGGAGGACTACCTTTCTCAGGATAACATATGTTGGGACCATTGTGAGACCTGCAGCCTAGAACAAATGTTAATTAGGCTAGTTTCACACTAGCGTATGGAGGAGTGTTATGAATGGGTCACCGAAGAGAAAAAAACAAAACAAGCTGAGTCCCAGAAAAAACAGAGAGGTTGGTAACTATGCAGATTGCAGATCCCTGATCCTAACCACACAACTAGCAGCAGCCGTGGAGCGTTCCTACGATGATCCTAGACGCCTCGCCACCGCCGGAGGACTAAATAAGCCTAAAGGGGAAAACTATCTGCCCCAGAGCAGACCCCAAAGGAAAGACAGCCCCCACACATGTATTGACGGTGAAACAAGATGAAAACACAAACACAGGCAGGAAAATAGGCTAAGCAAGAAAGACACTGTCTGCAATCTGCCAAAAACCCTACAAAAATAATGTCCAACACTTCTGATAACAAAATTAACCCTGAAGTCACTAGACTTCTCCCACTATATCAGCACTCTGAAATATTCTGAGACAGAGCAAAAAGAGGCCAATCTAATAGGGGACAAAAGCAAATTGGCAAATACAGATAAATGAGTGGAAATTCAGCACAGCACCAGCCGGGGCTGACTGACCACACAAAAAACTGAATAGACCAACAAAATCAAGTGTGAACATTAGCAGAAAAAATTAGCTTTAGATGACTGGAACAGAGCTGAAAACCAAGACCTGACAAGCCAGAAGGAATCACCAGCACCAGAATAGGGCGTCGGCTGACTTAAATCCAGTCTGAGATTCCTGAGGTCCAATCGTCATCCTCCTTATCAGGTGGCAGATCTCTACTGATTAAATCAGCCTCACTACCTCCTGTTACCACCAGAGGGAGCCTGCAAGGAGAACTCACAACTGGTAGACCAGAAAATGAACTCACAACAGTACCCCCCCCTTGAGGCAGAGACCCAAGAATTATTCTCCTGGCCATAACCCTTCCATTTGACCAAATACTGGAGTCTCCGTCTAACCAAACGATAATCCAATATTTTCTCTACCTCATATTCCACGTTGCCTTCAACCAACACAGGGTCAGGAGGTGCTGCCATAGGAACCACTGGCTCAACAAACCTCTTCAACAGAGATTTGTGAAATACATTATGAATCTTGAACGTAACTGGAAGAGCCAATCGAAAAGAAACAGGATTATGAATCTCCAAAATCTTAGAAGGTCCAATAAATCTTGGCTTAAATTTTGGAGATGCAACCTTCATAGGAAGGTTCTTAGACGACAACCAAACCATATCACCCACTTTAAACCGGGGACCAATGGTCCTATGCCGGTTGGAAAATCGCTGGGCCTTTTCCTGAGAGAGTGACAACTTATCCACCACTTGGTCCCATATCTGCTGCATTCTCTCAACCACAGTGTCCACACCTGGGCAGGACGAAGATTCCACTTGCCCTGAAAAGAATCGAGGATGAAACCCAAAATTACAGAAAAAGGGTGACATCAAAGTTGCAGAACTATCTCTATTGTTCAACGCGAATTCGGCCAAGGGCAAAAATGAGACCCAATCATCCTCATCAGCAGATATAAAACATCTTAAATAAGACTCCAATGTCTGGTTTGTTCTCTCGGTCTGTCCATTGGTCTGGGGATGAAACGCGGAGGAGAAGGATAACTGAATTCCCAGATTGAAACAAAAGGCTTTCCAGAATCTGGAAACAAACTGGACTCCTCTGTCGGGCACAGTGTTCTCAGGAATCCCATGTAACCGAACCACCTGTTGTAAAAACAAGGGCACCAACTCAGCGGAAGATGGCAATTTTGGGAGTGGTACAAGATGGACCATCTTAGAGAATCTATCACAAATCACCCAGATAACAGTCATTCTCTGAGAGACAGGAAGATCAGAAATAAAATCCATTGAGATATGGGTCCATGGCCTCTTGGGCACCGGCAGGGGCATCAGAAACCCACTAGAATGAGAACAGGGTTTAGACCGAGAACAAGTCCCACAGGACTGTACAAAATTCCTGAAATCACGAGATAAGGCAGGCCACCAAAATGACCGACTCACCAAATCTCTAGTATGAAAAATACCTGGATGACCAGCCAATGTGGAGCAATGAATTTCAGACATCACTCTCTTTCTCCTCTGGTCAGGAACATACAATTTTCCCATAGGGCAACGCTCAGGTTTATCCTCCTGAAATTCCTCCAGACGAAATGGCAGAAAGAACTACCTCCTCACCTAGGATGGTAGTAGGCTCGGTCACATTAAGAGAATCGGCAAAGAAACTCCTAGTAAGGGCGTCTGCCTTAACATTCTTAGTGCCCGGAAGAAAAGAGACCACAAAATTAAAACGCGTGAAAAACATGGCCCATCTAGCCTATCTAGGATTCAAGCGTTTGGTTGACTCCAGATAAATCAAATTTTTGTGATCGGTGAGGACCACAACTTGATGTCTAGCTCCCCCCAACCAATGTCTCCACTCCTCAAATGCCCATTTCATGACCAACAATTCCCGATTCCCCACGTCATAGTTGCGTTCAGATAGGGAGTACTTTCGAGAAAAGAAGGCACAGGGATTCATCTTAGAAGTCACAGGGTCCTTTTGGGACAAAACAGCTCCTGCACCAATCTCAGAAGCATCTACCTCCACCTGAAATGGAAGTGAAACATCAGGTTGCCGTAAAACTGGAGCTGAAGTAAATCTCCACGTAAGCTCCTGAAATGCTGAGACAGCCTCAGGAGACCAGTTCAGCACATCAGCGCCCTTCTTGGTCAGATCAGTCAGTGGTTTTACAATACCAGAAAAATTACCTATAATTTTACGATAGAAATTAGCAAAACCCAAAAACTTCTGGAGGGCCTTCAAAGAAGTAGGCTGAACCCAATCATAGATGGCCTGTATCTTGGCCGGGTCCATTTCAATAGTCGACGGAGACCAGATAAATCCCAAAAATGAAATCCTCTGTACACCAAAGAGGCATTTCGATCCCTTAACAAACAGGGAATTCTCCCTCAAAATACGGAACACAGTCCGGACGTGTTCCACATGAGAATCCCAATCACTAGAAAAGATCAAAATATCATCCAGATAGATGATCAAAAAAACTTATCCACAAAATCACGGAAAATATCATTCATAAAGGACTGGAAGACAGAAGGGGCATTAGTGAGCCCAAAAGGCATCACCAGGTACTCAAAATGTCCCTCCGGAGTATTAAACGCCGTCTTCCATTCATCCCCGTGCTTGATGCGAATAAAATTATACGCCCCCCTGAGGTCAAGCTTAGTAAACCAGCAGGCACTCTTAACTCTGGAGAATAAATCAGACATCAGAGGTAATGGGTACTGATATTTAACTGTCATCTTGTTAAGGGAACGCTAATCAATACACGGTCTTAATGAACCATCTTTCTTGGCCACAAAAAAAAGCCCCAGCACCTAAAGGTGATGAGGATGGTCTAATATGACCCTTCTCCAACGACTCCTTAATATAGGATCGCATAGCATCATGTTCGGGTACTGATAAGTTGAAAAGCCGACCCTTGGGAAATTTACACCCAGGCATCAACTCAATTGCACAGTCATAACTCCTATGAGGAGGCAAAGATGCAGACTTACTCTCACTAAATACATCAGAAAAATTGGCCAGATAATCAGGAATATCATGAGACTGAGGAGAGGTGGAGAAAACAGGAGCGTCCTTAAGAACACACTGACAACCCCAACTCACCACAGACCCAGATTTCCAATCCAAAACTGGATTATGAGTTTGCAACCAGGGAAAACCCAGAACAATAGTATCATGCAAATTATGCAGCACCAGAAATTTACAATTTACTTGGTGGTCTGGGGTAACTCGCATTATCACCTGGGTGCAAAACTGGGGTTTATTCTCCGCCAAAGGAGTAGCATCAATACCCCTCAAAGGAATAGGCATCTGCAGAGGTGTCATGGACAAACCACAACGTTTAGCAAAGTCCAAATCCATCAGATTCAACGCTGCTCCTGAATCCACAAAAGCCTTAGTGGAAAACGTGGATAAGAAGCAGATCAGAGTAATTGCCAAAAGGAACTTAGGTTGTACAGTGCCCACAGCAAATGTGTGTGCAAAGCATTTCTCTCGTTTAGAGCAGACAGAAATAGTATGAGAGGCGTCTCCACAGAAAAAACAAAGCTTATTACGCCTTCTAAACTCCTGATGTTGCGCCCTAGACAAAACCCCATCACATTGCAATAGGTTCAGACGTTTGTTCAAAAGGTGGCAGCACCTCCCGTGTAGTTTTACGTTCACGTAAGCGCCGATCAACTTGAATGGCTAATGACATAGAATCATCCAGACCAGAGGGAACAGGAAATCCCACCATAACCTCTTTTATGGTCTCTGATAAACCCTTCCGAAAGAGAGCTGCCAAATCACCATCATTCCATGTAGTAAGGACCGCCCACTTTCGGAATTTTTGACAGTATAACTCTGCAGAATCCTGACCCTGGTTTAATGCCAACAGTGTTCTCTCAGCTTGATCAACAGCATTAGGTTCATCATACAACAACCCCAAGGCTTGAAAAAATGCATCCACATTAGTCAGAATAGGATTTTCAGGTGTCCGAGAAAAAGCCCAATCCTGGGGATCGCCGCACAGCAAGGAGATGACAATTTTAACCTGCTGCGCAGAGCTCCCCGATGAGTTAGGCTTCAAGGCAAGAAATAATTTACAATTCTTAAAATTCAGAAATTTAGACCGATCCCCAGAAAACACATCAGGAGTAGGGATCTTAGGTTCAGCAGCATGTGGCTGAATGAGGTAGGTGGAAATTCCCTGCACTTCAGCAGCAAGTTGCTCCACACGATCAGACAATTGCTTAATCTCCATTAGGGAAAAAAATCCTCCTACGGCCCCAGAGAAAAAGAGGAAAAAATCCATAAAAAATTCTGAAACTTTTTTTTTTAACAACCTTTATCTGCTTTTGAGTACCCTAGAATCTGCGAAATGGCTGGTGATTCTGTTATGAATGGGTCACCGAGGAGAAAAAAACAAAACAAGCTGAGTCCCAGAAAAACCAGAGAGGTTGGTAACTATGCAGATTGCAGATCCCTGATCCTAACCACACAACTAGCAGCAGCCGTGGAGCATTCCTATGATGATCCTAGATGCCTCGTCACCGCCGGAGGACTAAATAAGCCTAAAGCAAGAAAGGGGTAAACTGCCCCAGAGCAGACCCCAAAGGAAAGACAGCCCCCACACATGTATTGATGGTGAAACAAGATGAAAACACAAACACAGGCAGGAAAATAGGCTGAGCAAATGATGGGGCCCAAACTAACTAGAAAGGACAGGAAAGGAAAGACACTGTCTGCAATCTGCCAAAAACCCTACAAAAATAATGTCCAACACTTCTGATAACAAAATTAACCCTGAAGTCACTAGACTTCTCCCACTATATCTGCACTCTGAAATATTCTGAGACAGAGCAAAAAGAGGCCAATCTAATAGGGGACAAAAAGCAAATTGACAAATACAGATAAGAGTGGAAATTCAGCACAGCCCCAGCCGGGGCTGGCTGACCACACAAAAACTGAATAGACCAACAAAATCAAGTGTGAACATTAGCAGAAAAACTTAGCTTTAGATGACTGGAACAGAGCTGAAAACCAAGACCTGACAAGCCAGAAGGAATCACCAGCACCAGAATAGGGGGTCGGCTGACTTAAATCCAGTCTGAAATTCCTGAGGTCCAATCGTCATCCTCATTATCAGGTGGCAGATCTCTACTGATTAAATCAGCCTCACTACCTCCTGTTACCACCAGAGGGAGCCTGGAAGGAGAACTCACAACTGGTAGACCAGAAAATGAACTCACAACAGAGGAGCTGCGAAGGGATGCAAACTTCCTCCGTGAAGATCCGCCCCCTGCTTCGCCTCCTCTGTTCAGCCCCGCCTCTGTTGGCATGCGGCCTGCGTACCTTATCTTTAGTATTAGGTATTCAGGCCGTGCCGATGAATGCAGATGCCTCCGCATGCGTCTTTTTGACGGTGCGGCGAGCGCACCAAAATGCAACACGTTGCATTTGGCGCAGGACTAACCATGGGGGCTGGACTAACCATTATCGTTTGCAAACTTACCAGGGTGTCTTGCAACTTTCCCAGAATACATTGTGAATGGAGGGAAAAAATAGAAGCAAAAGTAAAAAAGAATAACCCGGCGGTTATGACTCTGGCCACTAGATGGAGCCAGAAACAATGAAAACATTAAATCTATGGATGAAACTGAACATTTTGAATATTCACTAGTAATATTATCAGATAGACAATCAAACATTATGAATTAAGTGTCGGAGACAGAATACTTCCCGTCTGGCATCAACGGATGTCACTATTCTTATTCTTCGAAGACAACAATAGGACCAGCTCAGTTACTGGTCTGGAGAATGTCTTAAGTTCATTTCCTTTGGGCATCCTAAGTTGGACTTTGCGGACATTGCCATCTTTACTCGGGAATGTTGCAGTCACTAGTCCAAGTGGCCACTGGTTTCGATGGGCCTGACAGTCTTTCCAAAGGACGCGGTCACCAATCCTCAGATTAGGCCTGGTAAATCGCCACTTCGTCTGTGGCTGCAGGGTAGACAAATACTGTTTGCGCCACCTGTCCCAGAATGTATTGACAAGACTTTGTACATGTGTCCATTGGCGCTTGTAGAGGTCCTTAGCGTCAAATCCTCCTGGAGGGGCATTGGATAGTCCTGTTTTTTGAGTGAGGAGAGTAGCTGGAGTCATTGTATGAAGTGTAGACACTTGGGCGGATTTCAGCATCTGAGTCCTCTCCTACTAGTTCAAAGGTGTCTGGACAACGTTCCTCAGTGTACAATAGTTTTGGTCCTGAGAGCCATGTTGTGCTTCCTAGTCGACTTGCATCAACTGCTCTAGTTGCGTGATCTGCAGGATTTTGGTCCTTGGGAATGTAATGCCACTGATTTGGATGAACTGATCTCCTAATTCATAGCACTCTGTTGTTGACATAAACGTAGATTCTTCTAGTTTCATTGTGGATATATCCAAGGACTACTTTGCTGTCCGAGTAGAACTTGGCCTGTGTCAGGTCGCTGTCCATCTCGGATGCGATGAACTCTGCTTACTCGACGGCTAAAACTGCAACACAAAGTTCTAACCTTGGTTATGGTGTGCTCTGGTTGTGAAGCAAGTTTGGCCTTCCCCATAATGAATCCAATGTAGCTCTGACATTTGGAGTCTACAGTTTTGAGATAGGCAACTGCGGCAATTGCTTTGACAGAAGCATCTGCAAATACATACAGTCTTTGGCTTTGTATTTCTGTAGATGGCACAGGGGTGTATGGTCTTGGAACATTCAGGATGGAGAGGGCTGCTAAAGAGTTCTTCCATACTTCCCACTGGATTCTCTTATCAGGTGGCAGAGGTGCACCTTAGTCAGATATTTCCTTAGTTAAGTCTCTTAGTTTGGCTTTGCCTTGTATGATAACAGGAGCTGCAAGCCCCAAGGGATCGTACAGACTGTTGATGGTAGACAGGGCACCTCTGCGTGTGAAAGGCTTTTCTTTCTCTTCCTGGCTGACCTGAAAGGTAAAAATGTCTGACCGTAGATTCCAGAGAAACCTAAGGCTGCGTTGCATTGGTGTGGGGTCAGACCCCAGGCCCAGGTCTCTGAGACTGTTACACAAGTCTTGTGAAGGGAATGCTTTCATGAGTTTTTGGCTGTTTGAGGCTATTTTGTGAAGCCTGAGGTTAGAGCAAGCAAGCATCTCTTGGGCTCTCCTGAGAAGACTGATGGCAGTCTCATTTGAAAGCATGGCTTTCAGACAGTCATCAACATAAAAGTCTTTTTCTATGAATTGTCTGACATCTGATCCGTACTCTGTTTCTCCTTCTTGAGCTGACCTTTTGAGACCATAAATGGCGACTGCAGGAGAAGGACTATTGCCAAAGATGTGCACTCTCATGCGATACTCTGTGACCTCTTTAGTAGGATTATTGTCTCTGTACCAGAAGAATCTTAGGAAGTTCCTGTCTCTCTCTCACAAGGAAACAATGGAACATTTACTGGGTGTCAGCGATGAAGGCAATGGAATCCTTACGGAAGCGCGTATGTACTCCCAGCAGTTTGTTATTGAGGTCTGGTCCTGTCAGTAGAACTTCATTCAGGGAGACATCCTCAAACATAGCACTGGAGTCAAGCACCACTCTAATCTGGCCCGGTTTCTTAGGGTGGTATACTCCAAGCATGAGTAGGAACCAGCATTCTTCAGAGTCTTTGAGAGTGGGAGCTAGTTCTGCATGGCAGTTCTAAAATATCTTTGACATGCAGGAGAAAAAGTGATCTTTCATCTCTGGTTTCTTCTGCAGATTATGTTTAAGGGAGGAGAAACGTTTTAATGCCTGATTTCTGTTGTTTGGTAGACGTGTGTGCGTTCTGAAGGGGAGAGGTGTGACCCAGCTGTTGGTCTCATCTTTTACAAGTCCCTTGTCCATTACCTCTAGGAACAACTTGTCCTCTACCGACATTGCTACTTGGTTGTCTTAGTTCTCTGTAAGACAGTGCACCCCAACTGATCCTCATAGCTTCCTGATACCATACTGCTGTCGTGAGTAAAGTCTATTAAATGATTGGGCAGTTGGATTCTGTGTGGTAGTTCTTTGACATGGAACTCGTTGTTACAAGGTTGAAACAGAGATGGGCGTCCTTTCTCCAATGTATTTGTTAGCATACTTGTCACAGAAGATGGGGCGTGCAAATGTCCCAAGCATACGTTTCCTATTATGACCCATCCTAGGTCTAGCCTTTGGGCATAGGGAGCATCGTGGAGTCCATTGATGTGACTTCTCACTTTATGAACCTGTAGGATATCTCTTCCCAACAGCAGTATTATCTGTGCCTGATGGTCGAGTTCCGGTATAAGGTGTGCTATGCGTTTTAAGTGAGCATGATGGATTGCCACATCTGGTGTAGGGATTTCAGATCTGTTGTGTGGGATCTGATTACACTCGATGATTGTAGGTAGTGGTAGGCAGAATTGTCCGTCTAAGGACTCAATTTGGTAGTCAGTGGCTTTCCTGCATGCTGTTGTCACAGTACCTGCACATATCTTTAATGAGAAAGGAGTGCTTTGTCCTTTGATGTTGAATAGGTCAAAGAATGTCGATCTAGCCAGGAATCAATTTCTTTGATCATCCAAGATAGCATACAGTCTGACAGATTTGTCTCTATGGTCCTTTGGGTACACTCTGATGAGGCATATTTTAGAACAGGACCTACTGTCTATTGTCCCTTTACAGACTTCAGTACATTGTGAAGTGATCTCTGGCGTAGCTGCATCAGTGCTACTTTCCTCCCCACCATGCTCACTGTCAGCTGGCGTGTTTTGCGCACTCCATGGAGCTGGGCCAGGGAGTAGGGCAGTGTTATGACCTGTGGTGCCACATTCTGTGCATTTTACACTGTCCTTACAATCCTTGGCAAGATGAGTGGTGGATGAGCAGCACTTGTAGCAGATACCGTTCTCTTTCAGGAAGCTACTGCGATCCGGCATAGATTTTCCTCCGAAGGCTCTGCATTTCAGGAGAGGATGAGGCTTCTGATGAAGCGGCCACTGCTTGTCAGGGTCCTGCACCTTTATCTCTGATTGAGAACGGCCGGCAGACCTGTAATTGGAACTTGGAGAAGAAACATAAGTCTTGTGCACTGCCACAGATGATCTGCGTGAGTTTGCAGCTGGTGGTGATGCGGCATATGACATTGCAAAGTCAAAGCTGGGATCATTTCTGATTGTCACTTGTTTGTGTATAAAGTCTACAAAAACGGAGAAGGGAGGGAATGGAACACTGTGTTTGTATTTCCACGTGTGAGCCACCTCTCCTGTAGATTGTAGGGCAACTTTTGGACTATAGGGTTAACACCTTTTGCTGTGTCAAGGTATGCAAGTCCTTGTAGGTCACCTCACATTTGGCAACTAGGACCTCCTTTAGCAGGTCACTTAGCTCTCAAGTTTTGGGAGACCTTTGTTAGATATTTTAGGAAAATCATGGATTCTTTTGAACAAGGCTCTCTATGACCTCTGCTGAGCCGTGTCACTCATCCAGCCTCTTCCAGATCTCTTTGAGGCTGATTTGAGGGTGGTTTATATTAATGTCTCTGAACCTTACTGCGTGTTTGACTGACTCTTCTCCTAGGTATTTGACTAAGAGGTCTTTCTCTTCCCTGTGTTGTAGCCCCAAGTCTCTAGTGACATTTTGGAAGGAAGCTTTCCAAGCTCTATAACCTTCAGCGTGGTCAGTGAATTTTATGAGTCCCTTGGCAACCAGATCACGTCGTGTGAAGAACTTAGCAAATTCTTTTGTGAACCGGTTGTCAGCAGAGTATACTGGTGATGGGTCATCCTGATAGTGATGTGAGGTGCGTTCATACTTGTTAGTATCCTCAGGGTGGCGCCTGCCGGTGTCATATTGCTTCGGTCTGATGTGTGGTGTGTCAGCAAGGTGATTCACGTTGGTTACCTGGCAAGGGGCAAGGTAGTCATTAGCTGAATTGTTTTGTTCCACGTTTTTCTGGAGCTGAGCCTCATGATGACTCTCACTCGCTTCACTGGATGTGTCGTGTTCTTGGTTATAGTTTAGATCAGGAAGTTCATTTACATACTGAGATGTGCGTTGTGAATCTTGCAGTGGCAATTTCAGACTTGATGCACTGCTACGGCTATGCAGCTCAGGGTTGTGCGCGGCTTCTAGTGATTCTGCCTCAGCTAGTGCTGCAGCAGTCTCTCTTTTTGCTGCTAAGCTCTCTAAGGCGGCATCCACGCGTGCCTTCTCTAACTGCGTCCTGCTCTCTAGGTCAGCTCTCTCTAATTTAAGTTGCATCTCTTGATCAGCAAAGCTTGCTTGTATTTTGGCGGCCTCGGCATTTGCGTAGGCAATGGCGACCGCACTGCTGATGGATACAGTCTTTGAGGAGACAGATGTAGCAGATTTTGACCTGTGTGATTTGTGGGACATGGTCTCTTGGAGGGATGCTTGGCTGTGCAGAGTTTGCTGTAGCTGTATTAGTCTCTGTGTAGCTGGTGACTTGAATCTCACTAGATGGATTTCTGCAGTTTCACTAGTTCCTGCAAGCTGGATGAAGGGCTGTCTTTTCCCTGAATTGCACTAGCTAGACGGCGCGGCGCTGTGTAACTGGCGGAGTTTAGTGTCATCTGCAAAGATTGAAATTTTGGAGTTTTAAAATTATTTTTCATGCTGGTGTTATAAAGTATTCTAATTTACTGACATAATTGTTTTTGGGTTTTCATTGGCTGTAAGCCATTGTTCTGTCCTCACTAATTGAAGCAGACTTCATGTAGCTTAAACAGGCAGCTAAACTGCTATACCGTGGTCCAATAAGGAGACTAGGTTGAATCTATATTTTATTGAACGTGGTGGTATATTGATGCGGTGAAACTACAAATAAAACATATACATACACTGAGTCAATACAGGGTACATCAGGGATACATAACATACATAACACATTAAGAATCAACATCTGCACTTTTAGCTGATGAGGGGGAAACTAACTGAGCAGGCTGATCTGAGACAGGAATTAGACACAGGAAGCATGTTTTCTTACCAGCGATGCTGACACAAGGGGAGGAGAGGAATGAGATGCTTCCAGAATGCAGGCAGAGAGAAAATCGCAAAATGGGGGCTGGACTAAGCATGATCCTTTGCAAACTTACCAGGGTGCCTTGCAACTTTCCCCCAATACATTGTGAACGGAGGGAAAAAATAGAAGCAAAAATGAAAGTAAAATAGAATAACACTGCAGTTATGACTCTGGCCACTAGATGGAGCCAGAAACAATGAAAGCATTAAATCTATGGAAGAAACTAAACATTTTGAATATTCACTAGTAATATTATCAGATAGACAATCAAACATTATGAATTAAGTGTCGGAGACAGAACAGCCATAATCATCAACATTAACTGAAATAAACACTTGAAATAGATTACTCTGTATAATATGAGTTTCACGTTTTATATTGAAGAACTGAAATAAATTAACTTTTTGAAGATATTCTAATTTTGTGAGAAGCACCTATATATTGTTTTAATAAATATGGCCAGGTTATCATAACCAATGCAACATCCTATTAAATTGTTTTTTTTTTTTCGTGCAGAATCTTCTGGCTTGGAGCTATCAGAAGGTGAGTGTCAGTAATTTGCAGATCACTTAGTACAGGGTAGAGTAGGTAAATGCCTTTGGGTATGATCAATGATTGAGTACAGAACTCATGCTGCTGATTGTTAATGGTTACAGAGCAGTAACAGTTGATATTTTTTAGAAGCAATCATAACACACACAAAAAATCTGTGACTTAATACAGTCGTTTGCATTCATCAAGGTGTTTCTACTGTAAATTCCTGTCTTTAAACTGTTGATCAAACCTGCATTAAATGTGCAACACATTTTTAATTGCTCAGAAATAATTAAAAAAATGGCAAATTTGTTGGAAAGCTCACCAACTACTCTTTACACTTTGATGTAAAACATGCCAGAATTAGGATGAATTTACACTGGCTAATTGTCAGCAACAAGCATTCCTGGGAAGATTCCTCCCGATAATCGACTAGTATAAAGAGGCAGCCAATCAATCAATGCATGAGCATTTACATTAGCCCCTTTCTGACATCTGACATACTATCCCGTCCATGTGCCCCGGCACAATTTGACCATGGATGGGATGGTACGTCATGGCGATCGGCGGCGCTCACGGGGAGAGCGCAGCTGATCGCAGTCGGGTGTCAGCTGATTCTCACAGCTGACAGCCGGCACTAAACTAAGTGCCAGGAGCGGTCACAGATCGCACCTTAACCCCCGGAACACTGCGATCAACAAGATCTCAGCATTCCGGTGCTGGCAGAAGGGCTGAGAGCTCCCCTGCCTTTGGATCGGAGACCCCGTGGCATGATGTGTGTTCCCGATCGCTCCCTTGGGGTAAACTAATGTCAGGATATCCGGGTTACCAGAACTGAGAAACTTCCTGGTCATGCGCAGTGCATGTCAGGAAGTCTCACAGGTCAGTGTGCATAGAGTGCAGCGCTGGCAGCTTATATGGCCTGCAGATGCTGCTTCATCTGCATGCTATAGAAGCTATCAGCCTGCAAAAAATGCGTGTTCCATAGTGGAACTAAGAGTAAAAAAAAAAATAAAAATTTTTAAATAATTGTAAAAATATAATAGTAATACCATAAATATTCTATCATTAAATCAATATTTGAATAAAAAAATCTAAACAAAAGTACACATATTTGGTAACGACCTGACCTATAAACTTGTCCCACTAGTTAACCCAGTTAGTGAACACCATAAAAAAAACAAAAACAATGCTTTATCATCATATCACCAAGCAAAAAGTGGAATAAAATGCAATCAAAAAGTCGGATATAAATAAACATGGTACCGCTGAAAACGTCATCTTGTCCCGCAAAAAATGAACCGCCATACAGTGTCATCAGCAAAAAAATAAAAAAGTTATAGCTGTCAGAATAAAGTGATGCAAAACCAATTATTTTTTTCAGTAAGGCTGGTTTCACATTAGCGCATTTTCAGCGCGCGCACGGCCGGGGGTAGCTCCGCTCCCGAGCCGGCTCTCTGCCCGGCGTGCCCGCCCCTTCCTTGTAGCGCCGCCTCCTAGCGCACAGCGGCGCCTGCGATCGGCGCACCCTATCTTTAGCATAGGGTGCGCAGATCGTGCGCAGGCCGTGCGCTAGTTGCGCTTTGACCTGCGCTGCGCACTTTTGACGGTGCGCCGTGCGCGCCAAAATCCGAAAAGTTTGATTTTGGCGCGCACGGCGCACCGTCAAAAGTGCGCAGCACAGGTCAAAGTGCAACTAGCGCACGGCCTGCGCACGATCTGCGCACCCTATGCTAAAGATAGGGTGCGCCGATCGCAGGCGCCGCTGTCCGCTAGTAGGCGGCGATACAAGCAAGGGGCGGGCACGCCGGGCAGAGAGCCGGCTCGGGGGCGGAGCTACCCCCGGCCGTGCGCGCGCTGAAAATGCGCTAATGTGAAACCAGCCTTAGATAGTTTTTATTACACTAAAGTGCCAAAACGTAAAAAAAGATAAAAACTGTCTTACCAATTTTAACACAACGCTGAATGGTGTAAACCCCCCCCAAAAAAAAAAAAAAAAAAAGAAATTCATGAATTGCTGGTTTTTGCTCTTTCTGCCTCCCAAAAATCGGAATAGAAAGCAATCAAAAAATGTCATGTGCCCAAAAATTATACCAATAAAATGTCAGCTCGTCCCGCAAAAAAACAAGACCTCGCATGACTCTGTGGGCCAAAATATGGAAAAATTATAGCTCTCAAAATGTGATGATGCAAAAACTATTTTTTGCAATAAAAATTGTCTTTTAGCGTGTGACAGCACCCACTATAAACGCCTCTTTCACACATTTTGATATTTCCGGTACATCAGTGTCTTTGTGTGTAATACTTGCGGCACACGTGTGGCATTTGTGTGCTGCATCAGAGCCACACGGACGGACGCCGGGGAGGAAGCGTTGCAGTAAGCGCTGTTCCCCAGCACCGGGTGCTGAAAACGGCTCTCGTCATTCTCCCCTTCTCACGCCGATCTCGGGAAGAACTCATGCTGCTGAGGAGTGTTACATTTAACCCCTTAACGATCGCCGATAAGCCTATTAACGGTGGAAGTTAAGGGTACTTAAACCACAGCGCCGCTTTTTAACTGCGCTGAGGTTTAGGGTTATAGCACCCCCCAGCATCGGAATTTCTCCGGGGTCTCTGTTGCCCGGGTTAGCTGAGACCCCAGAGAACATGATTCGGGTCAGTTTTTACACACCCCGGAGTTGCGATCGCCATTTTTAACGTTATAACGCAAAAAAAGTCTGATTTTTCCATTTAATTTCTCTCTCCTCTGTTGTGATCGCACATCAGAGGAGAGAGAAATAGGGTCCCCCGATCACCCCCCCCCCCCTCCGGTACCTCCGTTGTCCCTGCAGGATCCCCTGAAGTCTCCCGGGCCGCCGGCATCTTCTTCCGGGAGAAAATGGTGGGCGCATGCGCAGTGTGATCGCCGAGATCTGCCTGTCGGCACCCAGCAACAATAGATTTTTTCCTATTGGTTCATTTTGATCACTGTGATAGACCCTATCACCGTGATCAAAATGAAAAAAATAGTAAATCAAACCCCCCTTTATCACCCCTTTAGTTAGGGATAAATAATAAAAAAATATTCCATTTTCCCACTAAGATTAGATTTGGGTTAGGGTTGGGGCATACTCAGGACAAATTGCACAACAACTTTTGGGGTCCAATTTCTCCTGTTACCCTTGGGAAATCGTCATTTGTAAGCCGGACATGTGCTGCTGAGAACAATGACAGTGTATTTGCACTGAACGATTGTATTTTGGATTTTCCTGTGCACATGGGAAGTGCAGTTTTGCCTGTCTAAATAGGCTATTAAACAACTGTCGTTCAACAAAATATAAACCACTTTTTGATGCTGGAGCTCCATGTTGGTAGATACAGGTGAACAGAATAGTACATCAGATCACAAATAATTTTGAGCATTTCATTAAAATATACAATGTTTAACCAAGTTGAGCCACTAATCAAGAACGGACCTGGCAGCCATTATCTTGAATTTTGCTTTATTTTTTAGCATTAATGGCACACTAAACATAGATGTGAATTTTCAAATAAATACAGTATAGTTTTCCTTTTTTTTTTTTTTTTAGTCTGCAGCTTGTCTGCATAGTCATAAAACTGTCCATCTTGTAGATATCCTGCAGAGAACACAGATCTTAACCCCCGGAGCCTGCATCAAAGTCAGGACCTGTAAGCTGTTCAAAACAGGTGACATGTCCCGTCTTTGATGCGGGCTCACCCCCGGGAGCCCTCATCAAAGCGGGGATACTGCCATTGGACATACAATTCCGTCCAATGGCAGTAAGGGGTTAATCTGCTAATTTCGTTCAGTCTTCAGTTGGTGACTAGGTGAAACCCTACCCTTTTATCAAATGGGCAGGACTTTTATCTTTTGTCCTATTGTACACAGGGCATAGCAGGGTATCTTCTGCTTCAGCCAGTTATCTTACAGCAAGACACAGGATAGTGTGGATGAAGTAGGAGATGTGACTCAGAATGTGTTTAGTGTTTCTTTGAGCATAAAGGATACTTCACACATAGCGATATCGCTGAAACGTCACAGGTTTTGTGACGCAACAGCAACCTCGCCAGTGATCTCGCTACGTGTGACACATAGCAGCGACCGGCCCCCTGCTGCGATATCGCTGATTGTGCTCGAATGTCCTAGGCCATTTTTTGTGTTTTTTCAACGCCCCCTCAGCTCCGGTTGGTGGTCTCAAATTAGGATCTTTGTAGCGTTTCCTTTTATAGGTCAGCTATCAATTATATACAATCATAACATTTAACACAGTGGTCCTCAAACTTTTTAAACAGGGGGCTGGTTCACGGTCCCTCAGACCATTGGAGGGCCAGAATATAGTTTAAAAGAAAACGATGAACAAATTCCTATGCACACAGCACATATCTTATTTTGAATCTAAAAAATAAAACCGGAACAAATACAATATTTAAAATGAAGAACAAGTAAAGTTAAATCAACGAACTTACCGGTATTTCAATGGCAACTATGCGCCTACTTTTGTGTAACGAGATGGTCAATGTCCGGTTCTATATTTGTCACTGCTAGTCGTAACAAGTGAAGCAATTTTTCTCTTTCTTGATATCATTGTTTCCTAGGAATTTCAAATTGCTATTAGTAAAATACCAATATATATACAGCGCTACAAAAACCATATACCAGCAAAAAATTGCCCACACAGAGACATACAGACTGCACTGCCCATCAGTGCAGTCTGATTAGTGCCCATCAGTGCAGCCTTGCCAGTCCATATAATTTCAGCCTCACCAGTGCCCATATTGGTGGAACTCAGCTTTTACCTCAGCCTCAGACTGGTGTGGTGCGAGAGTCCCCAATAGGCAGGTAAATCTCCCCCGTAGGCAGCATAATCCCCCATAGGCATCATAGTAATACCCCCATAGGCATCATAGTAGTCACCAATAGGCAGCATAATCCCCCATAGGCATCATAGTAGTCCCCAATAGGCAGCATAATCCCCCATAAGCATCATAGTAGTCCCCAATAGGCAGCATAATCCTCATAGACAGCATAATCCCCTATAGGCAGCATAGTTGTCCCCAATAGGCAGCATAGTAGTCCCCAATAGGCAGCATAGTAGTCCCCCATAGGCAGCATAGTAGTCCCCCATAGGCAGCATAGTAGTCCCCCATAGGCAGCATAGTAGTCCCCCATAGGCAGCATAGTAGTCCCCCATAGGCAGCATAGTAGTCCCCCATAGGCAGCATATTAGTCCCCAATAGGCAGCATAATCCCCCATAGGCATAGTAATCCTCGATAAGCATAGTAGTCCCCCATAGGCAGCATAGTAGTCCCCCATAGGCAGCATAGTAGTCCCCCATAGGCAGCATAGTAGTCCCCCATAGGCAGCATAGTAGTCCCCCATAGGCAGCATAGTAGTCCCCCATTGGCAGCATAATAGTCCTCCATAGGCAGCATAATAGTCCCCCATAGGCAGCATAATAGTCCCCCATAGGCAGCATAATAGTCCCCCTTAGGCAGCATAATCCCCCATAGGCATCATAATAGTCCCCCATAGGCATCATAATAGTCCCCCATAGGCATCATAGTAGTCCCCAATAGGCATCATAGTAGTCCCCAATAGGCAGCATAATCCCCTATAGGCAGCATAATAGTCCCCCTTAGGCAGCATAATCCCCCATAGGCATCATAGTAGTCCCCAATAGGCCGCATAGTAGTCCCCCATAGGCAGCATAGTAGTCCCCCATAGGCAGCATAGTAGTCCCCCATAGACAGCATAGTAGTCCCCATAGGCAGCATAATAGTCCCCAATAGGCAGCATAATCCCCAATAGGCAGCATAGTAGTCCCCAATAGGCAGCATAGTAGTCCCCCATAGGCAGCATAGTAGTCCCCCATAGGCAGCATAGTAGTCCCCCATAGGCAGCATAGTAGTCCCCCATAGGCAGCATAGTAGTCCCCCATAGGCAGCATAGTAGTCCCCCATAGGCAGCATAGTAGTCCCCCATAGGCAGCATAGTAGTCCTCCATAGGCAGCATAATAGTCCTCCATAGGCAGCATAATAGTCCTCCATAGGCAGCATAATAGTCCCCCATAGGCAGCATAATAGTCCCCCTTAGGCAGCGTAATCCCCCATAGACATCATAGTAGTCCCCAATAGGCAGCATAATCCCCTATAGGCAGCATAAGTCCCCCATAGGCAGCATAATAGTCCCCCTTAGGCAGCATAATCCCCCATAGGCATCATAGTAGTCCCCAATAGGCAGCATAATCCCACATAGACATCATAGTAGTCCCCAATAGGCAGCATAGTCCCCCATAGGCAGCATAGTAGTCCCCAAGAGGCCGGGCCCGGTGTAAAAAAAAAAGCAGTACTCACCTATGTCCTCTGATGCTCTGAAGAGGCACGCGCTCTACTCCGTCTTCTTCTTGCACAGGCGGCGGGACGTCATCAGGCCGTGCAGGGGGCGTGATGACGATCATGTCGTCTGTGCTGTATATGGAAGGCCGCAAGTCCTTCCTCGCCGCCTTGTAGCTCTGCCCGCTAATAAGGGCCCGCCGGCATTGAACTGTTTTGACATTCAATGTCGGCTGGGCCGACGGGCCGGATAAATGTCCTCGGCGGGCCGCTTGGGGCCTGCGGGCCGTAGTTTGAGGACCTCTGATTTAACATTTACAGTTATAATAATCGTGTGTCCCCGTGTCAGTGACTGTGGATCCACGAATAAATAGTGCACTAGCGACTCAGACAGGGACGCTGAAGCAAACTGCGTAGTGATAGCACAGTAGTTAGGCTACCAATCGGAGCAGAGGGGCGTGGAAAAGGCAACGCTGAAGCACGCCTATGAAGGTCTGAGTCGTCAGAATAGCTGCTGTGTGACAAGGTCCCAACGACCGCAGAGGTCGTTATATGGATCGCCGTATCGTTGCTGCGTCGTTGAGTAGATCTGCCTGTTTGACAGCTTACTAGCGACCATGTAGCAACGTACCAGCGATCCTTACCAGGTCGTATTGTTGTTGGGATCGCTGGAGCGTCGCTATGTGTAATGGGACCCTAAGTCTTTCCTAATGGTGTCAAGGTTTAGTCTGAATAGTTTATGGTGAAAAAATGTGCAGTGATTGCAAATTATTTGTATTTTTTTTTTACAGAAAAAACAATTACGAAATCCCTCTGTCGAAGGTAATGAGCACCAATCTTTCACAATTTTATTTTAAAGCATGGAAATGTAATTTTTCAGTTAAATTGTTTACTTTTTTTCTAAACAGTTCATGTACTTGCATATATGCAGTTCATTTGGTTGCATAAGGCTAACTTCAGACTAGCGTTTTGGCCCGCAGCGCACGGCCGCCGCTAAGCCCTGCCCCCTGCCGCGCCCCCTCCGGTCATCTCCTCCTATTGTCGCACATCGCTGCATGCGATCTGCACACCCTATCTTTAGCATAGGGTGTCAAAAGGGCGCAGCACACTCAAAATCCTACTAGCGCACTTTTTCACACAGGGCCCTATCGGTTTGGATTTCTTTTCCCATTAATAACAAAGGCCTTCATTTAAAGGGAATCTGTTACCCATTTTTAGAGATATCATGTAAAGATATGACCCAATTATGCATCCCATAAGGATTCTATTAGGACTTTTGATTCCCCCCGACCCCGCACCTTTGATGCATAAATACCTTTTTAATTTTGGTGGAGATGTATGCAAATCGCCGTGGTCCAGTCCGATGGGCGGGGCTTATTCACCTCCCTCCCCCCCCCTCGGCTTGCTGAACGTAGTCTTCATCTGTGAATATCACAGATAACATTGTTTTCCACGCTAGCGCATTGAAAAGGCCTGTGCAGTATGCTTTGCCCAACTATGGGCGAAGCATATAATCGGTACTGCAAATGCGCCGGTATTTTTCGGCGTGGACTATGCCCCGGAAGTATGTCCTGCATGTGAAGACTTCTGGGGCATAGACCGCACTGAAAAATACCGGCGTATGCGCAATACCGATTATATGCTTCACCCACAGTTGGGCAAAGCATACTGCGCAGGCGCTGGAGGCCTTTTCAATGCGCAAGCGCGGAAAACAACATTATCTGTGATATTCACAGATGAAGATTACGTTCAACAAGCCGAGGAGGTGGGGGGAGGGGAGGCGAATAAGCCACGCTCATCGGACCGGACCGTGGCGATTTGCATACATCTCAACCAAGATTAAAAAGTTATTTATGCATCAAAGGTGCGGGGTCGGGGGGAATCAAAAGTCCTAATAGAATCCTTATGGGACGCACTATTGGGTGATATCTTTACATGATATCACTAAAAAGGGATGACAGATTCCCTTTAAAAACTGCATTTTGTGTTTACTTGTTTAATCTTTGTCTATTATTTAACTTTGTTTGATGATCTGAAACATTTAAATGTAACAAACATGCAAAAGAATAGGAAATCAGGAAGGGGGCAAGCACTTTTTCACACAACCTGCACTTCAGTTTATTTTGCCTTATGTAGATTTTCCATTTCTATTTGGAAATCCATGGTCTGCTTCTGTTCAATAAGTTTGTGTGATTTCATAGTGACCACTTGAAAATTACTTTCTGTATGTGTGAGTCACCATATAAATCAATAGACGTTCCTGAATGATGAAATTAAATGGACTGTACCACTGAAAATGTCCTGTAGGGGAAGACAGAAGCACTCATCACAGATTATGATGATTACTAGACAGCTTTCAACACACAATTGTAATGTAGAAGTTTACAATTCAGCCTCCTGACTGTATACTTAGTTAGTAGAAGGATATTCCCAGTGTCATTTCCGCAGACAGAGATTATATTGGCTGTAACTGATCATGTCATGTTATACTGCTACATCATGGGATCTATAGCATAGAGAAAAAAATAGGCTGGATAAGAGCTAGACATCAAAATGGAGGGCGAAAGGTAGGAGGTTGGAAAGCTACATGGAAGCAAGTACACAATATATAAGAAGTGCAACTTGGTACAATCAGGTCTTTAAAGAGGTTATTGTTATTAATTACTAATAAATTGCTGAGACCTTGTTTGCTGTGAATACAACTAATCCATACAACACAGCAAGTCTGCTAAGAAAATGTAGGGGGTGTAGCCTCTTCTTTGGAGTGATTTAGTAAGGGACCAGTGGTTTTACTATCATTACTCAGCAGCTTGTGGCTTAGTCTGTGCAATTTTATATATAGTCGACTACTGTAAAATGCTGAATTTATATTAGTGATAACTGCAAAATGATTCTAGCATTTAATTTGTGCAAGACCTGGCATGCTTATTTATTATGAAGATTTTTCAGATTGGGGATTGTGAACTTTTGAAATTAAGCTGCAGACTTATGGTTTTTTTTTTTCTTATGTCTTTCAAGTTGTAGAGGACACTTTCCCCCTGGAGCATATGGTTGTATTAGATGAGACTGAAGATGATTTACCAATTGCCAGTGCTGCTTTACCCGCTTCTTGTGATTCTTCAGACTCGGAGATTGCAACCACTTCAGGTAATCATCTGATTAGGTAGGTTCAGACCAATTACTATATTTTTTTTGGACTATAGAAAACACCTTACTAAGAAGCACCCTAGGCTTGGACAACATCTAAGCATACACTCACTGGCCACTTTATTAGGTACACCATGCTAGTAACGGGTTGGACCCCCTTTTGCCTTCAGAACTGCCTCAATTCTTCGTGGCAGAGATTCAACAAGGTGCTGGAAGCATTCCTCAGAGATTTTGGACCATATTGACATGATGGCATCACACAGTTGGCGCAGATTTGTCGGCTGCACATCCCTGATGCGAATCTCCCGTTCCACCACATCCCAAAGATGCTCTATTGGATTGAGATCTGGTGACTGAGGAGGCCATTTGAGTACAGTGAACTCATTGTCATGTTCAAGAAACCAATCTGAGATGATTCGAGCTTTATGACATGGCGCATTATCCTGCTGAAAGTAGCCATCAGATGCCTGTTCTTAGCTGAGAGGAGTGGTACCCAGTGTGGTCTTCTGCTGCTGTAGCCCATCTGCCTCAAAGTTCGACGCACTGTGCGTTCAGAGATGCTCTTCTGCCTACCTTGGTTGTAACGGGTGGCAATTTGAGTCACTGTTGCCTTTCTATCAGCTCGAACCAGTATGCCCATTCTCCTCTGACCTCTGGCATCAACAAGGCATTTCCGGCCACAGAACTGCCGCTCACTGGATTTTTTTTCTTTTTCGGACCATTCTCTGTAAACCCTAGAGATGGTTGTGCGTGAAAATCCCAGTAGATCAGCAGTTTCTGAAATACTCAGACCAGCCCTTCTGGCACCAACAATCATGCCACGTTCAAAGGCACTCAAATCACCTTTCTTCCCCATACTGATGCTCGGTTTGAACTGCAGGAGATTGTCTTGACCATGTCTACATGCCTAAATGCACTGAGTTGCCGCCATGTGATTGGCTGATTAGAAATTAAGTCTTAACACACAGTTGGACAGGTGTACCTAATAAAGTGGCCAGTGAGTGTATTTCCTTCTAATTAAAACTTCCCTGGTGGTGTAAAGAAGTGAAGGAGTCAATATCATCATTTTTTTGTTTATCTGCAGCATGTGTATTATACACACACAACTTTACAGCACACACCTTATGCACGCTCTCTGCAGCACGCACATATACACAGTACACATAGACATGCACAGCTCTGCTGCACCAAAATGGCCACAGATGATTCTGGACACTACAACACACACATTTTTAGCAATATTTTTTCTTGCTAAAAAGTGAATAATATAGTAAAAAAAATATTGCCTGATGTTTTCAATCAACAGTATTTTGCTATCTTACAAAAAGCCTCCTGCAAGAAGATAAGGATACTTGTTTGGGTACCATGGCAGGTTAAGGCAATTTGTACACAGCACAGTGGTCATGCTGCAAAACACTGACTTGGGGCCCAAATATAATTACTTTTTTTCTCCGTGTGGTAATGTGACAATTTTACAATAATTGTGGTTTTTAACATTTTCCTAGAAATGAATTAAGTGAAATGCCATATTGGAGTGCTGCAGAGGTAACTGCAAGTAAAGTTGTGCTTCATTTATGGTTACCACTTAATTACGTGAAAGTGGGGAAAAGTTCATCAAAATCTCCAAAAGGGTATTTCAGTATCAACAGTATTCCGATCATTAAACAACGCAGTTACTAAAATGGAATGACATCGCATTTACTACAGTCCAATATCAGAAAATACACGTGTGACTTCTACTTGACTGCCTAACTATCTACCAAAGGGAGTTCACCTCATACAATGATTGAGTGACCAGGTTGTGACAAAATAGAGTCTGCACTGTGACTATATTTTGTTACATTCCATTTCTATTTCTCCTCCAATGTCATTTTGGGTGAGTCCACTTTTGTATTAGCGTTGAATACCATATTTTTTGGACTATAAGACACAGCCCATATTATGCACCTAGGTTTTAGAGCAGGAAAAGAGAAAAAAAAAATGAAGTAAAAATGTGGTCATGATGCACTGTTATGGGGGTTGGGGGGACGCTGCTGACACTGGTATAGAGGTAATGTCCCACAATTCTGTACTAATATCCACCATCCTGATATATATGACTCCCAATCCAGGTATACATGGCCCCCTATCCTGTTAAACATGCCCCCCCATCCTGGTATACATGGCCCCCTACCACAGCTATAGCCGGACTAAATAAGGTACACTCAGACTACAAGAAGCACTACATTTTTGGGGGGAAAAGTGCATTTATATATGAAACATAATGTAATTCGGGCTGTCTTGCATCATATATTATTTAATTTGGACATTCCCACTTATTTGTATTATACATAAAATGTATTTTTTCAAGGTTTTGCAGAGTAAAAAGATAACTATCAGTGTTGAGCAAACATGTTTGGATAAAACTGCTGACAGATTCTATTTAAAGGAGTATGCTCATTTCCAAGATCCTATCCCAATATGAAGTAGATGAAATCTTATTGGCAAAGACCTCCAATTAGAGATGTAGTATAGTTCTTCTGATTTGCTATCACACTTACCCCACGTGCAGGGCATTCCAGTAGCTTGGTTGTAACCAGTTGCCAGTGGTCGTAACATGGATACCTATGCTGCTGCAATGCACATGGGATTAGTGACATAGTGTATAGGAACTATACTACATTTTAATTGGTATATTTGCTAATATTATTATTATTACGCCTACTACATAATGGGATAGGATTTTGGAGATGTGAATACCCCTTTAAGTCCTGGTTAACATTTATAGGGGTTCTCCAAGAATGTGAGAAATTTGGCGCTTGTGACATAATTCACATTGCAGCCGCTTTAGTCAAGGCTGCTACTGTGCAGGCGCGGGCAGCGCTATCTTGGAGGAGGAATGTTTTTTTTTTCCTCTCTAGCAAGATGGCACCGACGGCGCATGCGCAGTAGCAGCTACCGGAACACCTCTATATACACTTATAGCTGCTACTTCGCAGGCGCCATTTTCAAATGGATTTTATATATATATATATATATATATATATATATATATATATATATATATATATATATATATATATATAGCTGAAGAGCCCGGCGCTGCCCGGGCATAGTAAACTAACTGTGGCTAGTCATAGAAAATTATAATTATCCTCCATCCCATAGTCCCATGCCCATATACCCATCATACATATCCACGATCCCATAGGCCCGTGCCCATATACCCATCATACATATCCTCCATCCCATAGTCGAGTGCCCATATACCCATCACACATCCTCCATCCCATAGTCCCATGCCCATATACCCATCATACATATTCTCCATCCCATAGTCCCATGCCCATATACCCATCATACATATCCTCCATCCCATAGTCCCGTGCCCATATGCCCATCATACATATCCGCCATCTCATAGTCCCGTGCCCATATACCCATCATACATATCTTCCATCCCATAGTCCCGTGCCCATATACCCATCACACATCCTCCATCCCATAGTCCCGTGCCCATATACATATCCGCCATCCCATAGTCCCGTGTCCATATACCCATCACACATCCTCCATCCCATAGTCCCGTGCCCATATGCCCATCATACATATCCGCCATCTCATAGTCCCGTGCCCATATACCCATCATACATATCCTCCATCCCATAGTCCAGTGCCCATATACCCATCACACATCCTCCATCCCATAGTCCCGTGCCCATATACATATCCGCCATCCCATAGTCCCGTTCCCATATACCCATCATACATATCCTCCATCCCATAGTCCCGTGCCCATATACATATCCGCCATCCCATAGTCCCGTTCCCATATACCCATCATACATATCCGCCATCCCATAGTCCCGTTCCCATATACATATCCGCCATCCCATAGTCCCGTGCCCATATACATATCCTCCATCCCATAGTCCGGTGCCCATATACTCATCACACATCCTCCAATCCATAGTCAACCATTATGACATCATAATGAGCGGCGGCGGGGCTTGCAACCTTTGATGACATCAGCGTCGCCATGGCAACCATTGTGACATCATAATGAGGGGCGGGGCTTGGCGTGCACACACTGCTTCCCCAGTATGCAAATAGGGGCATTGTGACATCATAATGAGGGGCGGGGCTTGACGCGCACACACTTTTCCCCCCAGTATGTAGATGGGGCAAAATTGTTTGGTGAATTGTAACGCGCGGTGTTAAAATTTCGCCTCACAACATAGCTTAGGACGCTCTCGGGGTCCAGACGTGTGACTGTGCCAAATTTTGTGGCTGTAGCTGCGACGGCGCGGATGCCTATCCCGGACACACACACACACACATACATACATACATACACACATACATACACACTTTGAGCTTTATATATATATATATATATATATATATGCACACATACATACACTATCAGGAAAATCTCAAGCACATTTATTATTAACACAATAAACATGCGGTTATGCTGCAGCACAGATGCCATGGCTGGAGCCTACCTGCAGAAGGTTTTTTTTTTTCCAGTATGTACTGTACATACATTCATTATGAAAACTAGAGGGTAAGTCATTGAGGGATCGGCGACCTGTCAGTCTGCATTTTGAGTAACTAATCAGAGCACCACATGAAGGCCGCCCCCGGAGCACGAGCATATCATTAACTCAAAACTGAAAAAAAAGATTAAAGATCAGCCAAAAGACGGATTTCATCAACCAAGGTATCAATTTAATCAGTATAACGGCGCTGACCTGACACTGTCTGTAGGTTACTGTGCACAATCCTGGTGACAGGTTCCCTTTAAAGAGGTTTTCCCAGACTTAAAGGTAATCTATCTGCATGTTATTTTTGCTACCTCATCTGAGTAGCAGAATGTAGGGGTAGAGACCCTGATTCCATTGATGTATCACTTACTGGGCTGCATACTGTCATGTTGATAAAATCGCTACTTTATTGCTTCAGATCTACCACTTCTCTACCAGTTTTAAGAGTGCTGAGCTGACGGTTGTAGTTTGAATTATGTCACAGGTGCCATGTTTTTCACATTCTCGGCAAACCCCTATAACCTTACAGTAAAAAGTGTTGTTTTATGTGACCAGTAAATTTTGAAAATCTGAATCGATTACATTTACCGGTAAAAAAAAGAGTCATTTTTAATGTAATAGTAATGCTTTCTTGTTCTTTTACTTTCTTGTTCTTTTATTTTTTTCAAAATAGACAACATTCTCAGTAGCCATATGGTTATCTTAGATGAGACACATGACGACAATGATCATCCTGCTTCCCCTGCATCTTGTGACTCTTCTGCTTCAGATTCTGCCCCGTCAAATTCAGGTATTATTACCATCTGTTTCTGCCATACCCCTTTTTATTTAACAATTTTTCATTTTTACTCATCTGCATTTGGCTATTTTGTTTTGCATATGTGTGTCATAAGATCTAAAAGTAGCAGCCTATGCATCTTTTTCGAGAGAACGCATGTTTTCCCCAATAATATCAATTTTCCATGGCTGTTGTCCCAGGAATTACCTTTTGAAGTTACTGTACTTTTCAGATTGAGATGCACTTTTTCCCCCAAATTTGGGGGGAAATGGGGGGTGTGTCTTGTTATCCAAATTGTAGCTGTGGTGGAGCTTACTTTGTGCTGTGGAGCAGGTGCCACGATCGCTGCTGCCGGAAGCTTCTGGCGGAGACCGCAGTTGGGCAATGACTGCGGGGCCCAGGCTGGTACGAAGAGATGTTCGGCAGTGCGGGTGCTCCCCCGACATTTTGTGAAAGCCCTGCACTTTCCATACTCTCCTACTCGCTGACCTCCGTGAAAATGGCCACCGAACTCAGCTCATGCACAAACTGAGATCTCATCGCTTGAGATCTGAATTGCAGATGCGGCGCCTCCAGCAGCTATTTTCACAAAGTCCACATCATTATGGAAAGTGCGGGGCTTGAGGCTGTTACAAAATATCGGCAGAGCCCCCAAACCACTGAACTTTTTGTCGTGCCAGCCTGGGCATCCATACCCCAACTCCTGCCGCCGCCAAACACCCCATCTTAACTATAATAAAAGTACCAGGTAAGATACCTATAGCAGAAGGCTAAAGCACTGAATAGTCCAAAATAATCCAAAAAATGGAAAAAGCATAAACTTCATACAAATTGTAAACAAAGGAGAAACAGTGCATATATAAAATGCAAATATTTAATAATGTCATATCAAAAAGTCATAATAATAACAATAAAATACAAACAGTAAGGGATACAAAAGGATGGACTGATGGAGAAAAACCCAAATGGTGCCCAGCCAGCTTAAAAAGTAAAATTGCCTAGGCAGAGAGCTGCTCCAGTATAATCTCAAAGCCTGCTCATTGTGGTAATAAATCACAAAATAGCAAGTAGGCAAAGTGAATCAGCACTGAGCCGGCACCATGTTTAGGATCTGGCAGAGACCCCCGACTCGCATTCCGCTTTGAATGTGACTGCTTTCTCAAGGGAATGTAAATGGAAAGAGCACAAGGACGTTCAAATACCATTGGTGGCCAGTCACGTGACCCGGTCACATGTATATTCATTGACCCATAGCGGCAGCTTTCTCGGTGCATTAGCATTCGAAGGCGCACAGGCAGCGCCCATAGCTGTGCCACGCTTCTGTAGATAAATGACGTCCTTAAAGGGGTTGTCCAGGCTTTTCACATAATCTCAGTGCCTATCTGGGCTGCAGAATGCTGACAATAAGTAATTTACCTTCTGTGGCCAGTCTGCACGGTTTCCAAGATATCACTCTCTTGCTTCTGAAAAACGTCCGGGGGGATGTTCTGGCGTTGAAATGAGAACTGGTCTTTTCCTCCTTCTCTACTTAAAACATGCCCTCTATAGCAACAACCCCACCCTCCATAGCTACAGGCCCTCCCCGACCACATGAACAAGCCCTCCTCACACAGTAACAAATCCTCCCCCTCTAGCAGCCTCAGTGCAGAGAGCAGGACCACCCAGCTGCTCCTCCCCCAGACACACGCTGAACAGTGATCTATAGAAAGTGAAACTAGTGAGGAGGAAATGACCATTTCTCATTTCAATGCCAGAACACAGCCCCCCCCCCCCCCCCCGAACGTTTATCTTAGAAGCAAGAGATGATATCTTGGAAACCGTGCAGACTGGCCACAGAAGGTAAATTACTTATTGTCAGCATTCTGAAGCCCAGATATGCACTGAGATTATGTGAAAAGCCTGGACAACCCCTTTAAAAACAAAAAAGTTGTGGGTTAGGACAAAAAAGAGCAGCTGTTCTGTTTTGTCCTAACCCGCAACTTTTTTGTTGTTAAGGATGTCTCTTATCTACAGAAGCGTGGCACAGCCATGGGCGCGGCCTGTCCGCCTTCGTACGCTAATCTCTTCTTAGGTGCCTGGGAGAGATCTATCTTTGGCGACGGAGGCGCGCAGGCTGCTGACCATGTGCTGTGTTGGCTTAGATATATAGATGATATTTTTATGATGTGGGGAGGGACGGCACTGCAGCTTGAGGTGTTTATGGATCAGCTAAATTGCAATTCGTTTAACATTATTCTGACATACCAATATGATCTTTATAAAATTGGCTTTCTGGACATCACGTTACAAATTGATGGCACCAGAAAGATTCAGACGGATGTTTATAGAAAGTCTACAGCCGTTAATGCCTTGCTTCATGTTGAGTCTGCACATAATCCTGCTACCATTAGGGCTGTCCCGGTCGGACAGTTCCTAAGGATGAGACGAATCTGCTCTACTGATGAGAAATTTTATTCTCAAGCGGCAGATCTAAAAACCTGATTTGAGCAGCGCGGATACAGCTGCAGGTGCATCAGACGTGGCTATGACAGGGCCAGAAGGTCACCATGTAACGATCTTTTGTACTCTCATGGTCATGGGGTGACAAATCTAGGGAGGAGAACAAGGTTATATTTATCACAACATACAGCCATGAATGGGCGAATGTGAGCGACATTCTGGACAAGCACTGGTCAATTTTGACCACTGAGCCCTTCTTTAAATTGGCAATAGGTGTTAGACCTTCTGTGGTGGCCAGGAGATCCCCTAATCTGGCCAACATGTTAGGAGTCGTCATATGCCTCTGATCAAGAACCCCTTTGCCACGAGGGGTCCAGTTTTGGGTTGCTTCCCGTGTGGCCGTTGCCTGGCATTTGCAAATGTCCAAAGAAGCTCCCAATTTGAATCTTCTGATGGTCTTAGGCAGTATAGTATCAGACAGCATATCGCATGTGGCACTACAAATGTCCTCTATTATGCCACGTGTAGTTGCTCTGATATTTCATTTGGCTGACCTCCAGGGAGCTTCGCGTGCGCGTTCACGAGCATTAGGGACATTCGCACGGCCAGGACTGAGTCTGATCCCTCTTGCCTGAAGACATTACCCTGCCACTTTAAAAAGTTTCATGATTGTGATGTGGGTTCTCTTAGGGTTAGAGGGATCGAGAGTATCCACCTGGGATTAAGAGGCAGAGATTATAAGAAAGTTTTGGCCCAACGAGAGGCGGGCTGGGTTGTACGCCTCAATACCCTGACACCGTCGGGCCTTAATAAGGCCCTTAGTTTCACCTCATTTCTGTAGTATATACTTGAACTCTGTTATGGTCTTCTCTGATTAGCATTGCAATTGTCCTTACTGTCCTTACTCTTGGACAGTTCCTCTTTTGGATCTTTTAACATTATTTTTAATTGTATTTTTGTAGTTTGTTTATTTCAGTTCTTATTTTCAAGTCTGCAAGGACCCTCTATTTGATACTTTCCAGTACTGGATTTATGCTATTATCCTTGGAAATTGGAAGATGCCCTCTCCATATATGATCTATTTGTCGTGATTGTATATGCTGTTTAACATAATACGGTACTTATTATGTATCTAGTGTGTTAATTATTGAATTCATATGGTGTTATTTCATTGTATAATTTCATCACTATGGTCCTTTATGTTTGGGGATGTCATGTATTTCTGGGGCACTACAGGCATCTCCCCGTGATGGGGTGTAATTGCGGCAACTGATATTGCAGCCACAGCAGTGTGCATGAGGCATGTGTGCTTGTTGTGTTCCTTTCTTGGAGCGGCATATTTGTTTACCTCTCGCACGTGACCAAAGTGTTCGGGACTTTGTCCAGCCCCCCCGTGCAGGTGCAGTGATGTATTGACGCCAGCTCTGATACAGGACCTGGCATTCACCGCGTGCATGCGCCAAGGAAGCTGCCGCTATTGGTCAATGAATATACATGTGACCTGATCACGTGACTGGCCACCAATGGTGTTTGAAGGTCCTTGCGCTCTTTCCACTTACATCCCCTTGAGAAAGCAGTCCCATTCTTAGCGAAACGCGCATCGGGGGTCTCTGTCGGATCCTAAACCTGGTGCCCTTTGCCCGCTCCCCTCACTGGTAAGCGCTGCTTCACTTTGCCTACTTGCTATTTTGTGATCTATTACCACAATGAGCAGGCTTTGAGATTATACTGGAGCAGCTCCTCTGCCTAGGCATTTTACTTTTTAAGCTGGCTGGGCACCATTTGGGTCTTCTCCATCAGTTCATCCTTTTGTATCTCTTAGGCTACTTTCACACATCCGTTTTCTGGAATCCGGCACGATGCGGCGAAAATGTAAAAAACCTGATCCGGCACCGGATCCGGTTTTTTCCTCATTGACTGTCATTATCGCCGCATCGTGCCGGATGGGCATGCGGCGTGTCAGGTTTCTGCCGGAGACGGCAAAAATGCGCCGTCCGGCGTCTGCAAAAAACGTTCCCTGTAACGTTTTTTGACAGCGCCGGAACGGTTTTCAGAACAGCGCATGCCCGGACACTTTGTGTTTTAACCCCATAAGTGACTGCCATCTATAGCTAAAATCTCTCTCTCGTCTCTCTCTCGTCTCTCTCTCGTCTCTCTCTCGTCTCTCTCTCGTCTCTCTCGTCTCTCTCTCGTCTCTCTCGTCTCTCTCTCGTCTCTCTCTCGTCTCTCGTCTCTCTCTCGTCTCTCGTCTCTCTCTCGTCTCTCGTCTCTCTCTCTCTCGTCCCTCTCTCTCTCGTCCCGTTCTCTCTCGTCCCTCTCTCTCTCGTCCCTCTCTCTCTCGTCCCTCTCTCTCTCGTCCCTCTCTCTCTCGTCCCTCTCTCTCTCGTCCCTCTCTCTCTCGTCCCTCTCTCTCTCGTCCCTCTCTCTCTCGTCCCTCTCTCTCTCGTCCCTCTCTCTCTCGTCCCTCTCTCTCTCGTCCCTCTCTCTCTCGTCCCTCTCTCTCTCTCGTCCCTCTTGTCCCCCTGATCATCATACCTGTTTGCTCGCCCTCTATGCGCTCTGGCTCCTTTAAATGTTCACGACACCGTATCCAGCCGTACACATACATCCGGTGTCTGCGCTCCACGCCGCATTCGGCAGTACGGCTTTTCACCGCAAGGCGCCGGAACACTAAAGACGGATGTCTGAAAGAAGCCTAACTGTTTGTATTTGTACTTTATTGTTATTATGACTTTTTGATATGACACTAATAAATATTTGCATTTTATATTTGTACTCCATTTTCTCCTTTGTTTACACCCCTTCCTACCTGCTTGGAGTTCGCAGCTTCTACCTCTTCAAGTAGCATGAAAAAACGCAATAACTGTAAATTTGTCAATGAGACCAGTCTGGAAAATGCTGCATAATAACATCATATTGAAATGATGGAAGACAGGCACAACAACAATAGTTACTAGATAATACAATGTAAGCAACACAAGCTACAATATTAAAATGAAAAAGCCAATACAAGGAGACTCCTCTCCAAATGGTAAGTAGAAAAATCAATCTTTATTAAGTAAATATACAGAATAAGAACAGTAAAAAAGTTACTGTTGAGAAAAAAACATTCCGTTGATGTCCAATTGAGAAAGTAGTGTGCCTCCTACTAATTAAATATTCTCCATGAGGCTCAAATTGCCTCAAAACAAATATTCCGATTATTCACATAGAGAAAAATGTATGCGATCAGATTATAAAAACAAACCTGAGAAAGGGTTACTAGAACAACACAATATATGAACAATATCTCCCCTTACCGGGCCAATTGGACATAATACCAGTATCCAGTACATCAGATCAAGATACAGAAGGTTTAGGTTTATGAAAGGATATATAATCCAGAGGAAACTGATGCAAACAGATATAAGTCTGAAAGTTCTGTATATAGAGAAAGATACCAACAGATAAACCAAACATCAGACTGCTATTGAAACTTAACAGGCACCAGACACTGAATGGACAGAAAAGCGCTTGGGAGAAATTGTTAGGCATGAAAGGAAAGTAAGCACATAATAGTTACCACCAGACGCCCTGACGTGGGTTTCGCACTATGGCTTCTTGAGAAAGGGTGTGCAGTAAGTTGTATACCCGGACGGAGAATATTTAACTAGTTGGAGCCACACTAATTTCTCAATAGGATATCACTGGAATGTTTTATCTCTGCAGTAACCTTTTAACCTTTAACTATTTTTACTCTGTATATATACATAATAAAGATTTGATTTTTTTTATTTATGGTTTGGACAGGAGTCTTTGTATTGGCTTTCTTGTTACTTTTGTAGACTCCTATTAACATGTCTGACTGTTTAGGTTATTTGACATTAAAATGAAATACAAGATTTTAGGCCTTTCATTTGTTTTCTCCACCTACTGTTTTCACTACCAGCACATATACCATTTCTGAAATCGTACCTTAGCATATATCATATATAGAATTAAATACAAACTGAAGGTAGCATTGATAAAACCCTGTTGTTTTTCTTTTTGCTACTTTAAAAGCGTCAAACGGAACGGCAAAGAAGAAAATCAAAACTGAAAAACTTGACGATGATCGGACTGCACAAGTGTCACGACTATCTGTTAAATCCAGCTCCCCATTTTCTAAGCCTGTCCCAAGTAGGTTGTACAGAGTATCTACATTGGTGATGGTCATTTTGTAAAAGCTTCCAGTGTTTAATTTGGGCTTGTTGTCTGTAAAACTATTATACAGTACAGACCAAAAGTTTGGACACACCTCATTCAAAGAGTTTTCGTTATTTTCATGACTGAAAATTGTAGATTCACTCTGAAGGCATCAAAACTATGAATTAACACATGTGGAATTATATAATTAACAAAAAAGTGTGAAACAACTGAAGATGTGTTATATTCTAGGTTCTTCAAAGTAGCCACCTTTTGCTTTGATTACTGCTTTGCACACTCTTGGCTAGAGTTGAGCGAAACGGGTCGAAAAATTTCAAAAGTCGCCGACTTTTGGCAAAGTCGGGTTTCATGAAACGAAACCTGACCCTAGGATGAGGTCGGCCACGAGGTCGGCGACTTACGCGCCAAAGTCGCGTTTCAAAAGTTTGTTTTGCGCTCTTTTTCAGCCAATCAGGATCCACGGACACTGTGGGCAACGTGATGACATAGGCAGGGGTCACCACCATCTTTCAGAAGGGCATGCAAGTGATTGGCTTGCTTTGGTGGGCGTCACAGGGGTTATAAAAGGGCGTGCACGCCGACCGCCATCTTACTTCTGCCGATCTTAGCATAGGGAGAGGTTGCTGATTCTGTAGGGAGAGCGTTAGGCAGGGAAGAAGAAAAAAAAACTGCTTCTGCTGCTAGCGATTTTGCCTGTACAACACACCAGTCACTGTGTGTGCAGTGCAAGGGGAGGCTATATTGTGGTGGATCAGCGGTGTTGGTTGTTAGGCTGCCTTCTAAGGCTTCCTGACAGCTGCATTGCTGTTTACCCACTGCTCTGCAAACTGCTTTTTTAAAAGCAATCCCAATTTTTTTTTTTGTCCTGCTGAGGTACTGAGCGTGCATTTTTTCACACCATACAGCGGTGTACGCTCCTCACACAGTACCGTGTAACGGCTGTTATCACGGCCACAGTGAAGCTATCTGTGTGTCACTGTGTAAGGATAAGTGGAGGACTTGTTCCGTTCTTACAGACCTACACTCTAGGGAGATTCCTATTCTGCCCAATTCTACATACACCTTGTAGTTTGTGATACACTAGCCAATTTCTGCCTGTGACATAGCGCTCTGATATTCAGTGGGCCTCACACAATCCAAAAGTGTCCAGTGTCCACTAGTGTGTGCAGAAATTCAAAATCTCCCTTATCCTGTAGTCACTTTTTTCACACCTGTGCCATCGAGCCTGTGACATAGCGCTCTGATATTCAGTGGGCCTCACACAATCCAAAAGTGTCCAGTGTCCACTAGTGTGTGCAGAAATTCAAAATCTCCCTTATCCTGTAGTCACTTTTTTCACACCTGTGCCATCGAGCCTGTGACATAGCACTCTGATATTCAGTCGGCCTCACACAATCCAAAAGTGTCCAGTGTCCACTAGTGTGTGCAGAAATTCAAAATCTCTGTGATCCTGTAGTCACTTTTTTCACACCTGTGCCATCGAGCCTGTGACATAGCGCTCTGATATTCAGTCGGCCTCACACAATCCAAAAGTGTCCAGTGTCCACTAGTGTGTGCAGAAATTCAAAATCTCCCTTACCCTGTAGTCACTTTTTTCACACCTGTGCCATCGAGCCTGTGACATAGCGCTCTGATATTCTGTGGGCCTCACACAATCCAAAAGTGTCCAGTGTCCACTAGTGTGTGCAGAAATTCAAAATCTCCCTTATCCTGTAGTCACTTTTTTCACACCTGTGCCATCGAGCCTGTGACATAGCGCTCTGATATTCAGTGGGCCTCACACAATCCAAAAGTGTCCAGTGTCCACTAGTGTGTGCAGAAATTCAAAATCTCTGATCCTGTAGTCACTTTTTTCACACCTGTGCCATCGAGCCTGTGACATAGCGATCTGATATTCAGTGGGCCTCACACAATCCAAAAGTGTCCAGTGTCCACTAGTGTGTGCAGAAATTCAAAATCTCCCTTATCCTGTAGTCACTTTTTTTCACACCTGTGCCATTGAGCCTGTGACATAGCGCTCTGATATTCAGTGGGCCTCACACAATCCAAAAGTGTCCAGTGTCCACTAGTGTGTGCAGAAATTCAAAATCTCCCTTATCCTGTAGTCACTTTTTTCACATCTGTGCCATCGAGCCTGTGACATAGCGCTCTGATATTCAGTGGGCCTCACACAATCCAAAAGTGTCCAGTGTCCACTAGTGTGTGCAGAAATTCAAAATCTCCCTTATCCTCTAGTGACATTTTTCACACCTGCGACATCGAGCCAGTGACATAGCGCTCTGATATTCAGTGGGCCTCACACAATCCAAAAGTGTCCAGTGTCCACAAGTGTCTGCAGAAATTCAAAATCTCTCCTGTCCTATAGACACCTTGTACCTTGTTTTACATTACTATATAGTTTGTTGGATTTTGTCTACATTTCTACCAAAAATGAGGAAGGCTGGTGGAAGAGGCCGTGGAATTGGGCAGGGGTTGGCAGCTGGTAATGATGGTGTTGGTGGTGGATCTGATGGTAGTGGCAAAAGCAAAATAGGACCGAATGCAGGAGGTGTTGAGCCTGCGTCATCGTCTGGCTCCACAAGGCCTCGAAGGCTTAGTTTTCTAGGAGTTGGCAAACCGCTTTTAAAGCCAGAGCTTCAGTAAAAAGTTTTGTCTTACATTGCTGACTCAGCCTCCAGCTCTATCGCCTCCTCTTCTGAAGTTGTAAAAAATAAAAGCACTGAGTCGTCATTGGAGGCTCATGTTCATGAACCACACCTTTCCTTGTGTCCTTCACCCCAACCAAGATTGAAGGATGACGCAGGCCATGCTACTGATTACTCCATGGAGCTGTTTTCACATACCATGCCTGGATTATCAAGTGAAATGGTGAATTACCCAGGCCAAGATGAATCTGACATGGAGTGCACTGATGCACAGCCGCTGATAGATGATTCTGCTGGTACATTCACTCAGAGCACTACATTGTCCTCGCAGTGTACAGAGCCAGATTCTGACCCTGATGAGACTCAGGTGCCCCTTCCCGCACACTATACCACCATACACGGTGACACAGAGGAAGGTGCACATGACATTGAAGAGGAGGTGATGGATGACCCAGGTGTTGACCCAGATTGGCATCCATTGGGGGAAGAGGGTGCTGCTTCCAATAGCTCAGATGAGGAGGAGCATCCACAGCAGACATCGACTTCGCAACAGCTGTTATCTGGCAGGCCCGGAGCACTCCAAAGACAGGTTCCAAAAATCAAAAGAGTTGCTGGACAGCTTGTCCAGAGGGTCAAAAGATCACAGCATGCTAGGCCGCAAAATGTCTGCCAAAGTAGGAAGAGTGCAGTGTGGCACTTTTTTGAACAAAATCCTCATGATCAGGCTAAGGTTATCTGTAAGAAGTGCGCAAAGACCTTTAGCCGAGGGAAAAATCTGAAAAATTTGAATACCAGTTGCATGCTTAGACATTTAACCAGCATGCACTTGCAAGCGTGGACACAACACCAAACCTCAAGTGCCACATGTGCAACTGATCACAAAGAAGGTAGTCAGCAACGCTACATTGTTTCCCCCACTGTAAGCCCACCGGTTAGCACAGCAGCAAATGTTGAGGTGTCGTTGCAAGGCCACAGCAGTCAGGGAATCCCACTGTTATATCAACGAAATACTGAATCTAGGCCACCAGAAAGAACACCAACTCCATCACCATCATCAACCCTCTCTCAGTCCGCCCTGTCCACCGCTACTTCCACCATATGCAGCTCTCAAGTCCAGCTCACCCTCCCAGACACTATGAGTAGGTCAAGAAAGTACTCAGTCTCTCATCCGCGTATACTGGGTTTGAACGCCCACATTGCCAAACTAATCTCGTTTGAGATGATGCCCTATCGGTTGGTGGAAAGCGCAGCTTTCCGCGAACTCATGGCCTATGCAGTACCACGCTATGACCTACCCAGTCGCCACTTCTCTCGCAAAGACATCCCAGCCCTCCACCATCATGTAAAAAACCGCATTGTCCATGCACTCAAGCAGTCTGAGTGGAAAGGTGCACCTCACAACTGATGCATGGTCCAGTCGGCATGGCCAGGGCCGTTACGTGTCCATCACTGCGCACTGGGTTAATGTGGATGCAGGGTCCACAGGGGACAGCGGTGGTGGGACAGTGCTGCCTAGCCCACGGTATAGGAAACAGTTGGCTGTAGGCATTCGACCCTCCACCTCCTCCAGAAGCGAAAGCTCGTCCACAGAGCGCAGTCGTACGAGCACTCCATCTGCAGCTGCCACTGTTGCACACGAGGTGTCCCCCTATCGAGCAGCTAGTGGAAAGCATCAGCAGGCTGTGTTGCAGATGATGTGTTTGGGCGACAGACACACCGCCGAGGTGCTGGCCGAGTACTTGAAGCGACAAACTGAGTCATGGCTGGGCAGTGTACATCTTGAGGCAGGCAAGGTAGTTAGTGATAACGGCCGTAATTTTGTGGCAGCCATAGCCCTTTCAAAACTCAGCCACATACCTTGCTTGGCTCACACCTTGAACCTGGTGGTGCAGTGCTTCCTCAAAAATTATCCGGAGTTAACAGCCCTGCTCCAGAAGGTGCGAAGACTGTGCGCGCACATCCGCCGGTCGCCTGTACACTCCTTTCGTATGCAGAAGCTGCAGCGATTGCTCCACCTTCCCAACCACCGCCTCATTATCGACATTGCAACAAGGTGGAACTCCACCCTGCACATGGTGGAGCGGCTGTGCGAGCAGAGGCAGGCCATAATGCATTTGTGGGAGGATACACGGCCAGGCACTTTGAGAGCAGACATGGAGTTGACAGGTGTGCAGTGGTCGAAGCTGAAAGACCTCTGTAAAGTCCTTCAGTGTTTTGAGGAATGCACACGGCTGGTAAGCGCAGACGACGCCGTCCTAAGCATGAGCATCCCACTTATGCGTCTGCTCATGCAAACTTTGACGCACCTTAAGGAGCAGGCGTCTGCAGCCAATGTTGATGAGGAGGAGGGAATCCTTGATGACATTCAGCCATTGTCTGCTCAGGGACCTCTCCTGGACGAGGTGGAGGAAGAAGAGGAGGAGGATGATGGGGATGATTACTTAGGGGAGGAGGATGCATCTCGTGGGGCAAGTGAAAATGTTGGTGTGGCAAGGTCTGGTACAGGGTTTGTGCGTGACTGGAGGGATGTGGATTTGCCAGAAAGTGCTCCTCCACCCAGCACTCGCAGTGCATCATTGACACCGGGAACATTGGCCCACATGTCAGATTATGCCTTGCAGATCCTAAAAAGGGACCCCCGCATTGCCAAAATGATGAACGATGACGACTACTGGTTGGCCAGCATCCTGGATCCACGCTATAAAGGCAAATTACAAAACATCATGCCACAGGAGAACCTTGACCTAATATTGGCTAATAAACAAGCAACTCTGGTAAATCGGTTGCTTGAGGCATTCCCAGCACACAGCAGCGGTGATGGTTCTCACACGAGCCGTACGGGCCGGGGGCAGCTTGGCAGAGGTGTTCATGGTGCACACAGCAGAAGTGGCGTTGGAGACAGGGGTTTCATGACAATGTTGTGGACTGATTTTTCAAGTACCGCTCACACAACTGGTAATACTGCATCGATGGAAAGTGACAGGAGACAGCAGTTGTCAACTATGGTTACAAACTACTTTTCCTCCCATATCGATGTTCTCCCACACAGGTCATTCCCCTTTGACTATTGGGCCGCTAAACTGGACACCTGGCCTGAATTGGCACAATATGCCTTACAGGAGCTCGCTTGCCCAGCTGCAAGTGTGCTATCGGAAAGAGTCTTCAGTGCAGCTGGATCAATCCTGACAGAAAAAAGGACCCGTCTGTCAACCCAAAATGTGGATGATCTAACCTTCATTAAAATGAACCATGCATGGGTTTCCAAGGATTTTGTCCCACCTTCCCCTGATGACACATAGGGTGACAGAAAAATGGCTGGCTTTGGTCCACCTCTTCCTGGGACTTCACCTATTTCGCCTTTTGCATCAGCTGAATGTCCAACATCAACATATGCCACTTTCTAAAACTCCCTAACTGTGCTGCCTCCCCCCCCCATGGCCGGGGTCACCACCTAGCGCACGACACCGTGCGAGTGCCGTTGCCCTGGACAGGTGGGTAGGCCGACTCTTGGGCGCGGGCACCCCCACACCATCAAACCACCTCCTCCATGCTTCACGGTGGGAGCCACACATGTAGAGACCATCCATTCACCTTTTCTGCGTCGCACAAAGACACGGTGGTTGGAACCAAAGATCTCAAATTTGGACTCATCAGACCAAACCACAGATTTCCACTGGTCTAATGTCCATTCCTTGTGTTCTTCAGCCCAAACAAGTCTCTTCTGCTTGTTGCCTGTCCTTAGCAGTGGTTTCCTAGCAGCTATTTTACAATGAAGGCCTCCTGCACAAAGTCTGCTCTTGACAGTTGTTGTAGAGATGTGTCTGCTGCTAGAACTCTGTGTGGCATTGACCTGGTCTCTAATCTGAGCTGCTGTTAACCTGCGATTTCTGAGGCTGGTGACTCGGATGAACTTATCCTCCGCAGCAGAGGAGACTCTTGGTCTTCCTTTCATGAGGCGGTCCTCATGTGAGCCAGTTTCTTTGTAGTGCTTGATGGTTTTTGCTACTGCACTTGGGGACACTTTCAAAGTTTTCCCAATTTTTCAGACTGACTGACCTTCATCTCTTAGAATGAGTGGCCATCATTACTTTAACAGTCTATTCAGTAGGACTATCAGCTGTGTATCCACCAGACTTCTGCACAACACAACTGATGGTCCCAACCCCATTTATAAGGCAAGAAATCCCACTTATTAAACTTGACAGGGCACAACTGTGAAGTGAAAACCATGTCCGGTGACTACCTCTTGAAGCTCATCAAGAGAATGCCAAGAGTGTGCAAAGCAGTAATCAAAGCAAAAGGTGGCTACTTTGAAGAATCTAGAATATAAGACATATTTTCAGTTGTTTCACACTTTTTTGTTAGTTATATAATTCCACATGTGTTAATTCATAGTTTTGATGCCTTCAGAGTGAATCTACAATTTTCTTAATCATGAAAATAAAGAAAACTCTTTGAATGACAAAGTGTCCAAACTTTTGGTCTGTACTGTAAATGTATATACTATGTACTGTATATCATACTATATAGTATACTGTGCGTATGTATGCTATGTATATTCTAATCCATGTAATATGTTTGTGTATTAAATGTATTATATGTGTGTGTATATGTATATACATACACAGTATGCATACACATTTGGCCCAGAAGACTACAGATCTGGGACCAGTTTAGGTTTTTAAGGCCACTTGCCTGTTTTTTTTTTAATATATTTTGATCCATTTCATATAGAAAATGCCATTATAATGAAGTATCTACAACATGTTCACACAGGAGGCCCCCCATCCCCTTCCAAGCATTTTTACAGGCATTTTTTAGGCTGAAAAAAATCCAAAAATGTTTATTCTGATTTTGTATGTAGGGCATTCTTTTCATTTTAGTTGATTCAGAAGTCAAATTTGGGGAATTTTTCAAGCTAAGCCTCAAAGATTAACATGGTAGTTTTTGCAATGTGTAAAAACAGACCCATGTTTGACACAGGTGCTTTATCAATGGAATGAATAGGAAGTTTATTCAAAGCATATTAGAAGAGCCTTTATCTTGGAGAAGACTTGAGGGCGCTACACCAATAGCCGAATAAATCTTCTTCCAGCTCCAGCACTTCATAAAGTAGTGGTGCTGTTGTCTAGCACATTACTTTCTTAGAAGGTGCAATCCCAAATGGTCTTCATGTATAGGAGATAGTAAGGATTAGTCAACTTCCATTTTCTCACTGAATTTTGACTTGTTTTTTGCAGAGGCAGAAGCTGTTCCTGGCACATCAAGGAAATTTTCTAGGCAAGTTTTAATTTTTAATTTAATTAAATGCTCTGTTTTTAGTATATAATTTTAAAATAAAATGTTCTTTAAAACTGTGCAATCATGAATCTTTCAGTTTTTCAAGTTTTGTATTTTATACTGCTTTTTCTTTTAAGGAAGGAGAAAATAAAATCCTTTTAGGGCTAGATCTGGTATTGGTTATACAACTTTATGTAATTTTCTAATGTGCTATGTGTTTTAGCTCCTTACTGACAGACAATTTTGTACTTAATGACCAAGCTAATTTTTTACAATTCTGAACACAGTCACTTTATGAGGTTTTAGCTCTGGAACGCTTCAACGTATCCCACTGATTCTGAGTTTGTTTTTTCGTGACATATTGTACTTCATGTTAGTACATTTTTTTCAATATAACTTGCGTTTATTTATAAAAAAAAAAAATGGAAATTTGGCAAAAATTTAGTAATTTTCAAATTTTAATTTTTTGTGCCTTTAAATCAGAGAGTTTTTATCACACAAAATAGTTAATAAATAACATTTCTTACATTTCTACTTTACATCACCAGCACAATTTTTGAAAAATAATTTTTTTTGTTAGGACGTTATAAGGGTTAAAAGTTGACCAACGATTTCTCATTTTCCCAACAAAATTTACAAAACCATTTTTTTAAGGACCGTCTCACATTTGAAGTGAGTTTGGGGGGTCAGTATAGCAGAAAATACCCAAAAGTGACACCATTATAAAAACTGCACCCGTCACAGTGCACAAAACCACATTCAAGAAGTTTATTAACCCTTCAGGTGCTTCACAAGAACTAAAGCAGTGTGGGAGGAAAAAATTAGCAGTATACTTTTTCACAAAACATTTACTTTGGATCCAAACTTTTTTATTTTCACAAGGGTAACAGAAGAAAATGGACCACAAAATTTCTTATGCAATTTCTCCTGAGTACGCCGATACCCCGTATGTGGGGGAAAGCCACTGTTTGGGTGCATGGCAGGGCTCAGAAAGGAAGGAGCACCGTTTGACTTTTTGAACGCGAAATTGATTGGAATCAGTAGCAGGCGCCATGTCTCGTTTGGACACCCCCTGATGTACGTAAACAGTGGAAACCCCGGGGGGCGAGGTCTGCGCGCTGAAGATGGAGGGAGTGTGATTCCAGAGCTCCAGTGACTCCAGACTTACATCGGCTCATCTCGGCATTCAGCGGCTTCCTCGACCAGTGCAGTGCACCACCGGCTTCCTAACACCCCCGGGCACATGATGACCCGTGGTAGAACACAGAGAAAGGCTTCTCCTCCGCACCTGCCTGACTTCTTTCTGAGGACTCAGACTGCACATGCAGCAGGGAAAATGGCAGCAGCTTCCCCTCCCTCAGGATCATCTCGTTCCTCCCACGGCTCCCAGGGCTCAGAGAGAGGTGAGACCTCAGCAGATACACATCACAGTAACTCTGCACCTATGACTAGGGGGGACATGAGGGATTTCCTGGCATCTATACGCACTTCTTTAAGGGAGGACATGCAGGACATGTTAAAGGAGATAAGAGGAGAAGTTAACTCTTTGGGAGCACGTACAGACCACTTAGAAAACAAGATGTCTGAGTATGTTTCTGTTATCAACGCTCTTGTGGGTGAGAATCAAGCCATGAAAGATAGATTGGCAGGGGCATTTGATAAAATACACGATCTGGAGGACAGATCTAGAAGAAATAATCTTCGTATAAGAGGCATCCCAGAGACTATAGGAGATAAAGATCTGGCCCCCGTCCTCCAAAACTATATGCAAGCTGTCCTGCCATCGCTCTCCCCAAGGGACCTGTTAGTTGACAGGGTCCACAGGACGCCCAAACCCAAGCACTTGGATTCGTCTCTCCCCAGGGACACTCTTGCAAGGATACACCTGTATACTACTAAAGAGACCTTTCTGAGACAAATAAGAAATCCTCCTGAGCTTCCTTCTGAGTTTCAGGCACTGCAAGTTTTCCCAGATCTGTCGGCTGCTACGCTGTCTTAAGAGGCGGGAATATGCCCACGTCTGCAGAGCCTTGAGGGAGTTCTCCGTGAAATATCGGTGGGGTTTCAATCCTCTGAGGCTCTTCATCATTCATGACGGAAGTACAGTCGTCTGTTCCTCTCCTAAGCAAAAGGAGGAGAAGCTCACGAGCTGGAAGATCCTTTTTTCACCGAGACAAGCTGACACGGGTCGGAAGGTGGCTTCGGAGTGGTCTATGGCTTGACTGTACTGCATGGTATGATTCTGGATAACTGGACTCTCCTGCTACGCTTCCTAGTGGGCCTTGGTTCGTGAACTTTTCACTTCCACCCCCCTCGTAGATCCTAGATCTGCGGATCGTCCCAACTGTTCTGGATGTTTATACGAGTGGCTCTCGTATATTTGACTATGTTTTGGTTTCTTATCTTTTTCTTTTTTACTTTTCCTTTCTTTTTTTGTCTGTTCTCTTTTTTATTTTCTTTTTGGCATCCTTTCGGGTCAATACTCTGGCCCATCTGTAAGTATATCTGCTCCCATTTTGTCTTCCAGGTTTTTTCCTCCCAAATACCCAGGCATCTATGTGCTACAATGGACTCTCAGTGTATTTGTGGACGTGTTGGTTCTAACATGCTATATGTGACTATATTAAGTGTGCAGTTCCATTCTGCCGGCAGCACTGTGAACTTCTCGTATCAGTATTATGAGTATACAAATCTTATCCTTGAATGTTAGGGGCCTAAATTCCCCTGAAAAACGCTCTATGATGTGGAGGGAGGTGGGGAGGTCACGGGCGGATGCTGCCTGCCTTCAAGAAACACATCTATTGGAAGCCGATAATTTCAGGCTTCGACACCCTCCCTTCCCCACATATTTTTTGCTAATGGTCAGACCAAAAAGGCTGGTGTGTGCATTATGGTGAAACGTACAGTAGCATTTCAGTTGTTATCACTATGCTGACTCCGTAGGTAGATGCTTGACAGTCACTTGCCTGCTAAATGGAGAGGTGCACATAATGACAAATGTATATGCTCCCAATGAAAGCCAACACAAATTTTTGAGAACTACCTTTAATGATATCTCTTTAAAAGCGAAGGGTAGCAATATCATATGTGGTGATTTCAATCTCCCCATGAATGCGGACCTTGACTGCTCTTCAGGAAGGAAGAGAACTAGAAGGGGTTTGAACCTCCTATCCCATGAATTTCACCTGCATGATTTTTGGAGATACTCACACGCATCGGAAAGAGATTATACTTTTTATTCTCCTAGGCACTCCACATACTCCCGTATCGACTATTTCTTAATAGATAGTGCGACCCTAAGCAGGTGTCTAAATGCCACTATTGGCCTAATCGCCTGGTTTGACCACGCTCCTGTCTCTCTGACCCTTGCTCTTGCCCACCAGGCTGACCCTGCATTCAGGTGGCGTCTTCATGACTCATTGCTCCTGAGGGGGGAGGTGGTTGATAGGGTTTCCTCGGAGCTGGAGGGCTACTTTCAAATAAACGATAATGGGGAGGTCTCTGATGAGACCCTTTGGTCTGCTCACAAAGTGGTGGTTAGGGGAGTTCTCCCACAACAAGCTTCATATTTAAAGAAGAAAAGAGAAGCCAGTAGAGAGGCTCTGCTCTCCCGTTTACATTATTTAGATGCTATTAATAAGGCTGCACATACGCCCTCCGTCTCTGAGGAGATCTCCCAAATTAGATTTAAATTAAGGGAAAATTTCCTATACAAATATGCAGGGCTGTGGAGTCGGAGTCGTGGAGTCGGAGTTAGTTTTGGTTGGAGTCGGTAGAAATGTACCGACTCCGACTCCAGCTTTAAAAAAAAAATGTATTAATATTTCATAATTGAACTTTCATATGAATTTTATAAATGTTACTCAAATATATATGTTCTATCAAACTATGAACAACAGTGATAAGCAGTTCTGCTGGAGATAGACATTTCTTACTTCTTGTGTGTCACTGTTCTCCACTGCCCTTATCTAATCTTATACTTGGTTAACCTCATGCTGCCCCAACCCCCTACTTACAATGTATGAAACTGAAAGTGAAAATGTGTTGCAAATTCTTAGTAGTAAAGCTCCTCCTCTAGACTAGATCATACTAGGTGTGCGTCTTCCAAGCATCTCACAGCTGCCTGCTACTCAGAAGAGGAAGACTGTAAGAATTATTATCCTTTCAACAAACTTTGCATCAGTTAACTGTGAGTACATTGGGCACCACATTTTAAAAAAGACATCAACAAACTGGAGCAAGTTCAGAAAAGAGCGACCAGAATGGTGACCGGTCTGCAAACCCTGTCTTATGAGGAAAGGTTGCAGGATTTGGGAATGTTTAGTTTGCAAAAGAGAAGACTGAGAGGAGACTTAATAGCTGTCTACAAATATCTAAAGGGCTGTCACATTGTAGAAGGATCAACTTTATTCTCATTTGCACAAGGAAAGACTAGAAGCAATGGGATGAAACTGAATGGGAGGAGACACAGATTAGATATTAGAAAAAACTTTTTGACAGTTAGAGTGATCAATGAGTGGAACAGGCTGCCACGAGAAGTGGTGAGTTCTCCTTCAATGGAAGTCTTCAAACAGAGGCTGGACAGACATCTGACTGGGATGATTTAGCGAATCCTGCTTTGAGCAGGGGGTTGGACCAGATGGCCCAGGAGGTCCCTTCCAACTCTACAATTCTATGATTCTATGATTCTACATGAGGAATAATAACAGTATTACTGACCACTATATCAGTTGTACGACCTGGCAATAATTTTGTACAATTGTTTTTAGGAAAAACAATTGTCATTTGGATTGTGAATACAGAATTAAAAACATGAGAATGTCAAAGAAGCATCACATTAAATCAGCTGTATTTGAACATTTCACCATCACTCAAGATAGAAAACATTATGTCTGTCAGTGTATGACAAATGATCCAGACGAAAACAAATGCTGTGAAGCCAAGATGAGTGCATATTCAGGCAAAGATAAAAATGCTCCTACCAGAGCTTCTAATCTAAAGAGACATTTACAGCGCTTTCATCCAGAAGTACTGAAAGCAGTGGATGAGAAAGACTGCATCCAAACCAATGAACCAGTGCCCAGCTCTTCCAGCCAAACAAAGGAGCAAAGAACTTTGCAGCCATCAGTTGCGAGATATTTTGTCAGTGACAAAGTTACTGTGACAATGACAGTAGATACATTTAAAAAACAGATCATAGAGCTTGTTGTAAAGGATAGTGTGCCTATTTCATTATTTTCACGACCAGCTTTTATGTGTCTGAATGGGGAAATGGCCCGCAAGCTTGGTGTTTCTCTGGAGAGAGAGAGTATTAGAAAATTAGTAATCGAAGAAGCTTTTAAACAAAAGGAAGAACTTAAAAAAACTCTCAAGGGACGTTTTCTGTTTCTTAAAATGGATGCCTGCACACGTCACAGAGTGAACTATTTTGCCATCAATGTCCGATTTGTTTGTGACAAAAATGAAATAGTTATCAAGACATTGGCAGTAAAAGACACCAAAGCTCATCACACCAGTGAGTTTCTCCAGGTCTTGGTGGAAAAGGTTCTGCAAGACTATGAACTTAAAAAAGAGCAAGTTCTTTCTGTCGTATCTGACAATGCTTCAAATATGATAAGTACTATTAAGCTAATGAATGAGAGTAATGATGGTGACCAGCAGCTAGAAGAACATTCTGGGTCCACAGACACAGAAATGTTTGAAATAGAGGAACACAGTATTGTAACTGAGGAGCAAACTGAAGTTGCTTCAGATGAACAGCAACATGATAGTTTAGATGATCTTGTTGAAACTGTCAATATGTTCTTTCATTCATCACATGCGCTGTGTTGTGCATACGCTACAGCTGGCTATAAGAGACAGTCTGCAAGAAGGACATGCTGCTGCACTGATTGGCAAGGTGAGAAAATTGGCTACTGTTGCCAGAACCCCTAAAGTTGACTCAATTTTGAAGAGACGTGCTGGAAAAGGGGCAATTATTGATCAAGCCACACGATGGGCCAGTACTTACTTAATGATTCAGCGCTTGGTTGAACTGAAAACCTTTCTTGTAGACATGGCTAACCCTCAACTGACGCTAGATGAAAGTCAGTGGAATCAGGTGACTGAGCTGGAAAAATTGCTAGAGCACCCATTTACAGTGACTAAAAAATTACAAGCAGAGGACTTAACTCCAGGTATTTTCTTAAAGGAGTGGAAGAACCTGATGTTTCGCCTGTCCCAAAGAGGAGGGTTAATTGCAAGTGGCATTGCTACATCAATGAAACGGAGAGAGGAGCTACTATTACAAAATAGCATTCTTTTGGCAGCTGTTTATGTAGACCCAATGCATCGGATTCTTCTAGATGATCAACAGCTAAGTAAAGGAAAAGAAGCTCTGTTTGAAATAGCAGTAAGGATGAAAGGGTTGCAGAACAGTCAGGAGGAACAAGAAGAATTTGGTCGTCCTGCCACATCTTCACCCTCATCATCAACTGATGAAGAATTTAATTTAAAAAAATATTTGGATCACAAGGACCGTGCAAAGCGTTCCCGCATAGAAGAAGAGTCATCCCCATCAAGGAACACAGCCAGTACATTTCAGCAGAATTTTTCATGTGCACTAAAAGAAATTGAGAAATTTGACCGTTCATCAAAAATAACAGTGCAACAAGCGCTTCCTCTGTATCCTGACATTGTCAGAGATGTTGCCCGAGTGGTTACTGCTTTGCCACCAACACAAGTTAGTGTAGAGAGGTTGTTCTCTGCTCTCAAAATAATTAGATCAGATTTGAGGGCATCCATGAAGGAGGATCTGACAGAGGCAATACTTTTTCTGAGGACAAATTTATAGATTTCTTCTTATTAACTGCATAAAAGTGTTTATTGCATATTTACTTACAGTTTAGAAAAGTTTATAAAAGTTATTTGCTATATTCTAATTGTATTCTAATAAATGTAGTTTTTGCTCTAAGTGGTCTGATTACTTATATGATGGTGAGAAACTGAATAAGCACGATGTTTAATATTTTACAACAGTAAATTTGTTGTTATGAATTGGCCATTTATGAAGGAGCCGGAGTCGGAGCCTGATAAAATCCAGGAGTCGGAGTCGCAACTGTGGCTTACCGACTCCACAGCCCTGCGAAATATGCATACAATATGAGGAAACTTAAAACTAACTTATATGCTACCGGGGACATGGCGGGAGCACTTCTAGCTCGCAGAGTTCGTAAACGGGAGGTCATGTCACGAATTGACCACATATTGGATGAGCAAGGTAGAGAACTTAGGTACCCACGGGACATAGTGCAAGCCTTTGCTCAATATTACACTGCCCTCTATAATTTAAAAGATGATGCCTCCACCCCTCAACCTGACCAAACATCTATTGATGCATACTTAGATTCTGTTAATTTGCCATGTATTACCATTGACCAATTAAATTATTTAAACGCCCCCTTCACGGCTGCAGAAATTCAGCAGGCGATTAAACAGACTAAACTTCATAAAGCCCCAGGCCCGGATGGCTTAATGAATGATTATTATAGGACCTTTTCTCAGCAATTAACACCATATCTACAGCGTCTGTTCACACTCTGGAGAGACGCTGGTACTGTGATGGCCCCTAATTTAGAGGCCACTATTTCCACTATACCAAAACCGGGGAAATCACTCACACATCCCGGAGATTTCAGACCCATTGCTTTGTTAAATTCAGATGTCAAACTGTTTACTAAAATCATAGCATCTAGACTGAAACTAATTATACCGACTATAGTGTCACCAGATCAGGTGGACAGGAGACGAAGGATGGCATACGACGTATGTTGAATTTGATTAAAATATCTGAGCTGTCTGGCCAACCCAGTGCATTCCTGTCACTTGATGCTGAAAAATCTTTTGACAGGGTGCACTGGGGATATTTAAGAGCAGTCCTGAAGAAATTTGGACTGTCGGGCCTTATATTATCCGCTATCTGTGCCATGTACTCGACCCCCTGCGCCAGGGTTTTGACATCTGGCTTCTTGTCCGGCCCGTTCCAGATCACGAACGGTACGAGACAGGGGTGCCCGCTCTCGCCTGTTATTTTTGCGCTGTGCATGGAGCCGCTTGCCGAGCGCATTAGAATGTCGGCGGGCATTTCTGGGATTAGGGTTGGACAGGTGGAGCACAAAGTCGGTCTATACGCCGATGATGTCATTCTATCCTGTGCAAATTTAGAATCTTCGTTTTCTGCGATTATTTGTGAACTTGGGGAATTTAGCAAGGTCTCATACTATAAACTGAACCCCACAAAATCCCTGTTGTTTCCGGTGGCGGTTCCTTGTGCGGCAAAGACAAGGCTGGAGGCCATTTTTCCGTTTAAGTGGATGAGAGAGGGTATTCCATATTTGGGCATTACACTGACGGGTTCTGAGCAGATTGTGGATAGGAACTTTACTAATTTACTAATACAGCTTAAGAAACAATTGGAGCAGCTTCATGCTGTCCAGACCTCCTGGATTGCAAGGATTAATGCCTTTAAGATGATTGTCCTACCTAAAATATTGTACCTACTCCGGTGCATACCAATGATCCCTAAAAAAAGAATTCTAAGATTGCAAACTATGGCATATAGTTATATTTGGTCATATAAAAAGTCTAGGATCTCCAGGGCCCTAATGTATTTCCTGTATAAAAAAGGGGGACTGAGGGTACCAAAGTTGTTAAAGTATCATAAAGCCGCTATAATGACGGGACTGAGAGACTGGTGGCAAGCGGACAGAGACCATAAATGGCTTCAAATAGAAAATTATTATGCTACCGCCAAGTCTACCCGATATATTTTGGAGGCTGAAGCTATTAAAACTACTAAATATTCCCCACTTTTGCCAACTATGAAAGCTGCACTACATCATTGGAGGACAGTGGTCCCATCTCTTATTAAACTATCACGCCACTCCATATCGTTAAAGGCCCTTGAGATGCATATTCCATACCTTAATCTTCAGTCATGGGTTGCTGCCGGAATTGTGAATCTGGGAGACCTAGTGGGGAGTGGTGGGTTAATCCCGTTTGACCAACTGGCTGCTGAGTTTCCGGCCACCCGGAGGTGTTTTTACCAATACCTACAAATACGTCATATGTTGCATAATTCACCGGACTCGGTTTTTTTCAATTCACAACTAAATAACACAGTTAACGGTTATTTTCTGCTGCCTGATTCTGGCCCGAGAGGTATCTCATTATTATATAGAGCCCTGAATGACCCGCCGGATAATCCAAAACTGCTTTATATGATCAGGTGGGAGCGGGATCTGGGTTTTCTCTCCGAACCTGTTGACTGGGAGGAAGGATTGTGTGAAGTTGTACCGGTATCTTCATGTGTGAACCATCTGGAGCCGTTGAAAAAGACGCACCTGAGATGGTACCAGTTCCCGGTCCGAACGGCACATTTTGGAGCTGGTGGGTCTGGTGAATTCTGAAGAGTTTGTGGGATGAGGGGTACACTTGAGCATACTTGGTGGTCCTGTCCGGTGCTCCAGCCTTGGTGGAGGGGTGTTGATTTATTGATCTCACAAGTCTTGGGTATCCAGATGACTCTGACCACAAGCCAGGCAATTTTACACATTGGCCTGAACGAAATTCCTCATATTCTTAGAGGTACGTTGTCACATATTTTGATAGCTGCTAGAGTGTTGACAGCAGCTAGATGGAAAGATCCCACCCCCCCAGAGGTTGCAGGACTAATTGATAGAATTAACACTCACTGCCAGCTTGAACTAGCACTAGCTCACTTGATGACCGCCATAATAAAAAGACAACATTTGGCACCCCTGGATACATAGTAGACACTCCACGGTTGCCCCGCTCCAGCCTGCTTAGCCGTATATAATTAAGCTGCCGGATATTAGATATTGGATGTTGTTTGTTTTCTTTTCTTTTTGGAATATATTACTGTACTGCAGAACACTGAGACTTATTATGTGTACTTGCTGTTACACATAGTTCTATCGATGCCACTAATGCCTGTTCCTCCCCTCACCCCTTCCCCCCCTTCCTTTCCTGTTATTCATTTATCGGTCCCCACTTTCTGCTCCTTATTTTCTCCTCTCGTTCCCCTAGTTTCATATATATATATATATATATATATATATATATATATATATATATATATATATAGTGGTTGTAACTATGGTTGTCATTGTTTTGACTTGTTTTCTTGTTCAACCTCAATAAATATAATTGAAAAAAAAAAACAGTGGAAACCCCGCAATTCTAACTCCAACCCTAACACACCCCTAACACTAATCCCAACCCTAATCCCAACACCACCACCTTTAACCCTAGCCCATCCCTAACCCTAATGGAAAAAAATTCATTTTTTTGTTATTTTTACCTAACTAAGGGGGTGATAAAGGTAGGGTTTGATTTATTTTGATCACTGTGTTAGGATTTATCACAGTGATCAAAATGAACCAATAGGAAAAATTTCCTATTGTTGACGGGTGCTGTCCGGTTATTTTCCGACACTGGGGGGGGGTGCTATACCCTTATTTCACTTTTTAACGGTGCCAAGGAATAAATACCCTTAACTGCTGCCTTTAAAAGGCGTATCGGCGGTCATCTAGTTTTGGCCTTCGACATGTTTGGTGTTCATTTTTTCATCCAAGTGTTTCTTGAGCCACAAACATGTTTGTGTATGATCCTGAGAACCCTGTGCTGTGGTTAACTAGTTAGTCAACACCCTTAACACACCCCACTGGTAAATTTTTGATTTAGAAAATGAAGCTGAAAGTATAGATGCCTGGACTGATATCTTCAGGTTGAAGTTTTTAATTAAAGTTTATTATTAGGTTGACTATCTTTCTGTTTTAAATGTAATCAAAAATGTTTTGCGCTTTAGAACTCTTTTGAGACCTGTATCTTTAGTATACTATTTCTGATAATTTATAAACTATAGGTCCACAATTTGACCATGTCATACTGCTTATGAGTTTGTTTTTCTCCAAATAATGTATTACAGCAAGAAACAATATGCAGAAAGAAGCAAGAAAGCAAAGAATGAATCCATAAAGGTAGGAATATTTGATACTGACATATATTAACTGGTAATATTATTTCCTGTTTAAAAGGAATCTGTCACTTGACTCAACCATAGATCATAGAAAGTTGAGTAAAGTGTTATTTTCATATCTGTGATCTGTTAAGATCTATAGGCTGAACATAGATCTCTCTGCGAATCCGCCTCCAGAGCTTATTTAAAATGAAAGGGGGGGCAGGGTTACCAGTGTGAGACATGAAATGACTGATAGTCGTTATTCCTGAGCTACATGTCTCACACTGGTAACGCCTCCTTTCACTTATAATAATCTGGAGACAGATTTTTAGAGAAATCAATGTCCGGCCCATAGATCTTAGCAGCTCATTTACATATTAAGTAAAATGTGAGCATTTCTGGAATTAGACTGGAAAAACATCTGCAAGGAGTTGCTTAACCCCTTCATGACCCAGCCTATTTTGACCTTAATGACCTGGCCATTTTTTGCAATTCTGACCAGTGTCCCTTTATGAGGTAATAACTCAGGAACGCTTCAACAGATCCTAGCGATTCTGAGATTGTTTTTTCGTGACATATTGGGCTTCATGTTAGTGGTAAATTTAGATCGATAATTTTTGCGTTTATTTGTGAAAAAATCAGAAATTTGGCGAAAATTTTGAAAATTTCGCAATTTTCAAATTTTGAATTTTTATTCTGTTAAACTAGAGAGTTATGTGACACAAAATAGTTACTAAATAACATTTCCCACATGTCTACTTTACATAGCACAATTTTGGAAGCAAAATATTTTTTTGTTAGGAAGTTATAAGGGTTAAAAGTTGGCCAGTGATTTCTCATTTTTACAACAAAATTTACAAAACCATTTTTTTTAGGGACCACCTCACATTTGAAGTCACTTTGAGGGGTCTATATGGCAGAAAATACCCAAAAGTGACACCATTCTAAAAACTGCACCCCTCAAGCTACTCAAAACTACATTCAAGAAGATTATTAACCCTTTAGGTGTTTCACAGGAACTAAAGCAACATGGAAGGAAAAAAAGGACATTTTAATTTTTCCAACAAAAATTTTCTTTCAGCATCAATTTTTTCATTTTCACATGGGCAACAGGATAAAATGGATCCTAAAATTTGTTGGGCAATTTCCCCTGAGTACACCGATACCTCATATGTGGTCATAAACCACTGTTTGGGCGCACGGCAGGGCTCAGAAGGGAAGGAGCGCCATTTGACTTTTTGAATGGAAAATATGCTGGAATATTTAGCGCTTGCCATGTCGCGTTTGGAGAGTCGCTGTGTGCCTAAACACTGGAGCTCCCCCACAAGTTACCCCATTTTGGAAACTAGTCCCCCCAAGGAACTTATCTAGATGCATAGTGATCACTTTGAACCCCCAGGTGCTTCTCAAATTGATCCGTAAAAAAAAAAAAGTACTTTTTTTTTCACAAAAATTATCTTTTAGCCTCAGTTTTTTCATTTTCACATGGGCAACAGGATAAATTGGATCCTAAAATTTGTTTGGCAATTTCTCCTGAGTACACCGATACCTCATATGTGGTCATAAACCACTGTTTGGGTGCATGGCAGGGCCCGGAAGGGAAGGAGCGCCATTTGACTTTTTGAATGGAACATTAGCTCCAATCGTTATCGGACACCATGTCGCGTTTGGAGAGCCCCTGTGTGCCTAAACATTGGAGCTCCCCCACAAGTGACACCATTTTGGAAACTAGACCCCTTAAGGAACTTATCTAGATGTGTAGTGAGCACTTTGAACCCCCAAGTGCTTCACAAAAGTTTATAACATAGAGCAGTGAAAATAAAAAATCATTTTTTTCCTCAAAAATGATTTTTTAGCACGCTATTTTTTATTTTCACAAGGGTAACAGGAGAAATTGGACCAAAAAAGTTGTTGTCCAGATTGTCCTGAGTATGCTGGTACCCCATATGTGGGGGGGGGGCACTGTTTGGGTGCACGGCAGGGCGCAGAAGGGAATGAGCGCCATTTGACTTTTTGAAATGAAAATTAGCTCCAATCGTTAGCGGACACCATGTCGTGTTTGGAGAGCCCCTGTGTGCCTAAACTTTGGAGCTCCCCCACAAATGACCCCATTTTGGAAACTAGACCCCCTAAGGAACTTATCTAGATGCATAGTGAGCACTTTGAACCCCCAGGTGATTCACAGAAGTTTATAATGCAGAGCAGTGAAAATAAAAAATCTTTTTTTTTCCTAAAAAATTTTTTTTTAGTTGGCAATTTTTTATTTTCACAAGGGTACTAGGATAAATTGGACCCCAAAAGTTGTTGTCCAGTTTGTCCTGAGTACGCTGGCACCCCCTATGTGGGGGGGAACCACTGTTTGGGCACACGTTGGGGCTCAGCAGGGAAGTAGTGACATTTTGAAATGCTGACTTTGATGGAATGGTCTGCGGGCGTCATGTTACATTTGCTGAGCCCCTGTGTGCCTAAACAGTAGAAACCCCCCACAAGTGACCCCATTTTGGAAACTATACCCCCCAAGGAACTTATCTAGATGTGTGGTGAGCACCTTGAACCCCCAAGTGCTTCACAGAAGTTTATAATGCAGAGCCGTGAAAATAAAAAAATCATTTTTTTCGCTCAAAAAAAATGAATTTTAGCACGCAATTTTTTTTCTCACAAGGGTAACAGGAGAAATTGGACCCCAAAAGTTGTTGTCCAGTTTGTCCTGAGTACGCTGATACCCCATATGTGGGGGATGACCACTGTATGGGCACACGTCAGGGCTCGGAAGGGAAGTAGTGACGTTTTGGTATGCAGACTTTGATGGAATGGTCTGCGGGCATCATGTTACATTTGCAGAGCCCTTGATGTACCTAAACTGTGGAAACCCCCCACAAGTGACCCCATTTTGGAAACTAGACCCCCCAAGGAACTTATCTAGATGTGTGGTGAGCACCTTGAACCCCGAAGTGCTTCACAGAAGATTGTAACGCAGAGCCATGAAAATAAAAAAATCTTTTTTTTTTTCCTCAAAAAATGAATTTTTAGCTCGCAGTTTTTTATTTTCACAAGGGTAACAGGAGAAATTGGACCCCAAAAGTTGTTGTCCAGTTTGTCCTGAGTACGCTGATACCCCATATGTGGGGAGGGACCATTGTTTGGGCACAAGTCGGGGCTCGGAAGGGAAGTAGTGACGTTTTGAAATACCGACTTGATCGAATGGTCTGCGGGCATCATGTTACGTTTGCAGAGCCTCTGATGTGCCTAAACAGTGGAAACCCCCCACAAGTGACCCCATTTTGGAAACTAGACCCCCCCAAGGAACTTATCTAGATGTGTGGTGAGTACCTTGGACCCCCAAGTGCTTCACAGAAGTTTATAACGCAGAACCGTGAAAATAAAAAATCTTTTTTTTCCTCAAAAAATGATTTTTTAGCCCGCAATTTTTTATTTTCACAAGGGTAACAGGAGAAATTGGACCCCAAAAGTTGTTGTCCAGTTTGTCCTGAGTACGCTGGTACCCCATATGTGGGGGGGAACCATTGTTTGGGCACACGTCAAGGCTCGGAATGGAAGTAGTGACGTTTTGAAATGCAGACTTTGATGGAATAGTCTGCGGTCGTCATTACGTTTGCAGAGCCCCTGATGTGCCTAAACAGTGGAAACCCCCCACAAGTGACCCCATTTTGGAAACTAGACCTTCCAAGGAACGTATGTAAGATGTGTTGTGAGCACTTTGAACTCCCAAGTGCTTCACAGAAGTTTATTATGCAGAGACGTGAAAATGAAAAAATCATTTTTTTCCACAAAAATAATTTTTTAGCCCCCAATTTTTTATTTTCCCAAGGGTAACACGAGAAATTAGTCCCCAAAAGTTGTTGTGCAATTTTTCCTGAGTACGCTGATACCTCATATGTTGGGGTAAACCACTGGGCACACGTCAGGGCTTGGAAGGGAGGGAGCACCGTTTGACTTTTTGAACGCAAAATTGGCTGGAATCAATGGTTGCACCATGTCGCGTTTGGCGACCCCCTGATATGCCTAAACAGTGGAAACCCCTCAATTCTAACTCCAACCCTAACCCCAACACACCCCTAACCACAGCCCTAACCCTAACACATCCCTAACCACAAGCCTAACCCTAATTCCAACGCTAACCCTAATTCTAACCCTAACCCTAATTCCAACCCTAACCCTAATTCAACCCTAACCCTCTTTCCAACCCTAACCCTCTTTCCAACCCTAACCCTCTTTCCAACCCTAACCCTCTTTTCAACCCTAACCCTAATGGAAAAATAAAAATATTTTCTTTATTTTATTAGTTGTGCCTACCTATGGGGGTGATAATCGGGGGGTTTATTTACTACTTCTTTCATTTTGATCACTGTGAGAGTGATCAAAATGAAAGAATGGAATCTGCAGCCGGCAGATTCGGGCGGGCGCACTTCGCATGCGCCCGCCATTTTCTAAGATGGCGGCGCCCATGAACTGGACCCGCCGGACACCGGGAGCGACAGGGGGACTTAGAAGGTGCCGGGGGAGGTGAGAGGGGGTGAGGGGGTTATCGGATTCTGGCGGGGAGCAGAGGGAATGGGAGGGGGGCAGATGATGACAGCGGCGGCAGATCGCCGCTGTCATTCAGTTGCGGGGGGGGGAGATCGCCGGTGAGGGGGGGTGGAGTCGGTGTCTCCAGCCATGTCCGATGCTACAGCAGCATCGGCCATGGCTGGATTGTAATATTTCATCATTTTTCATTGATGAAATATTACTATCGCTTTGATTGGCTGTTTCACTTTTAACAGCCAATCAGAGCGATCGTAGCCACATGGGGGCGAAGCCACGCCCCCTATGGCGAAGAACAAAGCCCCCTGTATCTGCAGGTCTGATGACCTTTCAGTGACCTAGGTCACCCGACCCGCAGGGGGGTTTTAAAGTCATGACGCCACATAGGCGTCATGGGTCGTTCTGGCACGACTTTTCATGACGCCTACGTGGCGTCATAGGTCGTGAAGGGGTTAATAATAAACATTATTATTCTTAGGCTACGTTCACACGTAGCGGAAATTACTGCGAGAATTCCGGATTCCATTCTGCTAGCTTTTCTGCAGGAAAATCGCATTTTAAATTCCTGCGATTTTCCCGCAGAAAAGCTAGCATTTTGCAAGCGTAATTAGCTTGCAGAATGCTAGCGTTTTCCAAGCGATCTGGAGCATCGCTTGGAGAACTGATTGACAGGTTGGTCACACTCGTCAAACATAGTGTTTGACGAGTGTGACCAACTTTTTACTACTGATGCTGCCTATGCAGCATCACACAAAGGGGGGGACGAATCCAAAATACAACAAATGGTCATGTGTGAAATTGCTTTATTGAAGTGAAAGGCAAGGTACAAACATAGCGTGCTAAACAGCCACAGAAAAATAATTAAAAATGATTAAAAAACAACAGCAAATAGGGACGCAAGGACCCATGAAGCCAGTACTGCACTAATTGATATATATAGTTGCATAGCAGTGGTATACATTGCACTCTGTCTTAAAGAGCCTCAAATAGGACTGATAAAGTACCTATAGTAAACTGACAGATAACAGGCTAAATGATAGTGAACCCAGGTGACGGTCAGAAATATATATTCATGTGAACAATTTCATTACCTGAATCAAATGGCAACTGGCAGACGGCAAACAAAGGGTCCCTGTGTCCGCCCCAACGCGCGTTTCGGAGCACCTTCGTCAGGGGGCGCAATAAATGATGTGAAAAGCGCTGTTTAAATACCGGGCATAAACCGGAAGTGAAGCTGACGTCACAACCGGAAGTGGTCATGCGTTACTATGGTGACGCGCTCACAACCGCGTGTGTAATAAGTAAAAAATGAAAGGCAACATGAGCCAATATCTAAGAAACGCCCACACTCTCCCCGGCATGGCGTCAAGGAGATAAGATGCCCAGAACAAGCGGGGCCCCGCAAGACTGGACACCCATTGCTCCTGACGTCAGCACAGGAAGTGCTGTGGGAGTCACACAGACGCAGAAGGAGCACTGAAGGAAGCGCCACCATATTGGAAGCTGGCAACCATGCACACATTTATACATACAGTTGTGGCCAAAAGTATTGACACCCCTGCAATTCTGTCAGATAATACTCAGTTTCTTCCTGAAAAGCCTTGTATACAGGGAGGAAAAAAAAGAGAGAAGATTCTATAAAGTCAAAAGGTTCTCAGTTTAATTTCAACCGCGTAATGGGAGAAAGAGCCGTGTGGAGATGGACAAAGAGAATAAAAGTGTATGTACAGTTGTGGCCAAAAGTATTGACACCCCTGCAATTTTGTCAGATAATACTCAGTTTCTTCCTGAAAATTATTGCAAACACAAATTCTTTGGTATTATTATCTTCATTTAATTTGTCTTAAATGAAAAAACACAAAAAGAATTGTCCTAAAGCCAAATTGGATATAATTCCACACCAAACATAAAAAAGAAGGTGGACAAAAGTATTGGCACTGTTCGAAAAATCATGTGATGCTTCTCTAATTTGTGTAATTAACAGCACCTGTAACTTACCTGTGGCACCTAACAGGTGTTGGCAATAACTAAATCACACTTGCAGCCAGTTGACATGGATTAAAGTTGACTCAACCTCTGTCCTGTGTCCTTGTGTGTACCACATTGAGCATGGAGAAAAGAAAGAAGACCAAAGAACTGTCTGAGGACTTGAGAAACCAAATTGTGAGGAAGCATGAGAATCTCAAGGCTACAAGTCCATCTCCAAAGACCTGAATGTTCCTGTGTCTACCGTGCACAGTGTCATCAAGAAGTTTAAAGCCCATGGCACTGTGGCTAGCCTCCCTAGATGTGGACGGAAAAGAAAAATTGACAAGAGATTTCAACGCAAGAATGTGCGGATGTTGGATAAAGAACCTCGACTAACATCCAAACAAGTTCAAGCTGCCCTGCAGTCCGAGGGTACAACAGTGTCAACCCATACTATCCATCGGCGTCTGAATGAAAAGGGACTGTATGGTAGGAGACCCAGGAAGACCCCACTTCTTACCCCGAGACATAAAAAAGCCAGCCTGGAGTTTGCCAAAACTTACCTGAAAAAGCCTAAAACGTTTTGGAAGAATGTTCTCTGGTCAGATGAGACAAAAGTAGAGCTTTTTGGGCAAAGGCATCAACATAGAGTTTACAGGAGAAAAAAAGAGGCATTCAAAGAAAAGAACACGGTCCCTACAGTCAAACATAGCGGAGGTTCCCTGATGTTTTGGGGTTGCTTTGCTGCCTCTGGCACTGGACTGCTTAACCGTGTGCATGGTATTATCAAGTCTGAAGACTACCAACAAATTTTGCAGCATAATGTAGGGCCCAGTGTGAGAAAGCTGGGTCTCCCTCAGATGTCATGGGTCTTCCAGCAGGACAATGACCCAAAACACACTTCAAAAAGCACTAGAAAATGGTTTGAGAGAAAGCACTGGAGAATTCTAAGGTGGCCAGCAATGAGTCCAGACCTGAATCCCATAGAACACCTGTGGAGAGATCCAAAAATGGCAGTTTGGAGAAGGCACCCTTCAAATATCAGGGACCTGGAGCAGTTTGCCAAAGAAGAATGGTGTAAAATTCCAGCAGAGCATTGTAAGAAACTCATTGATGGTTACCGGAAGCGGTTGGTCGCAGTTATTTTGGCTAAAGGTTGTGCAACCAAGTATTAGGCTGAGGGTGCCAATACTTTTGTCTGGCCCATTTTTGGAGTTTTGTGTGAAATGATCAATGTTTTGCTTTTTGCTTCATTCTCTTTTGTGCTTTTTCATTTAAGATAAATTAAATGAAGATAATAATACCAAAGAATTTGTGTTTGCAATCATTTTCAGGAAGAAACTGAGTATTATCTGACAAAATTGCAGGGGTGTCAGTACTTTTGGCCATAACTGTAGGTCAATGAGGACAACTATTGGCACACACGAACAGAATGCTGCGCACCAATTATATAACTAAGGCTACCAGTGCATGATAACAAGTTCTGAATATAATAAACAACTCCACTGAAAATAGTGTAATGTGGTAATACACATGGACTAATATGTATACATATATCCGAAAATAGAGGCACATATACACATGAATATGCACTATTAGCATGTATATAATAGAATAGAAAAAATTATGACCATATCAAAAATACGTATAATAGCATATTCATAAAATAGGACAATATACATATACAGGTTACAGTAATAATGTAAATGGTAGCACTCAAATTATGGCACCACGAGAATAACAAACTGGGCGACACACATAATATGTATAGCACCATATGAAAAGGTACCCGATTGAAATAATGAAAAGGTACCCGATTGAAATAATGAACACGAGGAAAACAAGAAGTCTACGTAGAAATGTCCATGAAGTTGCAACCACATAGACTTCTGGCACATAACCATAGGGAAAGGAAACTTCATGGCCACATAAGGATTCATCCATAGACCGTAAAATGAGCAGGCATAGACTGTGCATATACACCAGCAGATCCATCAGGAGACCCACGAATGGAACACTACCATCTTCTGGCATGTCAGCAAAAGGAGAGGAAATTCATTTCAGTGTACACACCAACTGATCCATCCGAATGCCCGCAAATAGAACATAAGCAGCTAGAAAATATAAAAATATAAAATCAGAAAAATGACTAAAGGCTATAGAGCAAAGGAACTCCACAAAAACCTATTCTAAAAAAGGGGCAAAGCTGAGGCTCTCATTTAACCCGTCAGGGTGCACAGTTTTCAACGTCCAAATCCAACACGCCTCAAGACGTGCCAATTTAGTCGATAACTTCCCTCCCCTAATATTGACATCAACAGCATCAATACCTCTGAACCTAATCAGACTTCTATTACTGCCATGGCAAAGTTTGAAATGTCGAGGAATTGTCTTCAGGGAGGATGCATCCTCCTGGCCAACTGACGCCTCAATACCCAAGACATGTTCACGCACACGCACCTTCAACTGACGGGAAGTAAGACCTACATAAATAAGTCCACATGGACAAGTGGCATGATAGATGACATACCTAGTGTCACACGAAATAGATTTCTCAATATAAAAGATCTTACCATTAGAGTCAGCGAAGGTGGTGGCGCGATCAATGCTTGGGCAAGCGACGCAGTGGCCACATGGATAGCAACCGGGCCGCATAGACCTGCTGTCAAGGAATGTAGTCTTGGGCTCACTCACATAGAGACTGCGAGTAAGACAGTCCCTCAAATTTCTAGCCCTTCTGAAGGATAATGCAAGTCTCTCAGGTACAATTTTCGACAGAATTGGATCCACCCTTAGGATAGACCAAGACTTCTGAAGCGCTTTACGAACCTTATTTGCCTGGGAATTATAACCAGTCACAAACCTGACCTGAGGCTCATTAGATGAGTGCGTACCACATGTATTGCCATAGAGAAGGGATGAACGGGAGCTGTATTTGGCCCTATTATAGGATCTTTTTATAGAACGCTGGCTATAACCCCTCTCCAAAAAACGACTCCTCAGTTCCTCAGCCCGTTTCTCAAAGTCCAAATCTGAGGAACAGATCCGCCGCAAGCGGAGTAACTGTCCCACAGGTACTGCTCTAAATCACAAAATAATGGAAAAAATTGTTTATACAGTACCCAAAAATAAATATTTTTACATAAAAAATTACCTAAAAAAATCTATTAAAAAAAGAAGCAAAAACCATGCATTATCATACTGCCGAACAAAAAGTGGAATAAAACTCTATCAAAAATAAAACCAATTCTTCACCTGCTATTGATTTGTTCTTTCTGCCTCCCAAAGATCGCAGTAGTAAGGCTCTGCTCATTATTTATCCTGCGCTGAGCGCTTACTACTGGGGTTTCCGTGTAAATTTCTGAAATATGTGATTCAGATGGAACCCCAAGCGGAAGATTCCCTAAAATGAGACAGATGTAGAGACTGTGAACGCTGTCTGGTCTGTGATCCAGCGGTGTCCATCTTTTTACGTATGCATAACGCGGTCCACCACGGTTTTGTGCATTTTTTTAAAAAAAGGACATTGCTAAACAAAGGTAACGCTGCCTCGTTATAGTGAATGGATCCTTCGGTGGTTTCATCTGAATCGCGTCACTCGGAGATTTAGACGGAAACCCCAAGGTAAAGGCTCCGTCTCACATAGCGAGATCGCTGATGCGTCACCGATTTTGTGACGCAACAGCAATCTCGCCTGCAATCTCGCTACATGTGACACATAGCGGCGACCGTCCCCCCCTGCTGGATATCGCTGATCATGCTCGAATGTCCTGGGCGATTTTTCCTCGTTGGCGACGCAGAACTCAGGGACGCAGGCTGGAATCGTTCAGAATAGCTGTTGTGTGACAGCGCACCAGCGATCCTTACCAGGTCGCTTCATTGTCGGGATCGCTGGTGCGTCGCTGAAGAGATCTGCCTGTTTGGCAGCTTACTAGCGACGCACCAGCGATCCCTACCAGGTCATATTGTTGTTGGGATCGCTGGTGCGTCGCTATGTGAAACGGGACCCTAAGTGATAAGCGTTATGTAAAATGTTCCCAATAAAAGCTTCAACTCAATCCACAAAAAAAGCCTCCACTCAGGTACGTCATCTGTCAATGGAAATATAGGGGGCTTCCATGTTTCTTTTAGCATAAAGGCTCTGTAAAAGCTAAATAGTTCCTCGCCCCCCCACTCCACAAAAGAAATTCAGCAAATTCTGCTCTCCCAAATCCAAATGCCCCCCTCCCTTCTGTGCCCCACAGTGTGCCTAAACCACGTTTAGCATCTACATGTAGGGCATTTCAGTAGCGATGAGAGCTCACCTAATTCACGGGTGCGTGTCTGCAGATGCATGAGCTGGGCACAATGTACTGGTCACTACAAGGGCAGTTTTCAATTTTCACTCGTCAACATCCATGCTTGTTTCTGGAAAGCACCCATGGAGATAAAATCTTGTAGATAAATTCCTAAAGGAGTATAATTTCCAAAATCGGGTCGTTTGAGGTGGTTTCTGCTCTTCTAGCATATAAGGGCTCTGTATATGGAGTTCACAAATTATTGTAGGCAAATAGCACTCTGTCCCTCCCGAGTCTCGACATATAGCTAAGCAGAACTGTCCAGCCACATATGGGGTAGTTCTGCTTTCAGCAGAAATTGTGGGACAAATTTTGGTGCCATTTTTACTCATTTCTCAGTGTGAAAATGTGAAATCTGGGGATAACACAAAATTTTTGGGGTAAAAATGTAATTAATTTGTCTGCACTGCCCAATGGTATAAAATGATGTGACACATCTGTGGTGTCAATGTGATCACTGCACCTTGAGATTAATTCATTGAGAGGTGTAGTTTGTAAATTGGTGTCTCTTATTGGGGTTCTGCCATTCTGGCACCTCAGTGCCTCTGATAATGTGATATGTAACTTATTCCCTTCTGAGCTTTGCACTGTGCCTTGGAAGTAGTATTTGACCACATATGGGGTATTGGCTTACTCAGGAGAAATTGCACAACAATTTTTGGGTTACATTTTCTCCTGCTACCTTGTGAAAATAAAATTTGAGGCCTAAAAACATTTTTATGGGAAAAATGTTTTTTTGTGATTTTTTTTTTTTTTTTTTTTTGCATTTTCATGACAACGTTATAAACGTCCGTGAAGCAAATGCGGGTGCAAGGTGCTCACCACACATCTAGATAAGTTCTGGAGGAGTCTAGTTTTCAAAATGGTGTCACTTTTGGGTGGTTGCCACTATTCAGGCGCATTAGGGGCTCTCCAAATGCGACATGGTGTCCGCTATTCCTGCAAATTTTACATTCAAAAGTCAAATGGCACTCCTTCCTTTCCGAGCCTTGCCGCGCGTCCAAAAAGTGTTTTTCCCCCACATATGGGGTAACGGCATGCTCCGAAAAAATTGCACAACAAATTTTGGTTTCCACTTTCTCCTGTATCCCTTGTGAAAAAATGGGTCTAACGTTAAATCTTTGTGAAAAAAAGTTATTTTTTTTCACATTCCAAATATTTCTGTAAAGCACTTGAAGGGTTAATAAACTTTTTGAATGTGGTTTTGTGCATCTTCAGGGTGTTCTTTTTAGAATGGTGTCATTTTTGGGTGTTTTCTGTCATATAGACCCCTCAAAGTCACTTCAAACGTGATGTGGTCCCTAAAAAAAATGGATTTGTAAATTTTATTAATGACTTAAGAATTAAGTTAGAAAACTGTGCACTTTTCAAAATTTTCTCCAAATTTCCATTTTTTTCACAAATAAACACATCAATTTTTTTTACCACTATCGTGAACGACAATATGTCACGAAAAACATCCTCAGAATCAGTGGATTCTGTTGACGCATTCCAGAGTTATTACTACATAGTGACACTGGTCAGAATTGTAACGATTGGCCCGGTCATGAATGTGAAAGCAGCCTTGGGGGCGGTCAACGAGCTAATAAGGAAAAGGAAGGCTTAAGGTAGTTTTGACATCCCTGTTCTATGGTCTTCACCACTCACAATTCTGTAAACTGTGACATATAGGCTGAGTTCACACGTGGCGTTTTTTTCGCGTTTCTGCGGCGGTTTTAACCGCGCGATTTTGCCGCGAAAACGCAAAAAATAAGCATCCCATGCATTCCTATGGGATTCCGCAATGCTGTGCTAATGCTGCGGTTTTTACCGCGGCGGAATCGCTTCGCGGTAAAAACCGCAGCATGCTCATTAATTTGCGGAATCGCGGCGATCCCGCACCCATAGGAATGCATTGTTCCGCTTATTTCCCGCATGTGGCTGTGCACACCATGCGGAAAGTAAGCAGAACATTTGTGGATGGTACCCACGGTCCGGAGGAGAGGAGACTGTCCTCCGGGCTTTGGGTACCATATCCCTGTAAAAAATAGAATTTAAAAATAAAAAATATTGTTATTCTCACCCTCCGACGTCCCGCGCAGCCTTCCCGCCTCTCTTCACGCTCTCGTTCCCAGTAGTCCTTTGCGAAAATGCTCGCGATGACGTCCGTTCCCGCGGGATCGCGAAGTCTCGCGGTCATTCGCGCGACGTCATCGCGAATAACAGCGAGACGTCGCGATCCCGCGAGAACTGACGTCATCGCGAGCATTTTCGCAAAGGATTACTGGGAACGGATGCGCGGGACGTCGGAGGGTGAGAATAACACTATTTTTATTTTTTTTTACATTCTATCTTTTACTACTGATGCTGCATAGGCGGCCTCAGTAGTAAAAAGTTGGTCACACTCGTCAAACACTATGTATGACGAGTGTGACCAACCTGTCAATCAGTTCTCCAAGCGATGCTCCAGATCGCTTGGAAAACGCTAGCATTTTGCAAGCTAATTACGCTTGCAAAATGCTAGTTTTTCCGCGGGAAAATCGTGGGAATTTAAAATGCGATTTTCCCGCGGACTGGAATTCCGGAATTCTCGCGGTAATTTCCGCGAGAGTTCCGGTACGTGTGCACTTAGCCTTAGTCATCGAAAGCTGGGGACTTTCAATCCATTGCCAAAATACACAGTCTTTTACTGCTCCAATACATCTAGAACAAAAATGTACAAGCACCCTTAACTAATATTACCTGGCATTTGGCATAGTGTATACACTTTTCTGACTGCTTCATTCAGCTAAACTATTGTTTAATGAAAACAAACATGAGCCATTTCTAGACTACAATATGGGTAAGTTCACACTGGGCTTTTTTGCTGCGTTTTTTATACTAATTTTCAGTTGCTTTTTACAGTACCAGCAAAGCCTATGAGATTTCAGAAATCTCATGCACACACATTGGTTTTTTGTGTCATCAGGATTTTGTGCTTTGCTGCTTTTTTTGACATAGAGCATGTCACTTCTTTCAGCGTTTTTGCTGTGTTTTTCACCCATTGGCTTGAATGGGTGTTGAAAAAACTCTGCAAAAAGCAGGTATCATTATTTGCAGCTTTTTTGCTGCTGAAACGTCAAGGACATTAGCATGGACAAAGAGGGGAAAAAAAAAGCAACTAAACCTGCGTTTTTGCCACAGCTTTTTTCCTGCCAAGAAGATCAGGTTTTGCAGCAGAAAAAAAGCAGAAAAAAATCCCTGTGTGAACTTACCCTATGACTGCAAATGTTTAAAGATATAATCTGATTATTGATGTGTATTTTACAGATTTTCCATGTAGAACCAATAGAAAACAACCAAGATGTGTTCAAATTTCTGGTATGTATTGAAAGCAATGTAACTTTCTGTTAGAGAAATATACTGACCTAGTGACTTGGGCATGTTTGATGGAAATGATTGGGTTTTATTAATTAGTTTTAAGTTGCTTCTTTTTTTTTTAAATAATTCTCTACAAAGACCACACTTTCATCCTGTTATGTTTGTGTTTTAATGAGAGAAATAGCACATATTATTTCAGAGACAAGTACAGACATCCCTTCCTCCATAGACCGTACACCGAGATGAAGCTCTGCACATGTCTTCACTGATGTTGGTCTGTAATTTAAAGTGTAACCACTGTTTTAATTTTCATTTAATAAATCAATAGCTCTATTACAAAGTTAGTTATTTTTATGTATGGTATCTTATCAGTAGCAACAACCTCCTATCTCAATAATGTAAAAATCTGTTGTCTCAGTTTACAGATTCGACCCATGAATTGAGTATGATTGTTCAGTCCTGACAGGAAAAGAGCAGATTTCTCTGATGAGATATGATACAAAGTTGCTCTTTTCAGTTGTAATATTGTTTTATTGATTATTAAAATGACAGTTACTCTTAAACGCTCTGTTAATTGTTAGGAGCTCCCATGCACATTAGCCTGTTGGAGAAACCCATTGGGATTGACTGGTATTTGTTTGTGTATGGGTTTCATTATAGCACACATCTCTGCTGATATCGCCCTAATCTGTAAAGTAAAGCTGACCATTGAGCAGTAGAAAACAGAAGCATTAAAGGGGTCAGCCTACCATAATGTCTTAATGTCTATCCACAGAAGCTCTGTGCTCGGCTGTTTCTCTCAGACCCATAAACTGTGAATTGAATAGTAGTCTGTAAGCTCAACCTTAACTCCATTCAAGTTGGAGCCTCATGAGGCCCATTTTTGGTATCGGTGGGATCTCAGCAGCCATGACCCCAGTTATCAGCAATTTTGAATCAACTAGTATTGATGGTCCCTACTCCTTTAACTTGTGTGACTTCTTTAGAGCGAGCCTGTAAGCAGGATTTTGCTAAGTAACCTACAGACACTGTCAGGTTGGCAGTGATATACTGATTTAAATGATACCCAATGTCAAGAAATCAGTCTTGTGGTTCTTGTGTAATTAAGTTAATGAGATACCCATGCTTTGGGGCGTGTAGGGGCGTCACAGAAACCAAGGAGATACCTGCCCACATTCCCACCCAGAAACACAAACAAGTTTCTCATCATAGAGACAGAATGCTTGTGCTTCAGGGACTGTGTGCAGGTCTCTCCTTGGTTTCTGTGGCCTAGAGCAGGAAGATAAGATTCTGCCCACAGTCCCGCACCAAAGCACAACCAGTCTGTCTCTCTTTGATGAGGAAGATGTTTGTGCTTCGGGGCGGCCTGTGGGCAGGTCTCACATTGGTTTCTCTGGCTTAAAGAAAGATGATCAGACTCTGCCTACAGTTCCACCCCGAAGTACAGGCGTATCATTAACTGAAAACTTCTAACACTGATTACACAAGAATTGCAAGACGGATTTCTTCACCCTAGGTATCATTTTAATCAGTTTAACATTGCCAACCTGACAATGCCTGTAGTTTACTTAGCAAAATCCTGCTGAGAGGTTCTCTTTAATGACTGGTAAACTAGAATATTTACAGATATTTTCTCCTTCGTCTCATTGGGGGACACAGAGACTGTGGGTGTGTGCTACTGCCGTCTGGAGGCTTGACACTAAGTATACAAAAAATAAGTTAGCTCCTCCTCCGCCGCATACACCCTCGCCCCGATAGTGGGCGGAAACCAGTTTTTTGCTTAGTGTCTGATGGAGGCACACGCAGTCTGGGTCTCTCCAGACTATTTTTTTTTTTTTTTTTATATATTTTCTCGCTATGAAGAGGAGACAGGGGCGACGGACCCTATTGAAAGGGTCCGATCTCACCAAAACATCAACGGGCGAGCACGCGCGAGTATCGCCTCCGCGTATCCTTTCCCGCACCGAGGCACATCTCTGGGACTTTTCCCCAGACATCTATTTTTATTTTTTATTTTTTGAGAAGATATGACAGGGGCAACACATCCTATTGAAAGGATCCGATTTCCCCAAACCAGCAACGGGCGACCACGTGCGAGTGTCCCTCCACGTTTCCTCTCCCGCGACGTGGGACATTATGCCAGACTTAGCCCTGTCCACCCCTAGGTAGTGAAACCATGGGATTGCACAGAGGCACAAGACTAGTCTGTGTGCCCCCCACTGCTCCACCAAAGCATGACGGCGGTGCTGCATGGAGGCGGATGGTCCCTCTCCTCGCCCAAACAAGGCGGACAGAGCTAGGGTGCCTGCACCGTCCGAAGATGGATTACCTCATGGCCTCAAGGAGGTATGGTTGGGCTGGGAGGGCCCCTGGGCAGCGAGTGGCTCCAGGCTAGCGCCGGCTTAGGGAAGAGAAGCAGGTCAGCACAATCCGTATGCCCCAGCAACTCAGGTGCTGGAGCCGCAGAGTTACCATAGGGCTGTGATCAGCAGCCATCTCCCTCCTGCCTCTCTCCTCCCCGCTACCTCTCTCCTTCCTCCCTCCCTCCCATACCTGTAGCCAGGGTGCGTGGAGGCCCCGCGCGGGGCATAATGGTTCTGCCAAGGAGATTCCCCAGCTGGGGAAGGAGGGCGCCTCAGGGCGGTACCGGGGGAGCGCCAGGATAGCGCGCCCATGCTCGGGCGGGCAGTGTCAAATTTAGCCCGCGGCTTCGGCCTAGGCCGCGGGGGAAGGCCCGCCCCCGGCGTGACGTCAGATCCGGCGACGCCCCCAGGTCCGGGGCGGGCGCTGGATTAAATCGAGGCCCCGGCTTCAGAACAGGGTAGGCCGCGATCAGGAGAGCATCGCAGCCTACCCAGAGAGGAAGGAACAGCAGGATCAGGAGCGCGGGGAGACAGCAGGAGCCGGGTAAGTGCGACCCCGTCCCGGAGCCACACTAGGGCAAGTTATCCTCCTCCTCATTCCCCCTTATGCCTTAAAGAAAAAAAAAAAAAAGAAGGAAAAAGAGAGAGAGAGAAAATTGGCCTTTTTCTGCAGTATGTCTGGGAAAGGGAAAAAGCACACGTTTCTTTATACCGCATGCGTTTCCTGTGGGTTTGTGTTCACGCGAGCGCAGGCTATTAAGTTATGTGAAGCCTGTAGTTCCGAACGCGCCCAGGAGCCCTCCCGTCCAACGGAGCCCAGGGGTTCGGACCCCCCGGAATGGGCGTTACCACTTTCTCGGTCTATGGTTTCGCTTACGAAGGCGATTGAGACCCTTCAGGCCCCGGATAGGGGTAAAGACGACGGCTCGCCTGTTTGGGAGGGTTCATCCACCTCACAAGAGCCGCCGGCCTGCAGGGGCCGCACTCTCTCTAAGCAGACGTACAGGGAGAGATCCCATATGGCGTCTCCGGGCCCCTCCGGTGCTTCGGCATCTGTGAGTGCGGCGTCTCGCTCACCGTCACCATTGTCTGGGAGCGAGCAGAGTTCGAATGAAGACATGCAGGAATTCTTGGACCTGGATACCCCGGGGTGTCGGGAGATGGTAGACAGTCTCGTTGAGGCTGTCAATCAGACTCTAGGTATTGAGGAGGATGTCCCACTAACCGCAGGGCATAAAATATCTTTTAAAAAGGCCAGGCGACCACATAGGGTGTTTAGCACTCATCCAGAATTCGAGGACATGGTGCAACGGCACAGGGAACGTCCAGACAAGCGTTTTTCGGGACAAAAAACGCTAGAGATGAGATACCCGTTTGCACCAGAGCTCTGTAAGAGATGGGCGGAATCTCCGATTGTGGATCCCCCAGTGTCACGCCTGGCCTCAAGATCGTTGTTGTCAGTGCCTAGTGGTTCTTCTATTAAGAACCCCACGGATCGGCTCATAGAAGGTTTAGCCCGCTCAGTGTATGAGGCATCAGGATCAGCGCTTTTGCCTTCATTCGCGGCAACATGGGTGGCCAAGGCCATGATGTCATGGTCAGAGTCTTTGAATAGAGTCCTGCAAGATAGAGACTTGCCGATAGAGGTATCTGACATAGCAAATCAGATCGCGATGGCGGGTGACTATCTAATTAATGCATCCTTGGATGCGGCTAATTGCGCGGCACTAGCAGCGGCAAACGCTATCGCCATTAGGAGAACCTTGTGGCTAAGGCTATGGCGGGCTGATTCAATTTCTAAGAAATCGTTAACGTCCCTGCCATATCAGGGTAACCGACTATTTGGAGAGAAATTAGACAAACTCATTTCGGATGCCACAGGGGGAAAGAGCAGCTTTCTCCCACAGCAGAAGAGTAGACTGCCTTTTCGTCAACCGCAGGCGCGCTTTCGAGCATTTCGCACCCCCAGATGGGCAACAGTGGCCAGTTCTACCGCCCCAGCTCGCTACAACCAAGACAGAGAGCGCCAGGTCACGTATAAAGCCAACCCGCTGGGGAGGATGCGGGACCGACCACCCAGGTCAAGGGGGGCCAGGTCCCAGAGGCCCTCAGCAAAATGACTCAAGGCATCAGGTACCCGAAGACAGCAGAGTAGGCGGTCGTCTGCTCAGGTTCCGCCACGTCTGGGTCAAGGTGGCACACGACGCATGGGTGGCAGAATTAGTGTCATCCGGGTACAAAATAGAGTTTATCGGACATCCTCCAAGACGATTTTTTCTTTCCCGGCTTCCCAAATCGGAATCCCGGGCAGAGGCGTTGCTAGGAGCCATCAGGATTCTTCAGTGCAATGGGGTCATTGTCCCGGTACCAGAGGGCGAAAAGGCTCAAGGATTTTATTCCAACCTGTTCGCGGTCCCCAAGAAGGACGGAACAGTAAGACCGGTTCTGGACCTAAAGCTCCTAAACAGGTTCATCAGAGTCAGGCACTTTCGAATGGAATCCCTCCTGTCAGTGATATCGGCCATGGAGCAAGGAGAATATTTGGCCTCAATCGATGTCCAGGATGCCTACCTGCACATCCCTATTTTTCCCCCCGCATCAGAAGTTCCTTCGGTTTGCAATCAATGGCCAGCATTTTCAATTTGTGGCTCTGCCGTTCGGGTTAGCCACGGCTCCCAGGGTATTCACGAAGGTAATGGCGGTCGTCATGGCCATTCTTCATTCTCGGGGCATAGTGGTTTTGCCGTACTTAGACGACCTCTTAGTAAAGGGGCCGTCCTTTCAAGCATGCAAGGAGAATGTCAGCATCACGCTGGATACCCTATCTCGCCTAGGATGGTTGGTCAATGGGAAAAAGTCCTCTCTTATCCCGGCTCAGAGGATTCCATTCCTAGGGATGATTTTCGACACTTCCCGAGGGTTGGTAATTCTCCCTCAAGACAAGGCTCCGGCAGGGAGTTCGGAGTCTTCAGCAACCAGGCCCTCACACGATTCGATTTGGGATGAGGGTTCTAGGGAGGATGGTAGCGGCAATAGAAGCAATTCCGTTTGCTCAATTTCATCTTCGTCCCCTGCAGCACGCTCTCTTGGCAGCGTGGGACAGGAGTCCATTCTCCCTAGATCATCAGTGCAGGTTGTCCTTTCAGGTCCGACGAGCACTTCAATGGTGGACGCGCGACTCCTCTCTCCTTCAGGGGAAAACCTTTCCTCCAGATCAATGGTTGGTGATCACAACCGACGCGAGTTTTCTCGGTTGGGGAGCAGTATTTCGCCATCACACGGCACAGGGGCAGTGGTCGCCCCAGGAGGCTCGTCTTCCTATCAACTTGTTGGAGATTCGAGCGGTGCGGTTGACGTTGCAGCATTTTCAGCACTGGCTAGCAGGACGCCCAGTCCGGGTCCAGTCAGACAACGCCACGGCAGTGGCGTACGTGAATCACCAGGGAGGCACGCGCAGCAGGGCAGCCATGCTTCGAGATAGAGCATGTACTCCGTTGGGCCGAGAGGCACCACTCAGTAATCTCAGCAGTTCACATACCAGGCGTGGAAAATTGGGCAGCAGATTTCCTGAGTCGGCAGGGTGTCGTGGCCGGGGAATGGTCCCTGCACCCCGAGGTCTTCCAGCAGATTTGCCAATGGTGGGGGACTCCGGACGTGGACCTGATAGCCTCCAGGGAGAATGCCAAAGTGGGCATGTTTGTCGCTCGGTCCCAGGACCCGCGAGCAATCGCAGTGGATGCGTTGGTCCTTCCATGGAGCCAGTTTCGGCTCCCATACCTGTTTCCCCCTCTGCCACTTCTCCCGAGGGTCATCAGAAAGATCAAGACAGAGAGGGTCCCGGCAATTCTGCTGGCTCCAGACTGGCCCCGTCGGCTTGGTACGCGTATCTAGTACAGCTCCTCGCAGACGTGCCATGGCGTCTACCGGTACGGCCAGACTTATTGTCCCAGGGGCCGATCTACCACCCGAACTTAGGGGCCCTGTGTTTGACGGCATGGCCGTTGAATCTTGGATTCTGACCCAGGCGGGGTTTGGGCATGAAGTGGTTGCTACAATGGTTAGCGCCCGGAAGCCGGCCTCGGCGAGGGTTTATCATAACACTTGGAAGGTTATCTTTCTCTGGTGTCGAGAGCACGGGGTTGCGCCTTTGTCCTTCTCGGTTCCCAACATCCTGGCGTTTCTGCAGTCAGGCTTAGACGCAGGTTTGGCCCCGAGTTCCCTGAGGAGACAGATATCGGCCTTGTCGGTTCTTTTCGAGCGAAAGATCGCTACCAACGGGGTCTCTCATTTGGTGCCCCCCTTTAGAGCGCCCATAGACGTCTGGGACCTTAATCTGGTTCTGGGTGTCCTGCAGGAAGCTCCGTTTGAGCCGTTGCAGGAAGTCGCATTGTCATACCTTTCCAGGAAGGTCGTGTTTTTGGTAGCCATAACTTCCATTAGGCGGGTCTCGGAATTGGCAGCCCTATCCTGTAGAGCTCCGTTTCTGACTTTTTTTTAAGGATAAGGTAGTCCTTAGACCACCGCCACCGTTTCTGCCGAAGGTTGTCCTCTTTCCATATTAATGAGGACATTGTTTTGCCTTCGTTTTGTCCAGCTCCGGTACACAGAGTGGAGAAGGCGCTCCACACGTTGGACCTAGCAAGGGCCCTCAGGAGGTACGTGTCAAGGACAGCACCTTTTCGCCAGACAGACTCGTTTGTGATCCCCGAAGGGCGCAGGAAGGGGCTCGCAGCCTCACGGTCGACCATAGCCAGATGGATTCGCCTAACTATTCAAGAGGCTTACCGTATCAGAGGCACGCCGATTCCAACTGGAATAGGGGCGCACTCTACTCGGGCAGTGGGCGCCTCTTGGGCGCTTCGACACCAGGATTCGGCAGAGCAAGTATGCAAAGCGGCAACCTGGTCAAGCCTGCACACGTTCTCTAAGCATTACAATGTGCATACTCAGGCTTCGTCAGATGCGAGCCTGGGTAGGAAAATTCTCCAGGTAGGAGTAGCACACCTTTAAACAGGTGGGCATGCGGTTTGGATTGGTGAGTGGCTCCCACCCAGGGACTGCTTTAGGACGTCCCACAGTCTCTGTGTCCCCCAATGAGACGAAGGAGAAACATGGATTTTTGTGAGTACTCACCGTAATATCCTTTTCTCCGAGACGCTCATTGGGGGACACAGCACCCACCCTGATAGCCAGTTGGCTTTGGTTTATTTTGATTAGTGTAATTCTTTATTGTAGGGTGGTCCTTTTTTCAGACATATGATTTTCTGCGGTAAGGCTAATTCGCTCTTGGCTTCTCCTACTGCTTTTGCACTAAACTGGTTTCCGCCCGCTATCGGGGCGAGGGTGTATGCGGCGGAGGAGGAGCTAACTTGTTTTTTGTATACTTAGTGTCAGCCTCCAGACGGCAGTAGCACACACCCACAGTCTCTGTGTCTCCCAATGAGCGTCTCGGAGAAAAGGATTTTACGGTGAGTACTCACAAAAATCCATGTTTTTTCATGAATAATCAAAAAGAAATTATAGATAATTTTCTGATTAAACATTTCCCTGATAAAATAGATGACAGTGGAGCATAATCACATTTATCACCACCTGTAAATATAGTTCAGTAGAGTCCAGACAAAGTCGTATCTTTTTTACCAGCTTTGATATTTCTGTAATTCTACATGTATTTCAGTGTGGGGGAACACACTGAAATAGCTGGTACAATTTCCAACAAAAAGAACAAACTCAATTTTTCATACTTCATTTCAGTAACAGTACGTATAATTTTAATTGTTTTCTTTTTTTCTTTTATTAGAAAACATTTGCAATTGCAAACTCATCTGATCTAGCATTCGCAAAAAAGGTTAAAGAAATGTTCTCTGATGCACTCACGAAATACAAACAGATACAAATGGAAGAGCTAGTAAGTCTTTTATTCTTTTGTCTTTCACTTTTATTTAAAATGACTATTCATCTGAATTGTGTTTTCTCTATCGCTTCATTGGGGGACACAGGAAACCTTGGGTGTATGCTGCTGCCACTAGGAAGCTGACACTATTTATTAATCTAATTGTGCTAGAGTTATGTCTTAATTTGCTCCAAAAAGGGAAAAGAAGATATGGCTGGCTGGGAAAGGGTGTTTGGTATTAAGTGCAATTTCATACTCCAAATATTACTGGCACCTAGTAAGGCAACTCCTGTAATAGGCGGTGTAATGTGAAACTTTAGGCACTTTGGTCTATCGTCCTGGATGAGCCACTGAGATAAATCTGGTGCATTTCTAGACTGGTTTAGTGAGTAAAAATTAGACTGCTTTAGTAAATCTCTCCAACTATATTTAACAAATTAACCCCTTAATAAATACATATCCTTACATAGGTGTCTGTTGATGCATGCTCCTCTTTGGAAAAAGTGAATGTAAAACTGACAATTAGAAACCATGCATCATCATTATTATTATTTATTATTATAGCGCCATTTGTTCCATGGTGCTTTACATGTGAGGAGGGGTATACTTAATAAAAACGAGTAAAGTAGTCTTAAACAGTACAAGTCACGACTGGTACAGGAGGAGAGAGGACCCTCCCCGTGAGGCCTCACAATTTATCATCAAGCCGACTAACTTGAATAAGGAATTGATACAGCTTCACATTTATCAAAAGCTCACTGGTGTTTTTTAGTTATCCTGCTGTGAATTTTATTAATCAATCAACTTTTTATTTTATCAATTAATAGTTGCCTACAGTGTTTGCCAGGATTTCCACCAGGAGTACATGGATCTAAGGGGCAGGTTTTCTCCTAGTGGAGAGGGACATGCCCGATCTGGCACGTCAGTCTGAGAAGGCTTAAATGCCTTGCATGCTGCTCTGAGAAATTAATTTCCCAGAGGAGCTTTCAAGGTGTTTAAGCCTCCTCATACTGGCGTGCCAGACCGAGCATGTCACTCTCCACAAGGACAAAACTTGCCCCTTAGATCCCAGTCTTAGCTTCTCACCGAGCCAAATCAGATCTCATACTTTGCACTGACAAGGGGTAATTCCCTGAGACACCATGTCTACAAATTGAGATTCTGATTCGGTTTTTATCCCAAGTCATATTGCAAGACTTGTTAAAGGGTTGATATTGACTTACAGGATCGCTACTTCCAATAGGTGGCACTAGAGTTACATTTTGCATACAGGAGTACATGGGCACTTTCCAACTGATCAGCTCCATTTTCAGCTGGTAAATGACTTATGGGGTGGGGTTTAGCTCAGGGGCAAGACTTATAGGTTTTATACTACTAGGATATTCATAACCTAGAATAGGCCATCAGCATGGTGGCTCAGTGCTTAGCACTATAGCCTTGCTGCATTGGGTCTTGTGTTAAAATACAACCAAAGACAACATCTGCAACGAGTTTGTATGTTTTCCCGGGTTTCCTCCCAAATTCCAAAGAAATACTAATAGGGAATTTAGATTGTGAGCCCCAATGGGGACAGTGACATTAATGTCTGTAACCCCTTTCTACCATGAGACGTACTATCCTGTCCATGTGCCCTGGGACTTAATTCCCAGGGACGGGATAGTACGTCACAGCGATCAGCGGCGCCCACGTGGTGAGCGCCGCTGATCGCGGCCGGGTGTCAGCTAATTATCACAGCTGACACCCGGCACAATGTGGACCGCCCCCGACACGTTAACCCTTTGTACACCGCGATCAAACACGATCGCGGTGTACCGGGGGTTAAAGGGAAGCATCGGCAGGGAGGGGGCTCCCTCCGTGCTTCCCTGAGCCCCCCACGGCAGCCCAATGTGCAGCGCTGCTGCGGGGGACTCCTTCCCTGCCGGCCCCCGAATCCAAGATGGCGACGGGGGCCTGCAGGGAGCCGGCTTCCTCAGTGCCTGCAAAGCGCAGGCATGAGGAAGTCTGCAGCAGTGCCTGTGACAGATCGCTGATCTGTCACAGTGATCTGTGATGTGTCAGATCAGCAATCTGTCACAGGACAGTGATGTCCTACCTGGGACAATGTAATAAAGTTAAAAAAAAAAAAAAAGTGTTAAAATAATTTTAAAAAAATCGCCAAATAAATTAGGAAAAAAAAAAAATATTCCCCCAATAAATTCATTTTTTGGAAATAAAAAAAAATAAATAAAAGTACACAAATTTGGTATCGCCGCGTCTGTAACGACCTGCCCTATAAAACTGTCCCATTAGTTAACCCCTTTAGCGAACCGCTTAAAAAATAAAAATAAAAAACAAAGCAAAAAAATGATTTATTATCATACCGCCGAACAAAAAGTGCAATAACGCGCGATCTAAAAGACGCATATAAATATCCATTGTACCGCTGAAAACGTCATCTTATCCCGCAAAAAACGAGCCGCCATTCAGAATCATCAGCAAAAAAATAAAAAAGTTATAGCTCGCAGAATAAAGCGATGCAAAAATAATTATTTTTTATATAAAATAGTTTTCATTGCATAAAACCGACAAAACATAAAAAAAGACCTATATGAGGTATCGCTGTAACCGTACTGACCCGAAGAATAAAACCGCTTTATCAATTTTATCGCATGCGGAACGGTGTAAACGCAGCCCCCCCCAAAAGAAATTCATGAAATGCTGGTTTTTGTTCATTCTGCGTCCCAAAAATCGGAATAAAAAGCGATCAAAAAATGTCACGTGCCCGAAAATGGTACCAATAAAAACGACAACTCGTCCCGCAAAAAATAAGACCTCACATGACTCGGTGGGTCAAAATATAGAAAAATTATAGCTCTCAATATGTGGTGATGCAAAAACTATTTTTACAATAAAAAGCGTCTTTTAGCGTGCGACAGCTGCCAAACATAAAAACGGCCATAAATAGTAAATCAAACCCCCCGTTATCACCCCCTTAGTTAGGGAAAAATAATAAAATTAAAAGAAAATGTATTTATTTCCATTTTCCCATTAGGGTTAGGGCTAGGGTTAAGGCTGAGATTAGGGTTAGGGGTGTGTTGGGGTTAGGGTTGGAGTTAGAATTGGGGGTTTCCACTGTTTGGGCACATCAGGTGCTCTCCAAATGTAACATGGCGTCTGATCTCAATTCCAGCCAATTCTGAGTTGAAAAAGTCAAATGGTGCTCCTTCCCTTCCAAGCTCTGCCATGCGCCCAAACAGTGTTTTACCCCCACATATGGGGTATCCGCCTACTCAGGACAAACTGCAAAACAACTTTTGGTGTCCAATTTCTCCTGTTACCCTTAGGAAAATAAAAAATTGGGGACAAAAATATCATTTTTGTGGAAAAAAATGATCTTTTTATTTTCACGCCCGGGCGTTATAAACTTCTGTGAAGCACTTGGGGGTTCAAAATGCTCACCACACATCTAGATAAGTTCCGTGGGGGGGGTCTAGTTTCCAAAATGGGGTCACTTGTGGGGAGTTTCAATAGTTTAGGTACATCAGGGGCTCTCGAAACGCACATGACACCCGCAGACCATTCCATCAAAGTCTGCATTCCAAAATGTCACTACTTCCCTTCCGAGACTCGACGTGTGCCCATACAGTAGTTTTCTCCCACATATGGGATATCAGCGTACTCAGGACAAATTGGACAACAACTTTTGGGGTCCAATTTCTCCTGTTACCCTTGGGAAAATAAAAAAATTGGGGACTAATTGATCATGTTTGTGGAAAAAATACGATTTTTTTATTTTCATGCCCGGGCATTATAAACTTCTGTGAAGCCCCTGGGGGTTCAAAGTGCTCACCACACATCTAGATAAGTTCCTTAGGGGGTCTAGTTTCCAAAATGGGGTCATTTGTGGGGGGTTTCCACTGTTTAGGTACATTAGGGGCTCTCCAAAGGCAACATGACACCCGCAGACCATTCCATCAAAGTCTGCATTCCAAGACGTCACTACTTCCCTTTCGAGCCCCAACGTGTACCCATACAGTAGTTTTCTCCCACATATGGGGTGTCAGCATACTCAGGACAAATTGGACAACAACTTTTGGGGTCCAATTTCTCCTGTTACCCTTGGGAAAATAAAAAATTGTTCAGATGAATAGCAGCTGATCTGCAGTACCTTTTGAAGCGCGGTAATCATTCCTACCACTGGCACTTATTTTCAGTACAGCTAGTGGCTGCAGTAGTTACATGTCCCTGTTTTGGGGTGCCATGTCTTGAGCAATATATAGAAACAGACAAGAGGCCAGGCAGCCTTTTTCTATATGTTTTTGCACGCCATTCTAATATTGAAATTTTTTTTTGCTGTACAGCCCTTTTAGGGTTGATGATACCTTGTGACTGATTTTAAATATTAAGCTAAAGCCCAAAGGAATACATGGACAAGTGAAGGCCACAAGAATGCTTGCAACTCACTGGATGAGTGGGACTCTGTTGAGTTTCAAGTTTAGGGACACTTTTTGACATAGAATAGTGATATTTACATGTTAAGCTTAGTACATGAAATTGCACCAGGTTTTAGCTTGTAATTTTCATTTATTTTCAGACCTGATGAGAATGCAGTTTGCAGTCTGATCAAGAGGCCCAGGCAGCTCCATTGCTGCGATGTGGTGGCCTCTGGGAACATGGCCGCCGGAGCCCACGCATGCTCAGATTCAGATCTCGTCCCGAGATCTCGGGAGACGAGATCTGAATCTGAGCATACATGGGCTCCGGCGGCCATTTTCAGGGGGTTTCCACTGTTTAGGTACATCAGGCGCTCTCCAAAGACAACATGACACCCGCAGACCATTCCATCAAAGTCTGCATTCCAAAACGTCACTACTTCCCTTCCAAACCCCGACGTGGGCCCATACAGTACTTTTCTCCCACATATGGAGTATCCGGGTACTCAGGACAAATTGGACAACAACTTTTGGGGTCCAATTTCTCCTGTTATCCATTGGAAAATAAAAAATTGTGGACTAAAAGATCATGTTTGTGGAAAAAATATGCTTTTTTTATTTTCACGCCCGGGCGTTATAAACTTCTGTGAAGCACTGGGGGGTTCAAAGTGCTCCCCACACATCTAGATAAGTTCCTTAGGGGGTCTAGTTTCCAAAATGGTGTCATTTGTGGGGGGTTTCCACTGTATAGGCACATCAGGGGCTTTCCAAACGCGGCATGGCGTTCAATCCCAATTCCAGCCAAAAAAGTCAAATGGCGCTGCTTCCCTTCCGAGCTCTGCCATGCGCCCAAATAGTGGTTTACCCCCACATATTGGGTATCAGCGTACTCAGGACAAATTGCACAATAACTTTTGGGGTCCTGTTACCCTTGGAAAAATAAAAATTGAGGGTGAAAAGATCATTTTTGTGGAAAAAATGTTTTTTTAATTGTACGGCTGTACGTTATAAACTTCTGTGAAGCCCTTGGGGGTTGAAAGTTCTGACCACATATCTAGATAAGTTCCTTGGGGGGTCTAGTTTCCAAAATGGTGTCATTTGTGGGGGGTTCCACTGTTTTGGTACATCAGGGGCTTTCCAAACGCGACATGGTGTCCGATCTCAGTTCCAGCCAAAAAAGTCAAATGGCGCTGCTTCCCTTCCGAGCTCTGCCATGCGCCCAAATAGTCGTTTACACCCACATTTGGGGTATCAGCGTACTCAGGACAAATTGCACAATAACCTTAGGGGTCCTGTTACCCGTGGGAAAATAAAAACTTGGGGTGAAAAGATCATTTTTGTGGAAAAAATATGATTTTTTTAATTGTACGGCTGTACATTATAAACTTCTGTGAAGCCCTTGTGGGTTCAAAGTTCTTACCACATATCTAGATAAGTTCCTTGGGGGTGTCTAGTTTCCAAAATGGTGTCATTTGTGGGGGGTTCCACTGTTTTGGTACATCAGGGGCTTTCCAAACGCGACATGATGTCCGATCTCAGTTCCAGCCAAAAAAGTCAAATGGCGCTGCTTCCCTTCCGAGCTCTGCCATGCGCCCAAATAGTCGTTTACACCCACATTTGGGGTATCAGCGTACTCAGGACAAATTGCACAATAACCTTAGGGGTCCTGTTACCCGTGGGAAAATAAAAAATTGGGGTGAAAAGATCATTTTTGTGGAAAAAATGATTTTTTAATTGTACGGCTGTGCATTATAAACTTCTGTGAAGCCCTTGTGGGTTCAAAGTTCTTACCACATATCTAGATAAGTTCCTTGGGGGGTCTAGTTTCCAAAATGGGGTCACTTGTGGGGGGTTTCCACTGTTTACGTCAAGGGCTCTCCAAACGTGACATGGCGTCCGATCTGAATTCCAGCCAATTTTGCATTGAAAAAGTCAAACGGGGCTCCTTCTCTTGACTGAGCTCTGCCATGCGCCGAAACAGTGCTCCCCCCCCCCCCACATATCAGGTATCAGCGTACTCAGGACAAATTGCACAATAACTTTTGCAGTCCAATTTCTCCTGTTACCCTTGGTAAAATAAAAAAAAATTGAACCTGAAGTATTTTTTTCGTGAAAAAAAGTTAAATGTTCATTTTTTTTTTTAAATATTCAAAAAATTCCTGTGAAGCACCTGAAGGGTTAATAAACTTCTTGAATGTGGTTTTGAGCCCCTTGAGGGGTGCAGTTTTTAGAATGGTGTCACTTTTGGGTATTTTCTATCATATAGACCCCTCAAAGTGACTTCAAATGTGATGTGGTCCGTAAAAATATAATGGTGTTGTAAAAATGAGAAATCGCTGGTCAAATTTAACCCTTATAACTTCCTAACAAAAAAAAAATTTTTGGCTCCAAAATTGTGCTGATGTAAAGTAAACATGTGGGAAATGTTACTTATTAAGTTTTTTGTGTGCCGTATCTCTGTGATTTAAGGGCATAAAATTCAAAGTTGGAATATTGCGAAATTTTAAAAATTTCCGTTTTTTTCACAAATAAACGCAAGTTATTTCAGTGAAATTTTACCACTAACATGAAGTACAATATGTCACGAGAAAACAATGTGAGAATCACCGGGATCCATGGAAGCGTTTCAGAGTTATTACCTCATAAAGGGACAGTGGTCAGAATTGTAAAAATTGGCCCGGTCATGAGCAAACCACCCTTGGGGGTTAAGTGGTTAAATTGTAGGGGGTCCCTAAAAAAAAATTGGTTTTGTAAATTTTTTTGTAAAAATGAGAAATCGCTGGTCAACTTTTATCCCTTATAACTTCCTAAAAAAAAAAAAAAAAAAAATTTGTTTCCGAAATTGTGCTGATGTAAAGTTGCCATGTGGGAAATGTTATTTTTTTAAGTACTTTGTGTGACATATCGGCTCTGATATAAGGGCATAAAAATTAAAAGTTGGAAAATTGCAATATTTTAAAAATTTTCGCCATGTTTCCATTTTTTTCATGAATAAACGCAAGTCATATCGAAGAAATTTTATCACTAACATGAAGTACAATATGTCACGAAAGAACATTGTCAGAATCGGCGGGTTCTGTTGAAGCGTTCCAGAGTTATAACCTCATAAAGTGTCAGTGGACAGATTTGTAAAACTTGGCCTGGTCATTAAGCTGCAAATTGGCTCTGTCATTAAGGTTAAAGGAGAGCAGGACATTGTTATTATATGTCTCCTAGTGCATCCACACCTAGCATGACACCGGTGTTGTGCATCAGGGAAATTAACTCACGAAGAGATGAGTTATTCCAAGATGTCTTATTTCTTTAATGTCTTCACGGCATACAACATGCATGTACGTGATATGTCGTGTCCTTACCTTTGATACGAGCTCACATGCCGAGCCAACAGCTTTCCCCATAATGTGCCTTTCACAGAGCGAGTGGAGCAGAGCTCTGCCCATGGCTGGTTAACCTGTGAAATGTGCTGTCAATTTGTAACAGTGGCAGGGGGAATGTCATTCCAGGTGCCCATTGGCATGCCCGTGACATCATCGCTGGGCGCCGATGGGTTGCTATGACAGCCAAGACCTTCTTGCCTGTCCTTATGATACTTATGTGAAAGCCAGAACTTAGCTGGTGTTCCTGGATGATTGTGATTTTGACTATACATAGCAATGCTGATGCACTGCTTTGTATAGCACAAGTGATCAGACAATTGCACCTTCAAGTCTCCTATTAAATACAGTAAAAAAAAAAAAAAGTTTTTAAAAATAAGAAAAAACCCTCAAGTTCAAATCACCTCCCTTTTGCCGTATTAAAAATTAAAACAATTAAAAAATACAAATATTTTGTATCGCTGCATTCGTTAAAGTCTGATTTATCAGAATATAAAATACATGAATCCAATCGGTTAACAGCGTAACAAGAAAAAAAATCTAATTGCCAGAATTCCGGGGTTTTTTTGTCCGTCTCAAAATTGCAATAAAATGCAGTGAGAGGCAATCAAATCATTGTGTCTATCCCAAAATGGTATCTGTAAAAAATGTAATCTGAGGATGCAAAAAATAAGCTTTCACACAGCCTCATATCCTGAAATTTGGAAGCGTTACGAGTCTCGGGGAAAAAAATTTTTTTTTCACCACTCAAGAAAAAAAATGTCTGCATGTTTGGTATCTGTGTAATCGTACTGAAATGGAAAATCATATTGCCAGGTCAGTTTTACCTTATAGTGAACATGGTAAATTAAAAAAAAAAAAAAAAAATTGTGAAATTGCACTTTTTTTATGCGGTTTTAACACACTTAAAAATTTTTTCCCACTCTCCATTGCATCATATGATAACTGGCTGTGAGGACGGTAAAAGTAGAAAAGTTATAGCTCTTGAGAGAAGGGGAGGAAAAAAAGATGAAAAATAGAAAATGGCTACAACGTTAATGGGTTAAAAAATTTTTGTAAGCTCACAAAAATTACAGGTTGTCATAATTTCTTTCATATTTCATCGGACTATTGTGTTTGCATTTAGTATTGCACAGAAGCAGAGCATGGTCCGACTGAAGAACCTATCGAAATATCTGACGATTCCTGCGACCATGGTGAGTTTGACACAGCAGATGTTTTTTTTTTTTCATTACTCCTTTTTTACACTTGTACTATGAAATGATTTGCTCTTGCCTGTTAAATGAGAGTTAAGAATATGTATTTTAAAGCAGTGTGTCCTTGTTTTGTTTTATTTTTTACATATCACAATCCGTGCAAAAGTGAACCTGTCAGCAGGATTGTGCTCAGTAACCTACAGACAGTGTCAGGTCAGCGCTGTTATACTGATTAAAATGATACCTTGGTTGATGAAATCCGTCTTGTGGTTGTTGTTTAATCTTTATTGTAGTTTTCAGTTAATGATATGCTTGTGTTGCGAGGCGGCCTGTGGGTGGGGGTCTTCATGTGGTGCTCTGCTTACATATTCATACTGATCCCTCAGTGACCTGCCCCCTATTTTACATGCTGCATAGAATATGTATTGGAAAAAAATCACATTCAGCAGGCGACGGCGCCTGGCTGCATAATAATTGCATCTATAATATGCATTAAATTATTTTATTTAGCGATATACATTTATTCTGAAAAAAAAATATTTCTCAAAATGGATCTCCGATAGATGCTATCGCGTTAGGCGCAGCCTTCGCCATTTTGAGAATTTTTTTTCAGAATAAATGTAATAATGTAATGCATATTATAGATATGATCATGCTGCAGCGCAGGCAACTGCCTGCTGAATGTGATTTTTTTTTTCTCTAATACATTTTATATTTAGTACGTAAAATAAGAGGGCAGGTCACTGAGTGATCATTAACCTGCTATAAGCCCATACTGATGAATACGTAATCAGAACACCACATGAAGACCCCCCCCCACAGGGCGCCACGGAGCAATAGAATCTCATTGACTGAAAACTACAAATAAAGATTAATTAAACAACAACCACAAGACAGATTTCATCAACCAAGGTATCATTTTAATCTGTATAACGGCGCCAACTTGACACGGTCTGTAGTTTACTGTTCACAATCCTGTTGACAGGTTCCCTTTAAGGAAAAGAATGCCTGCAATTTTCACACTGGCCACTGGGTTTTTTAGGTTGAAATTCCTGTTTAAAGAAATTAATATTTACATTGGCCACAGTGGTCAGATCTTGAGCCTTTTTATTTTTATCTTTTAACTTTGTTTTTATTGAATTCAAAGATTTTTTTTCCTTACATAAATACATCAATGCAAAGATCTGAGGTGTATATATTAAAACATCTATTCTAGAAGTTGCATTTGTTCACATGAGAATAAGCAAAAACAAAAACCGGGAAAAGGGGAAGGAAAGAGGGGAAAAAGGTTTGTCAGAAACGGGTACATTTTTTACCTATTGGGTGCCTAACTCTAATCTCAGGATCCAACGACACCGAAGTAGACCCCTAACACCTGGAAGTGTCTCCTTGCAGCGACTCTCCCAGAGATATCACTTTATAGGTGTCTCTCCTAGTGTTCTTAATACCAGATTGTTGCCTGCAATCAGGTTTTAATGTCACTATGCATTGTGGAAGCAGAGAGATGAAACTTTCCCAAGTTTCAAAAAAGGACTGCATCCTTCCCCCTTTATGCAAAGAGGCCTCAACACAATCCATCTGAAGCAGAAATGACAGTTTTTCTAAAAAGATCTTGAAAAGGAGGGGCATGGTCATGGATCATGTCTGTAGAATAGCCTTAGTACCTGCTCCCGCCACTAAATGTAATAGTTTACGGGCCCCTGGAGAGCAGATGTATTTGTCTGGTTTTTTTTTAATATCCAAAAATGGCCCATAGAGGTACATCAGGAGCAAAGTATGTCAGGTGTGTGATGGTGACTCACCGTACTCTCTCCCAAAATGGTCTGATGACTGGGCATGCCCACAGGCAATGGAACAAGTTGGCCTTTGGGGAGTGGCATTTTGGAGGTTGTGTACAGCCCCATTCTATGACCCTTTTGTAGAGTTAGGTAGGATCTATGACAGATTTTCAGTCTCATTTCTAGGAAACGAGCAGAAGGGAGGAATTTATAGGCTTGATCTAGAGCTTTCAAAATGGTGTCATAAGACAAGCTGGAGTCCTCAGTCTGCCATTTTGTTAGCGGAAATTGGGATTGTTCATAATCCAGGGCTACATGGATGAATTTGTAGTTGGTGGCTACTTGGCCAGACGAAGAATTAAGATCTAGTGAACCATCTAAGCAGGCATGGTTTCCACTCGTGCTCAGGAAGATGTGCTAGTATTTTTGTTACATAAGTTTTGCCTTGGAAGTATTGGAAGGGAGGGAATATAGTGGTGGGGTATTTACATTACAACTCCTCCATTGAGTATATCCATGTAGACATCAGAAGTGTGTTAACTCTTACTTCAACCTGCAGTTCAGTATAAGGGAGATGTAAGAGGGCAGGAAGAGCTAGCCTCGGGGTGAGACAGCACTCCAAGTCGTATTGGGTGTAATAAGATGTCCCTCCCAGCCAGTCCACCACCACCCGGAATAGGGATGTTAGGTTATAGTGTCTAATATGAGGGAAGTTTATCCCCCCATTTCCCCTCAACTCTTGGAGTAATTTAAAGGCTATACAGGGCTTTTTTTCCCTTCCAGATAAATGAGCGGTATAGATAATTAATTTGGTTCTCCTCTTTAGGACCGAAATAAATTGGGAGAGTATGGAAGAAGTAGAGAAGGTGTGGAAATTCTGTCATTTTAATTAAATTGGCTCTGCCTAGGTATGACAAGCTTAAAATCCTTCCATATGGCTAAGGTGGATTCTAAGTTTTTGAGATATGAATTCATATTGGTTTTGTATAATTTGGCTGGGTGTCTTGTCACCTGTATTCCCAAGTATTTTAATGAGCCAGTAGTAAACTGACATGGGAACCTCGATATCCATAAAGGTCTGTGGGGGCCACGCTCATCATCACTTGTGTCTTATCCCAGTTAATATACTATAGCCCAGCAAGCCTCCCACATCCTCCAACTCTTCTATAAGAGAGTGTAGGACCCGTTTGGGGTAAATTACTTCCAGCAGAATATTATCTGCAAATGCTGCGACCTTTAGTTCTTTAGAGCCCATTGCAAGCCCCCTAAAAATAGGGGTCTGCAATAGGTGACATAGTAGGGGGTCTATAGAGAGGTTGAATAGGAGGGGTGACAAAGTGCATCCCTGTTTAACTCCCCGAAAGAGATCAATTGTTGGTGCACTATATCCGTTAACCGTCACACAAATACTTGCATTTGCATGAAGATATTGGACATGCTGCAGGAAATTCGGGCCGAAATTTCTCCTACTCAGGACATCATATAGGAAATGCTATTCCACTTTATCAAAGGCCTTTTCGACGTCCAGACTCATCAGCATTGCAGGTGGTCTTGATGCGTCTTGGGCCAGGACCGTAGCTGCGACTGCCATGTGTATATTTTCCACACTGCTCCGTCCCTGGGTAAAGCCTGTCTGAGCCTCACATAGAAGGCGAGACAGCAGCGTCTGCAGACAGTTTCCTAGGATCTTTGCCAAGAATTTATAATCGTGGTTGAAGAGTGAGATTCGGCGGTAAGATTGTGGCAATAAGGGGTCTCTATTAAGTTTAGGGATAACTATTGTGCACGAGTCTTTAAATTGGTCAATAGAAGCTCCTTGAAGAAAAGCCTCTTTAAGGCTAGTTTCACACTAGCGTTCGGGAGGGCTGCGTAGTTCCTCTGTTAAGCCCCGCCCACTACCGCACCTCTTTCTTCAGCTCCGCCTACGTTGGCATGCGTCCTGCGTACCCTATCTTTATCATTGGGTACGCAGGCCATGCGGATGCCTGCGCATGCATCGTTTTGACGCTATGCCAAATTCAACATGTTGCATTTTATTGCGGTCGGCGCGGCATCAAAACAACGCATGCGCAGGCATCCGCATACATTTGCATGGCCTGTGTACCCAATGTTAAAGATGGGGTACGCAGGACACATGCCGAGGCGGTGCTGAAGGAAGAGGTGCAGCAGTGGGCGGGGCTTAACTGAGGAAGTACGCAGCCCTCCGCAGCTCTGCTGAACGCTAGTGTGAAACTAGCCTAAAAAGATTAGTCAAAATGGGCACCAAGTCAGGGGAAATAATCTTATAATATTCAACGGAGAGACCATCATCAGGGCCTGGGGTCTTACCGGTAGATGCGCTTGCTATAGCTTGTCTCACTTCATCCTCTGTTATCTTTGAGTCTAAGATCACTTGTTGTTCATTGGTCAGAGATGGCAGATTAATAAGGTTCAAAAGGGAGATGACCGCGGGGAGATCAGCAGGGCAGGCTCTATAGAGGTCCATATAGTAGTCATTAAAAATTTGTGTGATCTCCTCACTCGTCTGCAAGCGTAGTTTATTAACTGGTTTGTAGGGTTGTTTGGTTTTAGTTACAGTAGCTAGCAATTTGCCCATCTTGTTTCCCCAGCAATAACATTTATTTTGATGCAGTTGAACTTGCCAGTGTGATTGGGAGTGTCCATGAGATGTTTGGCCATAGAATAAGCTTGTTGTGTATCAGGGGATGTGGGACAGGGCAAGTGTTGTCTGAGTCTGAAGGAGGGAGGCATGCAAGACGTCAAATTTCTTTGTGTGCTTTCCTTCTGCATGACAGATAACCGATGATATGGCCTCTCATGACAGCCTTAGAAGTGTCCCAGAGTAGAGGGAAATTATCAGTATGGATGTCGTATGGAAATCATTCCAGTGTAGTTTAAGGAAGGTTTTCAAATCTGATTATGCCAGGTAGGATGGAAATCTCCAATGCCGTGTCTGGGGGCTGGGGTCTGTTAAAGTCAGGCATAGTGAAATGGTAGCATGATCTGAGATCAGTATTGGGTGGATGCGAGAATCATGATGTTGGGGTAATAGTTGTGTGGAGATGAGGAAATAGTCAATACGAGAGAAGGACTGGTGCGTAAGGGAGTGACATGTGTATTCTTTGGCTGCAGAGTCCAGCACTCTCCACGGGCAACAAAGTGAGAGCTGCTCCATAAAGTGTAGGAGAGAAGTGGTGGCTACTTAGGTCTGTGGGGAGTGTGAGGAACGGTCTAAGGCAGGACCTTGTATTAAGTTAAAGTCTCTTCCTACTTTTGGATGGTTAGGCCCAAATCCTGAAACTTAAAAAAAATCTCAAATAAATCCTAAAATAAATCTTGCCAAATGAGACAAAGTGATGTTCTGGATTTGTTTTCTCATTTTGACTCTCATAGTTGTGGTCTGCTTATGATGTCAATTACAGACCTCTCTCATCTTTTTAAGTTGGAGAACGTGCACAGTTGGTGGCTGACTAAATACTTTTTTTCCCCACAGATTAGGCAAGAGCCCTCAGAAAACACGTCTTCTCTCCAGAGCAGCCAGGCCATGCCCCCGATCCTATCTTTTATATTGAATTATCAGCTGTGACAGCACATATTGTGATTGGTGGATCTTGTGTTATCAGCTATGTATAGAGCTTGTTATGTCATTGTATTCCTGCCTCTCATGATTAACCCCTTTCTGACATTTGTCGTAATAATACGTCCCTGGGCCTTTCTGACCAGGGACGTATTATTACTGCATGACGATTGCTCGCCTGCACAGGCTCTGCGCGGGCGATCGCTGCCGGGTGTCGGCTGATTCTGACAGTTGACACCCGGGCACTAAGTGCCAGGAGCGGGCACACACCATTCCCGTAACTTTAAACCCCTAAATGCTGCGATCGCTTTTGATCGCAGCATTTTGGGAGCAGACAGAGGACTGACAGCCCCTCTGCCTTTGGATCGGAGACCCCCGCGGCGTGACGTGGGTCCCGATCGTTGTCATGGTGACCCGATGTTGTCATGATGACATCCGGGTCACCAGAGCTAGAGAAGTTGCTGATCATGCGCAGTGCAGAGGTGACAGTTTCTACAGCATAGGGATGCTGGATGCTGCTGTATCCCCCGTACTGTACTAGTGATCAGGCTGCAAAAAATGATATGGGACAAAGTAAAAAAGTGGAATTTTTTTTTTTAATTTGTAAAAATGTTTTTTAAAAATATCAAAAATAAAGCAAGAAATTGTATCTATAAATAAATATTTGTATGAAAAAATATATATACAATAAAAGTACACATTTTGTATCGCTGTGTCCACAACGACCCGGCCACTAGTTAACCCCTTTTAGTTAACAGCATAAAAAAGAAATAAACAAGGCAAAAAATGCTTTATCATCATACTGCCGAACAAAAAGTGGAATAAAACGCAATCAAAAAGACGGATATAAATAAACAAGCAACCACTGAAAATGTCATCTTGTCCCGCAAAAAACAAGCCGCTATACAGCTCAATCAGCGGAAAAATAAAGTTAGAGCTCTCAGAATAAAGCAATGCAAAAATAATTGTTTTCTATAAATGTTTTTATTGTGTAAAAGCGCCAAAACATAAAAAAAAATGAAAAAACATGTTTTGCAATAAAAAGTGTATTTTAGTGTGTGACAGCAGCTAAACATAAAAACCCGATATCAATCAGATATCGGTGTAATTGCACCGACCCAAAGAATAAAGTCATGTAATCACTTATACTGCACAAGGAACGGCGTAAAAAAGAAATGAAATCAATTCTTCACCTGATTTTTTCATTCTGCCTCCCAAAGAGGCAGTAAGGCTTGGCGCATATTTATCCTGCGATGAGCGCTTTCACCGCGGCTTCCGTGTACATCTCTGAAATACATTAATCAGACGGAACATTTGGCAGAAGGTTCCCTATAATGAGGCAGATGGAAGCACTGTGGACACCGTCTGACCGTGATCCGGCTGTGTACATCTTTTTAGGATTGCATAAAAGTGCTGTCGGCCACAGTTTTGTGCACTTCTGAAGAGGACACCGCTGAACAGAGGCCAGACAAAGTCCAGAGTGACTATGCTGCCTCATTATAGTAAATGGATCTCTCTGGGTTTCATTTGAATCGCGTCACTCAGAGATTTAGCTGGAAACCCCAAAGGAAGTGCTCAGTGTAGAGCGCCGGATAAATGTGATCCCAAACCTTATGTAAAATGTTCTCAATTAAAGCTTCAATTCAATCCACAAAAAAGCAACGGAAATATGGGGGGCTCCTACATTACTGCTAGCACAAAGGCTGTGGAAAAGCTAAATGGCTCCTCACCTGCCAAAAGAAATTTAACAAATTTTGCACTCCGAAATCCAAATGCCCCCTCCCTTCTGTGTCCCAAAGTGTACCTAAACCACATATATCATCCATGTTTGGCATTTCTGAAGCTTTGAGAGCCTGCGTAACTAACAGATGCATGCCTTCAGAAGCATGGGCTGAGCATAACGTATGGGTCACTACAACGGCAGTTTACAATTTTCATTCGGCAACATCCACTGCTGCTTGTTTCTGGAAAATACCCATGGAGGCAAAATCGTCACTACTCCTGTAGATAAATTCACCAAGGGGTATAATTTCCAAAATGGGGTCACTTGAGGGGGGATTCTGCTATTCTATCAATTACGGGCTCTGTATATGGAGTCCACAAACTGTTCTAGGAATATCTGCGCTCCAGGGGGCAAATAGCACTAGTACTCTAGAGCCACATATGGGTTATTGCCACATACAGTAGAAATTGTGGGACACATTTTTGGTGCCATTTTTACCCACTTGTGTGAAAATGTAAAATCTGGGGCTAAAACAAAATTTTCATGGTAAAAATGTAGTTATTTTTTCTTCACTGCCAAATGGTATAAAATTCTGTGACACACACGTGGTGTCAATATGATCACTGCACCCCTAGATGAATTCATTGAGGGGTGTAGTTTGTAAAATGGGGTCACTTATGGAGGGTGCTGCTGTTCTGGCACCTCATGGGCTTTCCCAGTGGGTCATGCACCTGCAAACCATAACCGTAAAACCTGGCGCTCCTTGCCTTCTTAGTTTTGTACTGTGCCTGAAAAAAATATTGGCGCACTCAGGAAAAAATGGACCACAGTTTGTTGTAAAAAAAATAAATATCCTGTTAGCTCTGAGAAAAATTAAAATCTTTTGACTAAAACAATATTTTAGTGGTAAAAATGTAAATTCTTTCTTCACACGGTGATTCGCACGCGCCTGACCACGACCTTCACAGGGATAGATCAGGAGAAAGGTCTAGGAAGCAGACTCTGTCTAGCTCCTCTTCAGAATCGACAGCACTAAGGGTGCCCCTTTCTGCACGTTCCCCCTCCTCGGAGTTGGACGTCAGATCAGATGTAGCCTCTCTGTCAGAGTCTGACTCTGATGCAGATCAGACCTCTGGAACACAGGACATGGTAGATAGCCTCATTTCGGCTATCTTTCAAACCCTCGAAATAAAAGAGGAAAATGCTACTGCTCAGGACAAATCCGTTTCATTCAAACGGATAAAACGTCCTTTCAGGCTTTTTCCCAATCACGACGAGTTTGAGGTCACTACCTCTAGACACTGGGAGCATCCCGGCAAACACTTCCCGGGAAGAAAACGACTAGACATCCTTTACCCATTTAGTTCAGACCTTGTCAGCAAATGATCTGAATCTCCAAAATTACTGCAGACCAAAATTACTAACGCCCTACTTACAGCCAAATCAAATGGACAATACTCTATACTCCTGCTTCTAGACCTGTCCTCTGCATTTGACACAGTTGAAAACTGCCTCCTACTACAGATCCTCTCCTCCTTCGGCATAAAAGGCCTTGCCCTATTCTGGATCCCCTCATACCTTTCCAACCGCTCATTCAGCGTCTCCCACACCACCTCCTCATCCCACCCTCTCTCTGTTGGCGTCCCCCAAGGCTCTGTTTTAGGACCCCTACTCTTCTCAATCTATACACTTGGTCTGGGGCAACTCATAAAGTCCCACGGATTCCATTACCACCTTTATGCTGATGACTCTCAGATCTACCTCTCTGGCCCAGACATCACCTCTCTGCTGTCCAGAATCCCAGAGTGTCTCTCAGCCATATCCTCCTTCTCCTCTCGCTTCCTCAAACTCGGTGTAGACAAATCTGAACTCATCATCTTTCCTCCATCTCACAGATCTTCCTTACCTGACCTAGCTATAACAATTAATGATATCACACTTTCCCCCATACCAGAAGTCTGCCTCGGAGTAACCTTTGACTCTGCCCTGTCCTTCAATCCGCACATCCAAGCTCTTTCTACCTCCTGTCGCCTCCAGCTCAAAAATATTTCCAGAATCCGTCCTTTCCTCAACCCTCAATCTACTAAAATGCTTGTGCATGCCCTCATCATCTCCCGCCTCGACTACTGCAACATCCTTTTCTGTGGTCTCCCTGCTAACACCCTCGCACCTTTCCAGTCCATCCTTAACTCTGCCGCCCGACTAATTCATCTCTCTCCTCGCTACTCCTCCGCTTCCCCCCTCTGCATATCTCTTCACTGGCTCCCATTCCCTCAGCGTAACTTACAAGGCCATCTATAACCTGTCTCCCCCATATGTCTCTGAACTAATCTCCCGATACATTCCCTCAAGTAATCTCCGGTCCTCCCAAGACCTCCTTTCCTCCACACTTACACTTATTCGCTCCTCACCCAACCGCCTCCAAGACTTCTCCCAAATAGCCCCTATTCTCTGGAATTCTTTGCCCCAACAAGTCCGACTATCAACCACATTTGGATCCTTCAGACGGAACCTGAAAACCCACCTCTTCAAGAAAACCTACAGCCTGCAATGACCCCGCTACCTCTTTCTCTCTCACCACTGCCGGTGATATCACCTCAACCAACACCGGAACTGCTGCAATCCACCATCCTGTATCATGTAAGCTCGAAAGGGCAGGGTCCTCTCTCCCCTCTGTATCAGTCTGTCATTGTTAGTTTTACTGTAAGTGATATCTGTAATTTGTATGTAACCCCTTCTCATGTACAGCACTATGGAATCAATGGTGCTATATAAATAATAATAAATAATCTATTGTGGACCCACCAGTCTCATGCTTAGCATCCCACACAGTCCTGTCCATTCCCGATGCGGCGTCTCTCAAGGATGCTACGGACAGGCAGATTGAGGCTGTAGCTAAATCAGCTTTTGAAGTGTCAGGTGCTTCTTTCTGCCCAAACTTTGCCTCCACATGGGTGGCAAAAGCAATATCCACCTAGGCCAAGATACTTCGTCGAGGCATTGTGGCGGCAGCTCCCACAGAAGAGCTAGCAGATTTGGCAGACCAAATTGCTCATGCGGGTAAATACCTGTTGAATGCTTCCCTGGATGCTGCTGCTTGCTCAGCAATGGCAAACAGCAACATTATTGCTATTTGCCGCATCCTTTGGTTGAAGGCGTGGAACGCAGATCCAGCTTCCAAAAAATCTCTCACTGGCCTACTGTTCCAGGCTCTTTGGGGCCAAACTAGACAAGATCATTTCAGATGCCACCGGAGGGAAAAGTACTTCTCTGCCCCAATCCAGGCCAAGATGCCCTTTCAGCAGAAAGGGCCCCCAGCCTTTTTGGCCCTTTCGACCTTTTCCTCAGGCGGATCCTCCCAGCAGGACCGTTCTTCCGCACAAGGGGAAAGAAGGAAACCTTCCTTCAAACCTACCCCTCACTGGAGGTCTAAGAGCTGCCCCTCTAAGTCTTCTGGTTCTCGCAGCCACAGCTTTTCATCAAAATCACGGGTCACCCCCACCTGGGAATCTTTCCAGGGTGGGAGGCAGACTGCTTCTTTTCAAGGAGACTTGGTTGGCGGCGGTCGACGACGCCTGGGTCAGGGAGATTGTCACATAAGGCTGCGAGATAGAATTTTGTTCGCCCCAAAAAGACAATTTTGTTCGTCCACCAAAACAGCCCTCTCATGCCCCAGGGATTTCCCAGGCTGTCTCTTCCCTCCTAAGCTCAGGAGTAATCGTACCCATTCCTTGGCACAAACGGTTTTCTGGGTTTTACTCAAACTTGTTCGTAGTCCCAAAAAAGGACGGTTCCCTTCGCCCGATCTTGGACTTCAAGCAGTTGAATTGCCACCTTCGGGGTTGCCACTTTCGAATGGAGTCCTTGCGCTCAGTGATCGCCTCCATGGAGCCAGGGGAATATCTTTGCTCTGGACATTCAGGATGCTTATTTGCATGTTCCTGTTTGTGTGCAGCATCAGAGGTTCCTCCGGTTTGCTATATAATAGTACCATTACCAGTTCCTGTCCTCCCATTTGGTCTGGCGTCCGCCCCCAGGGTCTTCACAAAGGTCATGGCTATCCTTCGTTGAAAGGGGATTCTTATAATCCTTTATCTCGACGATCTATTGGTCAAGTGCCCATCTCGCCAACACTGCGATCACAGCCTCCAGATCACTCTGGATACGCGGTGCCGTCTCGGCTGGATAATCAACAAAGAGAAGTCGACCCTGATCCCAACTCAGCATCTCGTATTTCTGGGCATGGAATTCGACACCATCCAAGCTCGAGTCTTCCTTCCAAAGGAGAAATTTTCGTCCCTCCGGCAGGGGATCAAAGCCCTAAAGCGCCCGGTCCCTCTTCCCCCTTCGGCTCTGCATGAGAATCCTGGGGAAGATGATTGCCTCTATGGAAGCAGTGCCGTATGCCCAGTTTCACTCCCGCCCTCTCCAGCTGACCCTCCTGTCTGCCTGGGACAAGATGACGATTTCCCTAGACAGACCGGTGCTTCTGCCTCTCAAGGTGAGGCAATCCCTAACCTGGTGGACGCTTTCCAACTCGGTTTTATGCGGGGATATCCTTCCTTCCTATTAGGTGGCAAGTCATCACCACCGATGCCAGTCTCCTGGGTTGGGGACCGGTTTTTCTCCACCTCACAGTGCAGGGCCGCTGGGATGTTCAGGAGACTCTCCGCCCAATCAATCTCTCCGAGATCAGGGCAATCCTTCTTGCCCTCATCCGCTGGCAGTCCTTCCTCGAAGGCAAGCCAGTCCGCATCCAGTCGGACAACGCCATGGCCGTGGCATACATAAATCACCAAGGCGGAACTCGCAGCAAGCAGATCATGCTAGAGTGGCAAAGATTCTACGCTGGGCGGAAAGCCATGTTCCCGCCATATCGGCCGTCCACATTCCAGGGGTGGACAACTGGGAAGCCGATTTCCTGTGCCTTCAGGGGCTTGTGTCAGGCGAGTGGTCTCAACCCCGCTATCTTCCACCAAATTTGTCTGAGGTGGGACATTCCGGATGTCGACCTCATGGCATCTCGAACAAACCACAAGGTTCCCCGATACGTTGCCTGGTCTCGGGATCCGATAGCCGTCGGTTGCGATGCACTTGTGATCCCGTGGTCCCAGTTTCGCATGCCTTATCTGTTCCCACCTCTTCCCCTGATTCCAAGAATCGTGAAAAAGATAAAGGCAGAAGGGGTCCCTGTTCTGTTAGTAGCTCCAGATTTGCCACAGAGGGCCTGGTATGCGGAGCTAGTGAAGATGCACTCGGACGTTCCCTGGACGCTTCCAGACCTTCTATCGCAAGGGACCCTCTTCCACCCGAATTCTCGGTCTCTGAATTTAATGGCATGGCCGTTGAGGCTGCGGTCCTAAGAGACGAAGGTTTTTCCCACAAGGTCATCCAGACCATGATTAAGGCAAGGAAGCCAGCGTCATCACGCATCTATCACAGATGTTGGAAAGCCTTCTTTCGGTGGTGTGAGGTCAACAGTTTGTTTCCTATGACTTTTTCTCTTCCTGCCGTTCTTGGTTCTCTACAGACGGGTCTCGATCCCGGCCTTTCCCTCAGTACCTTAAAGGGTCAGGTGTCCGCTCTGGCTATCCTCTTCCAAAAGGATCTGGCTTCTCTTCCCCAGGTGAAGGCTTTTCTTCATGGTGTTGCTCACATAGCGCCTCCTTACCAGTCTCTGGTCGATCCATGGGATCTAAATCTTGTTTTGAGCGCCCTCCAGCGTGCACCCTTTGAGCCGATTCAGGATATTTCTTTTTCCCTCCTCTCGTGGAAGGTGGCCTTCCTGGTCGCCATCAGCTCTATTAGGAGGGTCTCAGAGTTGGCGGCATTGTCCTGCCGTTCTACTTTTTTAGTTTTGCACCAGGATAAAGTAGTTCTCAGACCCGTTCCTGACTTTCTGCCAAAAGTGGTCTCTGCCTTTCAACATCAATGAGGACATCGTCCTCCCCTCTGTGTCCCTCTCCAACTCATCTCTTGGAGAGATCCCTCCACAAGTTGGACTTGGTCAGGGCAATTCGAGTCTACCTTGCTAGGACTGCTTCCTACCGTCAGTCCGATTCCCTGTTTGTTGTCTCTAAAGGTCGTCGGAAAGGGTTTCCAGACACCAAATCCACCATTGCTCGTTGGATTCGTTCAGCGGTTCTGGAGGCATACCGCGTCCAGGACAATCAGCCTCCTCCGTGGGTGAGGGCTCACTCTACCCAGACTGTGGGAGCTTCCTGGGCCGTTCGTCACCAGGCTTCGGCCTTGCAAGGCTGCTACCTGGTCGTCCCTCCATACCTTCTTGAGATTTTATTAGGTAGACACTCACGCCTCTGCTGATGCAGGCTTGGGTAGTAAGATACTGCAGGCGGTGGTCTTCCACCGGCCAATCTAAGTACCCTTCTCTCAACATTTCTTTCCCACCCTTGGGACGTCCCATAGTAACCTGTGTCCCCAATGAAGCGAGAAAGAAAGAGGGTTTTTAGTACTTACCGTAAAATCTCTTTCTTGGAGCCTTCATTGGGGGACACAGCACCCTCCCTTAATGTTGTACCGTGTTGGCCAATGTGCCATTGTTTGGTTGGTACATAGGTTGAGTTCTTGTAGTTGCTCCTACTACTGCTTTAGCACCAACTGAAGTAATTTGTGCCTGTCGGTAGGTGTATACTGTCAGGGAGGAGCTAACTTTTTCTTATTTGCATAGTGTCAGCCTCCTTGCGACAGCAGCATACACCCATGGTAACCTGTGTCCCCCAATGAAGGATCCAAGAAAGAGATTTTACGGTAAGTACCAAAAATCCCTCTGTTACCCTTATGAAAATGCCAAATTTGGGGCTAAAATAATTTTTGTGAGGAAAATGTGATTTCATTATTTTCACGGCTCAACGTTATAAACTTCTGTGAAGCACCTGAGGATTCAAGGTGCTCACCACTTCTCTAGATCAGTTCCGTGAGGGGTCTAGTTTCCAAAATGGTGTTACTTGTGGTGAATTTTCACTGTTGAGGCACATCAGAGGCTCTCCAAACGCGGCATGGCGTCTGCCAATTCCAGGAAATTTTGCATTCAAAAAAGTCAAATGGTGCTCCTTCCTTTCTGAGCTCTACCATGCGCCCAAAGATTGGTTTTCTCCCTCATATGGAGTACCGGCATACTCAGGAGAAATTACACAACAAACTTTGGGGTCTATTTTTTCCTGTTCCATTGTCATAATATAAAAAATTTTTTGGATCTGAAGTAAATATTTTTGTGTAAAAAGTTAATGTTCGTTTTTTCTCCACATTACAAAAATGCCAGTGAAGCACCTGGAGGGTTAATAAACTTCTTGAATGTAGTTTTGAGCACCTTGAGGCGTGCAGTTTTTAGAGTGGTGTGACTTTTGGATATCTTCTATCATATAGATCCCTCAAAGGGACTTCAGATGTGTGATGTGTTCCCTAAAATAAATGGTTGTATAAATTTTGTTGTAAAAATGAGAAATAGCTGGTCAACTTTTAACCCTTATAACTTCCTAACAAAAAGAAAATGTGTTCCAAAATATGGGAAAAGTATTTTATGTGTCATATCTGTGTGATTTTAAGGGCATGAAAATTCAAAGTTGGAAAATTGCAAAATTTTCTAAATTTTTGCCAAATTTCCATTTTTTTTCCATAAATAAACGCAAGTCGTACCAAAGAAATTTTTCCGCTATCAAGTACAATATATCATGGAAAACAGTCTCTCAGAATCACTGGGATCCATTGAAGCGTTCCAGAGTTATTTATTCATAAAATGACAGTGGTTAGAATTGTAAAAATTGATCTGGTCATTAACGTGCAAACCACTTTCGATTGTCAAGGAGTTCAGGAACCTGCTGAAAACTCTCCTTGAAACAACAGGAAACCTGAACCTAAAAAAGCCCAAGTGGCCAGTGTGAAAATCGCAAGATTACTATTTTTTTGTTTGTTTTTATATCATGACATTAAGGAAAAAATACATTTTTTTTAATTACACGTAACAATTACCTGACATAAACAATAGATAATTTTCTGCTGATGGTTTCCCTTTTACATCTTGTGCTTATATGACATTACACCATTCTTCATATATGTTGGATGGGAATTGTTAAAAAAATAGCATTGTTTTCTTTGAGGACCGCAATAGATCTTATGACTATAATTTTTCAGAGTATTAAATTAATTCAAGGTTCTCAAGCAAGTATTTTGAGGCAGATTGTCTAAAGAATGAACTGTAGAAGCTAGAAATCACATAAACCACAGAGAATTGAAGCTTGTCATGGCAATGAACATACTGGTGTTTGCTAAAAAAAAAAAAAGAGATCAGGACAGCTGAGAACCATTTGGCAAATTTGTCTCCGGTGAAAGAAATTTGGAAATAATTGTGTCTACAGATTTTTGTTTTTCTGTTATACCACTGATGCCTTCAGAGGTAGGGTTGGGTGGTGGTGTCAAAGAATGTATTTGTTTAAGAACTCTACAGTGCCTACAAGTAGTATTCAACCCCCTGCAGATTTAGCAGGTTTGATAAGATGCAAATAAGTTAGAGCCTTCAAACTTCACACAAGAGCAGGATTTATTAACAGATGCATAAATCTTACAAACCAAAAAGTTATGTTGCTCACTTAAATTTTAATAAATTTTAAACATACAAGTGTGGGTCAATTATTATTCAACCCCTAGGTTTAATATTTTGTGGAATAACCCTTGTTTGCAATTACAGCTAATAATCGTCTTTTATAAGACCTGATCAGGCCGGCTCAGGTCTCTGGAGTTATCTTGGCCCACTCCTCCATGCAGATCTTCTCCAAGTTATCTAGGTTCTTTGGGTGTCTCATGTGGACTTTAATCTTGAGCTCCTTCCACAAGTTTTCGATTGGGTTAAGGTCAGGAGACTGACTAGGCCACTCCAACACCTTGATTTTTTGCCTCTTGAACCAGGCCTTGGTTTTCTTGGCTGTGTGCTTTGGGTCGTTGTCTTGTTGGAAGATGAAATGACGACCCATCTTAAGATCCTTGATGGAGGAGCGGAGGTTCTTGGCCAAAATCTCCAGGTAGGCCATGCTATCCATCTTCCCATGGATGCGGACCAGATGGCCAGGCCCCTTGGCTGAGAAACAGCCCCACAGCATGATGCTGCCACCACCATGCTTGACTGTAGGGATGGTATTCTTGGGGTCGTATGCAGTGCCATCCAGTCTCCAAACGTCACGTGTGTGGTTGGCACCAAAGATCTCGATCTTGGTCTCATCAGACCAGAGAACCTTGAACCAGTCTGTCTCAGAGTCCTGTAGACGAGCCTTGACATGACGCTTTGAAAGTAAAGGTACCTTACGGGCTCGTCTGGAACGGAGACCATTGCGGTGGAGTACGTTACTTATGGTATTGACTGAAACCAATGTCCCCACTGCCATGAGATCTTCCCGGAGCTCCTTCCTTGTTGTCCTTGGGTTAGCCTTGACTCTTCGGACAAGCCTGGCCTCGGCACGGGAGGAAACTTTCAAAGGCTGTCCAGGCCGTGGAAGGCTAACAGTAGTTCAATAAGCCTTCCACTTCCGGATGATGCTCCCAACAGTGGAGACAGGTAGGCCCAACTCCTTGGAAAGGGTTTTGTACCCCCTTGCCAGCCTTGTGACCCTCCACGATCTTGTCTCTGATGGCCTTGGAATGCTCCTTTGTCTTTCCCATGTTGACCATGTATGAGTGCTGTTCACAAGTTTGGGGAGGGTCTTAAATAGTCAGAAAAGGCTGGAAAAAGAGATAATTAATCCAAACATGTGAAGCTCATTGTTCTTTGTGCCTGAAATACTTCTTAATACTTTAGGGGAACCAAACAGAATTCTGGTGGTTTGAGGGGTTGAATAATAAATGACCCTCTGAATAAACTTTTCACAATTTAAAAAAAAAATTAAACAAAGAAATAACATTCTTTTTTGCTGCAGTGCATTTCACACTCCCAGGCTGATCTACAGTCCAAATGTCACAATGCCAAGTTAATTCCGAATGTGTAAACCTGCTAAATGTGCAGGGGGTTGAATACTACTTGTAGGCACTGTATATACCTTTGTATTTCATTCTCAGTCTAATGTGTACATAGTCATAATTTTCCATAAAGAAAAAATAGATTCATCCCCAGGATACAAGGCTCTTTTTTTTTTTTTTTTTTTTTTTTTTTATAGTAAATATATTTATTGAAGTTTTAAACAGTAAAAGCAGTATAAAGAGCCGTTACCATGTCCAGGGCTAAACATTACATCTCTGTAAAAGCAGCACTCTTATAGCCAAACAAGGACTCTGGCATATATAGGATACATGCTTGCTATCTTGAGAAACATCTCCAGATATGAACCTTATAAACAAAGTAAATAACCTGTAAGAAAAGCAATTATAGAGATAGAAGAAGAAGAAGGATAGCAAGAGAGAAGAGAGAGAAAAAAAAAAGGGGGGGGTGGAATAGGAGAAAGAGGAGTAGGGAGGGAGAGGGTTAAAGGGGACCCAATAGCATCAGTGTCCACGTATTGAGGGTTGTGAATATGTACGTAGCCAGTTCAGGAACCCCGCGCTCTCCTTGAAGGATTGCCAGAGGAACCAGGTGCGCCCCTATTCACGTGCAGCATCACCGTCACCACCGCCACCCGCCGCCATTGACTCCAGACGATGAAGTCTCTCCATTTCAGATATCCATTCCTCCTTGGAGGGAACCTCAGTGGACCTCCAATGCCGAGGAATAACCGCTCTGGCAGCCGTTAAACAGAATCTTAGAATCCCCTTTTTAACCGAAGCTATCGAATTGGGAATCAGGGACAGTAGGGCAATTTGAGTGAGGGCTCATGGCGGACCCCAGTCATCAGATGAAAGGGATCAAACACTGAGCTCCAGAAGGGTTGCAGGAGACCACAGGACCACCAAACATGAAGCATAGAGCCTGCGGCGGATCCACATCTCCCAACAGGCATCCGGGGTCTCCGAGTTAATCTTATGGAGAAGAGTGGGACACCTATACCAGCACGTCAGCAATTTATAATTCCTCTCCTGCGACTGACCCGACATTGTCATCTTGTGCGCGAGAGTGATAATTTTTAAATTATCCGCCTCAGAAAAGGTGATCCCCAGGTCCCTCTCCCAAGCCTCCATGAAGCCGAGCGTAGTAGAGGGAAGTGAGTTCAAGACCAGGCCATAGAGCACCGAAACCACATGAGAGGGACCTTCGGTAGGGAGCATCAGGGACTCAAATGGCGTCGGCGACCCTAATGGTATACTGAGAAGGAAGCTCCGCAATTGCAGAAACTCCTGCCAGGACAGCGGCGTCGTTTGACCAGGGCCTCGCAACCCCTGCACATCGGAGAGCCCCGCAAGTTTATCCCTCACCTGACCCAGTACCACCTCATCAGGTCGCGACCAACACAAAAACGTAGATCTATTCATTGCTGGAGGAAAGGCCGGATTGTCAAAAAGGGGACTCAATCTGCTTATTCGAGAGGTCAGGCGTAATTTCACGTAGGATCTGTCCCAGAACCTCAGAACAACCTGCGTGAGTGGAGCATAACTTGACACAGGCGGGCGTCCGATCCCCCCCCAGCCAGGGTAGCCAATACAAAGAAGAGGGCGATAAAAGTTTCTCCAAGAACACCCACTGTTTGAGCATCGCCAAAGCTAAAATCAGGGAGGCCTACCCCCCCTTTAGTCTTGGGTCTCACTAGTACCGAGAACCGAGTCCGCGGTTTCCTAGTCCCCCAAATAAAGCTACTGATAGCCGATTGCAGGCGCCTGAAAAAGCAATCCGGGACCTGCACTGGAGCCGTCTGAAAAAGATAGAGGAATCGGGGCAAGATTTCCATCTTGATCACTCCTACCCGTCCGAACCAAGATAGCTGAGGTCTGCTATATCGTTTAAGGTCCAAGATTGTCCCGCTCCTGCGGAAAACTTAGTTCAGAGCATATGTTGCATTAATGTCAGCAGGTATTAAGACTCCTAAATATTTCAAGGCGGCCGTCTTCCACTTAAAAGAAAAGGACATCTGGAGCTGAGAAACCAGATCATCAGTCAAGGAGATACTGAGCGCCTCCGTCTTGGAGTAGTTGACTTTCAAATTTGAGACCTCCCCAATCCTACGGAACTCTCGGAGGAGTACAGGAAAGGCCACAGTCGGGTTGGTAATGTATAGCAGTAAGTCATCCGCATATAGGGATATCTAAAACTCATGGTGACCAATCCGCAAACCCTCAATATCGGGTGTTTTCCGTAATGCCACTGCTAGGTGCTCCATCGCGAGGATATAGAGTAAAGGAGAGAGGGGGCAACCCTGGCGGGTCCCGTTCCTTATATTAATGGGCGGGGAGAGGGTGCCATTAACTCTCAGACGGGCTGTAGGTTTATGATACAGAGAAAAAATGCTCTCAATCATGTTAGGACCCACTCCTAGTTGCTTCAGAGAAGCACGCAGAAAGGGCCAACCTAGGCGGTCAAACGCCTTCTCAGCCTCCTTAGATGCGGCTGGGTGCGTAGCAAGGGCTAACAGCAACATAGTGGCAGTACGCCGAGTCCTTTGGTTAAAATCATGGAATGCGGATACCACTTCTAAAAAGTCGCTTACCAATTTGCCGTTCCACGGTTCTAGGCTCTTTGGAGCCAAGCTGGATCAAATAATTTCTGATGCCACTGGTGGTAAAAGCACCTCTCTCCCCCAATCTCAACCAAAACGTTTTTTCAACAGAAAGGGTTTCCGGCCGTTTAGGCCCTTTCATCCCTTCTCGTCCACAGACAGATCTACCCAGCAAGATCGGTCTTCCGCCGCCAGGGAGGGAGAGCAGAAAAAACCATCTTACAAACCCGCTCCCCGCTGGAGATCAAGGGGACAATATTCCAGGTCTTCAGGCGGCCGTTCTGGTAGGTTTTCCTCCAAGTGACGGGTCACCCCCCACCTGGAAGTTTTTCCAGGGTGGGAGGCAGACTTTCCTTTTTCGTGGACGCTTGGCTGTCTGAGGTCGACGACGCTTGGGTCAGGGAAATTGCATCTGGTTACAAGATCGAATTCGCTTCCCAGCCAAACAGGCGTTTTTTCCTGTCTCGACCTCCAAGACAGAGGTCCCACATTCCGGGATTCTTTCAAGCTGTCTCCTCCCTTCTTTCCGCCGGAGTGATTCTTCCCGTTCCCTCAAACAAACGGTTTTCAGGGTTCTACTCAAATCTTTTCGTAGTTCCGAAGAAAGGCTGCTCCCTGCGTCCAATCCTGGACCTCAAATTGCTCAATCGCCATGTGAAGATTCTTCACTTCAAAATGGAATCGCTTCGATTGGTGATAGCCTCAATGGAGCCCGGAGAATTCCTCTGCTTGGTGGACATACGAGATGCCTATCTTCACATCCCTGTTTGCTTGCAACATCAGAAATATCTTCGGTTTGCAATTCAGGAAAATCACTACCAGTTCACGGCTCTTCCCTTCGGCCTATCCTCTGCTCCATGTGTGTTCACGAAGGTCATGGCGATGGTCATGGCTATCCTTCGATCCAGGGGGATTCTCATCATCCCTTATCTGGACGATCTCTTGATCAAGGGATCTTCCCGTCAAGACTGTCTCCTCAGTCTTCAGATAACCTTGGATACTCTCGGCCGTCTCGGATGGTTAGTCAACAAGGAAAAGTCCATCCTCAGCCCCACTCAGCGCCTGACCTTTCTAGGCATGGAATTCGACACGAATCTGGCCCGTGTTCCTTCCGAGGGAAAAATGTGCATCTCTGTCCAAGGGAATTCGAGCCCTCAAGCAGCCAACGCCCACTCCTCTTCGTTTCTGCATGAATGTCCTGGGGAAGATGGTGGCTTCCATGGATGCGGTGCCTTTTGCACAGTTTCATATTCACCCCCTCCAGCTGTTCCTCCTTTCAGCCTGGGACAAGACAACGCTGTCCTTGGACCGCCCCATTCTCCTTCTTCTCAAAGTGAAGCAATCCCTGACTTGGTGGACAATGTCTGCGTCAGTCCTTCAAGGGAGGTCCTTCTTCCCGCTTCGGTGGCAAGTCATCACCACCGATGCCAGCCTTCTAGGTTGGGGAGCGGTTTTCAATCAGAGAACGGCCCAGGGACGCTGGAATCCACAAGAAGCTCTCCTTCCTATCAATCTTCTCGAGATCAGAGCAATCTTCCTGGCCCTTCTTCGCTGGCAATCTCTTCTCGCCGGCAAGCCGATCCGCATTCAGTCGGACAACGCCACGGCTGTGGCGTACATAAACCATCAGGGCGGCACGCGCAGCAACCAAGTGATGTCAGAAGTGGCCAAGATACTGCGCTGGGCAGAACATTACGTTCCAGCAATCTCCGCCATTCACATTCCAGGTGTGGAAAACTGGGCAGCCGACTCTGAGTCGTCAAAGCCTAGCGTCGGGCGAATGGTCTCTTCACCCCACAGTCTTCCATCAAATATGCCAGCGCTGGGGCTCTCCGGATGTCGATCTCATGGCATCGCAGATGAACCACAAAGTTCCGTGCTTCGTAGCCAGGTCCAGGGACCCTCTAGCCGTCGCTTGCGACGCCCTAGTAATTCCGTGGTCCCAGTTCCAACATCCTTATCTGTTTCCACCTCTTGCCTTGATCCCAAGAGTAGTCAAGAAGATAAAATCGGAGGGTGTCCCGGTGATTCTAGTGGTTCCAGACTGGCCAAGAAGGCCTTGGTATGCAGAGATGGTAAACATGCTCGCGGATGTTCCTTGAAAGCTTCCAGATCGTCCAGACCTCTCGCAAGGCCCCCTTTACCACGAGAATTCTCGGTCTCTGAATTTAACGGCATGGCCGTTGAGGCCGCAATCCTAAGAGAGTCAGGGTTGTCCAACCAGGTGATTTCAGACAATGATCAAAGCCAGGAAACCAGCCTCTTCCCGCATTTACCATAGGTACTGGAAGGCCTTTTTCCGTTGGTGCGACGATAAGAAAGTCTTTCCAATGTCCTTTTCCATTCCATCCATACTGGGTTTTCTCCAGTCCGGCTTAGATTCGGGTCTCTCTCTCAGTACCCTCAAGGGCCAGGTTTCCGCTTTTTCTATCCTCTTCCAAAGAGAGCTCGCCTCCTTGTCGCAGGTTAAGACTTTTCTCCAAGGGGTCGCCTCCTCATCATTCGCCGATAGACCCGTGGGTTCTCAATCTCGTCCTTAGCGCTCTTCAAAAGGCGCCGTTCGAGCGTATCCAGGACATTCCGTTATCCCTTCTCTCATGGAAGGTAACCTTGATTGCCAATACGTCCACCAGAAGAGTTTCTGAGCTGGCGGCATTGTCATGTCGTTCCCCTTACCTGGTCCTCCATCAAGATAAGGTCGTCCTCAGGCCCGTTCCTTCTTTTCTTCCGAAGGTGGTGTCCTCTTTCCACATCAATGAAAATATCGTTCTTCCATCTTTTTGTCCTGCTCCTTCTCACCCTCTTGAGAAGTCTCTCCACAAACTGGACGTAGTTAGAGCCTTGCGTGTCTTATCTCGCCAGGACCTCTTCATTTCGTCAGTCTGATTCTTTGCTGGTCATCTCTGAAGGTCGCCGGAAAGGGCTTCCGGCATCCAAATCCACGATCGCTCGCTGGATTCGTTCTACCATTCTGGAAGCGTACCGGTTACAGGAAAAACGGCTCCCTCCAGGAGTGAGAGCTCACTCCACCCGAGCCGTGGCGGCGTCGTGGGCCGTTCGTCACCAGGCCTCGGCCTTACAAATTTGCAGGGCTGCTACCTGGTCGTCCTTGCACACCTTTGCGAGGTTCTACAGGGTTCATACCCAGGCCTCGTCTGATGCAGTTGTTGGTAGGAAGGTTCTGCAGGCGGTGGTGGCGCACCGGCCGACCTAAGCCCTTCCTGTTCTTTCGTTCCTTATTGTTGTTCCCACCCTTGGGACTGCTTTGGAATGTCCCATGGTATTCTGTGTCCCCCAATAAGGCGATAAAGAAAGATGGATTTTGGTTCTTACCGTAAAATCTCTTTCTTGGAGCCTTCATTGGGGGACACAGCACCCTCCCTGTTTAAATTGTACCGTGTTGGGTCTTTGAGTCCCTTGTTGGGTTGGTACATATGTTTAGAGTGGTTTCGTTGCTTCTCCTACTGCTTTTTCACCAACTGAGGTGCCTAGAGCCTGTCGGTGGGTGTATACTGCCGGGGAGGAGCTAATTTTCTTGTTTTGCATAGTGTCAGCCTCCTAGCAGCAGCAGCATACACCCATGGTATTCTGTGTCCCCCAATGAAGGCTCCAAGAAAGAGATTTTACGGTAAGAACCAAAAATCCATCTTTTCATACCACTTTACTTATCTGATATGGTCCTCTACAATACTATTATTATATACATTGGTATTGGAAACTTTGGAATTTTTCTATCCCACCTCTTGTGCATTCTATCCTTGTTGAGTTTTTTCTTTTTATGTACTCAATTTTTGTGATGATTGGTATTCTGTGATTTAATTAATAGAATTTGAATTGTTTTCACAATATACGTTGTGCGTCATGTTATAGGTTTCCATTCCAATAAAGATACACAACGGTTTTTGATCATTTAATTGTTTGTTTCTCTAATATAACATTTTTTTAAACACAAAGGCCCGAATATTCCCTTTCACACACTGCACCGTTTGAAAGTAAAACATTACTGGCTTTAATGGACAGTCATTTTCAGATTCATGCTACCATTGATTCAGGAAGCATGAATCTGGTGACAGGAGAGTTGAATATTTGGGGGCATTTTATTACTATTGTGTCAAATGAAACCCGAGTATCCGTAGTTTTGAGGCATATTGTCAGGCAACGAACAGCTGAGAGTACTGCAGGCACCCTAATGGTTGTCATATGATATTATCTTATCAGTTAGAATATGATACACAGCGTTTCATATCACATTCCAGAAGCTCTTTCTGGCATGTGAGTTTCCATATCATCCATTTAGTTCAGTTTCTACTGTGTGAGATTAGATTATTGTGGTTGTAAAATGCTACAAAGGGGCAGCGACAGGAAAGAAGCTTAAAACAAAATTTTCCTTTTTTTTTTATGTACAAGCCTGAAAGTATTCTAACGCTTTCACTTTTAGTTTCCATCATTTTAGGATCCACTCTTGGTTTTGAGCGCAAATTAAAACTGTATCTCCCTATAACATCTTAAACTTTTGTTTCAGAACAGACAAAATATTCTATACATCAAGCAATAAAAAAGAGTGAACATGAAAGGATTAATTCAGGCCCAGGTTCTGCACGTATTTCATCACCGACAACATCTATCTCCATTCGCACACTTTCAGTGGACTGTCAGCCAGGGTTGCGTATTATAAAACAATCAGACAAGCCAGATGCTTCATCTGATGCTTCCAAATCACTAACCTATATATGTGAAGACACCTCAAATAAGCCATCTTTAACAAATTCCACAAATATAGGTAAGTGTCTCCATCAATGTCGGACTAGCCCAGCAGAGCTTCGGAGAATCCTCCACTTCTGTATGTTTGGAGCAGAGACACTTAGCTGAAGTCTGAAGCATCATTAAAGGTAGTACAGGCATCTACATTGAGTTTTGCTGTACTTCCCTAATAAAACTCCCTGTGCTGCCTTATCACCACCTTCCTTCCCCTCTCACACACACTTCTTTTGTCTTTGTTGCAAGGGCAGAGAGAGGGAGGGGGTCCGCTGGCTGCAGCTGTATTGAGGGGAGCCTTTTTACTTGTACTTAGCATCTTGGCTGTAAAGGCCCCGTCACACACAGCAATGACGCTAGCGAGATCGCTGATTTTGTAACGCCACAGCGATCTCACCAGCAAGATCGATGTGTGTGACGGGGATCAGCGACCGCCCCCCCCCCCTGCCGGGTATCGCTGATTGCACAATATCGGCCTGGGCCGTTTTTTGATCGTTGCTTTCCCGTTGGCCAGCGCGCATCGCTGCGTGTGGCAGCGGGAGAGCAACGATCAGCGACGCTCCCAGCGCTCTAAGCAGGCGCTGGGAGCTGGTAACCAAGGTAAATATCGGGTTACTAAGCGGCGCGCATCACTTAGTTACCCGATGTGTACCTTAGAAACCTGCATGCTGGCAGCACCCGGCGCGAGCATGGAGGTTTCTAAGGTACACTTCGGGTAACTAAGTGACGCGCGCCGCTTAGTAACCCGATATTTACCTTAGAGACCAGCGTCCTCGCTGGTGCTGATCGCTGGTGAAGCTGCCTGTTTGGCAGCTCACCAGCGATCATGTAGCGATGCACCAGCGATCCTGACAAGGTCGTATCGTTGTCGCACAACACCGGTATTACCCCTTACTGAATACTGGCCATCACACTGACAGCTCTACATGCATTGTTCATGAGTATAACCATTCATACTCTGTATACGCATGTATACACTCACAGTTACTGACAGCTGTGTGGGTTGAGCTACGGGCCCTCGGTCAGTTATGAACTTATTATAGGTGATATAAAAACAGAACTTTTCATAAATAGTCTATAATGGTGAAGTGTTAGAGAAAGTTCCCTTTCTATACTAATAAAACCATAACTGATTAAGGGCCCCGTGCTATTCCCCATCTCTGTCAATAAAGGCTCTTTCGCACATCAGATTGTTTTTTTATTGTTTTCAGAAAGCATATCCTACTTTGAGCCGTGGTGCCAATAACCACAATTATTGCGTACAGATTTACCTGCACATTTTACCCAATGCAATGTAAAGGGTTAAATCCACAGTGAAAATCATCACAGGGAAATGAAGCATGTTGTAATTTCCACATTGCACTGTGGTTACTTGGAACGCTGTATGCAATGAAATTTAGCACTTGGGCTGTACCTGCTTGTAAACTCTGAATCCATGTGTAATTCTCTGAGACCAAGGTATACTAGGTGAGAATCACAGCAGGTTATTACTTGATGTTAAATTTGTGTAAATTATTACCATGTCCATATTCCTTCTCTGCTGGCATTCAACGGTCACCGATCTTTCCTGCCAGCGATTCTGTGACTTCGGCTGACATCATGTAGACAGAGCAGCTCTTTCTCTTCCACTCTGCTCTGTTGACTGGGTGAGGCTAATGACATCATGCTGATTAACAGTCGGCTTCCTTACTGCAATCAGTCTGTTGTCATTCAGCATGATGACGGAGGTCACGCCATGTCTGCAAAGCAGCCTGGAAGAGAAACTGCTGCTCTTTTGACATGGAGCAGCTGAATCGCTGGCAGGAGTGATTGAAAAGGTAGAAACTACCTACCTGTTCGTTTTTAGGCCCATAGTTTAAAAATCTTGGATAACTTCTTTAAATATCCAAACACAGGGGTATGGAGAAGAGGTGGGTTACCCTCAGAATTAGACCATTCAGTGTGACAGCCTACCACTGGGGTGACTGCCGGCTGGTGTGTGTAGGGTGTGAAGGGACCAATATCCATGGATCTTCCCATTGTGATCAGTCTGCGGCTATTTTTTACATGTATTGGTTATGTAGAATCAGAGGAGCTCGTAGTATTTTTGGCTTTCTAACAATTCATTTATATAGAATTTTGCAGTATGTATCCAATATACTGGGGCCATATTTTTCCTTTAGAATAGCAAGTGTTAATTTTTTCCTTCTAGAGCCCTTGGTCATGTTTTCAAGCTAACACAGGAAAAAATGTTGACATGTGAAACAACCTAATTTATTTATTTTCTCATTTGTATGGGTCTGCACATTTTCATAACCAGCCAATGCAAATCCAACAAACTGATCCTGTCCAGTCCCTAGATATTGGTGCCTTCCTAATCTAAAAATAATAGCCTGCATCCGTGCCAGGAGCAAACTATCATATTGGGTGGTCTGTTTCTGGGTGTAGCTAACTCCTTGCCAGTTCATTTATAGTGAGAGGGGTGTCAATTTTTGAGACAACAAAACACTGGCTGACACTAAGCTCCAGCGATGATAACTTATGGTTTCTGTCAGACTCCTCCTTTATTAATGCTATAATAAAGTGTTAAAGTGCTTAAAAAAACAAGAATACTTTATTAAAAAGCAATTAAAACCTTGAGCCTACACCGTCCCCCTCTGATCATATTGTTAACCAACTAGATCCTCTATATTGGTCCAACATACTCCATCATACCCAACATAGTCCATATAGTGATGAGAAAAATGAAAGAAATCTCTGATCTTTAGTTTCACCGTCTTTATCTTAATGTACACAGCGCGTTCCTCCCTTTTGTTGCATACATTAACCTTTCTTATTTCGATAGTAAATGAGTGGGGGTCCCCAAGAATTACATTTTCTGCTGGCCCTGTGTTCTCCAGTCTGACACTGGTCATCATTTATAAAAGAAATAAATAACTTGGTGCATAATTTAATAGATAGTCCTTTTGAATGCAAGGGTGATATTTAAATCTTTAGTCTCTCCTGTTTCTCTACAGCTCTGCATTGTACTTTGGTGGCACCTAAGGGTATGTAGACATATTAACCCCTTAACGACCAGGGGTATTTTTGGTTTTGCATTTTCATTTTTCCCTCCCCTTCTTTCCAGAGCCATAACTTTTTTATTTTTCCGTCTATATGGCCATGTGAGGGCTTATTTTTTGTGGGACGAGTTGTACTTTTAATTGACACCATTGGTTTTACCATGTCGTGTACTCGAAAACGGGAAAAAAATTCCAAGTGCGGTGAAATTGCCAAAAAAGTGCAGTCCCACACTTGTTTTTTGCTTGGCTTTTTTTGCTCAGTTCACTAGATGCTAAATCTGACCTGCATTATTATTCTCCAGGTCATTACGAGTTCATAGACACTAAACATGTCTATGTCCTCTTTTATCTAAGTGGTGAAAAAAATTCCAAAGTTTGCTAAAAAAAAAAATAAAATTGCACAATTTTCCAAGACCCGTAGCGTCTCCATTTTTCATGATCTGGGGTCGGGTGAGGGCTTATTTTTTCCGTGCCGGGCTGACGTTTTTAATGATACCACTTTTGTGCAGATACGTTCTTTTGATCGTCCGTTATTGCATTTTAATGCAATGTCTTGGCGACCAAAAAAACGTAATTCTGGCGTTTTGAATTTTTTTCTCGCTACGCCGTTTAGCGATCGGGTTAATGCTTTTTTTTTATTGATAGATCGGGCGATTCTGAACGCGGTGATACCTAGTATGTGTATATGGGATTTTTTTTTTTTACTGTTTTATTTTGATTGGTACGAAAGGGGGGTGATTTGAACTTTTAGGACTTTTTAATTTTTTTTTTTATTTTTAAGCTTTTTTTTTTTTTTTTTTTTACTTTTGGCATGCTTCAATAGCCTCCATAGGAGACTAGAAGCGTGCGCAACCCGATCGGCTCTGCTACATATGGGCGATGAGCAGATCGCCCATATGTAGCAGATTTACTGCTGTGCTTCCAGCACCGATCACCGGGTGGCGCTGAAAGCCATATGCCTGGAACAACCATAGAGGTCTCAGAGACCTCTGGTTGTCCAGGCAACATGATGCTGACCCCCGATCACGTGAGGGTCGGCAATGACGTCATTTCCGGCCCGGCAGCCGGAAATGCTATTTAAATGCCCACAGCGGGATTTAACTCGTTCATAGGCTCGAGCGGACGTCGATTCCGCTCGCGCCTATAGCAGGCACATGTCAGCTGTTCATAACAGCTGACATGTCCCGGCTTTGATGCAGGCTCAGCGCCGGAGCCCTCATCAAAGCAGGGGAGATGTCTGATGACGGACTGTGTCTGTCATTGGACATTAAGGGGTTAAGCATTTGCTGCAGACATTTAAGCACCAAAAATGTGTCTCCTGTCAGGAGAAACAATGTATAAAATACTCTCGTTTTTTAATGCGTTTTTTCCCTCATTTATTCGAATGGGTGAAAAAGTGCAAAAACGCTGAAAAAACTGGCCAATCTGCGAGGAAAAGGTAAGCAGTATGTTCCTGAGATTTCATTCACTTGCTGGTACTTTAAACGACAAAACAACAACACTTGTGAACATAACCAAGGCAGCCCATAAATATCTGAATCATGGGGTCTCTGCCCCGCCCCTTCCAGTCTGCAACTGACAGTCTCCTCTCATCAATACTGTTAAATTATTAATAAGGCAAATTTGATTAACCAGCAAATATTATGAATACATCAGACACCAACATATTTTAAAACCACTTACTGTTTTATTTTTTCACAGTCCAGAGTTCAGCTACTGAAGCAGAACAGTTGATGGAAAGTGAAGATTGTAGTGATGCTGAAGCCGCTTGCTGTGATGATGAAGATGAATAGAATGTGTGCCGTTTTAAACCTTGTGTCTTAGGCCCCAAACATTTTTTGCAGTTCCATGGATTTTTACATTTTTTATTTTCTGCACTGTGATATTCATAATTGAGCTAGACTCCACCATGTCTGACAGTTACATTCAGTGAGACTTTTGCCAGATATTTCCAATTATAACCCTATACAGTAGAATGTCTTACAATGAGTCACATTTAAAAAATATACAGTAGTGTGCAAAAGTGATGATTAATCAGGTGTGGAAAAAAAGTAAGGATGCACAAAAGAGAAATCAAATTCAATATTTGGTGTGATCGCACTTGACCTTTTACACAGTATCAATTCTTCTAGGTTCACTTGCATGGTTTTCAATGGAACTTGACAAGGAGGTTGTTCCAAACATCTTGGAGAATGAACCACAGCCAAGTAATTCACATTTTGGCTCATAAGTTCCGAGCAGCTGCTGACATTTATCTTCACCTAAGTACATATGTTTTGTGCACAGTTGACTCGCTTGGCCTTATTTCCATGTTGAATAGTATAGCTTTTTGGCCACAATTCTTCTCTGAAGATTACCTCTGGCCAGACGTCTCCGAGCAGGTAGATGTGTGTAGCTGGGTTCCACCAGTTGCTGCTAGTCCTCAGCTGATGGCAAGGCTGGACATTTCAATGGGAGGTAAACCTGATGACCCCGATTCATCAAAATAATTCAGTCAGAACACTGGCGTAAATCAGTTTGAAAAGACACAAATTTGAAAATCTTGGCGGTTTCATGCCAATTTGCCAAAATGGATGAAGATGTGGCAGGTCTGGGGCAATAATGCCACAGCGCGTCTAATTAATGATAAGCTGTGCCATTCCTCACTCCAGAAATCTTACTTATGCCTCCTATGCAGCTGTTTCAGCTTCTGTCAGCACAGGATGACTGTTCAAATCAAGTACAGGCGTTCAGTGCACCCTTGGCATGGCCAGTCACCTTCCCAGCTGCTGGTCTTCTCTATATCTACACCATTCCCCTCCCCCTTGTTTGATTAAAGGGACTCTGTCCCCACAAGGTGACTGTTTAAAAACTTAGTCCCGCCACTTGGTGCTTCACATAGGTGAGTTTAAATACACCTGCCCACCTACTTGTGTTCCCTCAGTCTTGACAACCCCCTCTTCTTTGACTTTGACAGTTCTGGCTTCATAGAGCCAGGGAAGTGTGGCTGTAGATGAAGACCACACAGGTGCGATGTTGTATTTTAATGATTGGACAAGCTGTGAAGCTCCAATCGCCTGATCTTGTTTTTTACAGTCATTCTGTGCTAACATTTTCTTTAATGACTGTTTCAGCCTACATATGAAAATGATGATCATTATCACCTGTTTAGTATAGCTGATCATACTACAAAATACCTGACTTTGTGTAAGTGCACCAAGAAAAATTGTTGTTTTTTTTAAGGCAAAGGGCAGTCACACAAATATCTAATTTAAAAATTGTATTTTGTTCCTTGCCTTTGTATTTTGTCATTTAATAAAAATAAACTATTGACACATATTTTTGAAAGTATTCTTACTTTGCAACCTTGTTTTACAAAACTGCCAAAAACCTTTTTTTATTACTTTAAATGACAGTATATATTAAGTTTTTGCCTAGCGTTGTATTGATGCATTCTACTATACTTTTTAATAATTATGTTGTTTGTGAACCATGAATTTAATGGCAAGGATTTGATTGGGTGTCATCAAAGGCATGCAAGCAAACAATCCCCAAAGGATTTTTGTTTAGTTACTGTAGGAATTTTTTTTCTACTTTCTATGTTAGAATCTGATCATATTTTTGCAGCTAAATATATAAGTTTCCCACAGAGTGGTAATATTACATTAAAATTAAAGACTCTTTTTGTTGTCTTTCCTGCATAAAAGGGGCTATCCAAGACTATTTTTTTTTCTCATCAGGCTCTCAGGCTCTGAACGGGCTGGCAGGCAGTTGTCAACTACCTGCCTGTTGTGCCCTGGCTCAGAGCAATTACAGACCGCTTCTGCCAGCAGTTTGGCTGCTCACATCCACAGAGCAGCTCTTCCTCTTCTGGTCTGTTCTGTTGATGATTGCAGACATCATGCTGATTGACTGCTGGCTCCCCTCCCCACAGGTAGGCAGCGGGAAGAGCAGAGTGAAATGAAGCAGCTGCTCTGTTGGTATGACGTCACCGGAAGCCGCAGAATTGCCAGCAGGAGTGGTCTGTGACCACTTTGAGCCTGCAAAGATCAGCGGCAACAGGCAGGTAGTTGGCAGCAACCTGCCTATAACTCTTAACTTAAACTTAAAATAGTCCCGGATAACCCCTTTAAGTACTGACTTCCTTAAAAAAAATAAATACATTTTAACTTTACTTACTGTAGATGCACATATTTGTATATAATTGATGTCATGTGTTTTCTTTGTATTTGTGTTTTTTTTTTCTTTTTACTGTGATTAAATTGAGATTAAACGGTTTTCTCAATAAATTAATGTTTTGGCATTTTTTTTAAATAACTTTAGTGAAATTGAAAATGATATTCACATTTTATTAAAGCAGCACTTTATTTATATTGTTTAACCTGTTAGTGACCCCCAATACATCTTTTTACCGACCTTACATATAAGAGAATAGCATCCTCCCACTTGTAAAAATGCCTCAGCTGTCGGCTGTACACCATAGCTGACACCCTGCTGCTGCATCAGCAGTCATCCTTATTGGCATTGACCATGGCCATTTAAGCCCTTAGGTGATGCTGTCAATGACTATGGCATCTACATGGTTAACAGTGTGTGGGAGCTCCCTCTTTAACCCCATTGGCATCCTGAGATTATGATTGTGTGGTCCTGATGTTTGCCAGGGCCAAATAATTGCCTTAAAGTCTTGCAGTGGTCTCTTCAAAAGTTAGCAACAAATAGGTGGTACAAATAAAAATTGTAATTCTTGTTATGCCACTTTGCATTCATCCCTGAAAAGCACCTGAAGGGTTAATAAATTGGCAAGTTTTTAACTTGTTGAGAGGTGCTGTTTTTAACATTTTATCAATTTTGGGAGTATTCGAAAGTTTCTTTTACACTTAGACCTCTTTCACACATCCGTTTTTGGTCATCAGTCAAAATCCGCCAATTTTATAAAAAAAACATCCGCCAAAAAATGGGCGGATCCGTTTTTGTTCCCCCATTGATTTGCATTAGTGGCGGATTTTGACTGATGGTCATCCGTTATTTGACGGATCCGTGAGATTTTTAGCGGCTCCCTGGCGGACCAGACGGACACTGCAACGTTTCTTTTTTTGTTGACGGTCCGCTATTTTTAACTGCGCATGCCCGAAAGGTGATAGTCGGGAGCAGTTTTAACCCTGAAATGCTGTCCCAGGAGCTGGTAAAATTCTCTCTCTCTCTCTTTTAATATATACGGTTAGGTCCAGAAATATTTGAATTGTGACTGAGTCGTCATGATTTTGGCTCTGCATGCCACTATTTTCACTTTAAAATGAAACAACTGAGATACAATTGAAGTGTAGACTTTCAGGCTTGATTAAAGCGAGTGAACAAAAATATCCCGTGAAACGTTTAGGATTTGCAACCATTTTTCTATAAAGCCTCCTCAGGGTCTCAAAGTAATGGAACAAATTAACTTTAGCATAAATAGAATAATGATTTGCAATAGTGTGTAGAGAATCCTTTGCAGGCAATAACTGCCTTAAGTCTGGAAGCCATGGACGTCACCAAACACTGGGTTTCCTCCTTTACTGTAGCTGACTTCATTTGTTGCTTGTTTTTAGGTCATTATGCCTTAAAGGACATACTCTGGTGAGTTAAAACATGTTTGCACTATCCCTGCCCTCATAAAATATAAAGATGAGATGGCCAGTGCACTTCTGTTATCTTTATAACACTTGTAATTCAGTTTGACATGAGCTGCTCTTCACTGATCCCCTCTCCTGTCTGGGCCAATATGTCAAACAGCATTGTTAAGCTCCCCGCTGTAATAGCCAGTCTGAGAAGGAGGAGTCTGCCCTGCTCCTGGCTTTTACTAGCAGCAGTTGACCACCTGATAATTTCTCCTTTGATGCAGCACCATCTGAGGGAGCGTGGAGTGCCCTCTGGTTTCTATTAGTAGCCACCCCACTGTTGATGTCTCCATCACTGCAATGCTACTAGCAGGGAGCAGGCCATGCCACCTGCCACACCCCCTCATTTTGGACTGAAATGAAGGAAACATCAGGAGAATGGCTGCTACTAGCAGGGACCAGGCCATGCCCCCTCAAGTCAGACTGAAGTGTGTCCTAATAGCTGATTCTCTGAAGAAAACAGGAGGTGTGGCAACACACTCTCTTCTCAGACTGTCTGTTAGTGACAGCAGGGATCTTCACACTGCTGTGTGAGGTATTGTCCCAGGCAGGAGGTGGAAGCAGTGAGGAGCAGCAGTTATTGATTTAGGTCAGGTTCACATTATGCTTTGCCCTCAAGCAACTAGTTTTGTCAAGTTTCCATCAGAAGCCATGAAAACAGGATTCAGGCATTTCCACTGAAAGGGTTGTTGACTTCAAAATGGATTCTGTCTGCACAGAAAGACTGTTCAAATGAAGTACAAGTGCTCGGTGAGGTAAACAGACATTTATTTATATACATCTTCCCAACTGCTTGTTTTTCATTTATCTTTTCCCATCTCTGGCTCTATAAAGCCAGAGTTGTCAATCAAAGGGGGCGGTGGAGATAGAAAACAGGTGGGAAGGTGTATTTGAATGTTTGATCACGCCATAGTGCACAGAACGCCTGTACTTTCAGTGCTGACAGAGTCCCTTTAAAGAAACAGTCACATTGTGCTCAGTGTAATCGGGATGAGGGAAAGTTTGCGGTCCGGTACCCACCCCCGAGCACTGACTTTAATGTATCTCTGATTTTCTGTTCGGGTGACTCGGTCTGTATGAAGGCCGGATCCTGTGTGCCGTCGCCATTCTGTTTTTATTTGTTTAGGGACAGAAATTGACTGCGCACTCTGCAAAAAAGTTGCTGTGTGTACTCTGCAATGTCGCCTGTGGGAGTATTGTGCCAAAAGCCGCTGTGTGTACTCTGCATTCCCTGTCTGTGGGAGTACTGTGCCTTTAAGCTGCTGTGTTTTCTAGTAACCTGGGAAATAAATAATTGGCTTCAGCAGTCTCATTGCCATTTGTAAGCCAAAGAAGTAATTTTTCTGGGCCACTGTGAGTTTTTCAGTAGTAAATAAATCTACTTTCGCCATCTCTTTGCGAGTAGTGTCAGAAAAAACATTTCCAAAAATTAGGAGAGCATCAAAAAGGGACATTGGTGGTGCTAGTATAGCTGCTGCAGGAAAAGTACATGGTGGTTCTGTACCTGTTACGTGCCCAAATCCAACATCTTCCTCTGGTGCACGCAGGCGACAGCACATTATGCGTCCTTTCATAGGCCCAAATACTGCTGCACGAATAGTGATGCCACAAGGTGTTGAAAAGGTGTTAGATTGGATGGCTGAGTGTAACTCCAGTTTCTTTGCATTATCTTCCACCCAATCCACTTCAGAAAGTGTGCAGTTGGTACCTGAAGACCATGGTCATTTGACTTCCACCTCTGAGCCCCAAGTCATGCAGCAGTCTCTTCTGCTTTTTGATGACTTCACTGGCTAGGATTCCATGGCCTATCCTTCTGGTCTGCCCTAGAAGTGGAAGAAATGAGTGCACTGATGCCCAACCCCTTATGTTGGAGGATGAGTATGTGGGAGGGCTAGTACACATGGTCAGTGGACCCACCACAGCATATGTCAGATGAAGATGAAACTGTTGCCAATTCCAGCGTCTTTCTGCAGTGTGCAGGCAATAAGGAGGGCAGGGTTGAGGAGACGATGGAAGATGATGCGGTGGATGATCCGGTCATAGACCCCACATGGAGCAGAGGCCATCCTAGTGACATGCGCAGTTCGGAGGAAGAGGAGATGGCCACGCTGCCCCAGCAGCCCAGCAAAAGAAGAAGGGTGCAAAGGCACATAATAGTGGTGTGGAGTTCATTTGGTGAGGTCAATCATTCAGTGAAGAAACAGGTGACTCAGGTGGCCCTTATTTAAGGGTGAAGCCAGAACATGTTGTACTTGCATTTCGCCTTGAAAGCCTGAGAAATATGGGTCATTCGAGACATTGTTCAGAAGAACTTTGATTAAAAAGTTTGTTGGAGAGGGTAAAACTTATAACGAAATGCAGACAGTGATAGGCTGTTCAGCTAAAGTGATCTCCAATGCTTTAAAATGGAAAGCCAAACCAGAGAGACGAGGAAGAAAACAGAAGACTATCATTCGAATGGATGGAAGAATGGATGGCAAAGACTCAGCCAATGATCAGCTCCAGGATGATCAAAGACAGGCTCATGTGACATGTGAGTATTGTGACAGAAGACGCCTGTGTAGTCCCTGCAAAGTCCCAATGTTGTTAAAAAAAAAGAAAAAAAAGTGTACTGAAGCGGATACAATTTGCCAAAGAACACATCAACTGGCCTAAAGAGTAATGGAGAAACATTTTTTGGATTGATGAAATTACAATTGTTCTTTTTGCGTCCAAGGCCAGACAGTTTGTCATAACGACTCCAAACTCTGCATTCAAGCCACAGTAGACTGAAGACTTTGAAGCATGGTGGTGCAATCATCATGATATGGTCTTGTTTCCCTTTTTATGGTGCCGGACATATTTACCGCATACCAGGGATCATGGACCAGTTTGCATATATTAAAATACGTGAAAAGATCATGTTGCCTTATGCTGAAGAGGATATACCCTTGAAATGGGTGTTTCAACAAGACAACGACCCTAAACACACCAGTAAACTAGCAAAATCTTGGTTCCAGTCCAACAACATTGAGGTTATAGAATGGCAGCCCAATACCCGGACCTTAATCCAATACAACACTTGTGGGGTGACATTAACCCCTTCACTACCAAGGGTGGTTTGCACGTTAACTCCCGGGCCAATTTTTACAATTCTGACCACTGTCCCTTTGAGGTAATAACTCTGAAACGCTTCCATTGATCCCGGTGATTCTGACATTTTCTCGTGACATTGTACTTCATGTTAGTGGTAAAATTTCATTCAAATAACTTGCGTTTATTTGTGAAAAAAACGGAAATTTTTAAAATTTCGCAATATTCCAAATTTGAATTTTTATGCCCTTAAATCACAGAGATATGGCACACAAAAAACTTGATCAGTAACATTTCCCACATGTTTACTATACATCAGCACAATTTCGGAACCAAAATTTTTTTTTGTTAGGAAGTTATAAGGGTTAAAAATTGACCAGCGACTTCTCATTTTTGCAACACCATTTTATTTTTACGGACCACATCACATTTGAAGCCACTTTGCGGTGTGTATATGATAGAAAATACCCAAAAGTGACACCATTCTAAAAACTGCACCCCTTAAGGTGCTCAAAACCACATACAAGAAGTTTATTAACCCTTTAGGTGCGTCACAGGAATTTTTTGAATAATTAAAAAAAATTAACATTTAACTTTTTTCACAAAAAAAATACTTCAGGTTCAATTTTTTTTATTTTACCAAGGGTAACAGGAGAAATTGGACTGCAAAAGTTATTGTGCAATTTGTCTTGAGTACGCTGATACCCGATATGTTGGGGGGGAATCACTGTTTCGGCGCATGGCAGAGCTCAGAAGGGAAGGAGCGCCGTTTGACTTTTTCAATGCAAAAGTGGCTGGAATTCAGATCGGACGCCATGTTGCGTTTGGAGAGCCTCTGATGTGCCTAAACAGTGGAAACCCCACACAAGTGACCCCATTTTGGAAACTAGACCCCCAAGGAACTTATCTAGATATGTGGTGAGAACTTTAAACCCACAAGGGCTTCACAGAAGTTTATAACGTACAGCGGTACAATTAAAAAATCATATTTTTTTCCACAAAAATGATCTTTTCACCCCCAATTTTCATTTTACCAAGGGTAACAGGACCCTAAAAGTTATTGTGCAATTTGTCCTGAGTAGGCTGATACCCCATATGTGGGGGTAAAACACTGTTTGGGCGCATGGCAGAGTTTGGAAGGAGCACCATTTGAATTTTTCAACGCAGAATTGGCTGGAATTGAGATCAGACGCCATGTTGCATTTGGAGAGCACCTGATGTGCCCAAACAGTGGAACCCCCTAATTCTAACTCCAACCCTAACCCCAACACACCCCTAACCCTAATCCTAACCCTAGCCCTAACCCTAGCACTAATGGGAAAATGGAAATAAACACATTTTCTTTTAATTTTATTATTTTTCCCTAACTAAGTGGCTGATAATGGGGGGTTTGATTTACTATTTACGGCGGTTTTTATGTTTGGCAGCTGTCGCACGCTAAAAGACACTTTTTATTGTAAAAATAGTTTTTGCATCACCACATATTGAGAGCTATAATTTTTCCATATTTTGACCCACCGAGTCATGTGAGGTCTTATTTTTTGCGGGACGAGTTGACGTTTTTATTGGTACCATTTTCGGGCACGTGACATTTTTTGATCGCTTTTTATTTTGTTTTTTGGGACGCAGAATTTACAAAAACCAGCGTTTCATGAATTTCTTTTGGGTGGTGCGTTTACGCCGTTCCGGGTGCGGTAAAATTTATAAGGCGGTTTTATTCTTCGGGTCAGTACGGTTACAGCGATACCTCATTTAGGTTTTTTTTTATGTTTTGGCGCTTTTATGCTATGAAAACAATTTTATATAAAAAAATAATTATTTTTGCATCACTTTATTCTGCGAGCTATAACTTTTTTTATTTTTTCGCTGATGATGCTGTGTGGTGGCTCGTTTTTTGCGGGACAAGATGATGTTTTCAGCGGTACCATGGATATTTATATGCGTCTTTTTGATCGCGCGTTATTGCACTTTTTGTTCGGCGGTATGATAATAAATCATTATTTTTTGCTTCGTTTTTTATTTTTATTTTTTAAGGGGTTCGCTTAAGGGTTTAACTATTGGGACAGTTTTATAGGGCGGGTCATTACGGACGCGGCAATACCAAATATGTGTACTTTTATTGTTTTTTGTTTTTTTTGTATTTCCAAAAAATGAATTTATTGGGTAATATTTTTATTTTTTTTTTAAATTTATTTAGCGATTTTTTTTTTTTTTTTTTTTTTTTTTTTTAAATTATTTTTACACTTTTTTTTTTTTACTTTATTACAATGTCCCAGGGGGGACATAACTGTCCTGTGACAGATCGCTGATCTGTCACATCACAGATCACTGTGACAGATCAGCGATCTGTCACAGGCAGTCCAGAAGGCTTCCTCATACCTGCGCTTTGCAGGCACTGAGGAAGCCAGCTTCCTGCAGGCCCCCGCCGCCATATTGGATCCGGGCGACCTGCAGGAAAGGAGCCCCCCGCAGCAGCGCTGCACAATGCGCTGCTGTGGGGGGCTCAGGGAAGCACGGAGGGAGCCCCCTCCCTGCCGATGCTTCCCTTTAACCCCGCTACACCGCGATCGTGTTTGATCGCGGTGTGCAAGGGGTTAACGTGTCGGGGCGGTCCGTGACCGCCCCTGACACATTGTGCCGGGTGTCAGCTGTGATAATCAGCTGACACCCGGCCGCGATCAGCGGCGCTCACCACGTGGGCGCCGCTGATCGCTGTGACTTAATATTTCGTCCATGGTAATTAGGTCCAGGGTCACATGGACGGAATATTACGTCCATTGTAGGTAAGGGGTTAAAAATGCCGTTTCTCATGCATAGCCAACAAATGCCAAAAAATTGTAGGATGTAGCATCAAGCATCCTGAGCTGGAATAACAGTTGACAGGGGCCAGAAGTTGATTGACTCTATGCAACACACGTGAAGCAGTTCTTTAAAAAAACAGTGGTTATACAACTAAATATTAGGTTGGTGATTCACAGGAATGCTAAATACACAAAAAAAGTACATATTGGGTGTTTGTAAAGACAAATGCAGACACTATTTTTTTTTTTTTTTTTTTAAGAACAGACCAATATTCATTTTTTATTTTCTGTAAAGTAGTTAACAATTATCTTCATGTTTTGAATTAGAAAACAGTGTGCAGTGTTACCAATACCTGGAAATAACTAGTATGAAGATTTTGTGATTAACTCATGTTTTTGAACATTACTGTACGTTGGCTGTTACTGCCCACCGTGCAGCTGAAATCCGCACACCAAAGATGGCTCCAAAGAGCTCCTTGGCATTTCTTCAGGGAATGTGCTGACGACAAACATCGTGTGATTTGCACGCTGTGCCATCAGATCCTGAAATGAGGCATAAATCTAAACCTGAGCATGTGCATGAGGGTGCATCTGCATTTCAAGCATGAGATGCAGTGGAGTACAAACCTTAAAAACCATTACAGATCTAAGCCTCATCCTGCTCCCTCAAACTCACACTCAACAGGGCCACCTGCCTCCCCACAATGAGGATGTGACAGCACCACCATCAGTGTCTTCAAGCATCTCCACACCATCCCAATGAAGTGTCCAGCTTTCCATTCCCCAAACCCTCGAGGTAAAGAGGAGATATCCCCTTAGCCACCCACAAATCATGGTCCTGAATGACCGCATTTTCAAATTACTAGCCTTTGAAATGCTGCCATTACGGCTGGTGGAGATGTACAGTTTTAAAAACCTGATGGCAGTGGCTGTCCGCAAGTACGTTCCCAGCTGCCACTACTTTTCCAGGCTTACTATTCCTGCCCTGCACATACGTTGCAGACCAAATTCAGTGTGCGCTACACAAAGACATCAATTTCAAGGTCAACATAACTTCTGATACATGGACCAGTAAGCACGGCCAGGGACGTTACATCTCCCTAAATGCCCGCTGGGTATTTGTATTGGTGGCTGGGACAGAGGTGGAAGGCGTTCTAGCTCATTTCCTACCACCACCTAGGATTGCTGGACATTTATCTATCCAGATTACCTCTACTTTGCTTACTCCACCTCCTCCTCATCCAGTCACAATAAGACCTGCACCACCAACTTCAGCACAGCCAGGGGGAAACAAAAGTAGGCAAGTTCTTAAATTTGTGTTTCAGGGACAAATCCCACAATGCGCAGGAACTGTGGACTGGGTTCAACTTCAAGGCCGGCCTGGTGAACAGGAGAACTCTTGCAACGCTGGGCCTAGCCGATATGATACACATCCCTTGTCTGGCATATGTGCGGAACTTGGTAGTGCATATCTTACTGAAAAACTGCCCACACATGTTCGAGCTTCAGCATCCTCACCCTGCTGCTGCTAGCATGTCTGCGCTGCAGTGTCACGTCTACCTTACCGCTTACCGGCTGATATGCGACGTACCAGCAAGGTGAAACTCCACCCTGCATATGCTGGAGCGACTGTGTGAGCAGCAGCAGGCAATAGTGGAGATTCACCCCCAGCACGCTCAGGTGAGTCGCTCCACAGAAAAACACGTCACCACCAATGAGTGTACCTCACATGTATTGGCCAATCTATGCGTTAAAGGGAATCTGTCACCCCATTTTCCAGGACGTCCACCTGACAGCACCATGGAGGACGTCCTCCTCCTCCTTACAGGGACAGGAAGCACACGAGAGGTTAAAGGTCACGTCCCACCTCCTCTCCCTCAGTGTTTTTCCTGTCCCTGCACGGAGGGACACACGAGAAGCTTACCGGAGGGGCTCAGGGGATCGTACGGCTAGTCCAAGCCTTCCCCTGTCAAGAGGTCCCGGGGCCGAAACTCTCCAGTGGGGAGTCCCTCTGCCCCAAAGGCCAGGAGCAGGACGACGCTCCTGGAGGGAGCCGTTCCTCCCTATGAGAGGCTCTCGGCTCCAAAAACTCACCGCCACGGCAGGTGATGGTCGGCTCCCCGCAGGCGGCTGGCCGGGCGGGCACCGACGGACGACTGGCGCAGCCGGCGCTGGGAGGCAGGAATGAGGCCTCCGCAGTCCGCCATAGCAGGCGAAGAGGCCGGAGTGGCAGTCCGCCGCATATGGATGGGGGTTGGCTCCCCACGGCGGCTGGCCGGAGGAGGCCGCCATAGTCACGCGCAGAGCAGGAAGTGGAGGAGGCGGCCTAGCGCGAGAGGCCGCGCGTCACATCCGGTGACGTCAGACACCGGCCTTTGAATCCCAGCACGCGCTTCTGAAGCCACATAGCGCTCGCTGCTGAGGCCAGACAGCGCTCGCTACAGAAGCCAGACAGCGCTCGCTACGGAAGCCACAGCGCTCGCCACTGAAGCCACACAGCGCTCGCCTCCGGGGTCCACAGCGCGCGCTCCTAAGGCACAGAGCGCGCTTCTGGAGATCCAGGGAGCACGTTTCGGAGGTCCATAGCGCCCTGCGGACCGCGCCAGGATGGAAGGGGTCGCTCCAGCAGGCGGAGGGGTAAGTGCGCATAGCGCAGACCACCCTCTCCCACCCATTACCCCAACCCAGATCTGAGTAGGTGCCCCTTCTGTATTATTAGGAGAAGGGAGCCCCGACAGAATCCCCCTCGGGGGCGAAGGACCCGGCAAAGGCCACCTCCAAATCGGTCAGATGCCCAGTATGCAGGGTAAAGCTGCCAGACACATATAACAAGACCCTATGCGGATCCTGTACCTCAAGGGTCGTAGGCGAGGAACAGCCATCCCTCCTAGCCGAAATGAGATCGCTGATAAGGGAGGAAGTTCGGGCCTCTACATCCAGCCTCGCACGGCGTCAGTCCCCCAGCCCAGGGCCGAGTCGCAAACGTCCAAGGTGGGAAGCGGACCCAGAGTCGGAAGAAAGCCCTAGTGAGGAGTCCGAATTCCGGGATTCGGATCAGGAAGAAGAAGGCGAGATCCGGGGGGATAGACAAGATCAGAGCAGGAAATACCTATTCAGACTGGAGGACACGGACGAGTTGGTCCAAGCAGTCAGAAATACTATGCAGATAGAGGAGGTCCCTAAACCACAGTCCAGGCAGGACTTAATGTTCGGAGGACTGGTGGCCCGGAGACAGGTAGTGTTCCCTGTAAGTGAACACATCAAAACGATGGTCCAGGAGGAGTGGAAGGAGGCAGAGCGTCGACTGACACTCTCCCGAGACTTTAGAAGCAGACTGCCTTTTGATCCTGAGGAAACCCGGGCATGGGAAGAAATTCCTAAAATAGATGTCCCAGTCGCTAAAGTTACCAAAAAGACGGCTATCCCATTCGAGGACTCATCAGGTCTTCGAGACCCGTTGGATAGAAAGTTAGACGTCTTATTAAAAAGAGCATGGGAGACGTCGGCGGCTCTTATTAGGGCCAACATAGCAGCCACCTCGGTGGCCAGGTCTATGTTTTTGTGGATGGGGCAGTTGGAAGAACACCTAACCAACAAGACCCCTAGATCAGACATCCTAGCATCCCTTCCGCTCATGAAATCGGCTACGGCGTTCCTATCAGATACGTCGGCCGAATCGGTAAGATTTGCAGCCAGAAACAGCTCCCTCTCCAACGCGGCCCGAAGAGCAGTCTGGCTCAAATCCTGGTCGGGGGACAACGCTTCAAAAACTAAGCTATGCGCCATCCCCTTCTCGGGCCTGAGGGTATTCGGGCCAGCCCTAGATAACATTCTAGAGCTGGTGTCCGATAAAAAGAAGGGATTCCCGGAGGAAAAACCCAGACAACCCCAGTCCTTTCGGAGAGGCTCCTTTTCTAGGAGGCAGACCGAGTTCAGGGGTCGGGCAAGGTCCAGTAGAGGCTCCTATAAGGGCTCCTTCAGCCAGACCGGGAGGGACAGAGGTCCTCCATTCACATCAACCTCTAGATCGAGGAGGCAATGACGCCATAGGTATTGGGGGGAGACTTCGCCACTTCGCAGCAAACTGGTCCCGAGTCACCCACAATCAGTGGGTCCTCAGAACCATCGCGGAGGGCTACAATATAGAGCTTTATTCACCTCCCCCCGAAAGATATATTACCCCCACTGTCGTCCTGGAGGACTCCGCAATGTGGACGGATCTACAGGACATGGTAAAATCAAAGGTCATAGTACCAGTTCCCCCGTCAGAAAGAGGGAAAGGGTACTATTCGTCCCTGTTCTCGATCACAAAACCATCTGGCGAGGCCCGTACCATCATAAACCTGAAACCACTAAATGCCTGGGTCAAGTACAAGAGATTCCGGATGGAATTGGTCCGATCCGCAACCCTCCTGATAGATCGGGACGCCGTCATGTGCACCCTAGACCTAAAGAAGGCCTACTACCAGGTCCCTATCCATCCCTCATCCCAGAGACTGCTAAGGTTTGCGGTCAGTTTACCAACCCGGACCTGCCACTTCCAGTTCCAGTGTCTTCCATTCAGGTTGGCCTCAGCTCCCAGAATCTTTACAAAGCTGGTGGGAGAAGTAGTGGCCTACCTGAGAGATCAGGGTATCGTGATCATACCCTATTTAGACGACTTCCTACTGGTGGCAAGATCCAGGGAAGCGCTCGTTCGCGACAGAAACCGAGCAACTACGGTAATGGAGTTCCTTGGATGGGTGATCAATTGGGAGAAGTCGAACATCAGGCCAGAAAACAGGAAAATATTTCTCGGGGTCCTCCTAGACTCAACCGACAGAATATCCTGGCTACCCGAACAGAAGCAGAGGACTATTCAGACCAAAACCAGAGACCTGTTGAGACGTCAGTGCTCCATAAGAGAGGCAATGGAGGTCCTGGGCCTCATGACGGCCTGCATCCAGTGCGTCCGATGGGCCCAATTCCACTCAAGATCACTGCAGAAAGAGATCCTTGCGACGTGGGACAGAAGTCAGGCGTCGCTAGACAGACCCCTAAGGCTGCCAGAACGAGTAAGAGAGTCCCTTCGGTGGTGGACACGGTCCAGAAACCTTCAGGTGGGCGTATTTTGGACAGCCTCTCCATACGTGGTAGTCACCACGGACGCCAGTGTGTGGGGTTGGGGAGCCCACATAGAAGGGAAAATCTTCCAGGGGAGATGGCCAGTAGACATCAAGACCAGATCCTCCAATTTCAGAGAACTCTACGCGGTCTGGGAAGCGCTACGGCGGAACCAGTCGATACTAGAGAATCGTCATGTCCGTATACTATCCGACAATATGACGACAGTGGCATTCCTGAAGCACCAGGGAGGGCCCAGACATCAACCACTACAGGACCTAGCAGGAAAAATATTCGCTTGGGCAGAAAGAACAGTCCGATCAGTGACCGCAGTACACCTAGAGGGTTCCCAGAACGAAGTAGCAGACTACTTGAGCAGACAACGGATTCGCCCGACAGAATGGGAACTGAACGAAGAGATCTTCAACCATCTTTGTCAGCGTTGGGGGACCCCCAGTATAGATCTCTTTGCAAGCCGAAAGAATTCGAAGGTCCCCAGATTCTATTCCCTGAATCCGACGAACCACCCAGAAGGCGTGGATGCCCTGAGTCAGACCTGGGGAGAATCCCTCTCCTACGCATTCCCGCCACTGGCCCTTATACCGGCAGTGCTCAGGAAAATACGCGAGGACCACGCACGAGTGATGTTGATCGCTCCATACTGGCCGAAGAGAAGCTAGTTTCCCCTTCTAGGAGCCATGGCAGTCGGAAATCCAGTCGAGCTACCCCTGTGGAAGGACATCATCCACCAGGGCCCGATCTACCATCCAAACCCAGCAAGACTTCATCTATCGGCCTGGATCCTGAGAGGGACATCCTGAAGACAAAGGGATTGTCGGACCAGGTCATATCCACCCTACTGGCCAGTAGGAAACCGGTGACATCCGCAATCTATAGGAAGATATGGAAAAGATTCTGTCTGGAGGGTGGCAGGTCCGATCTCGTGGCAGGCACCCCTGACCTCCCTAGCATACTAAGTTTTTTGCAGGCAGGTTTTAATAAAGGCCTTAAGCCTAGCACGCTAAAAGTCCAGGTTTCAGCCTTAAGCGCCTTCTTCGATTACCAGCTAGCTGCTCATCCCTGGGTAATAAGATTTATAAAGGCCACGCAGCGCCTGCGTCCCACGATTAGGCAGTTCACCCCGCCGTGGGATCTGGGTCTGGTACTCAGGTCCCTCTGTACAGACCACTATGCTCTAGGGGAGAAAATAACCATCACTGCCCTCACCCGTAGAACGGCCTTCCTAGTAGCCATTACCACGGCCAAAAGGATAGGGGAGATCCAGGCCCTGTCCACTAAGGACCCATATCTACAGATAAGAGGGGATAGTATAATCCTAAGGTTAGACCCGGCATTTACCCCGAAGGTAGTCTCCTCAAAGAATCTAAACCAGGAGGTAGTGTTACCATCGTTCTGCGACAATCCCCGTAATAAAAAAGAACAGCGTCTTCACTCGCTGGATGTGAGGCGCGCGGTGCTAGACTATCTAGAAGCCACCAATAGCTGGCGCATTGACCCAAATTTGTTCATCCTTTTTGGGGGTAAAAATAAGGGGAAGAAGGCCTCTAAGGCGTCTATCGCGCGCTGGATTACCTCAGTAATCTCTGACGCCTACCAAGCCGAAGGCGTTAGCCCGCCAGGGTCCATAAAAGCCCACTCTACGAGGGCGGTATCAGCCTCATGGGCCGAACGGGCGGGGGCCTCGGTTGACCAAATCTGTAGAGCAGCAACCTGGGCCAATCTGAATACATTCTGCAAGCACTACAAGCTTGACGTGTTGGCTGGTCAGCAGACCGCATTCGGAAGAAAAGTTCTCCAGGCGGTAATCCCACCCTGAGGAGGTGCTTTGGTACTCTCCATGGTGCTGTCAGGTGGACGTCCTGGAAAATAGGTATTAGACCTACCGGTAATGATGTTTCCAGGAGTCCATCCTGACAGCACGGGTACTTCCCTCCCTGTTATGTTATGCTATGTTGTATTTTGATATGTCATATGCTGTAATATGATTGTTTCATTAAACTGTTACTAGCATCATCCACCTTGCGGTACTTGTTAAATCACTGAGGGAGAGGAGGTGGGACGTGACCTTTAACCTCTCGTGTGCTTCCTGTCCCTGTAAGGAGGAGGAGGACGTCCTCCATGGTGCTGTCAGGATGGACTCCTGGAAACATCATTACCGGTAGGTCTAATACCTATTTTTCGCCTATGAGTTGTCGGCACAGTCATCAGGGGCTTATCTACAGCATTCTGTAATGCTGTAGATAAGCCCCCGATGTAACCTGAAAGAAGAAAAATGAGTTATATTATACTCACCCAGGGCTGGTCCGGTTTTGGCCCGATGGGTGTCACGGTCCGGTCCGGCGCCTCCTGACGACTTCTTGTTTACTGCCTGTCGCGGCTCCTGCGCAGGCGCACTGCTCTCCCCTGTTGAGGGAAGAGCAGAGTCCTGCAGTGCACAGGCGCCAGGAGAGGTCCAACGCCTGCGCACTGCAGTATTCTGCTCTGCTCTCAACAGGCAGAGCAGTGCACCTGCGCAGGAGCCGCAACAGGCAGCAATCAAGAAGACGTCACCGTTAGAAGATGGGAGGCACCGGACCGGACCGGACCGCGACACCCATCGCACCAAAACCGGACCCGGACTGCACCTGGGTGAGTATAATATACAGAATGCTGTAGATAAGCCCCTGATGGCAGTGCCAGCAGCTTATAGACGAAAAATGGGGTGACAGATTCCCTTTAAGTATCTTCTTTTCTTAACTGTAATTTTTCATAGTAATTTTGCAGTTCCATTTTTCCAATATTCCATATGTACATAATGCAGCGTTTTCCTATTTTCTATGGAAGTAATGCAATTCCAATGTTCTATAGTTATCATTCTTAGAAATTCAGGGTGCAACTTAAGCTTTTTCTATAGTTATATATTTTTTTTAGTTGGGGCCTTTTAACCTCTTGTGTTCCTGTCCCTATTAAGGATATGAATGATGACTTCCTGATGGTGCTGTCAGGAGTGATGCTCTGGAAACACAACATAATCAGAGAAGATTGTGTTACATGATGTGGATACCTACAGAAAACATGCAGAAAAAAAGCAGTAGAAAAAAAAAACGCAGCATAAATATGGCCTCAGTGTTAGATTTTTATTACATTTTCTTATGGGTTTAATAGAGAAAAAAAAATTATCACACCATTTTGTTTTACATCATTTAGTGATCACTGTGTTGTACTGGTTATTATGATTATGGGACGCCCCCTCACACCCAGGGCAGCGGGGTACTCGGTACCGGGCCGGTGTCAGGGGGATGTGTAACTAGGAGGATAGCGTGCACTCAAGTCCAATGGCGAGGTGCAGGTGTAACGGACCAGTAGGTCCTATTACTAATAATAGTCAAATTCACCGCACACTCAGAGGGATTTATGCAAATAAGTGCTTATTTTATTATATACAAAACATGTGGGAGCCAAACAAGAATATATAGCACGAAGTAGAAGCGATATAATAACACGACGTTTCGGCTCAGTCCGAGCCTTTATCACTTTTATCGCTGAAAATAAAAAGAAATCCATCAGAGAATGCAAACATAAAGAGAAGAAATAACAATATCATACAAAATACACACAGAATCCAAAATAATCCCAATATCTTACAGTGGTAAAAATATATACAAGATATATACAAACATACATTGCGATAGTACATGGAAAACATGAATGTATAAGGCTCAGTAAACTAGCACCATCTAAGGTAGAGTAAAAAAAGGGGGGTTACCTGAATTGAAAGTCGGATATTTGAATAAAGAGGAATAGAACTCCCAAGAGAATAGCCCAAGAAAGATGGCTGAAAGGAATAGTCAAAATCATGATTAATAGACTCAAATGTGTAAATGTCCTACTGTCTCTAAAAGGGTCATGCAAGGTATCAGCACAAGGGGAGTATAGTGTGTTGCTAAAATAAAAATGCGCTATAGAGGGGATGTGTTAAGTTGATCCCTGTAATAAATAATATAAAGTCCATGATGTCCATACAATCCTAAGTACGTAGTATAAAGTGCAATATGAGACAGCACCTATAAAAATAAGAGTTGCTACTTACATGTTTAAATGATAGTATTGTTCCCATGGAAAGACATGTGCTGTAGATAGCTTGTGTCTGGCTGCTGTTTGCTAGAGTGTCCCTACAGAGCGCTATCAGAAAGAGGGGAAAGGGACCTGTGTACAATACCTGTTGATAGGGTGCTATACAGCGGCGCTCCCACGCCTAGCTGCAGTGGCGTCATGCTGAATCCAACTGGGTTAGGTGGTTTTTATATGTGAGTCCGGTGGCAGCGCGCGACCGGAAGTGGAACCTCTGAACCGGAAGTGACGTTGCGCTGTCTAAATGTAAGCACTGCGCATGTCTAGGGACTGCACCTAAGAGCTGTATGTACACAGCGGTTGCCCTGGTGATATGCAAAGAGCGGTAGTGCTAGCATTATGTGCAGGATCTAGACTAACAGGGTATAACATTAATAGGTTGCGGTATTAGATAGAGAATGCGTGGGTGCAGTAAACAAGGTATCAAGACACATGAAAAAGAAAAATAGTGATAATATAAAAAATGAAAAATAAAAAATAGAGGATAAAAAATAGAATAGCCAAAGATAAAAGTAAAAATAAAAATAAAAATAAAGGACGTGAAATAAAAATTGGAAAACAAAAATAAAGAATAAAAAATAAAAAATAGAAAATAGAAGGAAAAAAAAAAAATTGGTATACGGAAAGCAAGCAAAACACTATAACCGTATAAGATTCCTTTTGAATGCATTTGCATGGACATATACATCCACATATATATATATATATGTACCTATACATATATACACATATACATATACATATACCTACATGGCGGGTAGAGCTCCAAAAAGAGTAAAATAGCTCAATTTAAGACAGAGTCCAGTGGGCGGAGCAAACTCGCCTAGGGTTATAGTGTACTAACGAGTCTGCAAAATAACAGAAAAAGATTATTAGTCATTAGATAAGCCAGTCAATTTCTCTATTAAGCCCTCTGGGGGCTAAAGTGTCCAGTCTATGTATCCAGTATGTTTCCCTCTCTCTTAGTAGTTTAATATGATCACCACCCCTCCTTGGACGAGGTACATGTTCAATCACCTGATATTTTAACTGTGCAACTGAATGTCGGTATTTAGTGAAGTGCTCAGGCAAGGGTAACCAGTTTTTCTGACACCTTATCGTTGACTTGTGGCTGGCAATACGGTCCTTAACATACTGAGTTGTTTCGCCCACATATAGGAGGCCACATGGGCATTTCACCAAGTAGACCACAAAGTTCGAATCACACGTGTAGTAGCCCCGTATCGGGAAAGACTTGCCTGTCCTTGGATGTGTGATATTGTCTGACCTGATCACATTCGAGCAGGCTGCACAGTTAAGGCAGGGAAATGTGCCACAGCGACGAGGGGCGAGTAACCTCTGGGTAGTAGTAGAAACTTTACTGCCTATGTCAGCCCTTACCACCTTATCACGAACATTAGTGGGACGTTTTGTACACACTAATACTGGGGCCTCAAAGGAACTGATACCCGGGTAAGCTTTATAAAGAAGGGGCCAGTGTTTCTTGATAATAGAGTATACTTTAGGCATAAGCGGATGGAAGGTATGAACAAAAGGAATCCTTTCTCTAGAGAATGTGGTGGGTGGAGGGGATGGAGGAGTTAGTACCCGTTGTTTTTCAACCTCAAGCAACCTCAATGGATATCGTCTGTCCCTAAATTTCTTGGCCATTGTGTCTAGTCTCTCATCGCGGACATCCCGATCCGAGACAATACGTGCTACTCTGTTAAACTGTGAACGTGGTAAACTGTTCTTAGTGGCCTTAGGGTGACAGCTCGAGTAATGCAATAGACTGTTGCTATCAGTAGGTTTACAGTAAAGGTCAGTTGAAAGGGTACCCTCGCTATCTTGTAAAACCCTTGTATCTAAAAAAGGAACTGATTCCATACTGAAATGTAGCGTGAATTGTAGCTCTGGATAAATGGAATTGAGATATAGATAGAAGTCCTGCAGTGATGATGTCGTGCCTGTCCAGATGAAGAAGATATCATCGATATAGCGGTGATATTCGGTAGCATACTGTAGAAAAAGGGTATTGCAGAAAACGTGATTAATCTCAAAGTGATTCATATAGGCGTTAGCATAGGCCGGTGCTACGTTCGCGCCCATTGCAGTCCCGCACCTCTGTATATAAAAGGTGTCCTCATATAAGAAGTAGTTTTCATGTAGTACTATACAAAACTGTATGGAATCTGCGGACAAGTCTGAGGAATTAAGTAGAGATCTTGCGGCTTCAACCCCTTTATCATGGGTGATCGAGGTGTAAAGGCTATTGACATCCAGGGTGGTAAGGATACTACCCGGGGGTACTTTACCCACTTTACGAATGATTTCCAAAAAATGTCCCGTGTCCAAGAGGAAAGACCTTGTCTGTTTGACTAGAGGTGTGAATATTCTCTCAAGAAAAATGGATAGTGGAGATAGAACTGAATCTGTAGACGCAACAATCGGTCTGCCTGGTGGATTTTGTAAAGACTTATGTATCTTGGGTAGTACATAAAAAACTGGTGTAATTGGATGAGGGTTTACTAGAAAATTGGCGGTTTTCTGGTCAATTGTATGGCGATCTAAGTATGTTTTGGTTAAATCTTTGATCTTATGGGTAATCGTGGAAACCGGATCCCTGGGGATAATCCCATATGTGTTGGTGTCAGACAACTGTCTATACACTTCCCTATTATAGTCAGTGTAATTCATAACCACTAAAGCACCGCCTTTATCGGCTGGTTTGATTATGATGTCCCTATTATTATGGATGGAATTAAGGGCTTGTTTTTCAGCAGGTGACAGATTAGAGTGAGTAGGAAAAAGACCGAGTTGTGCCTGGTGGGAAAGCATTTTGACCTCACGGTCCACTAGCGAAATGAATGTCTCCGCCGCATGGTATGTGTTCGGAGGACAGAATTTACTCGGATTACGGAGACCAAGCGTAGAGATAGATAATTCAGGAACCTGAGTATCACATGATATTGGAGTCCCCTCACCCATAGGGTTAGGAGACAGACCAAAATGAGTTTTTAGTCTAACGGTACGATAAAAACGCTTGAGATCTTTCTCAAGTTGAAACGAGTCCCACTTAGGAGTGGGACAAAAAGAAAGTCCCTTCTGCAATACTGAGAGCTCCGACGGGGAGAGGAGATAGTCTGAAATGTTGATCACCAGGTCTGATGCTACATCCGTCGTCTCACCTGTGAGCGGGTTGCCATCCTTTCTCCTGCCTCGCCTGGTGGGTCTGTGGATCGCTGATCTCCCCTGCGGCCTCTTCCTAAAAAACGTTGTCTGCCAGAGTTTATGGAGGAGTCGCTCCCGGAACTGAAGGACCCATTTCTCCGTTGATAATATGGTCTGCGCCAGGGGCCCATAGTAGTGGATGTATCGTTCCATTTATATACTCTGTTCATAGAATAGTCGTCTGAGTCACGCTGAAATTTCTGCCTCTTTCGTTCCTGTAGAGACTTTTGGTGTTCAGATAGGATTTTCTCGGTTTTCGTTTTTAGAGAAGTCCATTCCGTTGAAGAAATAGAAGTGGAAAGTTGCGCTTCAATTGCCTGTATACTTTGCTTAGTTTCCACTATGGCCCTCTGGAGATATTCCACAGCTAATATAATAATGTCTAAGGAACATTTATTTAGTATCTTTTTATACTTCTCACAATACTCCGAATTATCAGAGAAGAGAGTAGGGCGGAGATTACTCCTGAGACCCCTTGGAATCTTATTCTGTCTATGGTATTCTGCCAATGTAGTACAGTGCAAGTCATACGAAATCAATTTACGTTTAGCTTTTTCGTAATCTCGAGTCCTAAGTTCTTGGACTGGAGTTCTCAAAAACTCATTGGAGCTAGTAACTTGAGCCAAAATATTAGTGCTAGTAGCCAAGTCATAAGCAAAAGTGTCAGTCGACATATAGAGATAGGGAAATGACTGGTGCAAACGCCAATATAGCAAATGTAACTAGGAGGATAGCGTGCACTCAAGTCCAATGGCGATGTGCAGGTGTAACGGACCAGTAGGTCCTATTACTAATAATAGTCAAATTCACCGCACACTCAGAGGGATTTATGCAAATAAGTGCTTATTTTATTATATACAAAACATGTGGGAGCCAAACAAGAATATATAGCACGAAGTAGAAGCGATATAATAACACGACGTTTCGGCTCAGTCCGAGCCTTTATCACTTTTATCGCTGAAAATAAAAAGAAATCCATCAGAGAATGCAAACATAAAGAGAAGAAATAACAATATCATACAAAATACACACAGAATCCAAAATAATCCCAATATCTTACAGTCTATTGCATTACTCGAGCTGTCACCCTAAGGCCACTAAGAACAGTTTACCACGTTCACAGTTTAACAGAGTAGCACGTATTGTCTCGGATCGGGATGTCCGCGATGAGAGACTAGACACAATGGCCAAGAAATTTAGGGACAGACGATATCCATTGAGGTTGCTTGAGGTTGAAAAACAACGGGTACTAACTCCTCCATCCCCTCCACCCACCACATTCTCTAGAGAAAGGATTCCTTTTGTTCATACCTTCCATCCGCTTATGCCTAAAGTATACTCTATTATCAAGAAACACTGGCCCCTTCTTTATAAAGCTTACCCGGGTATCAGTTCCTTTGAGGCCCCAGTATTAGTGTGTACAAAACGTCCCACTAATGTTCGTGATAAGGTGGTAAGGGCTGACATAGGCAGTAAAGTTTCTACTACTACCCAGAGGTTACTCGCCCCTCGTCGCTGTGGCACATTTCCCTGCCTTAACTGTGCAGCCTGCTCGAATGTGATCAGGTCAGACAATATCACACATCCAAGGACAGGCAAGTCTTTCCCGATACGGGGCTACTACACGTGTGATTCGAACTTTGTGGTCTACTTGGTGAAATGCCCATGTGGCCTCCTATATGTGGGCGAAACAACTCAGTATGTTAAGGACCGTATTGCCAGCCACAAGTCAACGATAAGGTGTCAGAAAAACTGGTTACCCTTGCCTGAGCACTTCACTAAATACCGACATTCAGTTGCACAGTTAAAATATCAGGTGATTGAACATGTACCTCGTCCAAGGAGGGGTGGTGATCATATTAAACTACTAAGAGAGAGGGAAACATACTGGATACATAGACTGGACACTTTAGCCCCCAGAGGGCTTAATAGAGAAATTGACTGGCTTATCTAATGACTAATAATCTTTTTCTGTTATTTTGCAGACTCGTTAGTACACTATAACCCTAGGTGAGTTTGCTCCGCCCACTGGACTCTGTCTTAAATTGAGCTATTTTACTCTTTTTGGAGCTCTACCCGCCATGTAGGTATATGTATATGTATATGTGTATATATGTATAGGTACATATATATATATATATGTGGATGTATATGTCCATGCAAATGCATTCAAAAGGAATCTTATACGGTTATAGTGTTTTGCTTGCTTTCCGTATACCAATTTTTTTTTTTTCCTTCTATTTTCTATTTTTTATTTTTTATTCTTTATTTTTGTTTTCCAATTTTTATTTCACGTCCTTTATTTTTATTTTTATTTTTACTTTTATCTTTGGCTATTCTATTTTTTATCCTCTATTTTTTATTTTTCATTTTTTATATTATCACTATTTTTCTTTTTCATGTGTCTTGATACCTTGTTTACTGCACCCACGCATTCTCTATCTAATACCGCAACCTATTAATGTTATACCCTGTTAGTCTAGATCCTGCACATAATGCTAGCACTACCGCTCTTTGCATATCACCAGGGCAACCGCTGTGTACATACAGCTCTTAGGTGCAGTCCCTAGACATGCGCAGTGCTTACATTTAGACAGCGCAACGTCACTTCCGGTTCAGAGGTTCCACTTCCGGTCGCGCGCTGCCACCGGACTCACATATAAAAACCACCTAACCCAGTTGGATTCAGCATGACGCCACTGCAGCTAGGCGTGGGAGCGCCGCTGTATAGCACCCTATCAACAGGTATTGTACACAGGTCCCTTTCCCCTCTTTCTGATAGCGCTCTGTAGGGACACTCTAGCAACCAGCAGCCAGACACAAGCTATCTACAGCACATGTCTTTCCATGAGAACAATACTATCATTTAAACATGTAAGTAGCAACTCTTATTTTTATAGGTGCTGTCTCATATTGCACTTTATACTACGTACTTAGGATTGTATGGACATCATGGACTTTATATTATTTATTACTGGGATCAACTTAACACATCCCCTCTATAGCGCATTTTTATTTTAGCAACACACTATACTCCCCTTGTGCTGATACCTTGCATGACCCTTTTAGAGACAGTAGGACATTTACACATTTGAGTCTATTAATCATGATTTTGACTATTCCTTTCAGCCATCTTTCTTGGGCTATTCTCTTGGGAGTTCTATTCCTCTTTATTCAAAGATCCGACTTTCAATTCAGGTAACCCCCCTTTTTTTACTCTACCTTAGATGGTGCTAGTTTACTGAGCCTTATACATTCATGTTTTCCATGTACTATCGCAATGTATGTTTGTATATATCTTGTATATATTTTTATCACTGTAAGATATTGGGATTATTTTGGATTCTGTGTGTATTTTGTATGATATTGTTATTTCTCTTTATGTTTGCATTCTCTGATGGATTTCTTTTTATTTTCAGCGATAAAAGTGATAAAGGCTCGGACTGAGCCGAAACGTCGTGTTATTATATCGCTTCTACTTCGTGCTATATATTCTTGTTTGGCTCCCACATGTTTTGTATATAATAAAATAAGCACTTATTTGCATAAATCCCTCTGAGTGTGCGGTGAATTTGACTATTATCAGGGGGATGTGTCACAGCAGCGGTGACCCGGTCCGTGGCCCTGGGCGCCCAATATCAATGGCGGTGATGTAATGGTGTTAAGGTTTAATTGAATGGTTCATGACGCCACCCGTGGTGTTTGGCAAGGTAGATGGTAAGCCAATGCTGCATGCAGATCTGCTGGGACTGATGGTGTGGTGCAGCAAAGATGGTATAGCTCCCCACAGGTGGAGCTGTAGTCCCAGGGCAGTGTAGGTGCAATGGAAGAGAAGAGGCGCAGAATGGTATAGATGCTGGTACCCAGATGTAGCGGTGCTGAAGGTGTTAGCGGTGAATGAATGGAGGACACCAGGGCTTGCAGTTTCAAAGCTTTACTCACAGTTTGTGATACCCACTAGTGCCTGCCTCCGTGCCGTGTCCTCTGGGGTAGAGACTCAATCAACCTCCCGGGCAAGTCAGGGTTCTCCTCTCCAACACTCCGCCAACATGTGCCTTTCCTGAACGACGCCTCTATTGCGCCTTTTAATGTGAAGAGCTCCAGTACCGTAGTTCTTTGGAATTCCTCCTGTCAGATGTTCCTAGAACCTTACTTGTATGACAGACAGCTGTAGCCTCTATCGGGGACTCCTCTCAGAGTCCTGGCTCGCAAATCGGTTGCTGTTGTGTCCCAAGTCTTGGATGGGAGTAGTGCATTTACAGCCAACTACTCCACCGGTGTCTGCTGCAGAACCATAAGTGTCCATACAACCTCGGAGACCGGGCCCAGGCCTTGCGCTGAGAACCTATAGGCAGGGTTCCTCTTCCAAGCCACAACTCCTCTCTGTTCTCCTACTCCTTCGTTCCACGCTGTTCCTTCTCTCTCTTATGGAAGCTTAGGTTGCAGTTCTACGTCTTTCTCCTTCTGTTCCTTTCCCATGCCAGCTGGCTCAGGTCACTGATGCAGCTGCAGCACTCCTTCCTCTCTCCTCTCCTAGGGAGTTCGTTCCACTATGACCAGTCCTCCGCCTCTCCTGACTGACTGTCTTCCGCCGCCTTGAGCTCCCCTCAGGCTGACCTCCTGTCAGCCTGCTCTCTCTCTCAGACTGAACTGTAATTCTAAACGTTCCCACTCTTTTATATCTAACTCCACCCACCTCTCAGCACATCTCGTGTTACGAAGCAAGGTTCCATGAAGGGTGCTCTGCTACCCCCAGCCTGAAGCTGCTAGGCAGACCTACTGAACTATCCTGTGTGTGGGATGCAGGTGTTGGAGTGTGGAAAGGAGTTCCCAACCTACCTAGTTGGTGGGGCACTACACCTTAGGAGAAGGTGCAGTACCTCTATGGCGACTGAGCCTCAGGGGCGCCACAATTACAGGGAGCTCAAACATGTCAGTGTTGCTTTATTTGCAATGCTTTTTATGCTTTTTTTTTTTTTTTTTTTTTTAAAGAGCAGGAAAAATTACATTGAAATTAATTTATTATTTTTTAATATTTTTTTGGAAATAACTTATTTTTAAGCTAAAAAATACAGGGAGAGATATTCATTGATATACAGAGATGTATTGAAATTTGATTATAAGACACACCCCAAATTTTGAGATAGAAATAGGGAAAGAAAAATGTTTTAAACAAAATGGTGGTGGATCTTATAATCCATTTTAATGGTAGCTTAGCTGGGGGTGGCAGTGAAGCAGGGTCACAGAAGGCAGGGTTGCTACTACGGGTGGATGGTGGCAGGAGTGGAGTGATGCTATGGTGCTTGGGTGCTCATTACATGTTGGCGCTGATGAGCGGCATCCCCTTTGCCATTCAGTTCCCTGTGGTGAGCTTCGAGCAAATGGCCGCCGGAGGTCGTGCATGCGCAGTGAGATATCGGGAGACATCCAATCAGTTGACAGGTCTCCAGCACTGCATCACACCACGGCAGCAGGAGAAAGGCTTAGGGCAGTGACACTGGTGTATTTCTCGTGCGATAATCGCATCGCACTGAATGGACTGGCCGGCACCTCTCCTGACCTGAGCATGACAGCATGATGGATTACTATGCAGCTGTCAAGCTCAGGTCAGCAGAGCAGACAGCCAGTGTGAGTTTTACAATGTGATTCTCAGACGAATAATTCAGCAGTGTGACTATGCCTTTACTGCGAAAGTAGTGGAATCGCTTCTAGCACTTGCGCAGTTAAAGCAGAGTGCAAGGCCTGTTGGATGTAACGTCAGTTGTGATATTACAACCCGACTCTAGACAGAAAAACACCAGTTGGGGTGGGACCACCTCCTCTAGAATCAGGAATGACACTGGTCATACGCTGATGTTTGGTATCTAGGCAACAGTGCAGAATGCTGACAGTGAGTATACTACAAACTGTCAGCGTTCTGCACCCTACATCCAAACAGTATGAACAGCGCCCGGACAACTGCTTTAAAACACAGTTCTACTTACAAGAGATGGACTTCTGACGTACTTAGATGAACCAATGTCTGCATACTTTGATTCTTGTCCTTTCAAATATTTATAGAAAAGCATAGTCCCCTCATTTTTCCATTACTTTTATACCATAACATTCATGCATTACATGTACATTGATTTCATGCAATGCTTCATTTCCGCTGTAGTAAAATCAAAAGGAAAATTAAAAGACTTTCCATAGACATAATCTTAGAGTGTATGGTTTAGAGAGAACCCAGAGTCAGTTTATGATACGATTCACATTTACTATACATTAAAAGGGAGCTGCAAAATTTGACCAAAAGACACAAAACTACATCCACGTGACCTGTAAACTAGACAAAAAAAAAACCAATTACAGAATCTGCATGTAAAAGATGCAATGGGTGAATTTAGATGGTGTAGTTTGAAAAAGAGCAGCTCAATTTACACGCACACCTATTTTGTTTATCCACATCCTGTGGATAAAATTGTACTTTTTCTACTGACCTGCACAGCAGACTCCCCCCCTCATTTGCGTAAATTATTTCTCTGCTGCTTGTGTTTTTCATACTCCCCCTTCAACACTAGAGAAAAATATCACTATGATCCCTGATCTGAAGGGGTAGCACACTTCTGGATAAGTAGCGGCATTGGGCAAAATTATTAGGACACGATTCATTAAGACTGGCATGAGTCTTGATGAAGGGGCAGCTTGAGTAAGATGCATCTAATTCGTTAAAGGGAGTCTGTCACCCCATTTTCGGCCTATAAGTTGCGGCCACAGCCATCAGGGACTTATCTACAGCATTCTTTAATACTGTAGATAAGTATATCTTTCAGGTTACATCGGGGGCTTACCGGGGTCGGGTGCGGTGGGTGTCACAGTCCCCGGTGCCTCCCATCTTCATGCGATGACGTCCCCCTTCTTACTTCTGCCGCAGCTCCTGCGCAGGCGTATTTTCTCTGCCCTGTTTTGGGCAGAGTAAAGTACTGCAGTGTGCAGGTGCTGGGAAAGGTCAGAGAGGTCAGGCGCCTGCGCACTGCAGTACTTTACCCTCAACAGGGCAGAGTAAGTACGCCTGCGCAGGTGCCGCGGCAGAAGGAGGACGTCATCACTAGAAGATAGGAGGCACCGGACCGTGACACCCATCGGACTGGACCCCGGGTGAGTATAGTCTAACTCGTTTTTCTTTCTCAGCCTTGACAGCACCACGGAGGGGATCTGCCCATCAAAGACAGGAACCTACAGATAAAAAGGGCGGCACCTCTCCTCCGCCCCCAGTTGGGTTCCTGTCCTTGACGGGCGACCTATAGAACCAGCAGTAGCTTACCTGAGGAATCCAGGGCCGTCCCGTCCGTGGCCTTGACAGCGGGGAGGCCCCTGTCGCGGCGGGGTCGGATCCTGAAGCCGCCACCGCTGCAGCCGACAGGCTCGAAACGGTGAGCGGGAGGGAGAGGACCGAGCCGCCGCTCCGGAAAGGAGGCTGGGGGAGACCCGGGACATGCGCGGGCAGCGCCACGGTACAGAGGTGTACCAATATGGCGCTGCCCCGGAAATGGATAAGATGACTTCCGGGTCCCCGCGGTCGGCACATGCGCACTCCCGGGGCAGAGAGCAGTGCAGGCTGGGAGAGGAAGTGACGTCACACGCCGGGAAATTTGAAAAAGGAAGCGCTGGAACCACTCCTCGCTGGAAGCATCTTGTAAGTGTGGAGGACAGCGACCAGCAAGAGCAGCCCGAGCAGCAGCACAGGCAGCAGCAACACCACCATAACCTGCAAAAGGAGGACAGGCGCGAGGGCCGGTCCAGTAGCCACTCCACGCAGCGCAGCAGGTCGACTGCAAGGAGCAAGTCACCATCCTTGGATCAGCCCGTGTGAGACCTGAATCCACCTCCCGAACCGGTACCTGCAACCGCGCATACCTGGGTGAGTGATCTAGGTGAATGTTCACCATTGTAATAGACTTCTTTCCCTTATTAGGGAAAGAAGAAAGAGAAAACAGAACAGGGAATGCCCCAACTGTAGCAGAGCTCTACCAGTCTCTTGGGATAAGAAGCTCTGTGAATCCTGCATACAGGAAGTTCTCTGTGACGAAACCCCGGATTACGCCTCGGATCTAAGAGCTGTAATCCGATCGGAGTTTCAGAGTACCCTTTCATCACTAAAACAAAGAGGGAAAGCCAAACAGAGGGATGTTGTAGCGGGTTCCCAGTCAGAGATCTCGACGTCAGGGGAGGTTACGTCATAGACTTTGGATACCAACTCGTCATCCTCAGACGAGGAAACGGGGGGAGGTCACTGTTTTCCCCTAGATGAGGTAGACATGTTAGTAAAGGCAGTAAGGTCTGCCATGGGGGTGGCAGACCCTCGCCCTGATAGATCAGTCCAGGAAATGTTTGGGGGACTGGGCCAAAAGAAACGCAGAGTGTTCACGCTAAACGAGAATGTACAGGGCCAGATAAAAAAAAGAATGGGAAAAACCAGATAGGAAAAACTCCACGGTCCCTTCCCTTAAGAGAAAATATCCATTCAACGAGGAAACGTCCACATCTTGGGACAAAGCCCCGATACTAGACGTAGCGGTCGCCAAGGCCTCAAAAAGATTTGCACTCCCCTTTGGAGGACATGGGCACTCTAAAAGACCCATTAGATAAAAAGGCTGATACCTTGCTCAAGGGCACTTGGGAATCAGCTGGGGGAAATTTTAGGCCAGTCATAGCGGCAACATGTACCTCCAGAGCCCTCATTGTTATGAATGGGAAACCGAGGAGGAAAAACAAAACTACAAGCTAAGTCTCAGAAAACCAGAGAAGTTGGTAACTATGCAGATTCCTGATCTTAACCGCACAACTAGCAGCAGTCGTGGAGCGTTCCTACGTTGGTCCTAGACGCCTCGTCACAACCGGAGAACTACATAAGCCTAAAGCAGGAAAAGAGGAAAACTAACTGCCCCAGAGCAGACCCCAAAGGAAAGACAGCCCCCCACATGTATTGAAGGTGAAACAAGATGAAAATACAAACAAAGGCAGGAAAATAGGCTGAGCAAACGATGGGGCCCGGCTAACTAAAAAGGACAGAAAAGGAAAGACACTGTCTGCAATCTGCCAAAAACAACCTACAAAAATATTGTCCAACACTTCTGATAGCAAAATTAACCCTGAAGTCACTAGACTTCTAAACCTATATCAGCACTCTGAAATATTCTGAGACAGAGCAAAAAAGAGGCCAATCTAATAAGGGAACAAAAAGCAGATTGGCAAATACTGATTAATAGGAGTGGAATTTCAGCATAGCCCCAGCCTGGGCAGGCTGATTACACAACAAACTGAATTGACCAACAAGCGCAAGTGTGAACATTAGCAAAAAACAAACTTAACTTGAGAAGACTGGAAGAGAGCTGAAGTCCAGGACCTGAGAAGCAGACTGAATCACCAGCACCCGGATAGGGCGTCGGCTGTCTTATAGCCAGTCTGATACTCCAGAGATCCAATTGTTATCTTCCTCACCAGGTGGCAGATCACTACCACTTAAACCAACCACACTACCTCCTGTCACCACCAGAGGGAGAACGGAAGGGGAACTTCTCAACTGGTGGAGCAGAAAATGAGTTCATGACACCTCATGGTATGGGTGAGAAACAGTTAAGGGAAGGTACACCCAGGGAGAAGATCCTGGAATCCATTTCAGTAATAAGGGGAGCGGCGGCTTTCTTAGCAGACTAATCAGCTGATTCAGTGAGGTTGTCATCCAAAGCGGCAGCCCTGTCAAACGCAGCCCGAAGAACGCTGTGGCTCAAATGTTGGCCAGGGGACTTACAGAATAAGATGAAGCTATGCTCCATCCCCTGCGAAGGAAAATTTCTATTCGGAGAGACACTGGATTATATCCTCCAAAAGGCAGGGGATAAAAAGGGATTCCCAAACCTGGGTCCTACAGGCTTTAAAAGGTCCTTTCGTAACAAAAAGTTTTTTCAGAGGCGACCCCCAAGAGAAGAGAAATGGGATGACAGAAGGAGAGATAGGGGGTGGTTCTTCGGTAACTCGTCCCGAGACAAGAAACCCTCCAAGTGACTGTTTTCCAAGGGTGGGAGGGAGGCTAAGCCTTTTTCTTTCAGCCTGGAGGAAAATATCGAACAACCCTTGGTTATTAAATCTGATAGGACCAGGCCTGAAGATAGACTTTCTCTCTCTCCCACCTCAAAAATACGTGGTAACTCCACTAAGATCTTCGATACAAGAACAAAAAGCTATCGAAAAAGAGGTCTTAAGCTTACTAATCAAAAGAGTCCTCCAGGAGGTTCCCCTGCAGGAGAGGGGCAGAGGGTTCTACTCCCTTCTTTTTCTGGTGACCAAACAGGATGGTACCTTCCGGACAATTATAAATCTAAAAAGACTAAACGATTACGTCAAAAACCAGAAATTCAAAATGGAGTCAATCAAGTCAACCACCAAAATTCTCTTCCCACATTGCTTCATGACAGTATTAGATCTCAGCGACGCGTACTATCATGTCCCCATCCACAAAGACTTCCGAAAATACCTCAGACTGGCGGTCTCCATAGAGGGCGAGATAAAGGAGTTTCAATACAGGGCCCTGCCATTCTGAATTTCTATAGCCCCACGAGTTTTCACGAAACTAGCAGCAGAAATGATGGTCCACCTAAGAGAGCAGGATATTTTAATAATCCCATATTTGGACAACTTTTTAATAGCAAGCAACTTGGCCCAAAAATGCAGGGAACAGAGGGACAGAGTAATGAACACTCTACAGAACCTCGGCTGGCTTCTAAACCTGAAAGCGAGGTTGGAGCCCAGCAAAATTCAGGAGTTCCTAGGACTAACACTGGACTCAAACACCCAAGAGTGTTACCTTCCGGACCGCAAAAAAGAGAGAATTGCACAAATGGTACCAAGAGCGATTCAGGACCCTTCCATGACGCTAAGAAAAGCGATGTCACTACTAGGGTCCCTCTCCGCCTGCCTGCCGGCAGTCCAATGGGCACAGCTACATACAAGAGATCTCCAATGGGATGTATTAGCCAACCAGTTAGCGTTAGGAGGTCACTTGGAAGGTCACGTTACACTAGACTCCAAAACTATTCATTCCCTAGCTTGGTGGAGAAACAGAGACGACCTATCCAAAGGGATTCTCTGGGTAATAAAAAGCACACACAATTACCACGGATGCCAGTCCCACGGGATGGGGAGCACATATGAGCAACAAGGTGGCTCAGGGGGAATGGGGAGGTCAGGAATTAGAAGCCTCCTCGAACCAAAAGGAACTCTTGGCAGTAAGTTATGCCCTAACACACTTTCTACCTGTGCTGCGGGGTCATCACGTCCGCATATTTTCGGACAATCAAGTGACGGTGGCCTACATAAATCACCAGGGGGAACCAGGTGCCGAGCACTAATGAACACATCCTCCAAAATCTTCACTTTAGCAGAGACAAGCCTACTATCCCTCTCTGCACTGCACATACGGGGAACAGAAAACCAGAGAGCAGACTTTCTGAGTCGCACCCAGTTACGCCAGGGAGAATGGGTCCTAAAACAGTCCATTTTTTGGCAGATTGTAAAAATGTGGGGAACCCAGGACATACAGTGCCTACAAGTAGTATTCAACCCCCTGCACATTTAGCAGGTTTACACATTCGGAATTAACTTGACATTGTGACATTTGGACTGTAGATCAGCCTGGAAGTGTGAAATGCACTGCAGCAAAAAAGAATGTTATTTCTTTGTTTAATTTTTTTTTAAATTATGAAAAGTTTATTCAGAGGGTCATTTATTATTCAACCCCTCAAACCACCAGAATTCTGTTTGGTTCCCCTAAAGTATTAAGAAGTATTTCAGGCACAAAGAACAATGAGCTTCACATGTTTGGATTAATTATCTCTTTTTCCAGCCTTTTCTGACTATTTAAGACCCTCCCCAAACTTGTGAACAGCACTCATACATGGTCAACATGGGAAAGACAAAGGAGCATTCCAAGGCCATCAGAGACAAGATTGTGGAGGGTCACAAGGCTGGCAAGGGGTACAAAACCCTTTCCAAGGAGTTAGGCCTACCTGTCTCCACTGTTGGGAGCATCATCCGGAAGTGGAAGGCTTATGAAACTACTGTTAGCCTTCCACGGCCTGGACAGCCTTTGAAAGTTTCCTCCCGTGCCGAGGCCAGGCTTGTCCGAAGAGTCAAGGCTAACCCAAGGACAAGGAAGGAGCTCCGGGAAGATCTCATGGCAGTGGGGACATTGGTTTCAGTCAATACCATAAGTAACGTACTCCACCGCAATGGTCTCCGTTCCAGACGAGCCCGTAAGGTACCTTTACTTTCAAAGCGTCATGTCAAGGCTCGTCTACAGTTTGCTCATGATCACTTGGAGGACTCTGAGACAGACTGGTTCAAGGTTCTCTGGTCTGATGAGACCAAGATCGAGATCTTTGGTGCCAACCACACACGTGACGTTTGGAGACTGGATGGCACTGCATACGACCCCAAGAATACCATCCCTACAGTCAAGCATGGTGGTGGCAGCATCATGCTGTGGGGCTGTTTCTCAGCCAAGGGGCCTGGCCATCTGGTCCGCATCCATGGGAAGATGGATAGCACGGCCTACCTGGAGATTTTGGCCAAGAACCTCCGCTCCTCCATCAAGGATCTTAAGATGGGTCGTCATTTCATCTTCCAACAAGACAACGACCCAAAGCACACAGCCAAGAAAACCAAGGCCTGGTTCAAAAGGCAAAAAATCAAGGTGTTGGAGTGGCCTAGTCAGTCTCCTGACCTTAACCCAATTGAAAACTTGTGGAAGGAGCTCAAGATTAAAGTCCACATGAGACACCCAAAGAACCTAGATAACTTGGAGAAGATCTGCATGGAGGAGTGGGCCAAGATAACTCCAGAGACCTGTGCCGGCCTGATCAGGTCTTATAAAAGACGATTATTAGCTGTAATTGCAAACAAGGGTTATTCCACAAAATATTAAACCTAGGGGTTGAATAATAATTGACCCACACTTGTATGTTTAAAATTTATTAAAATTTAACTGAGCAACATAACTTTTTGGTTTGTAAGATTTATGCATCTGTTAATAAATCCTGCTCTTGTGTGAAGTTTGAAGGCTCTAACTTATTTGCATCTTATCAAACCTGCTAAATCTGCAGGGGGTTGAATACTACTTGTAGGCACTGTAGATCTTTGCCGACCACAAAAACAAAAAAGTGGAAGCATGTTGTTCCCTAGACCCCAGAGGAAATCCCCGGGCCCTGGATGCGTTTATGCTCCCGTGGACACAGGGCCTAACGTATGCCTTTCTGCCTGCGGTCATAAGAAAAGTCAGAGAGGACAGAGCAAGAATACTAATAGCCCCCTTCTGGCCAAAAAGAACTTGGTTCTCCTGGCTGAGAATGCTGTCAATAACTGACCCTTGGGTCCTACCAGATCTCCCGGACCTACTGTCTCAGTGACCAGTGTTACACCCTCGGGCAGTGAACCTCCATTTAACAGCATGGAATTTGAAAGGGCACTGCTGAGGGAAAGGGGGTTCTCTGAAAACCTGGTTCCTACACTACAAAAGAGTAGGAAACCGATCATGACGAGAGCCTATGGGAGAACTTGGAGGAAATTTCTGTCCAGCTCTGGGGCAAGGGTTCAGGATGGAGTCCAGATTGACAAAATTATCGAATTTCTGCAGAGAGGCTTAGAACAGGGGCTGGCGACTAACACATTGAAGGTACAGATAGCGGCCCTAGGTGCCCTTTATAACCAGGACGTGGCAGGCAACCCTTGGGTAGCACGAAAAACAAAGAAAACACAGAATGACAAATGTGCAAAAATACTCTGCAGTAAAAAATATAACAGTAGTCAGCAAGTGCTGGTAAAAAGATCATAACAAATACAGGGCATTTAGTCGATACTTTTTTTGCAAAAAATGTACAACAAGCCACTCCACCTCATCACGGTAACCCTTAACGGAGCAGTCCCTATCTAACGTATTTAAAACCTGAACATATGAACAGCGTCTAAATGAGCAGGATTCGGACAGGCACATCCTGATGTGAGCATGTGGTGTAAGACGGCTCTTTATGTGCAGGTCACACAAGAGAGGGGTGGGGTCTCCCAAACCATGCATAAGCAAGGAAAAAATGGATTAAAAACACGATATGCACAAATGTGAACAAGTCGGTCGGACAGTGTTCACACCACCCACTGACTGAAACACAAAAAGCAAACACAGAATGACAAATGTTCAAAAATACTCTGCAGTAAAAAATATAACAGTAGTCAGCAAGTGCTGGTAAAAAGATGATAACATATGCAGGGTATTTTGTGTTTTCTTTTTGTGTTTCAGTGGGTGGTGTGAACACTGTCCGACTGACTTGTTCACATTTGTGCATGTCACATGTGTTTTTAATCCTTGGGTAGCACGGTTTATTAGGGCCGCAGCCAGGTCTAGACCAATAATTACCCAGAAACTACCATCATGGGATCTAAATCTAGTACTATCTGCATTAACAGGCCCCCCATTTGAACCCATCCAGTCAGCACCCCTAAAAACCTTGTAATTAAACACTGTGCTTCTAGTGGCCCTAATATCCGCTCGCAGGATGAGCGATATTCAAGCACTGTCAGCAACGCCACCGTTTACTAAAATTCTAGACGATAGAGTCATATTGAAACCTGACCCGGCATATCTACCTAAGGTGGCAACACACTTTCATAGGTCCCAAGTAGTCCTTCCTTCCTTCCATTTGCCCAAATCCTAGAAATAGGGGAGAGATTTCACACCCTAGATGTGAAGAGGTGCCTAGTTCAGTACTTAGAGGCCACCAAGGGATGTAGGAAGGAAGGCTCTCTGTGTGTTTCTAGGGACCTCGGAAGGGACTCAAGGCATTCAAGAGTACCCTGGCAAGGTGGATAAGGGATGCGATTGCCCTGGCATATTCATCCAGTGGGAATACCATCCCGGAGGGTTTGAAAGCTCATTCCACAAGGGCAATGGCGACCTCATGGGCACAAAGATCAGAGGTATCGATAGAACAGATCTGTAAGGCGGCCACCTGGTCAACACCTTCTACCTTTTTCAGACTCTATCGTTTAGATCTAGTGTCTGACCTTCGGGAGAAGGGTCCTTCAGGTGGTGGTCCCTCCCTAAGCTACAAATCTCTGTAATTCTCTCAGTGGTGCTGTCATGGGTGAGAGAGAATAGCTTAGTTACTCACCAATAACGGTGTTTCTCGGAACCCATGAAAGCACCCGCTTATTCCCCCCCCTTCACGTGTGCGGTGAGCACGGTTTACGGTTTGTAGAGTGTTTTCGTTTAGACACGGTGCTTCTTGATGATATGCAACATTATGTAATGTATATACTTTTGTTGTTAACTAACCTGGAGACTCTCTGATGCTCTGTAACCAACTGGGGGCAGAGGAGAGGTGCCGCCCTTTTTATCTATAGGTTCCTGTCCTTGATGGGCGGATCCCCTCTCTCCGTGGTGCGGTCATGGGTTCCGAGAAACACCGTTATCGGTGAGTAACTACGCTATTCTTATCTTTCCGGTTATACCGGGGGCTTATCTACAGGATTACAGAGTGCTGTAGATAAGCCCTGATGGCCGCAGCTCATAGGCCAAAAATGGGGAGACAGATTCCCTTTAAGAGGCACATGCCACTTACTCCAAATTCATTCTCTTACAACTGGCATGTGCCAACATTAGATGTTATTTCTGGCCTAATTTACACCATCAAAGTGGTGTAAATTTTGACAAATTGGTCTGGTGGGCTTCATCACTCCCCATCCCAGATTTGTCAAAGCTTACTGGGATTGGCGTAAAAAAAATTCCAGATTCATAATTTTTGTACAATTTCCAGTTTTGCAAAAATTTATTACATTTCAAAATGTTTCTATGCCAGAGTCCAGAAATAAACACATTGATGCATCGGGCCCTTAGTGTTAAAGGGAAGGTGCCATCAAAAAATTCTCTCAACAATTGAAATTTAAATTATCTTTTTATATTGTTTAATAATAAAGTAAAATATGAAAAATAGTTTTAAAAGGTTTGGTATTTCCACTTTGAAACACTAGGGGGAGCAGCTGCTGAAATCAGACATGAAAATCTAGTGCACAACTAGCTCACATTATGACTGCAGTAAATGTGTGTGTGGTCTGAAAGTAACATGCTGGGATTGAATACAGGGCTTAGTGTAGTTTATCACATGATGAGATTAATGTTGAGCTCAGTGGAGTTTATCACACAAGATAAGATATGCAGTATCTAACATATGTAAGATGTGACCCCGCTCCTTCTACTTCTATGGAAGCTGTGGTGTAATGTGTGCCCCTTTTCAGTCTACCACTATGAGAGTAGAAAGGTAGTGGACTGAGCGGGGTCACACATTACACCACTGCTCCCTAAAGGTATTGTCACATTTAGCGATGCACCAGCGATCCCGACCAGCGATATGACGCGGTCAGGATCGCTGGTACATCGCTAAGTGGTCGCTAGTGAGCTGCCACACAGGCAGATATCACCAGCGACATCGCTGGGGACGGGGATCGCTACTTACCTGTCAGACTAGGCGATCCTGCGTCCTCCCACCCGGCTCCACGCGTCGCTCGTCGTCACAGCAGGAAGCGCCGCAGGAAGCTGATGACAAGAAACATCCCAGGACGTTCTCGCGCGATCAGCGATAACCAGCGGGGGAGCCGGTCGTTGGTAAGTATCAGACATAGCGATATCGCTAGCAATATCGCTATAATGTCACAAAACCAGTGATGTTATAGCGATATTGCTAGCGATATCGCTTAGTGTGATGGGCCCTTTAGAAATGTACCAATCAAGGTTACACATTACACTACTGCTCCCATAGACGTGGATGGAGCGGTGTTACACTTTTACACCACTGCTCCCTTAGAAATGTGTAATCCTGCTCTGTAAATGTCTATGGGACCAAGGGTGTAATATAACTAGAATAAACGACTTGTAGATAATTTCACACGCCCTCTACATATGATAAACTTGCACCCTTTGTTGCCTTTCATGTGGCTCTAAAGAGTGTTCACCCTAATATATGAAAAAAACCAGGAGGAGCAGCCTCAATACAAGAGATGTGGTCGCTGTCCGACTGCAAGCTTTTATGCCAAGGGGCTGCCGTATGTGAGGTGTATAAATTTCAGGCTCAGACCAAATTAAAAAGGCAGCCCCCCCCAGTGATTAATGTAAAAATGATTAAATACAAAACTAATAAAGGGTTACACTTAATTTTGTATTAAAAATAATTGATTATATAATCAATAATTATTAATACAAAATTAAAAATTGCGGCACCTTCTCTTCAAAGTCTTCTTGTTCTAGGGACTGACGGGGTCCAGTAATAAAACACTCCTTAAACTATGCCCGATATCTTTATCATCACAGACTTCAAAAGTTTTTTTTTTTTTTTTTTTTTACTACAAATGGAGCAGACAAAATAATAATTCAACAGCGATCACTCTTTTATTAAGTTACTCAAGACAGAAGCAATATTTCTATTGTACCCCTAACCAAAATGGCAAAAAAGAAAAAGATGAAATAATTATATGAAAAATATATACACAGACACAACAGCACTTCTTAATAGTTATGAAGCTGTAAAATAAGTAAGAAACTATTCTGGATGCAACAAGACGCTATGACCCACAATCTTTTCTCTATGTGACCGGGCTTTATAGGAAACGGTTGCTTGTTTGGATAATGAAGCTGCACTTTCTACAAAACAAGCACATATTAGGTTATCCCGAATCTCCATAGTTCTCCCAGTCAGACCCGGTCTTCATTGGGGTGCTGGAGCCCTGCTCCCACAAATCTTAGATGTATATTAGAGATTTCTTCTTAGAAATTAGGATGTAGTGACATTAGCAAAAGTTAAGAAATGAAATCCAAGTTCTCAATTTTTGTTCGGTTATAAGAAAAAAAAAAAAAGTAACTTAGATAAATTTAAAGCAGAAAAAAATATCCCACTCGAAGACAGACAAATTGGTTTACTTTAGCAGTTTGTAACATAGGGCTCCATTTATGTAGCAGGAATCTGTGGCAGTCCAAATTCATCTACCAGCACGCCATCCTGTGGGGAAATCAAAGACACAAGTCAGTAAAGTTTTCCTAATCACTTCATTTGTCTTCACCGTAAATAAAGTTTTCCCCTCATCCATCGCGGTTCATCCTCGTACAGTCCCAATACCTTATTTTTCGAGTCGCTTGGAATGCCTTCGGGAATTGCAGGAGCCGAGGCGGCTTCATCCAAGTAGGAGCTGTCATCATCTGCTAAGAGTTCATCTCCCAATGCATCCAGCTCTGATAGACAAAGAGCAGATAAAAGCAGATCCCCCAGAGGTATCCACAACCAGACACATGACAAAACGAGCTAATAATTATTAACTATGATCAATAGGACGTAACTAGGAGTTATCTGCCTGCAACTGAAAACCACCACTGCTGTTAAAGTCCAGGTGACGGCACCCATGACCTACGCTACTGTTAGGCCACAGATGTGTTTTGTTGGAGCAGGTTAAAATCCACACACATTATATTACATATACCGTATATACTCGTGTATAAGCCGAGATTTTCGGCACTTTTTTGAGCTGAAAATGCCCCCTTGGCTTATACACGAGTCACTGTGCAGAAAGCAGGCGGGGGAGGGGGAGCGTCAGGAGCCGGCGGCTGTGACATCATACTCACCCTCCTCGTGCCATCGCTGTGTCTCAGTTGTCCCGGCTTCCTGCAGCTCTTCCTGTGTTGAGCGGTCACGTGCTACCGCTCATTAAGTTAATGAATATGCATGCTTCTCCATTCCCATAGGCATGGAGCGCATATTCATTACCTTAATGAGCGGTACCACATGACCGCTCAGCACAGGAGAGCTGCAGGAAGCCGGGACAACTTAGACACAGGGACGTTCAGTGAGGACATGAGGCGGGTGAGTATGACAGGGGAGGATGGAGGAGCAGGAGAGGGTAGCACAGCCATACAAAGAAGGATGGGACTGGGGTAGCCACTAGCCACACAGAACAGGACAGCGATAAGGGGACAATGCATACCCGGCTTATACTTGAGTCAATAGGCTTACCGAGTTTTCTGTGGCAAAAAATTAGGTATCTCGGCTTATACTCGAGTATATACAGTACCTACGGGGATTCTGTGATATATATTTTTTTATATTTTTACAAAATATTGCCTGTACAAAATCGGAGAGAAGGAAGGCTACAGCTTTGAGAGAGGAAAATACCTGCTAACCTCTAAACATTTAAAAGGAACAGGTTTTTCCCAACAGTATCAGGATGTAGGTACTTTGTTTCCTGGGTGCAGCAGTTGAGCAGATCTAGCATTGCTCCTGATGCTCAGCGCTATTTACCCCTCCTCCCCACACACACACACCACTGAATACTGTTTTGCAGGCAGACCTATTAGAGATACAGTATATACAGTTAGGTCCATATATATCTTTGGACAGAGACAACATTTTTCTAATTTTGGTTCTAGACATTACCACAATGAATTTTAAACAAAACAATTCAGATGCAGTTGAAGTTCAGACTTTCAGCTTTCATTTGAGGGTATCCACATTTAAATTGGATGAAGGGTTTAGGAGTTTCAGCTCCTTAACATGTGCCACCCTGTTTTTAAAGGGACCAAAAGTAATTGGACAGATTAAATAATTGTAAATAAAATGTTCATTTCTAGTGCTTGGTTGAAAACCCTTTGTTGGCAATGACTGCCTGAAGTCTTGAACTCATGGACATCACCAGTAGTGTTGAGCGACTTTTGTTTTTTTAGGGTCGAGTTTCGTTTCATGAAACCCAACTTTTCCAAAAGTCGGGTCGAGCAAAATCGGCCGACTATAGGGAAAAGTCGGGGTCGTCCTGAAACACGAAACCCAATGTAAGTCAATGGAGAATTAAAGTCGGCAGTGAGAGGAGGACAGGAAACACACCAACAGTGCCCATTTGAATGCCAAAAGCATAAATTCTTGTCACTGAAGCTTGTCAACCTTAATTAACTTCATAATACTAGTTACGCACTGAAAAATGGGGGTTATTTGGCTACAGTTGTGGGGGAGGGCTGGCTCCAGATTTTCGTGGGCCCAGGGCCAAAGAGCGCCCCTTTAACACATACCACAACTCATGATGCTCCGATACGGCAGAGAAATAGCAGTATAGTACAATGAAAAATACTTCACTTCTTACATCTCATGACTGATATCCATTTTAAATTCTCCAATACCTCCAAAAACGGACAGTATATAACTCCATACAGTATTATGGCCAGCGCTTAGTGCGCTATACAGAGTAATGAGGCCCATATATTTCTCCATACGGAATCATTATTCCCATATAATGTTTCAAACCGTATATGATGAGCTCCACATAATGCTACAGTATATGTTGGTCCCAATGGATGAAGCTCCACTGTCTTATGGGCCCAAATAATGCTCCATATATAATGGGCCCCATTTCTACTGCTCTAGTATATAATGGGCCCTGTAAATGGTGCTCCATTGTCTGATGTCCACCTTTGGAATGCTCCAGTGTATGGTGGGCCCCATATATCATTCACCAGAGTATAGTGCTCCCCAAAAATTGCTGTCCCAACATTGAAAACAATTACATAAGTCTCCTTGCTAGGGAATCCCTGCACTACTCTGAACTCCTTGTCGTCCCCATCTTCCATCTCACTGCACTTGGCTGTTTAGGCCCTCCCACCAGCAGAGACACTTTTGCGTACTATGCGGTGCCCTGTGCCAATGCCATCGCCCATGAGTATGCCCCCCCACCTGCTCAAGGAACCTGCACTTTCATCTGCACCTTCCTCTTTGTCACCATGTAAGGTGGTATAGTATGCGGGAAGGGGAACCTGAGATTCCTCTGGGTCAGATTCTGGCTGTGTAGAGTGCGAGGGGAATGTAGTGGTCTGGGTCAATGTACCAGCAGCATCATCCAGCAGTGGCTGGGCCTCGGTGCACTTGTGGCGTCCCCAAGAGTACGGTCGCCACTGTGGCATTGCCTTCCTCCTAAGGAGTGTGTTGTCAAGCTTGGGAGCAACGAAGGATCTCTCTAGCAGTGAAACCAACACACAACACATTTCCCACTCCAGGCCAGCAGGGAGACCTCTGAACCTGACTGCTGAGGAGCTGCTCTCTGTGGTCGGGAGGAGGTAAGTTAGGGCACTCTGTGCAGGGAAGGGGAAGTGTGTGGATGTCAGAAGGGGAGCTGGAGGATGAGCAGAGTTAAGGCTCACTCCTAGCTGGAGCGCATGGTCCGGATTCCGGTCTCAGAGTTTGTAGGGACACTGACGTTCCTGCAGCAGAAACCGGGGGAAGTAGCAGCTATAAATGCTCTGTACCCAACTAAGGCTCGGAGGCCCCAGCATCGACGTGTGCGAGGCAGAAGGAAAAGGCTACAGCTGTCTGCCAAAAGAGTAAAGTCTGAGGAACATCTGTGAGACAGGAGGCGTTTCAGTGAACCACGGTCCTGTGAGTGCTTCCCCCACAAGCGCTAGAAAGGAGACGTTCAGGAAGGTACATGTTGGCGGAGTGTTGGAAGGGAGCTTTCCATTCTGGTCCCGGAGGTTGGCAGAGGTCCTGACCCGGAGGATACAGCACGGAGGCAGGCATCTGTGTAACGTGCAGACTGAGTAAAGCTTTGGAACTGCACGCTCTGGTGTCCTACAGTTATTCCAGCACCGCTACATCTGGGTACCAGCACCTACACCGCCTGTGCCTTTCCCCCATCACTACATCTACACTTCCCTGGGACTCCAGCTCCACCTGTGGGGAGCTTCACCATCTTTTCTGCACAACACCATCAGTCCCAGAGGATCTGCATGCAGCGTCGGCCTAACATCTATGTTGCCGAACACCACAGGTGGCGTCAAACTATCTATATAAACTCTTTACCATTATACCACGCCATTTACATGGGCGCCCAGGGCTACCGTCCGGGTCACCGCTGCTGTGACACATCCCACTGACACCGGCCCGGTACCGAGTACCCCACAGCCCTGGGAGGGCGACCCATATGCCGACTGCTGATCGGGCGGCGTTATTCCCACGAACCTCCAAACAGCGTCCCTGAAGGCAAAGTTTTTGGTTTCCGGGGGCAGTATGATTGCAAAGCTGAATCTTAAAGGAATGTCCAAAAGGGCACCACCAGGAGTGGAGCCTGTGGCTTAATTGGACAGCACCCGGGAAACCAATACCATACAAGCTACAGAAAAGATGGACAGATTGCAAGCTTTGTCGATTCTGTGTGTGGTGTGGTATGTCCATTTGTAGTTGTGCTAGCGATTTCTCAGCTTTATTCCGTTAACGACCGAGACTCCGGCATGGCCCCGCGGTACGAGTCAAGCTTACTAGAGCGATACGCGAGGCTGTTGCACGTGAGATCGAGCAATAACAGGTCTAGCATTCCAGTACATGTCCGGGGCTGCATGCACGCTACACTGAAAGGACCAGCTTTTGTCGCTTACCGGTGCAGATAACCTGCTGAACTCCGTTAGTGATGGGGATCTGGGATTCAGATTATTCCCCCCGAATGATGATTTCCCAGTAAGTTCAGGTCAACCGCAATTCCGGAGTTAGGCCTAACCGTCATTCCTGAAAAAATTACGTGTCCAAACCACAGGTGCTGTAGCTTGCTTAACAGCTCGGCAGCCGTTCTCAGGCCCAGTATGGATTCAACAACATTGTAGAAAGTTGATAAAGGGTACAGTTTCACCGGATAACACGTATATATGTAGCCTAGTTTACACATTAAAAATATATGTCTATAGATCAGGAGGCAGACTCAGATGTTCTCAGGCCCAGTATGGATTTGACCAGATTGTAAAAAGTTGAGAAAGGGTACTTTATCACTGGATAGCAGGTATATATAGCATAGTTTAAACATGTAAAATCTCCGTGTTCTCAGTATGGATTACACAACAATCTAAAAAGTGGAAAAAAGGAAATGCATTTGAGGCGTACACAACTATATACTTTTGGTGTTATTTTTAAATCTTCATATATATTTCTGTCTCAGTAATACAGTCCAGCCTCTCCGCAATAGGAAATGAGATGCATACAATTAGTGACATAAAGGCTATTGATTGCAGAAATCTAGGAATTATTATTCACGGGAAAAACTTCCATCACAATTCTCATAGGCAATGCTGACCCTCAATTAATTTGTGTGTTGAGACAGTGAAAACATTTTTTTGTGAATAAAGTCTTGCTATATCGCACTTCCGTTGATTCCATCACTGTTACTCATCTCAATCCAATTTTTATCACAAGGAGCGATGTAAACATGGTGCTCACTGGCTATCATGATCTGTCACGTAACTTTGGAGTGCAAAAGACAGAAGCCACAGGCCGTAGGCGATTCTATTTGATTGGCATGAGAGGGCACATTTTGAAATGTTCGCTGGAATGTCACACGTCTGTGAGTAGGAAAACTGTGAAAGCTGATGATAAACCACCACTGCATGTAATTGTGAGTCGATGTCCATAAGAAACGGAAGCCACTGATCATCTGGAGCTAGAGCCCGGCCAGCAGGACAGGGCATAGCTACATCTTAACCATCATCTTTCAGTTCAATCAATTTGTAGTGGCAGTCCCTGTGAAGGATTTGACAGCACAGGCTAAACAGCGGAGGAGCAGGGAGAGGTAAACATTGCAAATGCTGGGGCCCTGCCCAAGCAAGGGGGGCACACTTGTGGGCGTCAGTACTGGCACTGGGCCCCTCATAGTACGGCGGTGTGTCTGACGGCGGGTGTGCACCACCACTGTCAGACACTTGATTGCACTACGAGGGACCCTATGCCAGTGCCCGCGCCCAAGAGTCGGCCTACCCACCTGTCCAGGGCAACGGCACTCGCACGGTTTTGTGCGGTAGGTGGTGACCCCGGCCATGGGGGGGGGGGTGCCCACTTAGGGAGGTTTACAAAGTGGCATATGTAGATGTGGGTCATTCAGCTGCTGCAAAAGGTGAAATAGGTCAAGTTCGCGGAATAGGAGGAGGACCAAAGCAAGCCATTTTTCTGGCAACCTATGTGTCATCAAGGGAAGGTGGGACAAAATCCTTTGAAACCCATGCATGGTTCATTTTAATGAAGGTTAGATCATCCACATTTTGGGTTGACAGACGGGTCCTTTTTTTTTGTCAGGCTTGATCCAGCTGCACTGAAGACTCTTTCCGATAGCACACTTGCAGCTGGGCAAGCGAGCTCCTGTAAGGCATATTGTGCCAATTCAGGCCAGGTGTCCAGTTTAGCGGCCCAATAGTCAAAGGGGAATGACCTGTGCGGGAGAACATCGATATGGGAGGAAAAGTAGTTGTTAACCATAGCTGACAACTGCTGTCTCCTGTCACTTTCCATCGATGCTGTATTAACAGTTGTGTGAGCGGTCCGTGAAAAATCAGTCCACAACATTGTCATGAAACCCATGTCTCCAACGCCACTTCTGCTGTGTGCACCACGAACACCTCTGCCAAGCTGCCCTCGGCCCGTACGGCTCGTGTGAGAACCATCACCGCTGCTGTGTGCTGGGAATGCCTCAACCAACCGGTTAACCAGAGTTGCTTGTTTAGTAGCCAATATTAGGTCAAGGTTCTCCTGTGGCATGATGTTTTGTAATTTGCCTTTATAGCGTGGATCCAGGATGCTCGCCAACCAGTAGTCGTCATCGTTCATCATTTTGGCAATGCGGGGGTCCCTTTTTAGGATCTGCAAGGCATAATCTGACATGTGGGCCAATGTTCCCGGTGTCAATGATGTACTGCGAGTGCTGGGTGGAGGAGCACTTTCTGGCAAATCCACATCCCTCCAGTCACGCACAAACCCTGTACCAGACCTTGCCACGCCAACATTTTCACTTGCCCCACGAGATGCATCCTCCTCCCCTAAGTAATCATCCCCATCATCATCCTCCTCCTCCTCTTCTTCCTCCAACTGGTCCAGGAGAGGTCCCTGAGCAGACAATGGCTGAATGTCATCAAGGATTTCCTCCACCTCTTCCTCCTCGTCAACATTGGCTGCAGACGCCTGCTCCTTAAGGTGCGTCAAAGTTTGCATGAGCAGACGCATAAGTGGGATGCTCATGCTTAGGATGGCGTCGTCTGCGCTTACCAGCCGTGTGCATTCCTCAAAACACTGAAGGACTTACAGAGGTCTTTCAGCTTCGACCACTGCACACCTGTCAACTCCATGTCTGCTCTCAAAGTGCCTGGCCGTGTATCCTCCCACAAATGCATTATGGCCTGCCTCTGCTCGCACAGCCGCTCAACCATGTGCAGGGTGGAGTTCCACCTTGTTGCAATGTCGATAATGAGGCGGTGGTTGGGAAGGTGGAGCAATCGCTGCAGCTTCTGCATACGAATGGAGTGTACAGGCGACCGGCGGATGTGCGCGCACAGTCTTCGCAACTTCTGGAGCAGGGCTGTTAACTCCGGATAATTATTGAGGAAGCACTGCACCACCAGGTTCAAGGTGTGAGCCAAGCAAGGTATGTGGCTGAGTTTTGAAAGGACTATGGCTGCCACAAAATTACAGCCGTTATCACTAACTACCTTGCCTGCCTCAAGATGTACACTGCCCAGCCATGACTCAGTTTGTCGCTGAAAGTACTCGGCCAGCACCTCGGCGGTGTGTCTGTCGCCCAAAACACATCATCTGCAACACAGCCTGCTGACGCTTTCCACTAGCTGCTCGATAGGGGGACACCTCGTGTGCAACAGTGGCAGCTGCAGATGGAGTGCTCGTACGACTGCGCTCTGTGGACGAGCTTTCGCTTCTGGAGGAGGAGGAGGAGGAGGGTCGAACGCCTACAGCCAACTGTTTCCTATACCGTGGGCTAGGCAGCACTGTCCCACCACCGCTGTCCCCTGTGGACCCTGCATCCACATTAACCCAGTGCGCAGTGATGGCCATGCCGACTGGACCATGCATCAGTTGTGAGGTGCACCTTTCCACTCACTGACTGCTTGAGTGCATGGACAATGCGGTCTTTCACATGATGGTGGAGGGCTGGGATGGCTTTGCGAGAGAAGAAGTGGCGACTGGGTAGGTCATAGCGTGGTACTGCATAGGCCACGAGTTCGCGGAAAGCTGCGCTTTCCACCAACCGATAGGGCATCAGCTCTAACGAGATTAGTTTGGCAATGTGGGCGTTCAAACCCAGTGTACGCGGATGAGAGACTGAGTACTTTCTTGACCTACTCATAGTGTCTGGGAGGGTGAGCTGGACTTGAGAGCTGCATATGGTAGAAGTAGCGGTGGACAGGGCGGACTGAGAGAGGGTTGATGATGGTGATGGAGTTGGTGTTCTTTCTGATGGCCTAGATTCAGTCTTTCGCTGATATAACAGTGGGATTCCCTGATTGCTGTGGCCTTGCAACGACACCTCAACATTTGCTGCTGTGCTAACCGGTGGGCTTACAGTGGAGGAAACAATGTAGCGCTGCTGACTACCTTCTTTGTGATCAGTTGCACATGTGGTACTTGAGGTTTGGTGTTGTGTCCACGCTTGCAAGTGCATGCTGGTTAAATGTCTAAGCATGCAACTGGTATTCAAATTTTTCAGATTTTTCCCTCGGCTAAAGGTCTTTGCGCACTTCTTACAGATAACCTTGGCCTGATCATGAGGATTTTGTTCAAAAAAGTGCCACACTGCACTCTTCCTACTTTGGCAGACATTTTGCGGCCTAGCACGCTGTGATATTTTGACCCTCTGGACAAGCTGTCCAGCAACTCTTTTGATTTTTGGAACCTGTCTTTGGAGTGCTCCGGGCCTGCCAGATAACAGCTGTTGCGATGTTGATGTCTGCTGTGGATGCTCCTCCTCCTCCTCATCTGAGCTATTGGAAGCAGCACCCTCTTCCCCCAATGGATGCCAATCTGGGTCAACAACTGGGTCATCCATCACCTCCTCTTCAATGTCATGTGCACCTTCCTCTGTGTCACCGTGTATGGTGGTATAGTGTGCGGGAAGGGGCACCTGAGTCTCATCTGGGTCAGAATCTGGCTCTGTACACTGCGAGGACAATGTAGTGCTCTGAGTGAATGTACCAGCAGAATCATCTATCAGTGGCTGTGCATCAGTGCACTCCATGTCAGATTCATCTTGGCCTGGGTAATTCACCATTTCACTTGATAATCCAGGCATGGTATAATATAATAATAATAAATTTTATTTTTATAGCGCCGACATATTCCGCAGCACTTTACATTTCAGAGGGGATTTGTACAGACAATAGACATTACAGCATAACAATAATCAAATACAGTAGATTATAACAAATACCAAGAGGAAAGAGGGCCCTGCTCGCAAGCTTACAGTCTATGAGGAAAGAGGGAGACACGAAAGGTGGGTGGTAACAGTTGCCCTGATTGTATGGACCAGTCATAATGTTAAGTGTGTAACAGTACAGACACAGAGGGCTAATGGTATGGCACATGGAATGTGAAAACAGCTCTATGGAGTAATCAGTAGTATGGCCTGCGTCATCCTTCAATCTTGGTTGGGGTGAAGGACACAAGGAAAGGTGTGGTTCATGAACATGAGCCTCCAATGACGACTCAGTGCTTTTATTTTTTACAACTTCAGAAGAGGAGGCGATAGAGCTGGAGGCTGAGTCAGCAATGTAAGACAAAACTTTTTCCTGAAGCTCTGGCTTTAAAAGCGGTTTGCCAACTCCTAGAAAACTAAGCCTTCGAGGCCTTGTGGAGCCAGACGATGACGCAGGCTCAACACCTCCTGCATTCGGTCCTATTTTGCTTTTGCCACTACCATCAGATCCACCACCAACACCATCATTACCAGCTGCCAACCCCCGCCCAATTCCACGGCCTCTTCCACCAGCCTTCCTCATTTTTGGTAGAAATGTAGACAAAATCCAACAAACTATATAGTAATGTAAAACAAGGTACAAGGTGTCTATAGGACAGGGGAGATTTTGAATTTCTGCACACACTTGTGGACACTGGACACTTTTGGATTGTGTGAGGCCCACTGAATATCACAGCGCTATGTCACAGGCTCGATGTCGCAGGTGTGAAAAATGTCACTAGAGGATAACGGAGATTTTGAATTTCTGCAAACACTTGTGGACACTGGACACTTTTGGATTGTGTGAGGCCCACTGAATATCACAGCGCTATGTCACTGGCTCGATGTCGCAGGTGTGAAAAATGTCACTAGAGGATAACGGAGATTTTGAATTTCTGCACACACTTGTGGACACTGGACACTTTTGGATTGTGTGAGGCCCACTGAATATCACAGCGCTATGTCACAGGCAGAAATTGGCTAGTGTATGACAAACTACAAGGTGTATATAGAATTGGGCAGAATAGGAATCTACCTAGAGTGTAGGTCTGTAAGAACGGAACAAGTCCTCGACTTATCCTTACAGAGCGACACACAGATAGCTTCACTGTGGCTGTGATAACAGCCGTTACACGGTACTGAGAAAGGAGCGTGCACGTACACGGCTGTCCGGTGTACGTAAAATTGTCAAGCTCCGTGTTTTTTAAGTATACGGACTGACACACACTGTCTCTCTATAGTTTTGAATGTGATCAAACAGCAAATATATTTAACTGTTTGAAAGCTAGACAAAACTAGAAGGTGCAGGTCTGTAAGAACGGAACATGTCCTCGACTTATTCTTACAGAGTGACACACAGATAGCTTCACTGTGGCTGTGATAACAGCCGTTACACGGTACTGTGTGAGGAGTGTGCACCGCTGTATGGTGTGAAAAAATGCACGCTCAGTACCTCACCAGGACAAAAAAAAAAAATTGGGATTGCTTTTAAAAAAGCAGTTTGCAGAGCAGTGGGTAAACAGCAATGCAGCCGTCAGGAAGCCTTAGAAGGCAGCCTAACAACCAACACCGCTGATCCAGCAAAATATAGCCTCCACTTGCACTGCACACACAGTGACTGGTGTGTTGTACAGTCGAAATCGCTAGCAGCAGAAGCAGTTTTTGGTGTCTTCTTCCCTACCTAACGCTCTCCCTACAGAATCAGCAGCAGCTCTTCCTATTCTGAGATCAGCATGAGTAACATAGCGGTCGGCGTGCACGCCCTTTTATACCCCCTGTGACGCTCACCAAAGCAAGCCAATCACTTGCATGCCCTTCTGAAAGATGGTGGTGACCCCTGCCTATGTCATCACGTTGCCCACAATGTCCGTGGATCCTGATTGGCTGAAAAAGAGCGCAAAACAAACTTTTGAAACGCGACTTCGACGCTTAAGTCGCCGACCTCGTGGCCGACCTCATCCTAGGGTCGGGTTTCGTTTCATGAAACCCGACTTTGCCAAAAGTCGGTGACTTTTGAAATTTTTCGACCCGTTTCGCTCAACTCTAATCACCAGACGCTGTGTTTCCTTCTTTTGCCTTCACTGCGGTGGTTTTCAGTTGCTATTTGTTTGTGGGCCTTTCTGTCTGAAGTTTAGTCTTTAACAATGTTGTCTCTGTCCAAATAGATATGGACCTAACTGTACTTCTGCATCATGATATTAGGTAGATAGATGGTAGATGAGGGCCAAGCTGAAGCCATGTTGCTTAATGTGACCAAGGGGCTTTTCTATCTATTTTTGCATTATGTTTCCCAATATTAATGAGCACATGCTTCCTTACCAGCTTCAAGATCATCCTCATCAATTTCAGGCGTCCCATAACTGCGGCTCAGCGCTTCTTGGATGTCATTTGCATTCTCCATCATATCTTCTAGTTGATCTTGTAAGTCCTGCACAAGGTTGATTGTCATTTAGAACACAAGAAATATTGACATTTAAAAGAGGACGTAGTTCTCTCAGTGATTGAAGGTATCATTAGGGTACGGCACCAGCTTCTGGTCAGTGGAGATCTGTTCGATGTGACCCCTGCCAGTAGGCTAGTAAAGGCAACCTCCAAACAACACTATGTATAAATGTCACTTGATTTTCATTCATTAAACCCATAGTTGATATTCTGAACAAAGTAATAAATTATCTAAATAAACTACACATTCTCACTGTAAACCTAGAGTGTCAAATATATAAGATTACGGTCAGCCGAAATTTCTACGCTGTAATCATGCTGTAGCAAGAAAACAATATTCACAATCATATTTTATATGCTGTTTTATCAATTAGGAATTTGTTCAGCTTCACTTCTGCCTAAAAGCCCCCATACACACAACTGAAGCCCCCATACTCATTAGATGGCTCTAGGCCACACGATGCTTTGGTTGACAGCTCCCTCAGGTGACTCTCCCATACACAGAACGGCTCTCTATGAAAGCTGCTGGTGAACACATCGGTCGGAGATATGTGGTCATGGAATCATACATGTGAAGCCGACATCTCCGACATCAATGTGTATGGAGGCCTTTAGGCTATAGTGAACTGTGCTGCTAATAGCTTCAGCCTGCCCTGTAGTTATCCATTGATTGCTCAAATGTGCCTCTTAATTCCATGATTTGAGCACTATAATAAGCTTCATAAGATCCTAAAAAATAAACGCTATTATTTTAATATTTACCTCAATCTGGTCAATTTTGACTTCCTTGTAGGCTTTTTTCATTTCCTTTGTGCCAATTTTCATTGCGTCCACCTTATGATACAAAATTAAAAGAAAGTTTATAACACACACACATATATATATATATATATATATATATATATATATATATTCCTCACACACTGTAGGTAATGGTTGAATCATGTGTGGCGCCCCCAGGAGTATGGTCGCCACAGTGGCATTGCCTGCCTCCTAGGGAGTGTGATGTCAAGCTTGGAAGCAATAAAAGATCTCTCTAGCAGTTAACCACAACACAGTTTTCATTCCAGGTCAGCAGAGGGAGCTCTGAACCAAAACTGGCGGAGGAGCTACTCTCTGGGGGCCAGGAGGAAAAATTAGGGAGTTCGTGTGAGGAGGGCAACGTGTGTGGACGTGGAGGAGAAGAGCTGGGAGATTGAGCAGAGAGTTCAGGCTCATTCCCAGCTATAGCGCATGATCTGGAGCCCGGTCTCCAAGGATGTACGGACACTGATGGTCCTGCAACAGAAACCGGAGGAATAGGAAGCTGTAAATGCTCTATTCCCACATAAAGGGCATGTCACACTAAGAGATATCGCTAGCAATATCGCTATAACTAGTGACGTTATAGCGATATTGCAAGCGATATCGCTATGTGTGATACTTACCTACGACCGGCTCCCCCGCTGGTTATCGCTGATCGCGCGAGAACGTCCTGGGCCGCTTCTCGTCGTCAGCTTCCTGCTGTGACGACGAGCGACGCGTGGAGCCGGGCGGGAGGACGCAGGATCGCCTGGTGTGACAGGTAAGTAGCGACCCCCGTCCCCTGCGATGTCGCTGGTGAGATCTACCTGTGTGGCAGCTCACTAGCGACCACTTAGCGATGTACCAGCGATCCTGACCGCGTCATATCGCTGGTCGGGATCGTTGGTACATCGCTAAGTGTGACAGTACCTTAAGACTCGGAGGCACAACAGCGACGTGTGAGCCAGAAGAGGAAGGTTACAGCTGTCTGCCATACGAGGGAGTTCTAAAGAGAATAAGCAAGTAGAACTTCAGTGTAACACAGTACTGCAACTACCTAAAACTAAGCACTAGGAAGGAGACTACACAACCCATCTGCATAGAGAGATTCCTAAGTTGCTTCCAGGCTAGCCAGCTCCTGTGCCATCTGTAATCTGGACCCTGGACTGCATTTGCCAAGCAAAGTAAGGCTGTGTTCACACACAGCGTTTTTTTAGCGGTTTTTACCGCGGTTTTCACTATAAAACCACTATAAAACCGCTAAAAATAAGCTGCACAGTCTTTTCTATGCATTTTTCACTTTTTGTGTACATTGATGCTTTTTTTACCGCGAAAAAAACGCATCGCGGTAAAAAAAAACGCAGCATGCACATTAATTTTGTGGATTTTTCAGCGGTTTTGGCTCCTTCCATGCGTTTAGAAACCGCTGCGGTAAAAAACGCATCAAAAACTCATCAAAACCGCACAAAAACTGCCACGGAAAAATAGGTTCGGTTTCTGGGAAGGGATTCAGGTGTTTGTGCAGAAATTTTCTGCAACGTGTGCACTTAGCCTAAAGGTAAAGAAACTGCACCCTGTTGTGTCCTTGCCTTCTTCCTGCAACCCCGTCAGCACTGCTTCATCCCTGTGCCAGACACTGCACCCTCTTCCTCAACACCTATTACTACTGCCCTGGGATTACAGCTCTACCTGTGGGGAGCTAATACACCTTGCTGCCTTACACCATCTGTCCCAGAGGATCTGCCGGCAGCGTCGGCTTAGCCCCCTATTTGCCGAGCACCACAGGTGGCGTCACGAATCATTCACTCAAACTTTATTCCATCACTTAACCCCTTTTACATGGGCGCCCAGGGCCACAGACCGGGTCACCGCTGCTGTGACATTCCCCTTTGAGAGACCGGCCCGGTACCGAGTATCCCACAGCCCTGGGAGGGCGACCCACACGCACACTCAGTTTGGGTGATGCCAGAAACATCTTTAGTGGTGACTTACCTTCCCCTGAAAGGATCATTGAATTTCAGCATGCGTGATCCTTCAGCTCAGACACCCCATACACATTAGATTAGGGCATTAAACAGCTTTCTTAAATGTGGTTTGTTAATCTACGGTAGATAAAATGTCCCTGAAACGCCCAACTTGGGCCCTCTTAAATGAATACAATGTGTGCCATTCAGGCCACTACATGGCAATAGGCCCACAGACGGTGCCGACTGGAAAGCTGGAATTTTCTGTACCAGAAGTAATGGTACTGTTTTTCTCCAAAACACTGGATAGTTAATCCTGCATGATAAACACCCATAAAATCTGATAAGCCAGCTCAATATTTCTGCCAATGGAAATCACTTCCATATTTGAGAATGGAGTTGTTTCAACACACGTACATATAGTTCTGCAAACCCATTAAGGTGAAAAACGCATGGAAATTTCTGCAACAATTCTGCCAAGTGTGAATTCACCCTAAGGCCAAACTGCAAAGTTATAAAGTACAGTTCATTTAATGAAACTGGACTACAGATTCCTTTATATCCATTCAAAATGTACATATTCAGGCCTAAAAGTCCGAGATTGCATTAAAAAACATTTTTTTTTATTTCAAGAAAGTTACAAATTCTTTCTGATAATTAAAAAAAAATTACGTTTGGTGCCCTAGTTGACAGAATATTGTAGGTAAAAGTCTGCTTTGCTTCTTAACCAAATCCTATACAGAATAGGTATTTTTTATAAAATGATAACAAAAGGAATGCAGCAAGCGTCTGTGCAGACCTACCCGAGTCTGCTACATTCAATTTGACATTTAAATTACTTGTCACTCAGGCACAGGTAAAGTACTAACCGCTTTCTAACCGCAGGAACTTACCGTTATTTTGGTGTCTTTCAGGGTTTGAATGGTGTAATTGGCTTGCTCCATGTTGAAGGATTGCTGATTTAGATTATCTCTTTGCTGTTCATACCTGAAACATCCATATTCCTTTTTTTAGGAAAAATTATTTTGTTAAATGCAGCTGTATATGTAAACTTTGTATGGTTTATATTGGGGATTAGCAACCTCCGACACTCCAGCTGTTGGGCAACTACAACTCTCACACATGACCAGTTAGTTGCCCAGGGAGTTCTGGAAGTTGTATCACAATATCATGAATAACTAAGGCCACCCAAAAACTAGAACAGAAAACGATCCAAAACAAAGGGAATCTGTCACCTATTTTTTCAACTGTAAGATGCGGCCACCGCCATCAGGGGCTTCTCTTTAGCATTCTGTAATGCTGTAGATAAGCCCCCAATGTAACCTGAAAGAAGAAAAACGGGTTATATTATACTCACCCGGGGGCGGTCCGGGTCCAGTCTTGGTCCGATGGGTGTCGCGATCCGGTCCGGTGCCTCCCATCTTCTAGTGATGACGTCCTCTTTGCTTCCCGTCGCGGCGCAGGCGCACTGCTCTGCCCAGTTGATGGCAGAGTACTGCAGTGTGCAGGCGCCGGACCTCTTTGCTTCGGAGCCGTGACGGGAAGCCAAGAAGAGGATGTCATCGCTAGAAGATGGGAAGCGCCGGACCAGACTGCGACACCCTCCGGACCCGGACCGCCCCTGGGTGTGTATAATATAACTCATTTTTCTTCTCTTTCAGGTTACGTCGGGGGCTGCTGTATGATAAGCCCCTGATGGCGGTGGCCGCATCTTATAGTCGAAAAAATAGATGACAGGTTCCCTGTAACTCATCCTCCAAAAAAGCCCTCATACAGCTCTATCAACAGAACAGTTAAAACATTATAGCTCTCAAAAGACAGCAATGCAAAAACATTTATTTTTTCTAAAAAAGTTTTTCATGTGCAAAAGTAGGAAAATACATTAATTCTGTGCTGTGCGCTAAGCACTTACATTAGGATGTCCTTCTAGATCTAAAGGAGAAAAAAAAAAGGATTCGGGAGAAGTCTGTGCTAGGACCATTCTGTACAATGATGGAATCGCTTTGGACTGTTTGGCCATGCTTTTGTGTACCTCCAAAAAGTAGGCCACTACCTGTACACAGGACAAAGTGTCTCCATCTGAATAACATTTTTTGCAGATTTAGATGGAAACCTTGATGTAAGTGCTCAGTGTAGAGTATTACCCTAGCTTGAACCCTGTCACGCAGTGGGCCCGTTTCCATTTTTTTTTTTTCCTCCTCTTCATCTAAGAGTCATAACTTTTTATATTTTCCCTTCCATAGAGCTGTATCACGGCTTGTTTTTTGTGGGACGAATTGCACTTTTGAATGCCACCATTCATTATATCATGTGATGTACCGCAAGCAGAAAAAATTCCAAGTGAGAAGAAATTGCAAAAAAAATAAAAAAAATTGCAATTCCCAAATAGTTACTTGGGTTTTTTTCTTCTATTTACCCTGTTCACTATTCAGTACAACTGATCTGGCAATACAATCCTCCATATCAATATGATTACAAGTGGTTAAAAAAATTAAGAAATTCGTAAAAAAAAAAAAATTGCTTAAGTCGCCATTTTCCGAGACCTTTAACATTTTCCATTTTTGGTTGATGGAGCTGCATGAGGGCTTAGTTTTGTGCACTGAGCTGACGTTTTATTTATCATTTTGGGGTACATATGATGTTTTGATTGCCCGTTATTGCAGTGTTGCAGCACATTTAAAATAAGCTCTTATATATAAGGAAAATGTGCATTTCTCAGGAATAAGACATCGGATCACAGATCTCAAGGTACCACTTTATTGAGCTCCCTATGTCCTACATGCCCATATACTGTAGACACTTAGGAGGGTTGATCCTACTACAGATTCCCTTTAAGTAGAACGCTACTTACATTCTTTTCTGCTTCAGGACTCGCATGGCTTTTTGCTTGACCATGTTCTGAAAAAAGGTAATGAAACACTTCAGCTGCAGGTACACACCTGATATTTTTACAAATAAAGTATTAATATTATAATATTTAACAATATACTTAGAAGCCCTAAACTGAGAATACAATATAACATTTATTTTTTCTTCATAGCGTCAGCCTCATACACCTATGGTTTCCTGTGTCCCCCAATGAAGCGATAGAGAAATAACATTTATTACATCTACCTTTCTGAAATAAGTGAAAAAAACCTATAAAAACAGAAGGGACTTTCTGGACTGAAACGTTAGCTAAAAATACTACAAACAAATTTCAGAAGTGATTTATTTTTCAGGAATTTTTTTCCCCATAATGTTAGAATACTCCATTGTAAAATGATAGCAAGCTTCTTTAGACAAACTGCCTATGGATCCAGAGCATTATCAATATCTGACTCAGTAATGGATAATTTGTGTAGAGCAGATGAGAAGGTGGCTACACCCAGTAATGAGATCAGTCCTGTTATCACATGACATGTCATTAATCACATGACTTCATAATAACCACAAAGATAACACATATGCTAGTACCTGAAACCAAAGCAGCACAACCCACACCCACTTACTCAGCAGAATGGCATGTTATGCATGTGATCAGCTCTAAAACACAAGTTCAGCCATCCGCAGATGCGACTCAGGTACCCATCTTCCAAGACCTTCCTTGCTAGGGATCTCACATTCTTTCCCGTCATAGTCTGTGGCCTTACTCCCTCTTCTACATCCACTGACACATAGAAAGACTACAGTGATGGCTGTGTGCAGGTATATGCAAAGCTGACAAAGTAGCACTCTGTCGCACTATAGAGTGTAAACCTGAAGTATATGAAACTGGAATTGCACTGCTGCTCTAGAAAATAAGAAAAAAAAAGAGAAGATACTTAGCACATATATCAGCCAATTCATGTGTGCCCAGCAGCCATGACAAGGCGATCCTCTTTGCTGGGAATCTAACCTAACATACCTCTCCTGGGCTGATAGCCTACATTTATATAGGTAGGTAGGATCCTGCTGTAATTAAAACCACCAGAGGCTGATGGATGGAGTGCTCAGTCAGAGAGCCTATATATACACAAATATCAAAAGACTGACCGTCACTTCCAAACAGAAATCAGGTATGTACATGTGCTTACTAAGAGTAGCCATTTCCATATATAACTAAACAAATAAAGTAAGCTCTCGAACACTATAGCATGCAAACATGTAATTGGAATTGCATTACTGCTCCAGAAAATAGGAACGCATAAATTGGCCAATTCATACATGCTCAGCAGTCACAACAAGGCAATCATCTTTGCTGGGAACCTAACCTAATGTGAGTCCTCTCTTGGGCTGATAGTCCATTAGGTTAGGTTCCCAGGTATATACAAAGACATGGAGAGCACCAGACCTGATCCACATTGTTCTGTACTACCAATCGAATAGTTAATGAATCAGTTCAGACAATCACTTGTTCAAGTGACCGTATTTCATATTTGCTTCCATAAGCCCCAGTTCACATCCACATCGAGGCTATTTGTTACAATCAAAATAGCGGACATCTAGACAAAGCGCGATGCATCATATTAAAAGTCGATGTGGTCTGCTGGCTGCAATCAGGTTCTTCCCATCCTCAGAAATGATTGCCATACATATACAGAGACTTGGCACGATAGTCCTTGTAGTGGGACAGCAGGCCAATGCACACTGGCACAAAGTTGGTATGACAGTGCATACAGACAAAGTAAATCCATAAAAATGGGTTGTCAAGTTGAGTTATATTGATGAATTATGCAAAGGATAGGTCATTAACCCCTTAACGACCAAGCCATTTTGAAGGTTAAGGACCAGGCCTTAATTTTGAAATCAGACCACTGTCACTTTATGTGCTTATAACTCTGGAACACTTCAACGGATCCCGCTGATTCTGACATTGTTTTTTCGTGACATATTGTACTTCATGTTAGTGGTAAAATTTCTTCGATATAACTTGCGTTTAACCCCTTCACCCCCAAGGATGGTTTGCACGTTCATGACCGGACCAATTTTTACAATTCTGACCACTGTCCCTTTATGAGGTAATAACTCTGGAACGCTTCCATGGATCCTGTGATTCTGACATTGTTTTCTCGTGACATATTGTACTTCATGATAGTGGTAAAATTTAATTCATATAACTTACGTTTATTTGTGAAAAAAACAGAAATTTGGCGAAAATTTTGCAATTTTCCAACTTTGAATTTTTATGCCCTTAAATCACAGACATACGGCACACAAAAAACTTAATAAGTAACATTTCCCACATGCTTACTTTACATCAGCACAATTTTGGAACCAAAATTTTTTTTTGTTAGGAAGTTATAAGGGTTAAAAGTTGACCAGCGATTTCTCATTTTTACAACACCATTTTATTTTTACGGACCACATCACATTTGAAGCCACTTTGAGGGGTCTATATGGTAGAAAATACCCAAAAGTGACACCATTCTAAAAACTGCACCCCTAAAGGTGCTCAAAACCACATTCAAGAAGTTTATTAACCCTTCAGGTGCTTCACAGGAATTTTTTGAATATTTAAAAAAAAAAAATGAACATTTAACTTTTTTTCACAAAAAAAATAATTCAGGCTCAATTTTTTTTATTTTACCAAGGGTAACAGGAGAAAATGGACTGAAAAAGTTATTGTGCAATTTGTCCTGAGTACGCTGATACCGGATATGTGGGGGGGAACCACTGTTTCGGCGCATGGCAGAGCTCAGAAGGGAAGGAGCGCCGTTTGACTTTTTCAATGCAAAATTGGCTTGAATTCTGATCGGACGCCATGTTACGTTTGGAGACCCCCGGATGTACCTAAATAGTGGAAACCACCCACAAGTGACCCCATTTTGGAAACTAGACCACCCAAGGAACTTATCTAGATATGTGGTAAGAACTTTGAACCCACAAGGGCTTCACAGAAGTTTATAACGTACAGCGGTACAATTAAAAAATCATATTTTTTCCACAAAAATGATCTTTTCACCCCCAATTTTTATATTTCCAAGGGTAACAGGACCCTAAAAGATATTGTGCAATTTGTACGGAGTACGCTGATACCCCATATGTGGGTGTAAACTACTATTTGTGCGCATGGCAGAGCTCGGAAGGGAAGCAGTGCCATTTTTACTTTTTTGGCTGGAATTGAGATCGGACACCATGTCGCGTTTGGAAAGCCCCTGATGTACCTAAACAGTGGAATCCCCCCACAAGTGACCCCATTTTGGAAACTAGACCCCCTAAGGAACTTATCTAGGTGTGTGGTGAGCACTTTGAACTCCCCCAGTGCTTCACAGAAGTTTATAACGCCCAGGCGTGAAAATAATAAAATCATATTGTTTCCACAAACATGATCATTTAGTCCCCATTTTTTTATTTTCCCAAGGGTACCAGGAGAAAATGGACCCCAAAAGTTGTTGTTCAATTTGTCCTGAGTACACTGATACCCCATATGTGGGAGAAATCTACTGTATGGGCCCACGTCGGGGCTCGGAAGGGAAGTAGTGACGTTTTGGAATGCAGACTTTGATGGAATGGTCTGCAGGTGTCAAGTTGCCTTTGGAGAGCCCCTGATGTACCTAAACAGTGGAAACCCCCCAGAAATTACAGCATTTTGGAAACTAGGCCCCCTAAGGAACTTATCTAGATGTGTGGTGAGCACTGTGAACCCCCAAGGGCTTCACAGAAGTTTATAACGCCCGGGAGTGAAAATAAAAAAATCATATTTTTTTCCCACAAAAATGATATTTTTGCCCCCAATTTTTTATTTTCCTAAGGGCAACAGGAGAAATTGGACCCCAAAAGTTGTTTTGCAATTTGTCCTGAGTAGGCTGATACCCCATACGTGGGGGTAAAACACTGTTTGGGCGCATAGCAGAGCTTGGAAGGGAAGGAGCACCATTTGACTTTTTCAGCGCAGAATTGAGATCAGACGCCATGTTGCGTTTGGAGAGCACCTGATGTGCCCAAACAGTGGAAACCCCCCAATTCTAACTCCAACCCTAACTCCAACACACCCCTAACCCTAATCTCAGCCCTAACCCTAACGGGAAAATGGAAATAGTATTAAGTTACGTACCGGTAACGGTATTTTTCGGAGGCCCATGACAGCACCACGAGAGAGGGGATCCGCCCTATAGGAACAGGAAACCTACAGATACAAAAGGGCGGCACCTCTCCCACGCATCAGTTGGATTACAGAGCTTGAGAGGCTACCATGGTTAGTACACAACATATGATATATACAACCTATCTACCCTATTTAACAGAATTATTTCATACCATCTCCCACATAAGGTGATTCTATGAACAATCTTCTAAGGAGTGCACCCCTATATGTGAACAAGGGAGGGAACTAAGGGTGCTGTCATGGGCCTCCGAAAAATACCGTTACCGGTACGTAACTTAATACTTTATTCGGACTCCCATGACAGCACCACGAGAGAATTACAGAGATGTAAACTAACTTAGGGAGGAACTACAGCCTGCAGCACCCTTAGCCCGAAGGTGAGGTCTGAGGAGGCACCCATGTCTAACCGATAGTGGTTAAAAAAGGTGGAAGGAGATGACCAGGTGGCCGCCTTACATATTTGATCAATTGATACTCCAGATCTCTCCGCCCAGGATGATGCCATGGCCCGAGTGGAATGTGCCCTCAGGTTCTGTGGAGCCGGACCGCCACCTGCTGTGTAGGCAAGAGAGATAGCCTCCCTAATCCACCTTGCTAATGTGCGTTTTGATACTCTGTATCCTTTCCTGGAACCTTGGAAGGATAGGAATAATGCGTTCTCCTTCTTCCAAGGATCCGTGGCTGCTAAATATGTCAGTAAGCATCTTCTAATATCTAATGCCTGGAGTTTCTGCTCTTTAGGGTTGGTTGGGTTAGGGAGGAAGGAAGGCAGAACTATATCCTGTGTCCTGTGGAATTGTGTTGCTACCTTGGGAAGGTATGCTGGATCTGGCCTTAGGATTACTCTATCCTGTAAGAACTCTGTGTAAGGAGGAAATCTGGAAAGTGCCTGTATATCGCTCACCCTACGCGCGGATGTTATTGCTACCAGGAATGCGGTCTTAAGAGATATAATCTTTAGTGAGGCGGAATCTAAAGGTTCAAACGGACTTTCTGTCATGGCTGTAAGGACTAAGTTTAAGTCCCACGGTACGCATCTGTCTTTGTGTATAGGTCTCGATCTGGCCGCTGCTCTGATGAACCTTGCTACCCAATAATCTTTTGCAATATCAGCTGCAAACAGGGCCCCTAAGGCTGAAACTTGTACTTTTAGCGTACTTGTGGAGAGACCCAATTCGAAACCTTTCTGGAGAAATCCCAGAATATGTTTCGTGGGAATTCCATCTCTGATGTCAAAGTGAAAGGTGGACAGGAAGCGTTTCCAGGTCCTAGCATAGATATTAGTGGTGGTTAATTTTCTGCTTCTTAGGAGGGTGTCAATTAAGTTCTTGGAGAACCCTCTATTTTTTAATAGTGACCTTTCAAATACCACGCCGTCAAATGAAGTCCCGCTACTTGTGGGTGGCTGACTGGCCCCTGGTAGAGGAGATCCGGAAGGTTCGGCAGTACCCAGGGATCGCCTATCGACATGGTCCTCAACCACGCGAACCAGGTCCTCCTGGGCCAAAAGGGAGCAATCAGTATGACTCTTGCCTGATCCTCTCTGATCTTCCTGACTACCAGAGGAAGAAGATTCAATGGTGGGAAGGCGTATGCCAGAGAAAAGTCCCATCTTATCAGTAGGGCATCCACCGCCAGGGGATTTTCCCTGAAGTTCAGAGAGCAGAACAATCTTTCTTTTCTGTTTTTTCTGGTGGCAAAGAGGTCTACCTCTGGCTGGCCCCATCTGCGGACAATCTGGCGGTAAATATCTTTGTTCAAAGCCCATTCTCCTTGTCTTAGAGCCTTGCGGCTTAATAAGTCTGCTCTTACATTGTCCTTTCCGCTGATGTGGAGCGCGGTCAAACATAGACAATTTCTCTCTGCTATCTGGAGGAGCCGTTCTGTTATCTGCATCAGAGCGCTGGAGCGGGTTCCACCTTGGTGGTTGACATATGCTACCGCTACCTGGTTGTCCGAGTGTATCCTCACATGATGGCCCTGCAGGTAGATAATGAGTTTCTTGACTGCCCGCTCTATCGCCAATAGTTCTCTCTGGTTGGATGAGATGTCAGAATTAGAATCCCACTGGCCCTGTACCACTATGTCCCCCCATATGGGCTCCCCAACCGAAGGAACTTGCGTCTGTGGTTATAATACGGGTTATCTGTGTTATCCAGGGCACCCCTGACGCTAGGTTCTCGCTCTCAAGCCACCATCTCAGTGATGTAACAGTTGAGGGGCTTAGACACCTCCGACCCTGTAAGGAGCCTCCAAGGGCCCTGCTATTAATCAAGACGTCGTTTTGAAGGGTTCTGGTATGGAACTGTGCCCACCTTACTGCTGGGATGCATGAAGTTAGAGAACCTAACAGGGACATGGCCTGTCTGAGGGTCATAGATGGATTATCCATTGCCCGAAGAACCTGCTCCTGTATCTTTTGTAATTTATCTAGTGGTAGCAGGCACCGCTGAGTGTCTGAATTTAGTATCAACCCTAAAAATTTCTGTATTTTTAAGGGCTGGAGTTGGGATTTCTCGTAGTTTAAAATCCATCCCAGGTTTTCTAACCTGGATCTAGCTTTTTCTATCTGGGATTTACAATGACCCACCGATTTTCCTACAATCAAGAAATCGTCTAAATATGGAATGATTAAGACGTCAACCTCTCGTAAGTGAGCCATAACTTCGGCCACTAACTTTGTAAAAACCCTGGGTGCTGCTGAGAGACCAAAGGGAAGGGCTCTATACTGAAAATGACGTACTGTGCCCTCTACTGAAACTGCCACCCTCAGGAACTGCTGGAAGTCTGTATGGATAGGTACATGATAGTACGCGTCTTTCAAATCTATGACTGCCATAAAACAACCTTTAAACAATATTTTTATTGTTGTATTAATGGACTCAATTTTGAATGTATGATTAATCAAAAACTCGTTAAGGGAACGAAGGTTTATAATCGTTCTGAATGTGTTATCAGGTTTCTGGATTAGAAACAGGGGAGAGTAAAACCCTCTTCCCCTTTCAGCCTCTGGAACCTCTACCAGGACATTTTTCTGACATAGGCTCAAGACTTCCGCTTCTAAAGCCGCTTGTTCGAGATGAGAAGATCTTAAGGGGGTCAGTTTAATGGTGTCCCGCGGGATCTGGGTAAATTCCAACCTAAGCCCGGTGGATATTACCTTACGCGCCCAGTCACTATTCGTAATCTGTGACCATGCCGGGAAGAAGGATGACAGTCTACCCCCCACGGGAACCGCTAGTCATTGATTTGGTTTCTTTTGATCTCTCGACGAGCGTGTAAACATATAGCCCGTACCTCGTCTCCTTCTGTCTTCCCATCTGGGTCGATCTCTAACAGGCGAAGAGTTGCGCCTTCTCCCCTGGCCAAATCTCCTTCTACCAAATGGGCGACGGTAGGACGCCGATGAAAGGTTTGGGAATCTTTTCTTGTCGTCCCCCGCCTTTTCAAGCAGCTCGTCTAAGACAGTTCCAAACAAATATTCGCCCTCACATGGAATCGCACAGAGCTTTGCTCTGGACTGGATGTCTCCCTGCCAACACTTTAGCCACAGGGCTCTGCGAGCTGCGTTAGAGAGACCTGCTGTTCTGGCGGCCATTCTCACTGCATCCGCTGAGGCATCTGCCAGGAAGGCTGCTCCCTCTTGGATGGTCGGTAGGGCCCCAAGAATTGTCTGTCTTAATGTACCCTATTTTAGTTGTGACTACAACTGGTCCAACCAGACCATCATGGACCTGGCCGTGCACGTTGAAGCCACTGCTGGTCTTAAGGACCCGGCCGCCATCTCCCAGGTGTTTTTCAGGAAAGTATCAGCTTTCCTGTCTAAGGGATCTTTAAGGGATCCCATGTCCTCAAAGGGGAGCGATGATTTTTTTGATGCCTTCGCAATGGCAGCGTCTAATTTGGGGGCTCTGTCCCAAGAACTTACTGCCGGATCGTCGAAGGGGTATCTCCTTTTGAGGGCTGGTGGTAGCGACCCTCTTTTGTCCGGTTTTTTCCACTCTCTGTGGATCAGATCCTGTATCTTTTGATTTAACGGAAAGACTCTCCGCTTCCTCTGTTCCAGCCCACAGAACATGACATCCTGCATGGATAAATGGGGCTTAGGCTCCTCTACCTCCATTGTCCCTCTGACTGCTTTGACCAGCTTGTCTACCGGTCAAGAGGCAGACAAAATCGCCCCGAGTCCTCTTCTCCTGAGGAGGACGAGGGAGATGAAGCTTGGGAGTCTCTGCTTTTTCTCCACTCTACCGAGGAATCAGACTCCGCCGGGACCTCGCCCCTTAGACTTTGCGGCTGAGACAAGGACTTTAGGGTTTCCCTCATTTCTACCCTGACAATGTCTCTCAAACTCGCCGCTACTGCGGGCGACTCTTCTGCCACTGTCTGCTGAATACAGGGGGGGCACAATCTTTTGAGGCACGCGTCCGGTAATGGGCATGCACAGAGTGCGCATTCCCTATGCTTATTTTTACTTGTAGCTTTTTTTCCCTAGAAAAAGAAAAACACAGAAGGGGGGTCCCGTCACTGAGTGAACTTTCACGAAGATCACTTACCAGTGCCACAATCAAGTACCGGAGAACGAGGGGGATTTCTTTCGGTCGATGCTCCTGTCTGCCTGGAGGAGCTCTTACGAGTGGACTGTTCACTTCGTCCCGCATTACTGTCACGGGACCCTTTCTTTTTCTGTTTGACCTGCCGAAGGTCATCCAGGGGCGGCAGTGATGTTTGCTGCTGCTGCCCTTGCTTCTGCTGCTGCTGCTCTCGATCGCTTTCCATTACCACTGCTGCTGCTGCACACTGCTGCATGTAGTAATGTGGCCAAGGCAGGGTACCCTACCCGGGTCCCGCCTAAATACCCCTCCTCCGGTCAGCAGTATCCATGCCGCGCCCCTCCCCCCCCTTAACGGAGCTCCCTACCCCAGCTGGCGCCCGACCCCGCGCCATCGGTGTTTCCGATGGGCGCCGCCATCTTGGAATCGCCGCGCATGCGCAGTGGCGCGCTGACCCGGAAGCGCCTCCTCCGCCCGCCCCCTGACGTCACCGCTACCCCGGAAACGCCGGAAGCCCCGCGGGACGCCCGGGAGCTCCGGAGCAGCGCCCGGTCGCAGCCCCCTGCACAGCGCTGCCAACATATCTGCGCCGCTGGAGCCGGGAATCCCCGGGGGGGGGTATACTTACCGGCGGCGGCTTAATTCCGGAGACGGACATCCTCCGGACGCCGCTCCCTGCTGTCCACGCCACCGCCGTGACACCCATCCTGGGCCACCGTGGCGCCTTCCAGGAGATCCGAACCAGGCCGAGGTAGGAGACCCCCTCGCTACCGGTGTCGGCTGGCCGGCCTGGGATCCAATTCTTCTGTAGGATCCCGTCCCCTCAGGAACAGGAAACCAACTGATGTGTGGGAGAGGTGCCGCCCTTTTGTATCTGTAGGTTTCCTGTTCCTATAGGGCGGATCCCCTCTCTCGTGGTGCTGTCATGGGAGTCCGAATAAAAATACATTTTTTTTATTTTATTATTTTTCCCTAACTAAGGGGGTGATAACGGGGGGTTTGATTTACTATTTATGGCGGTTTTTATTTTTGGCAGCTGTCACACGCTAAAAGACGCTTTTTATTGTAAAAATAGTTTTTGCATCACCACATATTGAGAGCTATAATTTTTTCGTATTTTGACCAACCGAGTCATGTGAGGTCTTATTTTTTGCGGGACGAGTTGACGTTTTTATTGGTATCATGTTCGGGCACATGACATTTTTTGATCGCTTTTTATCTTTTAGGGGGTGCGTTTACACCGTTCCGCGTGCAGTAAAATTGATTAAGCGGTTTTATTCTTCGGGTCAGTACGGTTACAGCGATACCTCATTTATGTCATTTTTTTATGTTTTGGCGCTTTTATGCAATAAAAACAATTTTATATAAAAAATAATTATTTTTGCATCGCTTTATTCTGCGAGCTATAACTTTTTTATTTTTTCTCTGATGATGCTGTGTGGCGGCTCGTTTTTTGCGGGACAAGATGCCGTTTTCAGCGGTACCATGGATATTTATATGCGTCTTTTTGATCGCACGTTATTGCACTTTTTGTTCGGAGGTATGATAATAAATCATTTTTTGCTTTGTTTTTTATTGTTATTTTTTAAGGGGTTCGCTAAAGGGGTTAACTAACGGGACAGTTTTATAGGGCAGGTCGTTACGGACGCGGCGGTACCAAATATGTGTACTTTTGTTTGGTTTTTTTTATTTCCAAAAAATGAATTTATTAGGGAATTATTTTTTTTTTAAATTTATTTAGCGATTTTTTAAAAATTTTTACATTTTTTTTTTTTTTTAAACTTTATTAGGTTGTCCCAGGGGGGACATCATTGTCCTGTGACAGATCGCTGAACTGCCACATCACAGATCACTGTGACAGATCAGCAATCTGTCACAGGCACTGCTGCAGATTTCCTCATGCCTGCACTTTGCAGGCACTGAGAAAGTCAGCTCCCTGCAGGCCCCCCGGAGGTCCCCGCCACCATCTTGGATCCGGGGACCTGCAGGGAAAGAGCCCCCCGCAGCAGCGCTGCACATTGCGCTGCTGTGGGGGGCTCAGGGAAGCACGGAGGGAGCCCCCTCCCTGCCAATGCTTCCCTTTAACCCCTGGTACACCGCGATCGTGTTTGATCGCGGTGTGCAAGGGGTTAACGTGTCGGAGGCGGTCCGTGACCGCCCCTGACACATAGTGCCGGGTGTCAGCTGTGATAATCAGCTGACACCCGGCCGTGATCAGTGGCGCTCACCACGAGGGCGCCGCTGATCGCGCTAGACGTACTATCCCGTCCATGGGCATAGGGTCCCGGGTCCCACGGACGGCATAGTACGCCTGATGTCAGAAAGGGGTTAAAAAAACAAATATGGCGAACATTTTTAAAATTTTGCAATTTTAAAATTTTTAATTTTTATGCCCTTAAATTAGAGAGATATGTCACAAAAAATAGTTAATAAATAACATTTCCCACATGCCTACTTTACATCAGCACAAGTTTGGAACCAAAAATTTTTTTTGTTAGGAAGTTATAAGGGTTAAAAGATGACCAAGGATTTCTCATTTTTACAACAAAATTTACAAAACCATTTTTTTTAGGGACCACCTCACATGTGAAGTCACTTTGAGGGGTTAATATGACAGAAAATACCCAAAAGTGACACCATTCTGAAAACTGCACCCCTCAAGGTGTTCAAAACCACATTCAATAAGTTTATTAACCCTTTAGGTACTTCATGAGAATTGAAGCAATGCGGAAGGAAAAAATTAACATTTAACTTTTTTTTCCCAAAATTTTTCTTTGGACACAATTTTTTTTTATTTTGTCAAGGGTCTCAGGAGAAAATGAACCACAATATATGTTGTGCAATTTCTCCTGAGTACACCGATACCCCATGTGTGGAGGAAGACCAATCTTTAGGCACACGGCAGTGGTCAGAAGGGAAGGAGCATCATTTCAGATTTTGAATGTCAAATTGGCTGTAATCGAGAGTGGACACCATGTCGGGTTTGAAGAGCATCTGATGTACCTAAACAGTGGAAACCCCTCATAAGTGACCCCATTTTGGAAACTAGACCCCCCAAGGAACTTATCTAAATGTTCATCCAATTCATCCACTCAATGCCGACTTTTATTCCCCATTGACTTGCATTGAGGTCGGGTTTCTGACGAAACTCCAACTTTTTTGCCCTAGTCAGACCAGTTTCATCCGGCTCAAATTTTGTTTCATTCGGGTTTCACGAAACCCGATCGGACCAAAGTCGCTCAACTCTAGTGCTGAGCACTTTGAACCCCCAAGGGCTTCACAGAAGGTTATAATGTAGAGCCGTAAAATTAAAAAACATGGATTTTTGTGAGTACTCACCGTAAAATCCTTTTCTCCGAGACGCTCATTGGGGGACACAGAGACTGTGGGTGTGTGCTTCTGCCGTCTGGAGGCTGACACTAAGTATACAAAAAAAGAGTTAGCTCCTCCTCCGCCGCATACACCCTCGCCCCCAGACCGGGCGTAACTCAGTTTAGTGCATAAGCAGTAGGAGAACGCGCCTTAAACTCAGGCAAGAAATTATATGTCTGAAAAAGGGGCCACCCTAAACCCTACACAAAGGATTTGTATAACTCAAAAATAAGTAAATGCCAACTGGCTAATAGGGTGGGTGCTGTGTCCCCCAATGAGCGTCTCGGAGAAAAGGATTTTACGGTGAGTACTCACAAAAATCCATGTTTCTCCTTCGTCTCATTGGGGGACACAGAGACTGTGGGACGTTCTAAAGCAGTCCTCTGGGCGGGATCTTAGCTCACCCAATCCAAGCTAATTTGCGCCCCTGATTAGAGGTGCGCAACTGCTGCCTGGAGAATCTTTCTTCCCAGGCTTGCATCCGAGGATGCCTGCGTGTGCCTCCATAGACACTAAGCAAAAAACTGAGTTACGCCCGGTCTGGGGGCGAGGGTGTATGCGGCGGAGGAGGAGCTAACTCTTTTTTTGTATACTTAGTGTCAGCCTCCAGACGGCAGAAGCACACACCCACAGTCTCTGTGTCCCCCAATGAGACGAAGGAGAAATCATATATTTTCCACAAAAATTATCTTTTCATCCCCAAGGGTAACAGGACTCCAAAAGTTATTGAGCAATTTGTCCTGAGTATGCTGATACCCCATATGTGGGGGTAAACCACTATTTGGGTGCATGGCAGAGCTCGAAAGGGAAGCAGCACCATTTGACTTTTTTGGCTGGAATTGAGATCGGACACCATGTCGCGTTTGGAGAGCCCCTGATGTGCCTAAACAGTGGAAACCCCCTACAAATGACACCATTTTGGAAACTAGACCCCCCCAAGGAGCTTATCTAGATGTGTGGTGATCACTTTGAACCCCCAAGTGCTTCACAGAAGTTTATAACGCAGAGCCGTGAAAATAAAATAATCATATTTCTTTCCACAAAAATGATCTTTTTGCCCACAATTTTTTTTATTTTCACAAGGGTAACAGGAGAAATAGGACCCCAAAATTTGTTGTGCAAATTGTTCTGAGTACACTGATACCCCATATGTGGGGTGGAACCACTGTTTGGGCGCATGGCAGAGCTCAGAAGGGAAGGAGCGCCGTTTTGGAATGCAGACTTCGTTGGAATGGTCTGCGGGCGTCATGTTGCATTTGCAGAGCCTCTGATGTGCCTAAACAGTGGAACCCCCCACAATTGACCCCATTTTGGAAACTAGACCCCCCGCAAGGAGCTTATCTAGATGTATGGTGAGCACTTTGAACCCCAAAGTGCTTGACAGAAGCTTATAACGTAGAGCTGTAAAAATAAAAAAAAAAACACATTTTTTTCCACAAAAATGATCTTTTTGCCCCCAAATTTTTATTTTCACAAGGGTAACAGGAGAAATTAGACCCCCAAAAGTTGTTGTGCAATTTGTCCCGAGTACGCCTTACTGCCATCCTTAGGAGGCAGAATGCACAAATCCACAAAAGGTGAAGAATTGGTTTTATTTTTTACGCTGTTCCTCATGCGATATTAGTGATTAGGCGACTTTATTCTTCGGGTTGGTGTGATTACAGCGATACCAGATTTATATCCTTTTTTAGTGTGTAGCTTCTGTCACTCACTAAAAGACGCCTTTTTTTGTAAGAATTTTTTGTAAGAAATTTTTGCATCGCCGTATTTTGAGAGCTATAATTTTTCCATATTCCGGCCAACAGAGTTATATGCAGGCTTGTTTTTTGCAGGACGAGTTGACGTTTTTATTGTTACCATTATTCTTCGGGTCACTACGATTACAGCAATACCTCATTTATTTCTTTTTGTATGTTTTGGTGTTTTTACACAATAAACACTTTCATAGAAAAAATAATTATTTTTACAACTCTTTATTCTAATAACTTTTATTTCTCCGCTGATGGAGCTGTATGGCGGCTCGTTTTTTGCGGGACAAGATGATGTTTTCAGCGGTACCATGTTTATTTAAATCCGTCTTTTTGATTGCGTGTTATTGCACTTTTTCCAAGTGGTATGATGATATCGCTTGGAAAAAGTATAATGTGCTACTTTTTTGTGTTTTTTTTACCGCGTTCACTGAAGGGGTTAACTAGGGTGACGCTTTTATAGATGGGATTTTTACGAACGCGGTGATACCAAACATGTGTATTTTTTTTTTTTTTTTACATAAAAATGTGTATTTTTAGGGGATTTTTTGATTTGTTATTTTTTAATATTTTTTAAAAAAGTGTTTTTTGTTTTTTTTACCTTGTCCCTTCATGGGACTTTCACTTTAGGTATAATACATTGCAATGCTCCAGCACTGTAATGTATTATACCTATGCTGAAAGCTGAAGAGACCATGCTGTGACACCTCCGGGTCATCATGGCACAGGTCGGACCCCGCGACTACATAGCGGGGACGCCGACCTGAGGCAGAGGAAGCCCCCTACCCTCTGCCTCCCCCTCTGAACGCTGCAATTGCACTTGATCGCAGCATTCAGGGGGTTAACAGCGGGGGCGAAGGGGGCGCCGCTCCCAGCCATCAGTGCAGCGCTGAACTCATGCACTGATCTGGCAGGAGAGGCTGAAATTTCAGCCTCTCTTGCCCGATCGCTGCAGTGTTTGGTCAGTCAGATTGACTGACCAATCACAGCACTTGGGGTGCAGGGACCGACTGCCAGTGTCCCTGCATCCCTTGCCGTGCCTGACAGCTGTCGGCACTGAACTATCACTGCGTGTTTACATGCAGTGACAGTTCAAAGGCAGGACGTGCACAATCCGTCCTGCCGCAGAAAGTTACCTCCTGCCATGACGGACTGTGCACGTCAATGGACATTAAGGGGTTAATATCAATTTGGTGGGGTTAAGACTCCTAACACCCTCACCAATCAGCTGTTCTACGCTCTGGCGGCAGCACTGGGTCCTGCAGAACTGATCTCGTTCGCTGAACAGATGTTCTGCTGCTCAACATGTGTACATCTAGCGGCGCCCAGAGCTTAGGACAGCTGAATAGTGGGGGTGTCTGAAGTTGGACCCACAGCAATGCAAATCCATTACTTATCCTAAGTATTTCCCTTAGTGAAGATTTAAACCACACTAATTTGCAGTTTTCTACCTTCTTCCATGAAAAAACTCGAGATCCTCCCAGTATAGTACATTTGTGCACTGGTTAATGTCCTACCTTGGAGGGTCCTTCCCTCATTTTCTTCATCTGGTCTTTATATTTCATGAGTTCGGCATCAAGCCGGGCAATCTTCTTGTCAATTGATTCTGCTCTGCCGTCAACCTTTAAGAAGAACCAATACAAAATACTGTGAGTGGCTATGCATGGACAGTACAGATATATTCAACGATCATCGCCCACATGTAGAAACCATCACTATAGAAGTGATTCTTTACTGTAAAAGCAGTGAGACTGTGGAAGTCTCTGCCAAACTTTGTGATGATTCATTCATTTATCAGAAGGCCTGGATACCCTTCTTGAACATGAATATAATACAAGGTATGGGCACTGGATTGCTGGAAGTGAATCGTTCCATTATTTTCATCATTGTTCTATTTGGAGTCAGACCTTCTAAACAGATAATTTGTTTTTTTACTAGTAAAGTGGACCCCTCCCTATTTATCTGCATGAGCCGGGAATGGCTACATAAAGAATCCATACGCTCTAGAGTGCCTGTGCTCCTCAACCATCCATAGGCAATGACCATAATATATTTCTAGGCCTTTAAAAAAAACTTTTTCTTACTATCGGCATAAATGTCACAAGCCCCCTATGGTGAGGTATATAGTAGCATATGAGTTTCTTAATCATTGCAATGATTTTGTAATGAATTATCAATAAAAAATATTTTTTATGGATATTATGGAGCTGGGCCTTGCTTCGTGATCGATTGGTTTTCCTGCTGCGCCGCTGTCTTCCATACTCCGGATTTCTGTCTACATGTGGGTGAGCTGACAAAACAACCTTTTTTTTCTCTTCTATATTTCTAGTCCTGGTTCATTCTGCATCTGAGGATTCTTCATACATCACCCAGCAACCAACAAAGTGCCAATCTTACAGCCCGTTAACTTTCCAATGAAGTTTTGGCAATATTCAAACACTGTATATGCAAGGTGTAACATAACGTCCCATTAAACTCTCAAAGCGCATAACCAGCAGGGAGAGAGAATGTAGTAATGGGATCAAAACCTCACTTTTATTAATAACATTATAAGAAAATCCAAAATACAACACAAATACAAATAACTTCAACAACCTCATGGACTGTTCAGATTCGCCTACACAGCAGCAATTAAGGCTATGTGCACACGTCCAGAATTTCCGCAGGAATTCCGCAACTCCCTGCTGCGGGAAATATGATAGAATTCCGCATGCATAATTCCCGCGTTTTAACTAGCGTTTTGTAAGCTTAATTAGCTTGCAGAATGCTAGCGTTTTCCAAGCGATCTGGAGCATCGCTTGGAAAACTGATTGACAGGTTGGTCACACTCGTCAAATAGTGTTTGACGAGTGTGACCAATTTTTTACTATTGAGGCTGCCTATGCAGCATCAGTAGTAAAAAGATCTAACGTTAAAAATAATAATAATAAAAAAAAAAAATAAAAATGGTATTATTCTCATCTTCCGGCGTCCCACGCAGCGTTCCCGATCCTCGCGATGCTCCCGGCGTTACCAGCGATGCCTTGCGACAATAACCTTTGATCACGTAGCGGTCTCGCAATACCGTCATCAAAGGTCATTGTCGCAAGACATCGCTGGGAACAGGAGTTGGCAGGAGCATCGCTGAGGCCTGGGGACGCCGGAAGGTGAGAATATCACCATTTTTTATTTTAATTCTTTTATTTTTTTACAGGAATATGGTACCCAGAGCCTGGATGAGAATCTCCTCTCCGCCAAACCATGGGTACCATCCGCACATTTTACGCTTACTTTGCGCATGGTGGACATAGCCACATGCGGAAAGTAAGTGGAACAATGCATTCCTGTGTGTACAGAATTCCCGCGATTCCACACAAAGGATGAGCATGCTTGCGTATTTTTCCGCCATGCGATTTTGCTGCGGAAAAATATGATGTCAGCTATGGTGTGAGGTTCTCACTACCATTCAAAGTACCCTCAGGGGTTAACTAGCGAATAAAGCCTGGAGGGGTCCCCGAATATTAAATATTTGGGGACCCCTCCAGGCTATATCCGCGGAAAAATATGCAGCATTAGCACAGCATGTGCGGAATGCCTTTGAATACAATGGCTTGCTTATTTTATGCGTTTTCGCAGTGTGTACGCCACATTTTCGCAGCGAAAAAACGCGGCATAATAGTCATTTATTTTATTTCATGAGTAATGGCCATATACTAGCCTCCTGACACGGACAGACAGCTCCAGCGGCCCGCACTGAGCGCTCCGTAATAGATCAGTGAGCACAGGCTGCCATAGTTCTCGGCACTGCGGCTCCCGTTTACACAGGACAATGTGCAGCCAAGAACGATGAGATTTTTGTGCAGCATAACATATCATTTCACTCGATGAACAGGCATTTTCCCACCCATCAGGTGATCGGCAGCCTGCTTACACCGCAAGATTATGGGGAACAGGAGTGTTTTTAGGATGGCTTATTTACGATAATCTTGCAGTATAAATGCTATTTTAGTCTGAATCACCATAATCGAGCAGTAGTTTTTTGTAGTGTTTTCGCATGTGATACAGTTTTTGTTACCGTCCTCTTGTTATGGAAACATGGATTTTTGTGATAACTCACCGTAAAATCCTTTTCTCCGAGACGCTCATTGGGGGACACAGATACTGTGGGTGTATGCTTGTGCAGCTAGGAGGCTGACACTAAGTGAAAAAAAGAGGTTAGCTCCTCCTCCCTCGTAGACACCCTCACCTCTATTGCGGGCGGAACTCAGTTTGGTGCCAAAGCAGTAGGAGGACAACAAAATCAGCCTTAATACAGGTACAACATATCCAGAAAAGGACCACCCTTATATCACATAAATAAATGCGTATTAACTACACAGAAACAGAGCCAACTGGCTAATAGGGTGGGTGCTGTGTCCCCCAATAAGCGTCTCGGAGAAAAGGATTTTATGGTGAGTTGTCACAAAAATCCATGTTTCTCCTTTGCCTCATTGGGGGACACAGATACTGTGGGACGTCCTAAAGCAGACCCTGGGTGGGAGATTGGCTCACCGATCCAAGCTACATGCACCTCTTGTTTAAAAGGTACGCCACCGCTGCTTGGAGAATCCTTCTACCCAGGCTCGCATCCGCCGAAGCCTGAGCATGGATATTATGTTTGGCAAATGTGTGCAGGTTGGACCACGTTGCTGCCTTGCAAACCTGTTCCTTCGAAGCCTGGTGCCGAAGTGCCCAAAAGGCGCCCACTGCCCGGGTAGAGTGCGCTCCGATCCCTGCTGGAATCGGCGTGCCTCTAATGCGGTAGGACTCCTGAATCGTCCAACGAATCCATATAGCTATGGTCGATTTTGAGGCAGCGAGTCCCTTCCTGCGCCCTTCGGGGAGCACGAACAGCGTGTCCGTCTGACGAAAGGATGCCGTCCGCGACACGTACCTCTGGAGGGCTCTTACCAGGTCTAACGTGTGAAGAGCCTTTTCCACATGGCGCACCGGTGCTGGACAAAATGAAGGCAAAACAACATCTTCATTAATGTGAAATGAGGACACGACTTTCGGCAGAAAAGGAGGGGCTGGTCTGAGGACCACCTTATCCTTATGGAAAGTGAGGAACGGAGCTCGGCAGGATAGGGCCGCCAGCTCTAAAGCCCGCCTGATGGAAGTGATGGCCACTAGGAACACCACTTTCCAGGAAAGGTACCTCAAAGAGATATCCTGAAGAAGTTCAAAATGGAGCTTCCTGCAGAACACTTAGGACCATGTTAAGGTCCCAGGCGTCCATAAGAGCCTTATAGGGAGGTACCAAGTGGGAGACTCCCTGAATGAAAAGTCTTCACCTGCAAATTGGTAGCAATTCTGCGCTGGAACAGGACGGATAAGGCCGATATTTGTCTCCTGAGGGAACCTGGGGCAAAGCCCGAGTCCAATGCTCTACCGACTGAGCTATCCGGGCTCTCTAAGCCCGACTGGAGAAAAGCCAAGATGTTGGCGATCGAGAATCCCAGCGGGGAAACACCAAGCAAGGAACACCTTCCAGGTGTGGTGGTGAATTCGTGCTGAAGCAGGCTTCTGGGCGCTAATCATTGTAGTGACCACCTCACTCCCGAACCCTGCCTGGGTTAGAATCCAAGATTCAACGGCCATGCCATCAAACACAGGGTTCCTGAGTTTGGGTGGCAAATGCAGCTGCATTAGATCTGTGTCCCACGCTCGACGGGGCCAGCAGGATCGTCGGCACTCCTTCCGTCTTGTTCTTTTTGATGACTGTCTGAAGTAGTGGCAGTGTGGGAAATAGATATGGGAGGCGAAACTGGTTCTATGGCAGAACCCACGCGTCCACCGCGAATGCCTGCGGGTCCCTGGCCTGAGCGACATATGTGGGCACCTTGGCATTCACTCTGGAAGCCATCAGGTCCACATCCGGAGCTTCCCACAGTTGACAAATCTGCTGAAAAACTTTGGGATGTAGAGACCACTCTCTGGATGCAAGACCCTGCCGGCTGAGAAAGTCTGCCGCCCAATTTTCCACGCCCCGGAATGTGGACAGCCGAAATCACCGAGTGGTTTGCTTCGGCCCACTGAAGAATGAGCTCCACCTCGCGCATGGTTGCTCTGCTGCGGGTGCCCCCTTGATGATTTATGAAAGCCACCGCCGTGGCGTTGTCCGATTGAATCCAGACGGGGCGGCCTACTAGAAAGTGAAGAAACTTCTGCAGAGCCAGCCGAATTGCTCGTATCTCCAAGTTGATCGGGAGGCGTGCCTCCTGTGTCGACCACCGTTCCTGGGCTGTGTGGTGGCAAAACACTGCTCCCCCACCAAGGAGACTGGCGTCGGTTGTCATTACCAGCCAATGATCTGGGGGGAAAGGTTTCCCCTGGGCCAGAGAGGAACTGGTTATCCACCATCCGAGCGACTGCCTGACTTGAGAGGACAGTCGGCACCGCCGATCGACCGTGAAAGGATTCTTGTCCCAGGCTGACAAAAGGGCGTGCTGCAGGGGGTGAGGGTGGAACTGGGCGACAGGTATCGCTTCCATTGCTGCCACCATTTTCCCTAGAATCCTCATCCTGGATCGGATGGTATGAGGGACTGGTTGGCGAAGTGTCCGGACTCCCTGCCGGAGAGCTAGCGCCTTTTCCTGAGGGAGAATTACCAACCCACGGCAAGTGTCGAAGATCATTCCTAGGAAGGAGATCCTCTGAGCTGGCACAAGGGATGACTTCTTTGCATTGCCAACCATCCTAAGCACGCAAGAGTATCTGGCATAATGTTGACCTTTTCCTCGCATGCCCGTATTGACGGGCCCTTGACAAAGAGGTCGTCCAGATAAGGCAAGACGACTATGCCACGAGAAAGCAGTGTGGCCATGACAACTGCCATAACCTTTGTGAACACTCTGGGAGCCGTGGCTAGCCCAAAGGGTAGCGCTACGAACTGAAAATGTTGATCGCAGATGGTGAAGCGTAGAAAACCTCTGATGAGGAGGAAAAATGGGAATATGCAGATAAGCGTCCTGGATGCCTATTGAGGCCAAGTATTCTCACTGCTCCATGGCCGATATGCTGATCCTGATGAATTTGTTCAGAAGCTACAGGTCCAAAACAGGCCTGACAGACCCGTCCTTTTTGGGAACCGCAAAAAAGGTTGGAATAGAACCCCTGAGCTCTTTCGTGTTCCAGCACTGGAACAATGACTCCGTTGTGCTGGAGCGATTTGATGGCTCCCAATAAAGCCCTTGCCTGGGTATCCCTGGGGAGCCGGGAAAGAAAAAACTGTCTTGGAGGATATCTGAAAATTCCTATCTTGTAACCTGAGGCCACCAATTCCTTTCCCCATGCGTCGTGAGCGACATTGACCCAGACGTGGTGAAACCAGAGCAGGCGGCCGCCCACCTTGCCGGTGTCGTCTGATAAAGGCCTCGAGTCATCTGGCCGACAATCTTTGGGATCTGGATCCCCTCGATCTGGGCTGCCGAGTATGCATTCTCCCCTAATGGGTTGGCTCTATATGAGACCTGCCGCTCCCTATCATGGTTGGGGCGGCCTGAGGCGGCGGAATTGGCCGCTGTAGTCCACCCAGGGTTGCGAAAGGCCCGAAACGTGCCTGAAAACGGGTAACGAAAAAGCGTTTAGACCTTTTGCTGAGGGAGAAACCCGCTCTTTCCTCCTGTGGAGTCGGAGATAAGTTGATCCCACTTCTCCCCAAATAGGTGGCCGCACTGATAAGGCAGGGAAGTCAAGGACTTCTTAGAAGTAGAATCGGCTCGCCATGTCCTTCACCATAGGGCTCTTCTGATAGAAATTGCATTAGGGGCAGCAAGTGCCGAGCAATTGTCCGCATCCAAAGACGCATTGATTACATAGTCTCCGGCCATCGCCATCTGACCTGCGACCTCCGAAATCTCTGCAGGTAGATCCTGCTCCTGCGCGACCTTGTTTAATGTTTCTCACCATGATATCATAGCCTTGGCTACCCAAGTTGCTGTGAATGAGGGAGCGAGCGCTGACCCTGACGCCTCATATACTGAGCGAGTTAAGCTCTCTATAAGGCGATCCGTGGGATCCTTAATTGAGGAAACACCAGGGGCGGATAGCAGGGTCTTAGTGGCTAGGCGCGAAACCGGAGGATCCACCATCGGGGATTCCATCCATTTTTTACGGAGGTTCACAGCAAACGGATACCTTGTTTTGAATGACGCTGGAGTATCCAGGTCAAGGGGCTCGTTTGAGTCAAATTCTGAGGTCTGCTCGCTATCAACCATTGGTGACGGGGAGCAAGAAGCAGAACTTACGGATGCCAAGGCACCGGATGGACTGGGTGACACCGTGTGGATTCGTTTCCCTCGGGTCTGCCTGGAGTGAGAGCGGCCCCTGCAGGTCGGAGGCTCTTGTGAGGTGGAGGTCCCCTCTAAGGCCGGCGAGCCACTGTCCCTGCCCCCGAGGCCTGAAGGGACTCAATTGCATGAACTGAGACAGTGATAGGGCCCACTCTGGGGGTTTGACACATTGGCCGCGGTCGCAGTGGAGGACGGACACTGAGGTTCTGCTAGGCGTTGGGTTCCGGGCACTGCTCAGCGGGAATCCCGAGCCTTGTCCTCTGCGGTCTGCCCACACCAGCATTGTGGGTTCGGTCGCAGGGGAGAGCTCCTGGGCGCGTTCGGAGTCACAGGTGTCACATAATTTTTTACTCTGCACTCGTGAAAAACTGGCCCCACAGGAAATGCATGCGGCAGAAAGGAACGTGTGCGATTTCCCTTTTCTGGTCATATTGCCAGGCTCAATAACCCCCTCTGTTTTCTATTATAAGAGGGTTGAGGGAAGGGAGGAGGAAACAAACCCCCTTTTATCGCACGTAGCACGGCTGCAGGGTGGGGGTCACACTTACCCTGATCCTGTGTCCCCACGTGCTCCTGCCGCTGCGCTCTCCTGCGCTCCTTTCTACCCTGAGTAGGCCGAGATGTCCTTTCCCGGTCACGGCCTACCCTGTAATGAGACTGGGGGCTCAATTTGTTCGCGTCCGCCCTAGCCACGGGGGGCGGCGCCGGAAATGACATCACGCCGAGGGCGGGACTTCCACCCGCGGCCTAGTCACGGCTGAAGCCGCGGGCTAAATTTCTACCCCTGCCCGCCCGCCTGCGGGCTGGCGACCCCACAACCATGGCGATCCCGCCGGCCCTTCTCTGAGCCGCTCCATGGACCGATATCCGTGCTGGCGGCCCCTGCCTGGGGGGATAGGAGGGAGGAAAGGAAATGCTGGTCCAGGTGAGCACCACCTTCCGCCTGGAGCCGTCTCAATGGAGCTCCCGGAACGCTGCCGCAGGCCCCCCCCCAGTCCTCCATACCTGTGATAACCTCTGCTACAGATCCAGCGCACCAGGTAGAGGGGATGGGGTAATTTTCTGGATGGTGCAGGCACCCTCACTCCGTCTCCCCTGCAGGGGCGAGGAGAGGGACTGTCCGCCGCCATGCAGCACCGCCGTCTAGCGTTGGTGGAGCAGTGGGGGACGCACAGACTAGTCTTGTGCCTCTGTGCAAGCCCATGGTTTCAATACCTAGGGGTGGACAGGGCTAAGTCCGGCATTATGTCCAACGTCGCGGGAGAGGATACGTGGAGGGATACTCGCACGTGCTTGCCCGTTGATGGTTTGGGGAAATCTGATCCTTTCAATAGGATGCATTGCCCCTGTCTTATCTTCATAAAAGAAAAAAGAAAAAATAGAAGTCTGGGGAAAAAAACCCAGATACTGTATGTCCCACGGTGCGGGAAAGGATACGCGGAGATGATACTCAACGTGTGCTCGCCCGTTGATGGTTTGGGGAAATCGGACCCTTTCAATAGGATCCGTTGCCCCTGTCTCATCTTCATAGTAAAAGTCCGCCCGCAATAGGGGTGAGGGTGTATACGACGGAGGAGGAGCTAACCTCTTTTTTTCACTTAGTGTCAGCCTCCTAGCGGCAGAAGCATACACCCACAGTATCTGTGTCCCCCAATGAGGCGAAGGAGAAAGCACAGATAACAGGAAATGGTGCAATAATAATGAGTGATGTTAAAATATCTGCAGTACTGCAGGACAATGTGCATCTGCGCTACTCTGGACCCAGTCTCATCTGAGATAGGTCATTGGGAATAATCCATAAAAAAAGCTCCATCACATACTGAGCGAAAGTCCTGAGTTGAGACCCACTTGAAGAAAATCAAGGACGGAAGGATCGGAAAAGGACATTGGAAACTGTTCTCCTCACACCACCGGAAGAAGGCCTTCCAAAATCTGTGGTAGATGTGTGAGGATGCTGGTTTTCTCGCCCTAATCATGGTCTGGATGACCTTGTGAGAAAATCCAGCTTCCTTCAGGACTACGGCCTCAACGGCCATGCCGTTAAACTCAGAGACTGAGAACCCGGGTGGAAAAGGGGGCCTTGCGAGAGAAGATATGGACGGTCTGGAAGCCTCCAGGGGATGTCCATGAGCATGTTCACCAGCTCCGCATACCAGGCCCGTCTTGACCAGTCTGAAGCTATCAATAAAACAGGAACCCCTTCTGCCTTTATCTTTTTTACGACTCTCGGAATCAAGGGGAGAGGAGGAAAAAGATAAGCCAGCCGAAAGTGGGACCATGGGGTCACTAGGGAATCGCAACCGATGGCCATCAGATCCTAGGATCTGGCTACGATGAACCTTGTGGTTCCTCCAAGATGCCATTAAGTCGACATCCGGATTGCCCCATCTCTGACATATTTGGTTGAAGACGGCAAGTGGAGAGACCACTCGCCTGATGCGAGACCCTGACGACTCAGAAAATCGGCTGCCAAATTTCCCACCCTCGGAATGTGAACGGCTGATATGGCAAGGACGTGATGTTCCGCCCATCATAGAATCTTTGTCACATCTGTCATGACCTGTTTGCTGCGGGTCCCGCCTTGGAGATTTATGTAAGCCCCCACAGTGGCGTTGTCCGACTGAATGCGGACCGGCTTGCCGGCAAGGAGGGACTGCCGACGGGGAAGGGCAAGAAAGATTGCCCTGGTCTCCAAGAGGTTGATGGGGAGAAGGGCTTCCTGAGCGTCCAAGTGACCCTGCGCTGTGTGATAGCTGTGCCCCCCTTGTCAGATGTCCGCAGGCAGATGAAGTGAAGTCTGAGCCGAATGCGCAGGATGAAGCAAGCAGAGGCTGAATCTCTGACCGGGAGCTGCAGAGCAGAGGATCCAAGATGGCTGCTGGACACGCAGAGACCAGCATGATGCTGAAAACCAAAAGTGTGACTGTGATTGGCTCTGGCATGCCGGAGGGGGGGGGCCAGCCCGGAGGATCTGCCGGCCAACACAAACTGAAAGCGCCCCTGTGATTGGTTTACTGCCAGGAGAAAGAGATCCGATTGGAGGAAGGAACACGCGTGCAGAGCGGGTGGGCATGGCCGAGAGACGCCAGACGGTGAAAAAGCAGCGAGCTGATTGGCTGATGTGCTGGGGGCGTGTCCAGCCAGGAGAATAAGCAGACCGGCCAGTGAGGAGGGCACCTCTCTGATTGGAGAAATATCTGGGGAGGCAGCTCCTCTACAGGAAGGGAAGGAGACGACGAGAAGATGTGCGCAAACCGGGAAAAAAGGGCGCGAAATCCAAACGTGCGGCGGGGAGTCGGTGAGTCCTATTGAAGTAGGAAAGGACATGAATGTGGGACCGACAATGGCCGGGGCTGACTGGGAACACGCCAGCCTGTCCCCTGCTAAGGGAAGGTGCCTCGCTGGGGGGATTGGGGTTGAAAGGAGAGAGGGGACGTACATATCTGCCGGGTGTCCACGGTCCTCTTCACCGATGAGGATCGCGTCAGGATCCCTCGGATGGTAAAGTGTCGCTGGGAACAGGGATCCTCCTTCCGGCAAAAACCCCTTACAAGAAGAGGGAAGGCCACCGCTGGTGACCACCGTCTTCCTCTCGGCCCTCTCCAAGGAGATGGGTGAGGAGGGGAATAGGCAAAGGGACGGCCGCCGGAAATCACCCTGAAACACCCGTAAGGGTGACAGGGGATAAGGTCCTGCCTGCGGGTCTGAGAGTGGGCTATGTAGGTGACACCACACTGCTCTCTCAGTTGCATAATTGTGAGAAAACAGGGTGAGAATTTACACCATTACCCTGAAGATGAAGAACCTGAAAAACAAAGGAAAAAGATTAATAAAACACAACAAGATACCTGAAAAGGAAAAAAAACTGCGGATCTGGGATCACATCAAGGTCCGCCTCCTACAGACACTAAGCTTAAACTGAGGTGCTTGGTGTCTGCCAGTGGGTGTACACTTCTGTGGAGGAGCTATTTTCCTTTTTTGCCCAGTGTCAGCCTCCTAGCGACAGCAGCATACACCCGTGGTTACCTGTGTCCCCCAATGAAGCGATAAAGAAGAAGCGGCTTTTGTTTTGAAACTTCCTGGTTATTTAACTATGACAGAAACTTTGTTGAAAACACCCACATGGGGATTACTTGTGTTGTCAGTGCATGTTCCACAGTGGAAATGGACTAACAGCACATGTGACTATTACACATCTAATGCAAGTGTACACGAGGAGAATCGGCACAGAAAAGTCCACGTACACAGGGGACTAATGTTACAGATTTCACACACAGCGCAGGTCACATGGCAGAAAGAAAAGCTCTGTACATGGTCACCGACACTGCGGCCCACCTCCGACTCACTACAGGGTCAGATCCACGGAGGCCGACCTCGCACCACACAAGAATACACTACAAATCAGACACTGAACATACCAATCCCATAGGTGTTAAACTAGGAGCATATTCAAATAGTGTCAGACCAAGAAAATATAAAATAGTTTTTCTTTATTACAAAAAACACACAATTTATACAAACATGATTAAATTTGTTGGTGCCTCAAACCAGACAAAAAAAGGAGGAGTAGAATAAAAGAGGACTGACAGCCGAAATACTCAGAAGGCAAGGCTTATCACTTCATATGCCTAGTACACTGAGTTCTTCAAATTTTACACAAAAATATGTTACATGTGCTAAAGGAAATTCACAGCATGCAGTAAATTAATGTTGATAAAGTGCAAATGCATAATCCAAGGTGCACAGATAATATCCACATATCCACCTCAACAGGTCTAAATAGACTACCCAGGGTATGCCCTGTATCACTAACCCTAAATTGGAACCAACAGGACGCTCAGTGCGGCTCAGTAGCCAGAACAATGTGAAAAAGCCAAATTCAGATACCCATACCTGAGATGGCAGTCCCCGTTCAGTAAGATGTCAAGTGACAAACTATTCCTCCGGACCCCATCGCGCGTTTCGCACTACAGGTGTTTCTTCCTGTGGGCGTGTCCAGGAGCGGGCATCATAGGATTTATGCCGTTGACTATCCAATCACAAATCAGAGGGAAGGAGTTACAGCGGTCATATCCAATCACCACATCCGTATCAAATTCCACTGGGTTGATGAATCAGAGCGTGAAAGAGAAATCAAAGCAACCAATAGCCTCATCTGACTGACACTCACAAAGGCAGCCGAACCCGAGCACAAGGAGAACGCACCTGATGTTCAAGTCTGCACGCAGTACAATGCAATCCAATGCGTGCAAAGAAGCCCTTACAGCACTTATCAGCACGGATCACATTCTCCTATGCCAATAGAACAAAACGCATAAATCGCCATAGCACACAGATCGCATTAACCTGTGCCGATATAACAAATCAGATAGATCACTATAACGCATGCGGGCAACTCACTGCAGCCAGATCCAATATTAATAGCATAGTCATATCATTGATAAGAAAAAAACTACACATTTTTCAGCTGCACCCTAATAGGGCTAAAGGCCAACTAACATGATGGAATAGCCACCTCACCAAATGTGAGGAGAAAAAGGCATTAATTGCACAATGTACATGTGAACTGGGTCAGATACGCTACATACCCTGTCTAAAAGGGGAGGGGGTTAATCACAATTATAAACCACCAGGGAGTCCCAGAATTAAATCAGAACCGGACAATGTGCGGAGCAATATTACAATTTTACTCAAAGGAAGAATCAGAAATCACCAGCAGAAATCTCTCCACAGTATCCAAGGGGTTTCGTTTTTCTGCAAGTCCCTTTTTCCGTGGTGAACGCCGGAGTCCTGGGCTCAGACACCACCATGTACAGCTGTGTATGACTGATCCCAAGAGCCATTGAACTAGAACATTACGTGCACAAAAAGTAGCAAGGAAAACACGGGAAGCAATAGTGTGTAGACATTACAGTGGCAGAGTGTGTGTGTAGACATTACAGTGGCAGAGTGTGTGTGTTTGTGTGTGTGTGTGGAGACATTACAGTGGCAGAGTGTGTGTAGACATTACAGTGGTGGTGTGTGTGTGTGTGGAGACATTACAGTGCTGGTGTGTGTGTATAGACATTACAGTGGCAGAGTGTGTGTGTAGACATTACAGTGGCAGAGTGTGTGTGTCTAGACATTACAGTGGCGGGGTGTGTGTGTGTGGAGACATTACAGTGGCAGAGTGTGTGTAGACATTACAGTGCTGGTGTGTGTGTATAGACATTACAGAGGCAGAGTGTGTGTGTATAGACATTACAGAGGCAGAGTGTGTGTGTGTATAGACATTACAGTGGCAGAGTGTGTGTGTGTATAGACATTACAGTGGCAGAGTGTGTGTGTGTATAGACATTACAGTGGCAGAGTGTGTGTGTATAGACATTACAGTGGCAGAGTGTGTGTGTATAGACATTACAGTGGCAGAGTGTGTGTGTATAGACATTACAGTGGCAGAGTGTGTGTGTATAGACATTACAGTGGCAGAGTGTGTGTGTATAGACATTACAGTGGCAGAGTGTGTGTGTATAGACATTACAGTGGCAGAGTGTGTGTGTATAGACATTACAGTGGCAGAGTGTGTGTGTATAGACATTACAGTGGCAGAGTGTGTGTGTATAGACATTACAGTGGCAGAGTGTGTGTGTATAGACATTACAGTGGCAGAGTGTGTGTGTATAGACATTACAGTGGCAGAGAGTGTGTGTATAGACATTACAGTGGCAGAGTGTGTGTGTATAGACATTACAGTGCTGGTGTGTGTGTGTATAGACATTACAGTGGCAGAGTGTGTGTGTATAGACATTACAGTGCTGGTGTGTGTGTATAGACATTACAGTGGCGGTGTGTGTGTGTGTATAGACATTACAGTGCTGGTGTGTGTGTATAGACATTACAGTGGCAGAGTGCGGGTGTATAGACATTACAGTGGCAGAGTGCGGGTGTATAGACATTACAGTGGCAGAGTGCGGGTGTATAGACATTACAGTGGCAGAGTGCGTGTGTGTAGACATTACAGTGGCAGAGTGCGTGTGTGTAGACATTACAGTGGCAGAGTGCGTGTGTGTAGACATTACAGTGGCAGAGTGCGTGTGTGTAGACATTACAGTGGCAGAGTGCGTGTGTGTAGACATTACAGTGGCAGAGTGCGTGTGTGTAGACATTACAGTGGCAGAGTGCGTGTGTGTAGACATTACAGTGGCAGAGTGCGTGTGTGTAGACATTACAGTGGCAGAGTGCGTGTGTGTAGACATTACAGTGGCAGAGTGCGTGTGTGTAGACATTACAGTGGCAGAGTGCGTGTGTGTAGACATTACAGTGGCAGAGTGCGTGTGTGTAGACATTACAGTGGCAGAGTGCGTGTGTGTAGACATTACAGTGGCAGAGTGCGTGTGTGTAGACATTACAGTGGCAGAGTGCGTGTGTGTAGACATTACAGTGGCAGAGTGCGTGTGTATAGACATTACAGTGGCAGAGTGCGTGTGTATAGACATTACAGTGGCAGAGTGTGTGTGTATAGACATTACAGTGGCAGAGTGTGTGTGTATAGACATTACAGTGGCAGAGAGTGTGTGTATAGACATTACAGTGGCAGAGTGTGTGTGTATAGACATTACAGTGCTGGTGTGTGTGTGTATAGACATTACAGTGGCAGAGTGTGTGTGTATAGACATTACAGTGCTGGTGTGTGTGTATAGACATTACAGTGGCGGTGTGTGTGTGTGTGTGTAGACATTACAGTGCTGGTGTGTGTGTATAGACATTACAGTAGCAGAGTGCGGGTGTATAGACATTACAGTGGCAGAGTGCGGGTGTATAGACATTACAGTGGCAGAGTGCGGGTGTGTGTAGACATTACAGTGGCAGAGTGCGTGTGTGTAGACATTACAGTGGCAGAGTGTGTGTGTATAGACATTACAGTGGCAGAGTGTGTGTGTATAGACATTACAGTGGCAGAGTGTGTGTGTGTGTGTGTGTGTGTGTGTATATAGACATTACAGTGGCAGAGTGTGTGTGTATAGAAATTACAGTGGCAGAGTGTGTGTGTGTGTATAGACATTACAGTGGCAGAGTGTGTGTGTGTGTATAGACATTACAGTGGCAGAGTGTGTGTATAGACATTACAGATGCAGAGTGTGTGTGTATAGACATTACAGTGGTGGTGTTAGGAATCTGGGTTCTATAATGCCTATGCGGGAATCCAGATTCACACATTTGTCTCCAGAGGCCAAGTCCTTTTTCCCAGCTTCTGAGCATGCCCACGGGACGAGCTCCCATTGGAGTCCAGGAGTCAGGTGCTCAGGTCCTGCTCCTGATTTCATTGGCTTGGCTCAGGGCTCTGGAGATTTCCGGCACGTCCCGTACGCTATAAAAAGTGCACATGGCCGTTATGCCATGCGCTAGTATTTTTATACTGCTGCTGTGTGTATGGTGACGGATGCTTGGACAGGTGACTGACTCATTAAGAAACCCCTTCCCTCGGTTATTACGTCTGTGTGAGTGAGTGGTATTCTGTCAGCACCTGCGCTTGCGCCAGCGCGCACAAGCTCCATCTTTCCAGCAGCTTAGCGTCCTGCATCGCGCTTGCGATATTTGCGGTTGCAGCCTGTCCAGGTGTGCGCAGTTGCGACGCTGAGCACACGTGTACACGGTAAGTACGCTCGGTTGTAGTGACTGTATTTAACTACTCTGGTTTCCGGCTACCGCACATGTGCTGCCAAGATCCTGTGCTGTTAACAGGCTCAGCGATACTTTGGTATTATTTTTCCCTGCAACTCTGTGTCATTTAACAGAGCTTGCCATTTTGCACCTGGGTGAGTTAGAACCCTGTGCATATTACCGCTTTAGTGCTCTGCCTCTCTCAGCAGCGGTTTTGTCATCCACCGCACGGTGGACCCCGAGTGGCGAAGGCACTTTTACTATTTATTTTTTAAGTGCCTTCCGCCAGTCCTAACAGGCGGAGTGCGCGCGTAGAGGGTACGGCGGCGGAGAGTGCGCGCGCGCGTAGAGGGTACGGCGGCGGAGAGTGCGCGCGCGCGTAGAGGGTACGGCGGCGGAGAGTGCGCGCGCGCGTAGAGGGTACGGCGGCGGAGAGTGCGCGCGCGCGTAGAGGGTACGGCGGCGGAGAGTGCGCGCGCGCGTAGAGGGTACGGCGGCGGAGAGTGCGCGCGCGCGCGTAGACGGTACGGCGGCGGAGAGTGCGCGCGCGTAGACGGTACGGCGGCGGAGAGTGCGCGCGCGCGCGTAGATGGTACGGCGGCGGAGAGTGCGCGCGCGCGCGTAGATGGCACGGCGGCGGAGAGTGCGCGCGCGCGCGTAGAGGGTACGGCGGCGGAGAGTGCGCGCGCGCGTAGAGGGTACGGCGGCGGAGAGTGCGCGCGCGCGTAGAGGGTACGGCGGCGGAGAGTGCGCGCGCGCGTAGAGGGTACGGCGGCGGAGAGTGCGCGCGTGCGTAGACGGTACGGCGGCGGAGAGTGCGCGCGCGCGTAGACGGTACAGTGGCGGAGTGTATGTAGACGTTACAGTGGCAGAGTGTGTGTAGACGTTACAGTGGCGGAGTGTGTGTGTAGACGTTACAGTGCTAGTGTGTGTGTGTGTAGACGTTACAGTGCTAGTGTGTGTGTGTGTGTAGACGTTACAGTGCTAGTGTGTGTGTGTGTAGACGTTACAGTGCTAGTGTGTGTGTGTGTAGACGTTACAGTGCTAGTGTGTGTGTGTGTAGACGTTACAGTGCTAGTGTGTGTGTGTATAGACGTTACAGTGCTAGTGTGTGTGTGTAGACATTACAGTGCTGGTGTGTGTGTGTGTGTGTGTGTAGAGATTACAGTGCTGGTGTGTGTGTGTGTGTAGAGATTACAGTGCTGGTGTGTGTGTGTATAGACATTACAGTGCTGGTGTGTGTGTGTATAGACATTAAAGTGCTGGTGTGTGTGTGTGTGTAGACATTAACGTGCTGGTGTGTGTGTGTGTGTGTGTGTAGACATTACAGTGCTGGTGTGTGTGTATAGACATTATAGTGCTGGTGTGTGTGTGTGTGGACATTACAGTGCTGGTGTGTGTGTGTGTGTGTGTGTGTGTAGACATTACAGTGCTGGTGTGTGTGTGTGTGTATAGACATTACAGTGCTGGTGTGTGTGTATAGACATTACAGTGCTGGTGGTGTGAGTGTGTGTGTGTACATTACAGTGCTGGTGTGTGTGTGTGTGTGTGTGTAGACATTACAGTGCTGGTGTGTGTGTGTGTGTAGACATTACAGTGCTGGTGTGTGTGTGTATGGACATTACAGTGCTGGTGTGTGTGTGTATAGACATTACAGTGCTGGTGTGTGTGTATAGACATTACAGTGCTGGTGTGTGTATAGACATTACAGTGCTGGTGTGTGTATAGACATTACAGTGCTGGTGTGTGTGTGTGTAGACATTACAGTGCTGGTGTGTGTGTGTGTGTGTAGACATTACAGTGCTGGTGTGTGTGCGTATAGACATTACAGTGCTGGTGTGTGTGCGTGTGTGTGTGTATATAGACATTACAGTGCTGGTGAGTGTGTATAGACATTACAGTGATGGTGTGTGTGTGTGTATAGACGTTACAGTGCTGGTGTGTGTGTGTATAGAGATTACAGTGCTGGTGTGTGTGTGTATAGACATTACAGTGCTGGTTTGTGTATAGACATTACAGTGCTGGTGTGTGTATAGACATTACAGTACTGGTGTGTGTATAGACATTACAGTGCTGGTGTGTGTGTGTAGACATTACAGTGCTGGTGTGTGTGCATATAGACATTACAGTGCTGGTGTGTGTGTGTGTGTGTGTGTATAGACATTACAGTGCTGGTGTGTGTGTGTAGACATTACAGTGCTGGTGTGTGTGCGTGTAGACATTACAGTGCTGGTGTGTGTGCGTGTAGACATTACAGTGCTGGTGTGTGTGCGTGTAGACATTACAGTGCTGGTGTGTGTATAGTCATTACAGTGCTGGTGGTGTGTGTGTGTGTGTGTGTGTACATTACAGTGCTGGTGTGTGTGTGTGTGTGTGTGTGTATAGACATTACAGTGGCAGAGTGTGTGTGTAGACATTACAGTGCTGGTGTGTGTGTATAGACATTACAGTGGCTGTGTGTGTGTAGACATTACAGTGCTGGTGTGTGTGTGTATAGAATTTACAGTGGCTGTGTGTGTAGACATTACAGTGCTGGTGTGTGTATGTAGACATTACAGTGCTGGTGTGTGTGTGTATAGACATTACAGTGGCTGTGTGTGTGTAGACATTACAGTGCTGGTGTGTGTATAGACATTACAGTGGCTGTGTGTATAGACATTACAGTGGCTGTGTGTGTATAGACATTACAGTGCTGGTTGTGTGTGTGTGTGTGTGGACATTACAGTGCTGGTGTGTGTGTGTGTATAGACATTACAGTGGCTGTGTGTGTGTATAGACATGACAGTGGCTGTGTGTGTATAGACATTACAGTGGCTGTGTGTGTATAGACATTACAGTGGCTGTGTGTGTATAGACATTACAGTGGCTGTGTGTGTATAGACATTACAGTGCTGGTTGTGTGTGTATAGACATTACAGTGCTGGTTGTGTGTGTGTGTGTTGACATTACAGTGCTGGTGTGTGTGTGTGTATAGACATTACAGTGGCAGAGTGTGTGTGTAGACATTACAGTGCTGGTGTGTGTGTATAGACATTACAGTGCCTGTGTGTGTGTAGACATTACAGTGCTGGTGTGTGTGTGTATAGACATTACAGTGGCTGTGTGTGTAGACATTACAGTGCTGGTGTGTGTATGTAGACATTACAGTGCTGGTGTGTGTGTATAGACATTACAGTGGCTGTGTGTGTGTAGACATTACAGTGCTGGTGTGTGTGTAGACATTACAGTGCTGGTGTGTGTGTATAGACATTACAGTGGCTGTGTGTGTGTAGACATTACAGTGCTGGTGTGTGTGTAGACATTACAGTGGCTGTGTGCGTGTGTGTAGACATTACAGTACTGGTGTGTGTAGACATTACAGTGGCGGTGTGTGTAGACATTACAGTGGCGGTGTGTGTGTGTAGACATTACAGTGCTGGTGTGTGTGTGTAGACATTACAGTGCTGGTGTGTGTGTGTAGACATTACAGTACTGGTGTGTGTGTGTGTAGACATTACAGTACTGGTGTGTGTAGACATTACAGTGGCTGTGTGTGTAGACATTACAGTGGCTGTGTGTGTAGACATTACAGTGGCTGTGTGTGTGTGTAGACATTACAGTGCTGGTGTGTGTGTGTAGACATTACAGTACTGGTGTGTGTGTGTGTAGACATTACAGTACTGGTGTGTGTAGACATTACAGTGGCTGTGTGTGTAGACATTACAGTGGGTGTGTGTGTGTGTGTGTAGACATTACAGTGGCTGTGTGCGTGTGTGTGTAGACATTACAGTGCTGGTGTGTGTGTGTGTAGACATTACAGTGCTGGTGTGTGTGTGTAGACATTACAGTGCTGGTGTGTGTGTGTGTAGACATTACAGTGCTGGTGTGTGTGTGTGTAGACATTACAGTGCTAGTGTGTGTGTATAGACATTACAGTGCTGGTGTGTGTGTATAGACATTACAGTGCTGGTGTGTGTGTAGACATTACAGTGCTAGTGTGTTTGTGTGTGTGTAGACATTACAGTACTGGTGTGTGTAGACATTACAGTGGCTGTGTGTGTAGACATTACAGTGGCTGTGTGTGTGTGTGTGTAGACATTACAGTGCTGTTGTGTGTGTGTAGACATTACAGTGGCTGTGTGTGTGTAGACATTACAGTGGCTGTGTGCGTGTGTGTAGACATTACAGTGGCTGTGTGCGTGTGTGTGTATAGACATTACAGTGCTGGTGTGTGTGTGTATAGACATTACAGTGCTAGTGTGTGTGTATAGACATTACAGTGCTAGTGTGTGTGTGTGTGTAGAGATTACAGTGCTGGTGTGTGTGTAGACATTACAGTGTTAGTGTGCTTGTGTGTGTAGACATTACAGTGCTGGTGTGTGTGTGTAGACATTACAGTGCTGGTGTGTGTGTGTAGACATTACAGTGCTGGTGTGTGTGTGTAGACATTACAGTGCTGGTGTGTGTGTGTAGACATTACAGTGCTGGTGTGTGTGTGTAGACATTACAGTGGCTGTGTGTGTGTGTAGACATTACAGTGCTGGTGTGTGTGTAGACATTACAGTGGCAGTGTGTGTGTGTAGACATTACAGTGCTAGTGTGTGTGTGTGGACATTACAGTGCTGGTGTGTGTGTGTAGACATTACAGTGCTGGTGTGTGTGTGTAGACATTACAGTGCTGGTGTGTGTGTGTAGACATTACAGTGCTGGTGTGTGTGTGTGTAGACATTACAGTGCTGGTGTGTGTGTGTGTGTGTGTGTGTATAGACATTACAGTGCTAGTGTGTGTGTGTGTGTGTGGACATTACAGTGCTGGTGTGTGTGTGTAGACATTACAGTGCTGGTTTGTGTGTGTAGACATTACAGTGCTGGTGTGTGTGTGTAGACATTACAGTGCTGGTGTGTGTGTAGACATTACAGTGCTGGTGTGTGTGTGTAGACATTACAGTGCTGGTGTGTGTGTGTGTGTGTGTAGACATTACAGTGCTGGTGTGTGTGTGTGTAGACATTACAGTGCTGGTGTGTGTGTGTGTAGACATTACAGTGCTGGTGTGTGTGTGTGTAGACATTACAGTGCTAGTGTGTGTGTGTGTGTGTAGACATTACAGTGCTAGTGTGTGTGTGTGTGTGTGTAGACATTACAGTGCTGGTGTGTGTGTGTGTGTGTATAGACATTACAGTGCTGGTGTGTGTGTGTAGACATTACAGTGCTGGTGTGTGTGTGTGTAGACATTACAGTACTGGTGTGTGTAGACATTACAGTGGCTGTGTGTGTAGACATTACAGTGGCTGTGTGTGTGTAGACATTACAGTGGCTGTGTGTGTGTGTAGACATTACAGTGGCTGTGTGTGTAGACATTACAGTGGCTGTGTGCGTGTGTGTGTAGACATTACAGTGGCTGTGTGCGTGTGTGTGTAGACCTTACAGTGCTGGTGTGTGTGTGTGTGTATAGACATTACAGTGCTAGTGTGTGTGTATAGACATTACAGTGCTGGTGTGTGTGTGTGTGTGTGTAGAGATTACAGTGCTGGTGTGTGTGTGTGTGTGTGTAGACATTACAGTTCTGGTGTGTGTGTGTGTGTGTAGACATTACAGTTCTGGTGTGTGTGTGTAGACATTACAGTGGCAGTGTGTGTGTGTGTGTAGACATTACAGTGGCAGTGTGTGTGTGTGTGTAGACATTACAGTGCTGGTGTGTGTGTGTGTGTAGACATTACAGTGCTGGTGTGTGTGTGTGTAGACATTACAGTGCTGGTGTGTGTGTGTGTGTAGACATTACAGTGCTGGTGTGTGTGTGTGTGTGTGTGTAGACATTACAGTGCTGGTGTGTGTGTGTAGACATTACAGTGCTGGTGTGTGTGTGTAGACATTACAGTGCTGGTGTGTGTGTGTGTGTAGACATTACAGTGCTGGTGTGTGTGTGTGTGTGTAGACATTACAGTGCTGGTGTGTGTGTGTGTGTGTAGACATTACAGTGCTGGTGTGTGTGTGTGTGTGTGTGTGTGTGTGTGTGTGTGTGTGTGTAGACATTACAGTGCTGGTGTGTGTGTGTGTGTGTAGACATTACAGTGCTGGTGTGTGTGTAGACATTACAATGCTGGTGTGTGTGTGTGTAGACATTACAGTGCTGGTGTGTGTGTGGACATTACAGTGCTGGTGTGTGTGTGTGTAGACATAACAGTGCTGGTGTGTGTGTGTGTGTGTGTAGACATTACAGTCCTGGTGTGTGTGTGTGTGTGTGTGTGTAGACATTACAGTCCTGGTGTGTGTGTGTGTAGACATTACAGTCCTGGTGTGTGTGTGTGTAGACATTACAGTCCTGGTGTGTGTAGACATTACAGTGCTGGTGTGTGTGTGTAGACATTACAGTGGCGGTGTGTGTTGACATTACAGTGCTGGTGTGTGTGTGTGTAGACATTACAGTGCTGGTGTGTGTGTGTGTGGACATTACAGTGCTGGTGTGTGTGTGTGTAGACATTACAGTGCTGGTGTGTGTGTGTGTGTGTGTAGACATTACAGTGGCTGTGTGTGTGTGTGTGTGTAGACATTACAGTGCTGGTGTGTGTGTGTAGACATTACAGTGGCAGTGTGTGTGTGTGTGTAGACATTACAGTGCTAGTGTGTGTGTGTGGACATTACAGTGCTGGTGTGTGTGTGTAGACATTACAGTGCTGGTGTGTGTGTGTAGACATTACAGTGCTGGTTTGTGTGTGTAGACATTACAGTGCTGGTGTGTGTGTGTAGACATTACAGTGCTGGTGTGTGTGTGTAGACATTACAGTGCTGGTGTGTGTGTAGACATTACAGTGCTGGTGTGTGTGTGTAGACATTACAGTGCTGGTGTGTGTGTGTAGACATTACAGTGCTGGTGTGTGTATAGACATTACAGTGCTGGTGTGTGTGTGTAGACATTACAGTGCTGGTGTGTGTGCATATAGACATTACAGTGCTGGTGTGTGTGTGTGTGTGTGTATAGACATTACAGTGCTGGTGTGTGTGTGTAGACATTACAGTGCTGGTGTGTGTGCGTGTAGACATTACAGTGCTGGTGTGTGTGCGTGTAGACATTACAGTGCTGGTGTGTGTGCGTGTAGACATTACAGTGCTGGTGTGTGTATAGTCATTACAGTGCTGGTGGTGTGTGTGTGTGTGTGTGTACATTACAGTGCTGGTGTGTGTGTGTGTGTGTGTATAGACATTACAGTGGCAGAGTGTGTGTGTAGACATTACAGTGCTGGTGTGTGTGTATAGACATTACAGTGGCTGTGTGTGTGTAGACATTACAGTGCTGGTGTGTGTGTGTAGACATTACAGTGCTGGTGTGTGTGTGTATAGAATTTACAGTGGCTGTGTGTGTAGACATTACAGTGCTGGTGTGTGTATGTAGACATTACAGTGCTGGTGTGTGTGTGTATAGACATTACAGTGGCTGTGTGTGTGTAGACATTACAGTGCTGGTGTGTGTATAGACATTACAGTGGCTGTGTGTATAGACATTACAGTGGCTGTGTGTGTATAGACATTACAGTGCTGGTTGTGTGTGTGTGTGTGTGTGGACATTACAGTGCTGGTGTGTGTGTGTGTATAGACATTACAGTGGCTGTGTGTGTATAGACATTACAGTGGCTGTGTGTGTATAGACATTACAGTGGCTGTGTGTGTATAGACATTACAGTGGCTGTGTGTGTATAGACATTACAGTGGCTGTGTGTGTATAGACATTACAGTGGCTGTGTGTGTATAGACATTACAGTGGCTGTGTGTGTATAGACATTACAGTGGCTGTGTGTGTATAGACATTACAGTGCTGGTTGTGTGTGTGTGTGTTGACATTACAGTGCTGGTGTGTGTGTGTGTATAGACATTACAGTGGCAGAGTGTGTGTGTAGACATTACAGTGCTGGTGTGTGTGTATAGACATTACAGTGGCTGTGTGTGTGTAGACATTACAGTGCTGGTGTGTGTGTGTATAGACATTACAGTGGCTGTGTGTGTAGACATTACAGTGCTGGTGTGTGTATGTGGACATTACAGTGCTGGTGTGTGTGTATAGACATTACAGTGGCTGTGTGTGTGTAGACATTACAGTGCTGGTGTGTGTGTAGACATTACAGTGCTGGTGTGTGTGTATAGACATTACAGTGGCTGTGTGTGTGTAGACATTACAGTGCTGGTGTGTGTGTAGACATTACAGTGGCTGTGTGCGTGTGTGTAGACATTACAGTACTGGTGTGTGTAGACATTACAGTGGCGGTGTGTGTAGACATTACAGTGGCGGTGTGTGTGTGTAGACATTACAGTGCTGGTGTGTGTGTGTAGACATTACAGTGCTGGTGTGTGTGTGTAGACATTACAGTACTGGTGTGTGTGTGTGTAGACATTACAGTACTGGTGTGTGTAGACATTACAGTGGCTGTGTGTGTAGACATTACAGTGGCTGTGTGTGTAGACATTACAGTGGCTGTGTGTGTGTGTAGACATTACAGTGCTGGTGTGTGTGTGTAGACATTACAGTACTGGTGTGTGTGTGTGTAGACATTACAGTACTGGTGTGTGTAGACATTACAGTGGCTGTGTGTGTAGACATTACAGTGGGTGTGTGTGTGTGTGTGTAGACATTACAGTGGCTGTGTGCGTGTGTGTGTAGACATTACAGTGCTGGTGTGTGTGTGTGTAGACATTACAGTGCTGGTGTGTGTGTGTAGACATTACAGTGCTGGTGTGTGTGTGTGTAGACATTACAGTGCTGGTGTGTGTGTGTGTAGACATTACAGTGCTAGTGTGTGTGTATAGACATTACAGTGCTGGTGTGTGTGTATAGACATTACAGTGCTGGTGTGTGTGTAGACATTACAGTGCTAGTGTGTTTGTGTGTGTGTAGACATTACAGTACTGGTGTGTGTAGACATTACAGTGGCTGTGTGTGTAGACATTACAGTGGCTGTGTGTGTAGACATTACAGTGCTGTTGTGTGTGTGTAGACATTACAGTGGCTGTGTGTGTGTAGACATTACAGTGGCTGTGTGTGTGTAGACATTACAGTGGCTGTGTGCGTGTGTGTAGACATTACAGTGGCTGTGTGCGTGTGTGTGTATAGACATTACAGTGCTGGTGTGTGTGTGTATAGACATTACAGTGCTAGTGTGTGTGTATAGACATTACAGTGCTAGTGTGTGTGTGTAGAGATTACAGTGCTGGTGTGTGTGTAGACATTACAGTGTTAGTGTGCTTGTGTGTGTAGACATTACAGTGCTGGTGTGTGTGTGTAGACATTACAGTGCTGGTGTGTGTGTGTAGACATTACAGTGCTGGTGTGTGTGTGTAGACATTACAGTGCTGGTGTGTGTGTGTAGACATTACAGTGGCTGTGTGTGTGTGTAGACATTACAGTGCTGGTGTGTGTGTGTAGACATTACAGTGGCAGTGTGTGTGTGTAGACATTACAGTGCTAGTGTGTGTGTGTGGACATTACAGTGCTGGTGTGTGTGTGTAGACATTACAGTGCTGGTGTGTGTGTGTAGACATTACAGTGCTGGTGTGTGTGTGTAGACATTACAGTGCTGGTGTGTGTGTGTGTAGACATTACAGTGCTGGTGTGTGTGTGTGTGTGTATAGACATTACAGTGCTAGTGTGTGTGTGTGTGTGGACATTACAGTGCTGGTGTGTGTGTGTAGACATTACAGTGCTGGTTTGTGTGTGTAGACATTACAGTGCTGGTGTGTGTGTGTAGACATTACAGTGCTGGTGTGTGTGTAGACATTACAGTGCTGGTGTGTGTGTGTAGACATTACAGTGCTGGTGTGTGTGTGTGTGTAGACATTACAGTGCTAGTGTGTGTGTGTGTAGACATTACAGTGCTGGTGTGTGTGTGTGTAGACATTACAGTGCTGGTGTGTGTGTGTGTAGACATTACAGTGCTGGTGTGTGTGTGTGTAGACATTACAGTGCTAGTGTGTGTGTGTGTGTGTAGACATTACAGTGCTAGTGTGTGTGTGTGTGTGTATAGACATTACAGTGCTGGTGTGTGTGTGTAGACATTACAGTGCTGGTGTGTGTGTGTGTAGACATTACAGTACTGGTGTGTGTAGACATTACAGTTGCTGTGTGTGTAGACATTACAGTGGCTGTGTGCGTGTGTGTGTAGACATTACAGTGGCTGTGTGCGTGTGTGTGTAGACATTACAGTGCTGGTGTGTGTGTGTGTGTATAGACATTACAGTGCTAGTGTGTGTGTATAGACATTACAGTGCTGGTGTGTGTGTGTGTGTGTGTAGAGATTACAGTGCTGGTGTGTGTGTGTGTGTGTAGACATTACAGTTCTGGTGTGTGTGTGTGTGTGTAGACATTACAGTTCTGGTGTGTGTGTGTAGACATTACAGTGGCAGTGTGTGTGTGTGTGTAGACATTACAGTGGCAGTGTGTGTGTGTGTGTGTAGACATTACAGTGGCAGTGTGTGTGTGTGTGTAGACATTACAGTGCTGGTGTGTGTGTGTGTGTAGACATTACAGTGCTGGTGTGTGTGTGTGTAGACATTACAGTGCTGGTGTGTGTGTGTGTAGACATTACAGTGCTGGTGTGTGTGTGTGTAGACATTACAGTGCTAGTGTGTGTGTGTGTGTGTGTAGACATTACAGTGCTGGTGTGTGTGTGTGTGTGTGTGTGTGTATACATTACAGTGCTGGTGTGTGTGTGTAGACATTACAGTGCTGGTGTGTGTGTGTAGACATTACAGTGCTGGTGTGTGTGTGTGTGTGTGTAGACATTACAGTGCTGGTGTGTGTGTGTGTGTGTAGACATTACAGTGCTGGTGTGTGTGTGTGTGTGTGTGTAGACATTACAGTGCTGGTGTGTGTGTGTGTGTGTAGACATTACAGTGCTGGTGTGTGTGTAGACATTACAATGCTGGTGTGTGTGTGTGTAGACATTACAGTGCTGGTGTGTGTGTGGACATTACAGTGCTGGTGTGTGTGTGTGTAGACATTACAGTGCTGGTGTGTGTGTGTGTGTAGACATTACAGTCCTGGTGTGTGTGTGTGTGTGTGTGTGTAGACATTACAGTCCTGGTGTGTGTGTGTGTAGACATTACAGTCCTGGTGTGTGTGTGTGTAGACATTACAGTCCTGGTGTGTGTAGACATTACAGTGCTGGTGTGTGTGTGTAGACATTACAGTGGCGGTGTGTGTTGACATTACAGTGCTGGTGTGTGTGTGTGTGTAGACATTACAGTGCTGGTGTGTGTGTGTGTGGACATTACAGTGCTGGTGTGTGTGTGTGTAGACATTACAGTGCTGGTGTGTGTGTGTGTGTGTGTAGACATTACAGTGGCTGTGTGTGTGTGTGTGTGTGTAGACATTACAGTGCTGGTGTGTGTGTGTAGACATTACAGTGCTAGTGTGTGTGTGTGTGGACATTACAGTGCTGGTGTGTGTGTGTAGACATTACAGTGCTGGTGTGTGTGTGTAGACATTACAGTGCTGGTGTGTGTGTGTAGACATTACAGTGCTGGTTTGTGTGTGTAGACATTACAGTGCTGGTGTGTGTGTGTAGACATTACAGTGCTGGTGTGTGTGTGTAGACATTACAGTGCTGGTGTGTGTGTAGACATTACAGTGCTGGTGTGTGTGTGTAGACATTACAGTGCTGGTGTGTGTGTGTAGACATTACAGTGCTAGTGTGTGTGTGTGTGTAGACATTACAGTGCTGGTGTGTGTGTGTGTAGACATTACAGTGCTGGTGTGTGTGTGTGTAGACATTACAGTGCTAGTGTGTGTGTGTGTGTGTATAGACATTACAGTGCTAGTGTGTGTGTGTGTGTGTGTAGACATTACAGTGCTGGTGTGTGTGTGTGTGTGTGTATAGACATTACAGTGCTGGTGTGTGTGTGTAGACATTACAGTACTGGTGTGTGTAGACATTACAGTGGCTGTGTGTGTAGACATTACAGTGGCTGTGTGTGTAGACATTACAGTGGCTGTGTGTGTGTGTAGACATTACAGTGCTGTTGTGTGTGTGTAGACATTACAGTGGCTGTGTGTGTAGACATTACAGTGGCTGTGTGCGTGTGTGTGTAGACATTACAGTGGCTGTGTGCGTGTGTGTGTAGACATTACAGTGGCTGTGTGCGTGTGTGTGTAGACATTACAGTGGCTGTGTGCGTGTGTGTGTATAGACATTACAGTGCTTGTGTGTGTATAGACATTACAGTGCTGGTGTGTGTGTGTGTGTGTGTAGAGATTACAGTGCTGGTGTGTGTGTGTGTGTGTAGACATTACAGTTCTGGTGTGTGTGTGTAGACATTACAGTTCTGGTGTGTGTGTGTAGACATTACAGTGGCAGTGTGTGTGTGTAGACATTACAGTGGCAGTGTGTGTGTGTGTGTGTGTGTAGACATTACAGTGCTAGTGTGTGTGTGTGTGGACATTACAGTGCTGGTGTGTGTGTGTGTGGACATTACAGTGCTGGTGTGTGTGTGTGTGTGTGTGTAGACATTACAGTGCTAGTGTGTGTGTGTGTGTAGACATTACAGTGCTGGTGTGTGTGTGTGTGTGTAGACATTACAGTGCTGGTGTGTGTGTGTGTAGACATTACAGTGCTGGTGTGTGTGTGTGTAGACATTACAGTGCTAGTGTGTGTGTGTGTGTGTAGACATTACAGTGCTGGTGTGTGTGTGTGTGTGTGTGTGTAGACATTACAGTGCTGGTGTGTGTGTGTGTGTAGACATTACAGTGCTGGTGTGTGTGTGTGTGTGTGTGTGTGTGTGTGTGTGTAGACATTACAGTGCTGGTATGTGTGTGTGTGTAGACATTACAGTGCTGGTGTGTGTGTGTGTGTAGACATTACAGTGCTGGTGTGTGTGTGTGTAGACATTACAGTGCTGGTGTGTGTGTGTTTGTAGACATTACAGTCCTGGTGTGTGTGTGTGTGTAGACATTACAGTCCTGGTGTGTGTGTGTGTGTGTGTGTGTGTGTAGACATTACAGTCCTGGTGTGTGTGTGTGTAGACATTACAGTCCTGGTGTGTGTAGACATTACAGTGCTGGTGTGTGTGTGTAGACATTACAGTGGCGGTGTGTGTTGACATTACAGTGCTGGTGTGTGTGTGTGTAGACATTACAGTGCTGGTGTGTGTGTGTGTGTGTGTAGACATTAACGTGCTGGTGTGTGTGTGTGTGTGTGTGTAGACATTACAGTCCTGGTGTGTGTGTGTGTGTAGACATTACAGTCCTGGTGTGTGTGTGTGTGTGTGTGTGTGTAGACATTACAGTCCTGGTGTGTGTGTGTGTAGACATTACAGTCCTGGTGTGTGTAGACATTACAGTGCTGGTGTGTGTGTGTAGACATTACAGTGGCGGTGTGTGTTGACATTACAGTGCTGGTGTGTGTGTGTGTAGACATTAAAGTGCTGGTGTGTGTGTGTGTGTGTGTAGACATTAACGTGCTGGTGTGTGTGTGTGTGTGTGTGTAGACATTACAGTGCTGGTGTGTGTGTATAGACATTATAGTGCTGGTGTGTGTGTGTGTGGACATTACAGTGCTGGTGTGTGTGTGTGTGTGTGTGTGTGTAGACATTACAGTGCTGGTGTGTGTGTGTGTGTGTGTATAGACATTACAGTGCTGGTGTGTGTGTATAGACATTACAGTGCTGGTGGTGTGAGTGTGTGTGTGTACATTACAGTGCTGGTGTGTGTGTGTGTGTGTGTGTAGACATTACAGTGCTGGTGTGTGTGTGTGTGTAGACATTACAGTGCTGGTGTGTGTGTGTATGGACATTACAGTGCTGGTGTGTGTGTGTAGACATTACAGTGCTGGTGTGTGTGTGTATAGACATTACAGTGCTGGTGTGTGTGTATAGACATTACAGTGCTGGTGTGTGTATAGACATTACAGTGCTGGTGTGTGTGTGTGTAGACATTACAGTGCTGGTGTGTGTGTGTGTGTGTAGACATTACAGTGCTGGTGTGTGTGCGTATAGACATTACAGTGCTGGTGTGTGTGCGTGTGTGTGTGTATATAGACATTACAGTGCTGGTGAGTGTGTATAGACATTACAGTGATGGTGTGTGTGTGTGTATAGACATTACAGTGCTGGTGTGTGTGTGTATAGAGATTACAGTGCTGGTGTGTGTGTGTATAGACATTACAGTGCTGGTTTGTGTATAGACATTACAGTGCTGGTGTGTGTATAGACATTACAGTACTGGTGTGTGTATAGACATTACAGTGCTGGTGTGTGTGTGTAGACATTACAGTGCTGGTGTGTGTGCATATAGACATTACAGTGCTGGTGTGTGTGTGTGTGTGTGTGTATAGACATTACAGTGCTGGTGTGTGTGTGTAGACATTACAGTGCTGGTGTGTGTGCGTGTAGACATTACAGTGCTGGTGTGTGTGCGTGTAGACATTACAGTGCTGGTGTGTGTGCGTGTAGACATTACAGTGCTGGTGTGTGTATAGTCATTACAGTGCTGGTGGTGTGTGTGTGTGTGTGTGTGTACATTACAGTGCTGGTGTGTGTGTGTGTGTGTGTGTATAGACATTACAGTGGCAGAGTGTGTGTGTAGACATTACAGTGCTGGTGTGTGTGTATAGACATTACAGTGGCTGTGTGTGTGTAGACATTACAGTGCTGGTGTGTGTGTGTATAGAATTTACAGTGGCTGTGTGTGTAGACATTACAGTGCTGGTGTGTGTATGTAGACATTACAGTGCTGGTGTGTGTGTGTATAGACATTACAGTGGCTGTGTGTGTGTAGACATTACAGTGCTGGTGTGTGTATAGACATTACAGTGGCTGTGTGTATAGACATTACAGTGGCTGTGTGTGTATAGACATTACAGTGCTGGTTGTGTGTGTGTGTGTGTGGACATTACAGTGCTGGTGTGTGTGTGTGTATAGACATTACAGTGGCTGTGTGTGTGTATAGACATTACAGTGGCTGTGTGTGTATAGACATTACAGTGGCTGTGTGTGTATAGACATTACAGTGGCTGTGTGTGTATAGACATTACAGTGGCTGTGTGTGTATAGACATTACAGTGGCTGTGTGTGTATAGACATTACAGTGCTGGTTGTGTGTGTATAGACATTACAGTGCTGGTTGTGTGTGTGTGTGTTGACATTACAGTGCTGGTGTGTGTGTGTGTATAGACATTACAGTGGCAGAGTGTGTGTGTAGACATTACAGTGCTGGTGTGTGTGTATAGACATTACAGTGCCTGTGTGTGTGTAGACATTACAGTGCTGGTGTGTGTGTGTATAGACATTACAGTGGCTGTGTGTGTAGACATTACAGTGCTGGTGTGTGTATGTAGACATTACAGTGCTGGTGTGTGTGTATAGACATTACAGTGGCTGTGTGTGTGTAGACATTACAGTGCTGGTGTGTGTGTAGACATTACAGTGCTGGTGTGTGTGTATAGACATTACAGTGGCTGTGTGTGTGTAGACATTACAGTGCTGGTGTGTGTGTAGACATTACAGTGGCTGTGTGCGTGTGTGTAGACATTACAGTACTGGTGTGTGTAGACATTACAGTGGCGGTGTGTGTAGACATTACAGTGGCGGTGTGTGTGTGTAGACATTACAGTGCTGGTGTGTGTGTGTAGACATTACAGTGCTGGTGTGTGTGTGTGTAGACATTACAGTACTGGTGTGTGTGTGTGTAGACATTACAGTACTGGTGTGTGTAGACATTACAGTGGCTGTGTGTGTAGACATTACAGTGGCTGTGTGTGTAGACATTACAGTGGCTGTGTGTGTGTGTAGACATTACAGTGCTGGTGTGTGTGTGTAGACATTACAGTACTGGTGTGTGTGTGTGTAGACATTACAGTACTGGTGTGTGTAGACATTACAGTGGCTGTGTGTGTAGACATTACAGTGGGTGTGTGTGTGTGTGTGTAGACATTACAGTGGCTGTGTGCGTGTGTGTGTAGACATTACAGTGCTGGTGTGTGTGTGTAGACATTACAGTGCTGGTGTGTGTGTGTGTAGACATTACAGTGCTGGTGTGTGTGTGTGTAGACATTACAGTGCTAGTGTGTGTGTATAGACATTACAGTGCTGGTGTGTGTGTATAGACATTACAGTGCTGGTGTGTGTGTAGACATTACAGTGCTAGTGTGTTTGTGTGTGTGTAGACATTACAGTACTGGTGTGTGTAGACATTACAGTGGCTGTGTGTGTAGACATTACAGTGGCTGTGTGTGTGTGTGTGTAGACATTACAGTGCTGTTGTGTGTGTGTAGACATTACAGTGGCTGTGTGTGTGTAGACATTACAGTGGCTGTGTGCGTGTGTGTAGACATTACAGTGGCTGTGTGCGTGTGTGTGTATAGACATTACAGTGCTGGTGTGTGTGTGTATAGACATTACAGTGCTAGTGTGTGTGTGTGGACATTACAGTGCTAGTGTGTGTGTATAGACATTACAGTGCTGGTGTGTGTGTATAGACATTACAGTGCTGGTGTGTGTGTAGACATTACAGTGCTAGTGTGTTTGTGTGTGTGTAGACATTACAGTACTGGTGTGTGTAGACATTACAGTGGCTGTGTGTGTAGACATTACAGTGGCTGTGTGTGTGTGTGTGTAGACATTACAGTGCTGTTGTGTGTGTGTAGACATTACAGTGGCTGTGTGTGTGTAGACATTACAGTGGCTGTGTGCGTGTGTGTGTAGACATTACAGTGCTGGTGTGTGTGTGTAGACATTACAGTGCTGGTGTGTGTGTGTGTAGACATTACAGTGCTGGTGTGTGTGTGTGTAGACATTACAGTGCTAGTGTGTGTGTATAGACATTACAGTGCTGGTGTGTGTGTATAGACATTACAGTGCTGGTGTGTGTGTAGACATTACAGTGCTAGTGTGTTTGTGTGTGTGTAGACATTACAGTACTGGTGTGTGTAGACATTACAGTGGCTGTGTGTGTAGACATTACAGTGGCTGTGTGTGTGTGTGTGTAGACATTACAGTGCTGTTGTGTGTGTGTAGACATTACAGTGGCTGTGTGTGTGTAGACATTACAGTGGCTGTGTGCGTGTGTGTAGACATTACAGTGGCTGTGTGCGTGTGTGTGTATAGACATTACAGTGCTGGTGTGTGTGTGTATAGACATTACAGTGCTAGTGTGTGTGTATAGACATTACAGTGCTAGTGTGTGTGTGTGTGTAGAGATTACAGTGCTGGTGTGTGTGTAGACATTACAGTGTTAGTGTGCTTGTGTGTGTAGACATTACAGTGCTGGTGTGTGTGTGTAGACATTACAGTGCTGGTGTGTGTGTGTAGACATTACAGTGCTGGTGTGTGTGTGTAGACATTACAGTGCTGGTGTGTGTGTGTAGACATTACAGTGCTGGTGTGTGTGTGTAGACATTACAGTGGCTGTGTGTGTGTGTAGACATTACAGTGCTGGTGTGTGTGTGTAGACATTACAGTGGCAGTGTGTGTGTGTAGACATTACAGTGCTAGTGTGTGTGTGTGGACATTACAGTGCTGGTGTGTGTGTGTAGACATTACAGTGCTGGTGTGTGTGTGTAGACATTACAGTGCTGGTGTGTGTGTGTAGACATTACAGTGCTGGTGTGTGTGTGTGTAGACATTACAGTGCTGGTGTGTGTGTGTGTGTGTGTGTGTATAGACATTACAGTGCTAGTGTGTGTGTGTGTGTGGACATTACAGTGCTGGTGTGTGTGTGTAGACATTACAGTGCTGGTTTGTGTGTGTAGACATTACAGTGCTGGTGTGTGTGTGTAGACATTACAGTGCTGGTGTGTGTGTAGACATTACAGTGCTGGTGTGTGTGTGTAGACATTACAGTGCTGGTGTGTGTGTGTGTGTGTGTAGACATTACAGTGCTGGTGTGTGTGTGTGTAGACATTACAGTGCTGGTGTGTGTGTGTGTAGACATTACAGTGCTGGTGTGTGTGTGTGTAGACATTACAGTGCTAGTGTGTGTGTGTGTGTGTAGACATTACAGTGCTAGTGTGTGTGTGTGTGTGTGTGTAGACATTACAGTGCTGGTGTGTGTGTGTGTGTGTATAGACATTACAGTGCTGGTGTGTGTGTGTAGACATTACAGTGCTGGTGTGTGTGTGTGTAGACATTACAGTACTGGTGTGTGTAGACATTACAGTGGCTGTGTGTGTAGACATTACAGTGGCTGTGTGTGTGTAGACATTACAGTGGCTGTGTGTGTGTGTAGACATTACAGTGGCTGTGTGTGTAGACATTACAGTGGCTGTGTGCGTGTGTGTGTAGACATTACAGTGGCTGTGTGCGTGTGTGTGTAGACCTTACAGTGCTGGTGTGTGTGTGTGTGTATAGACATTACAGTGCTAGTGTGTGTGTATAGACATTACAGTGCTGGTGTGTGTGTGTGTGTGTGTAGAGATTACAGTGCTGGTGTGTGTGTGTGTGTGTGTGTGTAGACATTACAGTTCTGGTGTGTGTGTGTGTGTGTAGACATTACAGTTCTGGTGTGTGTGTGTAGACATTACAGTGGCAGTGTGTGTGTGTGTGTAGACATTACAGTGGCAGTGTGTGTGTGTGTGTAGACATTACAGTGGCAGTGTGTGTGTGTGTGTAGACATTACAGTGCTGGTGTGTGTGTGTGTGTAGACATTACAGTGCTGGTGTGTGTGTGTGTGTAGACATTACAGTGCTGGTGTGTGTGTGTGTGTGTGTGTATACATTACAGTGCTGGTGTGTGTGTGTGTGTGTGTGTATACATTACAGTGCTGGTGTGTGTGTGTAGACATTACAGTGCTGGTGTGTGTGTGTAGACATTACAGTGCTGGTGTGTGTGTGTGTGTAGACATTACAGTGCTGGTGTGTGTGTGTGTGTGTAGACATTACAGTGCTGGTGTGTGTGTGTGTGTGTGTGTGTGTGTGTGTGTGTGTGTGTAGACATTACAGTGCTGGTGTGTGTGTGTGTGTGTAGACATTACAGTGCTGGTGTGTGTGTAGACATTACAATGCTGGTGTGTGTGTGTGTAGACATTACAGTGCTGGTGTGTGTGTGGACATTACAGTGCTGGTGTGTGTGTGTGTAGACATTACAGTGCTGGTGTGTGTGTGTGTGTGTGTAGACATTACAGTCCTGGTGTGTGTGTGTGTGTGTGTAGACATTACAGTCCTGGTGTGTGTGTGTGTAGACATTACAGTCCTGGTGTGTGTGTGTGTAGACATTACAGTCCTGGTGTGTGTAGACATTACAGTGCTGGTGTGTGTGTGTAGACATTACAGTGGCGGTGTGTGTTGACATTACAGTGCTGGTGTGTGTGTGTGTAGACATTACAGTGCTGGTGTGTGTGTGTGTGGACATTACAGTGCTGGTGTGTGTGTGTGTAGACATTACAGTGCTGGTGTGTGTGTGTGTGTGTGTAGACATTACAGTGGCTGTGTGTGTGTGTGTAGACATTACAGTGCTGGTGTGTGTGTGTAGACATTACAGTGGCAGTGTGTGTGTGTGTGTAGACATTACAGTGCTAGTGTGTGTGTGTGGACATTACAGTGCTGGTGTGTGTGTGTAGACATTACAGTGCTGGTGTGTGTGTGTAGACATTACAGTGCTGGTTTGTGTGTGTAGACATTACAGTGCTGGTGTGTGTGTGTAGACATTACAGTGCTGGTGTGTGTGTGTAGACATTACAGTGCTGGTGTGTGTGTGTAGATATTACAGTGCTGGTGTGTGTGTGTAGACATTACAGTGCTGGTGTGTGTGTGTAGACATTACAGTGCTGGTGTGTGTATAGACATTACAGTGCTGGTGTGTGTGTGTAGACATTACAGTGCTGGTGTGTGTGCATATAGACATTACAGTGCTGGTGTGTGTGTGTGTGTGTGTATAGACATTACAGTGCTGGTGTGTGTGTGTAGACATTACAGTGCTGGTGTGTGTGCGTGTAGACATTACAGTGCTGGTGTGTGTGCGTGTAGACATTACAGTGCTGGTGTGTGTGCGTGTAGACATTACAGTGCTGGTGTGTGTATAGTCATTACAGTGCTGGTGGTGTGTGTGTGTGTGTGTGTACATTACAGTGCTGGTGTGTGTGTGTGTGTGTGTGTGTATAGACATTACAGTGGCAGAGTGTGTGTGTAGACATTACAGTGCTGGTGTGTGTGTATAGACATTACAGTGGCTGTGTGTGTGTAGACATTACAGTGCTGGTGTGTGTGTGTAGACATTACAGTGCTGGTGTGTGTGTGTATAGAATTTACAGTGGCTGTGTGTGTAGACATTACAGTGCTGGTGTGTGTATGTAGACATTACAGTGCTGGTGTGTGTGTGTATAGACATTACAGTGGCTGTGTGTGTGTAGACATTACAGTGCTGGTGTGTGTATAGACATTACAGTGGCTGTGTGTATAGACATTACAGTGGCTGTGTGTGTATAGACATTACAGTGCTGGTTGTGTGTGTGTGTGTGTGTGTGGACATTACAGTGCTGGTGTGTGTGTGTGTGTATAGACATTACAGTGGCTGTGTGTGTATAGACATTACAGTGGCTGTGTGTGTATAGACATTACAGTGGCTGTGTGTGTATAGACATTACAGTGGCTGTGTGTGTATAGACATTACAGTGGCTGTGTGTGTATAGACATTACAGTGGCTGTGTGTGTATAGACATTACAGTGGCTGTGTGTGTATAGACATTACAGTGGCTGTGTGTGTATAGACATTACAGTGCTGGTTGTGTGTGTGTGTGTTGACATTACAGTGCTGGTGTGTGTGTGTGTATAGACATTACAGTGGCAGAGTGTGTGTGTAGACATTACAGTGCTGGTGTGTGTGTATAGACATTACAGTGGCTGTGTGTGTGTAGACATTACAGTGCTGGTGTGTGTGTGTATAGACATTACAGTGGCTGTGTGTGTAGACATTACAGTGCTGGTGTGTGTATGTGGACATTACAGTGCTGGTGTGTGTGTATAGACATTACAGTGGCTGTGTGTGTGTAGACATTACAGTGCTGGTGTGTGTGTAGACATTACAGTGCTGGTGTGTGTGTATAGACATTACAGTGGCTGTGTGTGTGTAGACATTACAGTGCTGGTGTGTGTGTAGACATTACAGTGGCTGTGTGCGTGTGTGTAGACATTACAGTACTGGTGTGTGTAGACATTACAGTGGCGGTGTGTGTAGACATTACAGTGGCGGTGTGTGTGTGTAGACATTACAGTGCTGGTGTGTGTGTGTAGACATTACAGTGCTGGTGTGTGTGTGTAGACATTACAGTACTGGTGTGTGTGTGTGTAGACATTACAGTACTGGTGTGTGTAGACATTACAGTGGCTGTGTGTGTAGACATTACAGTGGCTGTGTGTGTAGACATTACAGTGGCTGTGTGTGTGTGTAGACATTACAGTGCTGGTGTGTGTGTGTAGACATTACAGTACTGGTGTGTGTGTGTGTAGACATTACAGTACTGGTGTGTGTAGACATTACAGTGGCTGTGTGTGTAGACATTACAGTGGGTGTGTGTGTGTGTGTGTAGACATTACAGTGGCTGTGTGCGTGTGTGTGTAGACATTACAGTGCTGGTGTGTGTGTGTGTAGACATTACAGTGCTGGTGTGTGTGTGTAGACATTACAGTGCTGGTGTGTGTGTGTGTAGACATTACAGTGCTGGTGTGTGTGTGTGTAGACATTACAGTGCTAGTGTGTGTGTATAGACATTACAGTGCTGGTGTGTGTGTATAGACATTACAGTGCTGGTGTGTGTGTAGACATTACAGTGCTAGTGTGTTTGTGTGTGTGTAGACATTACAGTACTGGTGTGTGTAGACATTACAGTGGCTGTGTGTGTAGACATTACAGTGGCTGTGTGTGTGTGTGTGTAGACATTACAGTGCTGTTGTGTGTGTGTAGACATTACAGTGGCTGTGTGTGTGTAGACATTACAGTGGCTGTGTGTGTGTAGACATTACAGTGGCTGTGTGCGTGTGTGTAGACATTACAGTGGCTGTGTGCGTGTGTGTGTATAGACATTACAGTGCTGGTGTGTGTGTGTATAGACATTACAGTGCTAGTGTGTGTGTATAGACATTACAGTGCTAGTGTGTGTGTGTAGAGATTACAGTGCTGGTGTGTGTGTAGACATTACAGTGTTAGTGTGCTTGTGTGTGTAGACATTACAGTGCTGGTGTGTGTGTGTAGACATTACAGTGCTGGTGTGTGTGTGTAGACATTACAGTGCTGGTGTGTGTGTGTAGACATTACAGTGCTGGTGTGTGTGTGTAGACATTACAGTGCTGGTGTGTGTGTGTAGACATTACAGTGGCTGTGTGTGTGTGTAGACATTACAGTGCTGGTGTGTGTGTGTAGACATTACAGTGGCAGTGTGTGTGTGTAGACATTACAGTGCTAGTGTGTGTGTGTGGACATTACAGTGCTGGTGTGTGTGTGTAGACATTACAGTGCTGGTGTGTGTGTGTAGACATTACAGTGCTGGTGTGTGTGTGTAGACATTACAGTGCTGGTGTGTGTGTGTGTAGACATTACAGTGCTGGTGTGTGTGTGTGTGTGTATAGACATTACAGTGCTAGTGTGTGTGTGTGTGTGGACATTACAGTGCTGGTGTGTGTGTGTAGACATTACAGTGCTGGTTTGTGTGTGTAGACATTACAGTGCTGGTGTGTGTGTGTAGACATTACAGTGCTGGTGTGTGTGTAGACATTACAGTGCTGGTGTGTGTGTGTAGACATTACAGTGCTGGTGTGTGTGTGTGTGTAGACATTACAGTGCTAGTGTGTGTGTGTGTAGACATTACAGTGCTGGTGTGTGTGTGTGTAGACATTACAGTGCTGGTGTGTGTGTGTGTAGACATTACAGTGCTAGTGTGTGTGTGTGTGTGTGTAGACATTACAGTGCTAGTGTGTGTGTGTGTGTGTATAGACATTACAGTGCTGGTGTGTGTGTGTAGACATTACAGTGCTGGTGTGTGTGTGTGTAGACATTACAGTACTGGTGTGTGTAGACATTACAGTTGCTGTGTGTGTAGACATTACAGTGGCTGTGTGCGTGTGTGTGTAGACATTACAGTGGCTGTGTGCGTGTGTGTGTAGACATTACAGTGCTGGTGTGTGTGTGTGTGTATAGACATTACAGTGCTAGTGTGTGTGTATAGACATTACAGTGCTGGTGTGTGTGTGTGTGTGTGTAGAGATTACAGTGCTGGTGTGTGTGTGTGTGTGTAGACATTACAGTTCTGGTGTGTGTGTGTGTGTGTAGACATTACAGTTCTGGTGTGTGTGTGTAGACATTACAGTGGCAGTGTGTGTGTGTGTGTAGACATTACAGTGGCAGTGTGTGTGTGTGTGTGTAGACATTACAGTGGCAGTGTGTGTGTGTGTGTAGACATTACAGTGCTGGTGTGTGTGTGTGTGTAGACATTACAGTGCTGGTGTGTGTGTGTGTAGACATTACAGTGCTGGTGTGTGTGTGTGTAGACATTACAGTGCTGGTGTGTGTGTGTGTAGACATTACAGTGCTGGTGTGTGTGTGTGTAGACATTACAGTGCTAGTGTGTGTGTGTGTGTGTGTAGACATTACAGTGCTGGTGTGTGTGTGTGTGTGTGTGTGTATACATTACAGTGCTGGTGTGTGTGTGTAGACATTACAGTGCTGGTGTGTGTGTGTAGACATTACAGTGCTGGTGTGTGTGTGTGTGTGTGTAGACATTACAGTGCTGGTGTGTGTGTGTGTGTGTAGACATTACAGTGCTGGTGTGTGTGTGTGTGTGTGTGTGTAGACATTACAGTGCTGGTGTGTGTGTGTGTGTGTAGACATTACAGTGCTGGTGTGTGTGTAGACATTACAATGCTGGTGTGTGTGTGTGTAGACATTACAGTGCTGGTGTGTGTGTAGACATTACAGTGCTGGTGTGTGTGTGTGTAGACATTACAGTGCTGGTGTGTGTGTGTGTGTGTGTGTAGACATTACAGTCCTGGTGTGTGTGTGTGTGTGTGTGTGTAGACATTACAGTCCTGGTGTGTGTGTGTGTAGACATTACAGTCCTGGTGTGTGTGTGTGTAGACATTACAGTCCTGGTGTGTGTAGACATTACAGTGCTGGTGTGTGTGTGTAGACATTACAGTGGCGGTGTGTGTTGACATTACAGTGCTGGTGTGTGTGTGTGTAGACATTACAGTGCTGGTGTGTGTGTGTGTGGACATTACAGTGCTGGTGTGTGTGTGTGTAGACATTACAGTGCTGGTGTGTGTGTGTGTGTGTGTAGACATTACAGTGGCTGTGTGTGTGTGTGTGTGTAGACATTACAGTGCTGGTGTGTGTGTGTAGACATTACAGTGCTAGTGTGTGTGTGTGGACATTACAGTGCTGGTGTGTGTGTGTAGACATTACAGTGCTGGTGTGTGTGTGTAGACATTACAGTGCTGGTGTGTGTGTGTAGACATTACAGTGCTGGTTTGTGTGTGTAGACATTACAGTGCTGGTGTGTGTGTGTAGACATTACAGTGCTGGTGTGTGTGTGTAGACATTACAGTGCTGGTGTGTGTGTAGACATTACAGTGCTGGTGTGTGTGTGTAGACATTACAGTGCTGGTGTGTGTGTGTAGACATTACAGTGCTAGTGTGTGTGTGTGTGTAGACATTACAGTGCTGGTGTGTGTGTGTGTGTAGACATTACAGTGCTGGTGTGTGTGTGTGTAGACATTACAGTGCTAGTGTGTGTGTGTGTGTGTATAGACATTACAGTGCTAGTGTGTGTGTGTGTGTGTAGACATTACAGTGCTGGTGTGTGTGTGTGTGTGTGTATAGACATTACAGTGCTGGTGTGTGTGTGTAGACATTACAGTACTGGTGTGTGTAGACATTACAGTGGCTGTGTGTGTAGACATTACAGTGGCTGTGTGTGTAGACATTACAGTGGCTGTGTGTGTGTGTAGACATTACAGTGCTGTTGTGTGTGTGTAGACATTACAGTGGCTGTGTGTGTAGACATTACAGTGGCTGTGTGCGTGTGTGTGTAGACATTACAGTGGCTGTGTGCGTGTGTGTGTAGACATTACAGTGGCTGTGTGCGTGTGTGTGTAGACATTACAGTGGCTGTGTGCGTGTGTGTGTATAGACATTACAGTGCTTGTGTGTGTATAGACATTACAGTGCTGGTGTGTGTGTGTGTGTGTGTAGAGATTACAGTGCTGGTGTGTGTGTGTGTGTGTAGACATTACAGTTCTGGTGTGTGTGTGTAGACATTACAGTTCTGGTGTGTGTGTGTAGACATTACAGTGGCAGTGTGTGTGTGTAGACATTACAGTGGCAGTGTGTGTGTGTGTGTGTGTGTAGACATTACAGTGCTAGTGTGTGTGTGTGTGGACATTACAGTGCTGGTGTGTGTGTGTGTGGACATTACAGTGCTGGTGTGTGTGTGTGTGTGTGTGTGTGTGTGTAGACATTACAGTGCTAGTGTGTGTGTGTGTGTAGACATTACAGTGCTGGTGTGTGTGTGTGTGTGTAGACATTACAGTGCTGGTGTGTGTGTGTGTAGACATTACAGTGCTGGTGTGTGTGTGTGTAGACATTACAGTGCTAGTGTGTGTGTGTGTGTGTAGACATTACAGTGCTGGTGTGTGTGTGTGTGTGTGTGTAGACATTACAGTGCTGGTGTGTGTGTGTGTGTAGACATTACAGTGCTGGTGTGTGTGTGTGTGTGTGTGTGTGTGTGTAGACATTACAGTGCTGGTATGTGTGTGTGTGTAGACATTACAGTGCTGGTGTGTGTGTGTGTGTAGACATTACAGTGCTGGTGTGTGTGTGTGTAGACATTACAGTGCTGGTGTGTGTGTGTTTGTAGACATTACAGTCCTGGTGTGTGTGTGTGTGTAGACATTACAGTCCTGGTGTGTGTGTGTGTGTGTGTGTGTGTAGACATTACAGTCCTGGTGTGTGTGTGTGTAGACATTACAGTCCTGGTGTGTGTAGACATTACAGTGCTGGTGTGTGTGTGTAGACATTACAGTGGCGGTGTGTGTTGACATTACAGTGCTGGTGTGTGTGTGTGTAGACATTACAGTGCTGGTGTGTGTGTGTGTGGCCATTACAGTGCTGGTGTGTGTGTGTGTAGACATTACAGTGCTGGTGTGTGTGTGTGTAGACATTACAGTGCTGGTGTGTGTGTGTGTGTGTAGACATTACAGTCCTGGTGTGTGTGTGTGTGTGTAGACATTACAGTCCTGGTGTGTGTGTAGACATTACAGTCCTGGTGTGTGTGTGTGTGTATAGACATTACAGTCCTGGTGTGCGTAGACATTACAGTGCTGGTGTGTGTGTGTAGACATTACAGTGCTGGTGTGTGTGTGTGTAGACATTACAGTCCTGGTGTGTGTGTGTGTGTGTAGACATTACAGTCCTGGTGTGTGTGTGTGTGTGTAGACATTACAGTCCTGGTGTGTGTGTGTGTGTAGACATTACAGTCCTGGTGTGTGTAGACATTACAGTGGCGGTGTGTGTTGACATTACAGTGCTGGTGTGTGTGTGTGTAGACATTACAGTGCTGGTGTGTGTGTGTGTAGACATTACAGTCCTGGTGTGTGTGTGTGTGTGTGTAGACATTACAGTCCTGGTGTGTGTGTGTGTGTGTGTAGACATTACAGTCCTGGTGTGTGTGTGTGTGTAGACATTACAGTCCTGGTGTGTGTAGACATTACAGTGGCGGTGTGTGTAGACATTACAGTGCTGGTGTGTGTAGACATTACAGTGCTGGTGTGTGTGTGTGTAGACATTACAGTGCTGGTGTGTGTGTGTAGACATTACAGTGCTGGTGTGTGTGTGTGTGTGTAGACATTACAGTGCTGGTGTGTGTGTATAGACATTACAGTGCTGGTGTGTGTGTAGACATTACAGTGCTAGTGTGTTTGTGTGTGTGTAGACATTACAGTACTGGTGTGTGTAGACATTACAGTGGCTGTGTGTGTAGACATTACAGTGGCTGTGTGTGTGTGTGTGTAGACATTACAGTGCTGTTGTGTGTGTGTAGACATTACAGTGGCTGTGTGTGTGTAGACATTACAGTGGCTGTGTGCGTGTGTGTAGACATTACAGTGGCTGTGTGCGTGTGTGTGTATAGACATTACAGTGCTGGTGTGTGTGTGTATAGACATTACAGTGCTAGTGTGTGTGTATAGACATTACAGTGCTAGTGTGTGTGTGTGTGTGTAGAGATTACAGTGCTGGTGTGTGTGTAGACATTACAGTGTTAGTGTGCTTGTGTGTGTAGACATTACAGTGCTGGTGTGTGTGTGTAGACATTACAGTGCTGGTGTGTGTGTGTAGACATTACAGTGCTGGTGTGTGTGTGTAGACATTACAGTGCTGGTGTGTGTGTGTAGACATTACAGTGCTGGTGTGTGTGTGTAGACATTACAGTGGCTGTGTGTGTGTGTAGACATTACAGTGCTGGTGTGTGTGTGTAGACATTACAGTGGCAGTGTGTGTGTGTAGACATTACAGTGCTAGTGTGTGTGTGTGGACATTACAGTGCTAGTGTGTGTGTGTGGACATTACAGTGCTGGTGTGTGTGTGTAGACATTACAGTGCTGGTGTGTGTGTGTAGACATTACAGTGCTGGTGTGTGTGTGTAGACATTACAGTGCTGGTGTGTGTGTGTGTAGACATTACAGTGCTGGTGTGTGTGTGTGTGTGTGTGTGTGTATAGACATTACAGTGCTAGTGTGTGTGTGTGTGTGGACATTACAGTGCTGGTGTGTGTGTGTAGACATTACAGTGCTGGTTTGTGTGTGTAGACATTACAGTGCTGGTGTGTGTGTGTAGACATTACAGTGCTGGTGTGTGTGTAGACATTACAGTGCTGGTGTGTGTGTGTGTGTAGACATTACAGTGCTAGTGTGTGTGTGTGTGTAGACATTACAGTGCTGGTGTGTGTGTGTGTGTAGACATTACAGTGCTGGTGTGTGTGTGTAGACATTACAGTGCTGGTGTGTGTGTGTGTAGACATTACAGTGCTAGTGTGTGTGTGTGTGTGTAGACATTACAGTGCTAGTGTGTGTGTGTGTGTGTGTAGACATTACAGTGCTGGTGTGTGTGTGTGTGTGTGTGTGTGTATAGACATTACAGTGCTGGTGTGTGTGTGTAGACATTACAGTGCTGGTGTGTGTGTGTGTAGACATTACAGTACTGGTGTGTGTAGACATTACAGTGGCTGTGTGTGTAGACATTACAGTGGCTGTGTGTGTGTAGACATTACAGTGCTGTTGTGTGTGTGTAGACATTACAGTGGCTGTGTGTGTAGACATTACAGTGGCTGTGTGCGTGTGTGTGTAGACATTACAGTGGCTGTGTGCGTGTGTGTGTAGACCTTACAGTGCTGGTGTGTGTGTATAGACATTACAGTGCTAGTGTGTGTGTATAGACATTACAGTGCTGGTGTGTGTGTGTGTGTGTGTGTGTAGAGATTACAGTGCTGGTGTGTGTGTGTGTGTATAGACATTACAGTTCTGGTGTGTGTGTGTGTGTGTGTAGACATTACAGTTCTGGTGTGTGTGTGTAGACATTACAGTGGCAGTGTGTGTGTGTGTGTAGACATTACAGTGGCAGTGTGTGTGTGTGTGTAGACATTACAGTGGCAGTGTGTGTGTGTGTGTAGACATTACAGTGCTGGTGTGTGTGTGTGTGTAGACATTACAGTGCTGGTGTGTGTGTGTGTGTAGACATTACAGTGCTGGTGTGTGTGTGTGTAGACATTACAGTGCTAGTGTGTGTGTGTGTAGACATTACAGTGCTGGTGTGTGTGTGTGTGTGTGTGTGTAGACATTACAGTGCTGGTGTGTGTGTGTAGACATTACAGTGCTGGTGTGTGTGTGTGTGTGTAGACATTACAGTGCTGGTGTGTGTGTGTAGACATTACAGTGCTGGTGTGTGTGTGTGTGTGTGTGTGTGTGTGTGTGTAGACATTACAGTGCTGGTGTGTGTGTGTGTGTGTAGACATTACAGTGCTGGTGTGTGTGTAGACATTACAATGCTGGTGTGTGTGTGTGTAGACATTACAGTGCTGGTGTGTGTGTGGACATTACAGTGCTGGTGTGTGTGTGTGTAGACATTACAGTGCTGGTGTGTGTGTGTGTGTGTAGACATTACAGTCCTGGTGTGTGTGTGTGTGTGTGTGTGTGTAGACATTACAGTCCTGGTGTGTGTGTGTGTAGACATTACAGTCCTGGTGTGTGTGTGTGTAGACATTACAGTCCTGGTGTGTGTAGACATTACAGTGCTGGTGTGTGTGTGTAGACATTACAGTGGCGGTGTGTGTTGACATTACAGTGCTGGTGTGTGTGTGTGTAGACATTACAGTGCTGGTGTGTGTGTGTGTGGACATTACAGTGCTGGTGTGTGTGTGTGTAGACATTACAGTGCTGGTGTGTGTGTGTGTGTAGACATTACAGTGGCTGTGTGTGTGTGTGTGTGTGTAGACATTACAGTGCTGGTGTGTGTGTGTAGACATTACAGTGGCAGTGTGTGTGTGTGTAGACATTACAGTGCTAGTGTGTGTGTGTGGACATTACAGTGCTGGTGTGTGTGTGTAGACATTACAGTGCTGGTGTGTGTGTGTAGACATTACAGTGCTGGTTTGTGTGTGTAGACATTACAGTGCTGGTGTGTGTGTGTAGACATTACAGTGCTGGTGTGTGTGTGTAGACATTACAGTGCTGGTGTGTGTGTAGACATTACAGTGCTGGTGTGTGTGTGTAGACATTACAGTGCTGGTGTGTGTGTGTGTGTGTAGACATTACAGTGCTAGTGTGTGTGTGTGTGTGTAGACATTACAGTGCTGGTGTGTGTGTGTGTGTAGACATTACAGTGCTGGTGTGTGTGTGTGTAGACATTACAGTGCTAGTGTGTGTGTGTGTGTATAGACATTACAGTGCTAGTGTGTGTGTGTGTGTGTGTAGACATTACAGTGCTGGTGTGTGTGTGTGTGTGTGTATAGACATTACAGTGCTGGTGTGTGTGTGTAGACATTACAGTACTGGTGTGTGTAGACATTACAGTGGCTGTGTGTGTAGACATTACAGTGGCTGTGTGTGTAGACATTACAGTGGCTGTGTGTGTAGACATTACAGTGCTGTTGTGTGTGTGTAGACATTACAGTGGCTGTGTGTGTAGACATTACAGTGGCTGTGTGCGTGTGTGTGTAGACATTACAGTGGCTGTGTGCGTGTGTGTGTAGACATTACAGTGGCTGTGTGCGTGTGTGTGTATAGACATTACAGTGCTTGTGTGTGTATAGACATTACAGTGCTGGTGTGTGTGTGTGTGTGTGTAGAGATTACAGTGCTGGTGTGTGTGTGTGTAGACATTACAGTTCTGGTGTGTGTGTGTAGACATTACAGTTCTGGTGTGTGTGTGTAGACATTACAGTGGCAGTGTGTGTGTGTAGACATTACAGTGGCAGTGTGTGTGTGTGTGTGTAGACATTACAGTGGCAGTGTGTGTGTGTGTGGACATTACAGTGCTGGTGTGTGTGTGTGTGGACATTACAGTGCTGGTGTGTGTGTGTGTGTGTGTGTGTAGACATTACAGTGCTAGTGTGTGTGTGTGTGTAGACATTACAGTGCTGGTGTGTGTGTGTGTGTGTAGACATTACAGTGCTGGTGTGTGTGTGTGTAGACATTACAGTGCTGGTGTGTGTGTGTGTAGACATTACAGTGCTAGTGTGTGTGTGTGTGTGTGTGTAGACATTACAGTGCTGGTGTGTGTGTGTGTGTAGACATTACAGTGCTGGTGTGTGTGTGTGTGTGTGTGTGTAGACATTACAGTGCTGGTGTGTGTGTGTGTGTGTGTGTAGACATTACAGTGCTGGTATGTGTGTGTGTGTAGACATTACAGTGCTGGTGTGTGTGTGTGTGTAGACATTACAGTGCTGGTGTGTGTGTGTGTAGACATTACAGTGCTGGTGTGTGTGTGTGTGTAGACATTACAGTCCTGGTGTGTGTGTGTGTGTGTAGACATTACAGTCCTGGTGTGTGTAGACATTACAGTGCTGGTGTGTGTAGACATTACAGTGGCGGTGTGTGTAGACATTACAGTGCTGGTGTGTGTGTGTGTGTGTAGACATTACAGTGCTGGTGTGTGTGTGTAGACATTACAGTGCTGGTGTGTGTGTGTGTAGACATTACAGTGCTGGTGTGTGTGTGTGTAGACATTACAGTGGCGGTGTGTGTTGACATTACAGTGCTGGTGTGTGTGTGTGTAGACATTACAGTCCTGGTGTGTGTGTGTGTAGACATTACAGTCCTGGTGTGTGTGTAGACATTACAGTCCTGGTGTGTGTGTGTGTGTGTAGACATTACAGTCCTGGTGTGTGTGTGTGTAGACATTACAGTCCTGGTGTGTGTAGACATTACAGTGGCGGTGTGTGTTGACATTACAGTGCTGGTGTGTGTGTGTGTAGACATTACAGTGCTGGTGTGTGTGTGTGTAGACATTACAGTCCTGGTGTGTGTGTGTGTGTGTAGACATTACAGTCCTGGTGTGTGTGTGTGTGTGTGTAGACATTACAGTCCTGGTGTGTGTGTGTGTGTAGACATTACAGTCCTGGTGTGTGTAGACATTACAGTGGCGGTGTGTGTAGACATTACAGTGCTGGTGTGTGTAGACATTACAGTGCTGGTGTGTGTGTGTGTAGACATTACAGTGCTGGTGTGTGTGTGTAGACATTACAGTGCTGGTGTGTGTGTGTGTGTAGACATTACAGTGCTGGTGTGTGTGTGTGTAGACATTACAGTCCTGGTGTGTGTGTGTGTGTAGACATTACAGTCCTGGTGTGTGTGTGTGTGTAGACATTACAGTCCTGGTGTGTGTGTGTGTAGACATTACAGTCCTGGTGTGTGTAGACATTACAGTCCTGGTGTGTGTAGACATTACAGTCCTGGTGTGTGTGTAGACATTACAGTGGCGGTGTGTGTTGACATTACAGTGCTGGTGTGTGTGTGTGTAGACATTACAGTGCTGGTGTGTGTGTGTAGACATTACAGTGCTGGTGTGTGTGTGTGTGTAGACATTACAGTGCTGGTGTGTGTGTGTGTGTGTGTAGACATTACAGTGCTGGTGTGTGTGTGTGTAGACATTACAGTGCTGGTGTGTGTGTGTAGACATTACAGTGGCGGTGAGTGTTGACATTACAGTGCTGGTGTGTGTGTGTGTAGACATTACAGTCCTGGTGTGTGTGTGTGTGGACATTACAGTGCTGGTGTGTGTGTGTGTGTAGACATTACAGTCCTGGTGTGTGTGTGTGGACATTACAGTGCTGGTGTGTGTGTGTAGACATTACAGTCCTGGTGTGTGTGTGTGTGTGTGTGTGTAGACATTACAGTCCTGGTGTGTGTAGACATTACAGTGCTGGTGTGTGTGTGTAGACATTACAGTCCTGGTGTGTGTGTGTAGACATTACAGTGGCGGTGTGTGTTGACATTACAGTGCTGGTGTGTGTGTAGACATTACAGTCCTGGTGTGTGTGTGTGGACATTACAGTGCTGGTGTGTGTGTGTGTAGACATTACAGTCCTGGTGTGTGTGGACATTACAGTGCTGGTGTGTGTGTGTGTAGACATTACAGTCCTGGTGTGTGTGGACATTACAGTGCTGGTGTGTGTGTGTGTAGACATTACAGTCCTGGTGTGTGTGTGTGGACATTACAGTCCTGGTGTGTGTGTGTAGACATTACAGTCCTGGTGTGTGTGTGTAGACATTACAGTGCTGGTGTGTGTGTGTGTAGACATTACAGTCCTGGTGTGTGTAGACATTACAGTGCTGGTGTGTGTGTGTGTGTTGACATTACAGTGCTGGTGTGTGTTGACATTACAGTGCTGGTGTGTGTGTGTGTAGACATTACAGTCCTGGTGTGTGTGTGTGTAGACATTACAGTCCTGGTGTGTGTAGACATTACAGTGCTGGTGTGTGTGTGTGTGTTGACATTACAGTGCTGGTGTGTGTTGACATTACAGTGCTGGTGTGTGTGTGTGTGGACATTACAGTGCTGGTGTGTGTGTAGACATTACAGTCCTGGTGTGTGTGTAGACATTACAGTCCTGGTGTGTGTAGACATTACAGTGCTGGTGTGTGTGTGTAGACATTACAGTCCTGGTGTGTGTGTGTAGACATTACAGTGGCGGTGTGTGTTGACATTACAGTGCTGGTGTGTGTGTGTAGACATTACAGTGCTGGTGTGTGTGTGTAGACATTACAGTGCTGGTGTGTGTGTGTGTAGACATTACAGTCCTGGTGTGTGTAGACATTACAGTGCTGGTGTGTGTGTGTGTGTTGACATTACAGTGCTGGTGTGTGTTGACATTACAGTGCTGGTGTGTGTGTGTGTAGACATTACAGTCCTGGTGTGTGTGTGTGTAGACATTACAGTCCTGGTGTGTGTAGACATTACAGTGCTGGTGTGTGTGTGTGTGTTGACATTACAGTGCTGGTGTGTGTTGACATTACAGTGCTGGTGTGTGTGTGTGTGGACATTACAGTGCTGGTGTGTGTGTGTAGACATTACAGTCCTGGTGTGTGTGTGTGTGTGTGTGTGTAGACATTACAGTCCTGGTGTGTGTAGACATTACAGTGCTGGTGTGTGTGTGTAGACATTACAGTCCTGGTGTGTGTGTGTAGACATTACAGTGGCGGTGTGTGTTGACATTACAGTGCTGGTGTGTGTGTAGACATTACAGTCCTGGTGTGTGTGTGTGGACATTACAGTGCTGGTGTGTGTGTGTGTAGACATTACAGTCCTGGTGTGTGTGGACATTACAGTGCTGGTGTGTGTGTGTGTAGACATTACAGTCCTGGTGTGTGTGGACATTACAGTGCTGGTGTGTGTGTGTGTAGACATTACAGTCCTGGTGTGTGTGGACATTACAGTGCTGGTGTGTGTGTGTGTGTTGACATTACAGTGCTGGTGTGTGTGTGTAGACATTACAGTCCTGGTGTGTGTGTGTAGACATTACAGTGCTGGTGTGTGTGTGTAGACATTACAGTGCTGGTGTGTGTGTGTGTAGACATTACAGTCCTGGTGTGTGTAGACATTACAGTGCTGGTGTGTGTGTGTGTAGACATTACAGTCCTGGTGTGTGTGGACATTACAGTGCTGGTGTGTGTGTGTGTGTTGACATTACAGTGCTGGTGTGTGTGTGTAGACATTACAGTCCTGGTGTGTGTGTGTAGACATTACAGTGCTGGTGTGTGTGTGTGTAGACATTACAGTCCTGGTGTGTGTAGACATTACAGTGCTGGTGTGTGTGTGTGTGTTGACATTACAGTGCTGGTGTGTGTTGACATTACAGTGCTGGTGTGTGTGTGTGTGTAGACATTACAGTGCTGGTGTGTGTGTAGACATTACAGTGCTGGGGTGTGTGTGTGTGTGTGTGTGTAGACATTACAGTGCTGGTGTGTGTGTGTAGAAGGCCATGGTGCCAGCCCATACACGGGATGAGGAGGAAGAACCTTGTGCTCCGCTTTATTGGAATGAGTCACCGGTCAGACGCTGCTCAGGTGACAGTCGGTGACGTCACAAGCCTTCTTACCGGGGGAACCGGACAATCAGGAAGTGTTTACAGACACACGTGACTCCTAACCCGTGACAGAGCCCCGCCCCTATATAACAAGGGCATTGTGTGGGTACGGGGTCTCCTGGGACCCTGCACTGTCAGATCACGGCACTCTTTTATTTTGCGGCAGTGTCGCCCCTCCTCCCCGTCTCCATTGTGTCTGCTCATCCCTCCACTTACACTTCCAATACAGTCCGTCAGATTCGGTGGAGGGTCCTTCGGCTTCGATTTTCCAAAGATTCGGTTCATTTTGTGAGGAGCCTGTGACTCGGCGAGCGATCACCGTAGACCGACGTCTTCCGATCCGTCACCAACTATCTGCCAACGACCCCGGAAACACGAACTAAACTATCTGGACTATTGCCGGCCCCGTGACGTCATGTGGCCCAGGCTCGTCACCAGGTGGCCCCGCCTACGTCGGCAGCAAGTACTCGGAACCCTAGAGCGAAGTACAGCAGTAATTTTGTGTCCTCAGTCACAGGCGCCATTGTGGTGGAGACGATGTCCCAGTACAGCCGGAGCCGCACATTGCACCTACACAACATGGAGGGGGGGCAGGCCCCTCACCGGCGGAATGGCCCCTTCAAGCCCCTGACGCCATTTTGTTTCCCCTCCCCCGGCCTTTCTTACCAGAGGCATAACTTTCTCCTCTGTCCGCCTATATGAGACCTTGTTTTTTCAGTGGATGATTACAGATTTGAAAGGCAATGTACTGGACTATGGGAACATAATGCCAGGTGAGGGTAAATGGTGAAAAAAGAAACATGCCAGACAAAAATAAAAAGAATCATAAAATACAATGAAGCGAGCCGCCCCGATGAGAGGCTGGATTATGCTTTTTGACTATTTTTTGAGAGCTGGAGCTGAAGATGTGTTTCCACCTTTCAGCAGGACAGCGACCCTAAGCATACAGGCGCTTCTCACAAAATCAGAATATCATCAAAACGTTTATTTCAGTTCTTCAATACAAAAAGTGAAACTCCTATATTATATAGAGTCATTACAAACAGAGTGATCTAATTCACGTGTTTATTTCTGGTAATGTTGATGATTATGGCTTACAGCCAATGAAAACCCAAAAGTCATTATCTCAGTATATTAGAATACTTTATAACACCAGCTTGAAAAGTGATTTTAAAATCTGAAATGTTGGCCTACTGAAATGTATGTTCCATAAATACACTCAATACTTGGGGCTCTTTTAGCATCAATTACTGCATCAATGTGGTGTGGCATGGAGGTGATCAGCCTGTGGCACTGTGGAGGTGTTATGGAAGCCCAGGTTGCTTTGACAAAAGCCTTCAGCTCGTCTGCATTCTTGGGTTTGGTGTCTCTCATCACTACCCTATAGATTCGCTATAGGGTTAAGGTCAGGCGAGTTTGCTGGCCAATCAAGCACACTGATACTGTTGTTTTTAAACCAGATATTGGTACTTTTGGCAGTGTGGACAGGTGCCAAGTCCTGCTGGAAAATGAAATTTCCATCTCCAATAAACTTGTCAGCAGAAAGAAGCATGAAGTGCTCTAAAATTTCCTGGTAGACGGCTGCGCTGACTTTGGTCTTGATAAAACACAGTGGACCTACACCAGCAGATGACATGGCTCCCGAAACCATCATTGACTGTGCACACTTCACACTAGACCTCAAGCAGCTTGGATTGTGCGCCTCTCCACTCTTCCTCCAGACTCTGGGACCTTGATTTCCAAATGAAATGCAAAATTTACTTTCATCTAAAAACAACATCTTGGACTACTGAGCAACAGTCCAGTTCTTTTTCTCCTTGGCCCAGGTAAGACGCTTCTGACATTGTAGAGCTTCACATGGACACCAGCCTCCCCTGCACCACAGAGGAGAGTGTGTGTGAGCTGTGTGTATGTGTGAGGCTGTGTATGCGTGTGTGTGAGGCTGTGTGTATGTGTGAGGATGTGTGCATGCGTGAGGCTGTGTATGCGTGGTGTGTATGTGTGTGGGGCTGTGTGTGTGTGAGGATGTGGATATGTGGCTGTGTGTATGTGTGAGGCCGTGTGTATGCGTATGTGTGAGGCTGTGTATATGTGTGAGGCTGTGTATATGTGTGTGGCTGTGTGTGTAGCTGTGTGTGTGTCTCTGTGTGTGTGGCTATGTATATGTGGGTCGCCCTCACACCCAGGGCAGCGGGGTACTCGGTACTGGGCCGGTGTCAGGGGGATGTGTCACAGCAGCAGTGACCCGGTCCGTGCCCCTGGGCGCCCAATATCAATGGCGGTGATGTTTGTAATATAGTTTATATGGATACTTCGTGACGCCACCCGTGGTGTTTGGCAAGGGAGATGGTAAGCCAACGCTGCATGCAGATCCGCTGGGACTGATGGTGTAGTGCAGCCAAGATGGTGTAGCTCCCCACAGGTGGAGCTGTAGTCCCAGGGCAGTGTAGGTGCAATGGATGAGGAGAGGCGCAGAATGGTGTAGATGCTGGTACCCAGATGTAGCGGTGCTGAAGGTGTTGACGGCGAATGAATGGAGGACACCAGGGCTTGCAGTTTCAAAGCTTTACTTACAGTTCGTAGTACCCACTGGTGCCTGCCTCCATGCCGTGTCTTCCGGGGTAGAGACTCAATCAACCTCCCGGGCAAGTCAGGGTTCTCCTCTCCAACACTCCGCCAACATGTGCCTTTCTTGAACGACTCCTCTTTTGCGCCTTTTAGTGTGAAAAACTCCAGTACCGTAGTTCTCTGGAAGTCCTCCTGTCAGATGTTCCTAGAACCTTACTTGTATGACAAACAGCTGTAGCCTCTATCGGGGACTCCCTTCTCAGGAGTCCTGGCTCTCTATCCAGTTGCTGTTGTGTCCCAAGTCTTTGACGGGAGTAGTGCATTTACAGCCAACTACTCCACCGGTGTCTGCTGCAGAACCATAAGTGTCCATACAACCTTGGAGACCGGGCCCCGGCCTTACGCTGAGAACCTATAGGCAGGGTTCCTCTTCCAACCCACAATTCCTCTCTGTTCTCCTAATCCTTCGTTCCGCGCTGTTCCTTCTCTCTCTTATGGAAGCTGAGATTGCAGGTCTACATCCTTCTCTTCTCTTTCCCGTGCCAGCTGGCTCAGATCACTGAGGCAGCTGCAGCACTCTTTCTAAACTGAACTCAAAACTAACTTCAGAACTGAACTCGTCTCTGGGACTCACCCCAGACTGACCTTCTGTCAGACTGACCTACAATTCCTCACTTTACCCCTCTTTTATACTAACTCCATCCACCTCCCAGCACATCTCGTGTTACGAAGCAGGGTTCCACGAAGGGTGCTCTGCTACCCCCAGCCTGAAGCTGCTAGGCGGACCTACTGAAATATCCTGTGTGGGATGCAGGTGTTGGAGTGTGGAAAGGAGTTCCCAACTTACCTAGTTGGTGGGGCACTACACCTTAGGAGAAGGTGCAGTACCTCTGTGGCGACTGAGCCTCAGGGGCGCCACATACCCCCCGTTAAACACAGCACGTCCGCGGGCTGCAAGATGACAAGGTAGACAGCAAAGAAACATACAAAAATTTTGTAATGCATAATAACTTTTCTTATACTAATCTTCCTAGCATAGGAGGTACTCATCTTGAACGTTACAAACAATTCTATCTAAAAATTTTAATTCTAAGTGCAATTCTCAATTCAAAGTGCTATTCTCTGTAACACATCTCTCATTTTCCTTCTCTAGTACACATTTATTTTTCTATTTTCACTGTCTCTTCTAGACGCAAGACACTGACCACAAATACCTGGTCTGTCACCTGTCTACTTTCAATTCTTTATTCACACTCATCTCTAAATTAGACATTCCTAATTCTTCTATAAAAGCCATTTCTCAGTTACTAATACTCTTATAAAACACATTATCAAATACTTCACAGTAAAACATTCAACAGTTATTCTTGTAAGGTGCTGGACACCGCTCCCAGCCGGGATTTCTTGCAGTGTCCTTTGAGGTAGACATTATCTTCGAAAAGTGTCTTTATATGTAAAACCAAAAAAGGGCACCTAAAGAGGTGCAAACTATTTACAATAAAAGTTTTGGATCACACAGCATTCATGATCTCCTCAGTTCCAAATGTAGAAAAACGCTGCCAATCAAAAGCAGGGCAACAACAGTGCTACCGGAAAAACATGATAGCAAAAACAACAAAGCACAACTGGTGCAAAAAAAACCCTCTTGGGTAACGAGATTTGAAATTGTTTTAACGGCTACCAGATTCCAAGTAGTCGTTGGCGATCCTCAAGTACTCCTCTTCCCATACGGCTACCAGATTCCAAGTAGTCGTTGGCGATCCTCAAGTACTCCTCTTCCCATGGTGTTAAGCCAGGGATCATTGGTTTGGGCTGCCGAACTGGAGGTGATACAAGAGCAGCCTGGTTCTTAGAAGCAGGTACCTGAGCAGTCTGAGTGGTACCGGTGGATGAAGGGGCAGCAACAGGTCTCTTTGGCTTGTACCTTTCGACAAACTCCTCCGGAATGCGGCGGATATTCAGGGCATACCACCCCCGAAGTCCCTCATGCCGGGTGAAGGTCGCATATTCCCCTGGCCGCAGGTCTCTATCTGGATTCCCCCCTCCTCAGATGGGGCTCCACGTCCCGCCGGTTAAAGAACAGGTCGCTGATTCTTTTGGGGTCCGCAATAAATCCGAACCCCTTCTCTCGGTTTACATTCAGCACCTGCCCCCAACCAGCTGCATCCCGGGGACCATGATGCCCAGCACGGGCCCTCTCCTTCCGGGCCAGATCCGGGCCCAGCACAGCCTTCTTTCTCTCCTCCCTCTCCCGATATTTTGCTGCCAGCTGTCGAATGGTGTCCCGACATCCTGCTCAACTCTCTTCTTTCTCCCGCCCTTCCCGGGACCTGCTCTCACCCATGGCACCAGCATCCCGGTCCCAGACTAGATCCAGGATGACTTGGCCAGCCGCTGCAACTGTGGTACACCCCAGGGCCTCCCCAGGTAGAGAGACATCCGACATACCTGGGGCCTCCGGGCGGTGTGGCCTCTGCTCCAGTGCAGGTGGTGATGGAGCGGATGGTGGCTCTGGATCCGCAGGGGTCTCTGCGGGGACCTGCGCAGCCGCGTCAGGTCTGGGCGGGAGCTCCGCTTCCACTCCCGAGTCCTCCGGTAACTCCTTCGGGCAAGCGGCCCCCAGCCGCACAGTCAGGGTGGACGTGTAGATCAATGCTGCCCGAGGACAGTCCGGTGTGGTAGCGGCAGGTACCGTTGGAGAGGGTACCGCTGGTGTAGGCCCCGCCGGGGCGCGCTGCCGTCTCAGCTTCTCCAAGGCATCCTTCCTAAGCTGCAGACTGGCTGTCAATTCAGCTATTTCAGCTTCTAGTCGCTGGCGGTTCATTCCGGAGTTCGGGTTGGAGCCGTCAGCCATGGTGCCAGGGGGATCCGTTTCCCTGCACTCTGCAGGCCTCCTTCCCTCACTCTCCAAAATGGCGTTCTGGCGTTCTTCCTGCCTTGGCCCCTTTCCCGCCACTGGCTTCTTCTGCCCCTCCTTCCGGGGGCGGCGTCTTCCAGCGCCTCCATACCAAGCCAGTATACAAACCCCTCGGGGGGTAGGCCATGTATCTGTCACATAGTAATTCAGGCAGGGAAGGCCCAATACTCTTCGCGGTCTTTTGTTAGGACCTCCCATCTCTTCACGCCCTTCTACTCCGCACCAGCGGCCATTTCTAATGTCCATTTTACAGTCTATTAAATCAGGTCTTCTGCACATTCTCAAAAGGACAAAGTCTCACAAATTTCAGGCGCACAGAACCCGATGGCATCGGGTCTCGTCATCCTGTTCGTGACGCCAAAATTGGGTCGCCCTCACACCCAGGGCAGCGGGGTACTCGGTACCGGGCCGGTGTCAGGGGGATGTGTCACAGCAGCAGTGACTCGGTCCGTGGCCCTGGGCGCCCAATATCAATGGCGGTGATGTTTGTAATATAGTTTATATGGATACTTCGTGACGCCACCCGTGGTGTTTGGCAAGGGAGATGGTAAGCCAACTCTGCATGCAGATCCGCTGGGACTGATGGTGTAGTGCAGCCAAGATGGTATAGCTCCCCACAGGTGGAGCTGTAGTCCCAGGGCAGTGTAGGTGCAATGGATGAGGAGAGGCGCAGAATGGTGTAGATGCTGGTACCCAGATGTAGCGGTGCTGAAGGTGTTGACGGCGAATGAATGGAGGACACCAAGGCTTGCAGTTTCAAAGCTTTACTCACAGTTCGTAGTACCCACTGGTGCCTGCCTCCGTGCCGTGTCCTCCGGGGTAGAGACTCAATCAACCTCCCGGGCAAGTCAGGGTTCTCCTCTCCAACACTCCACCAACATGTGCCTTTCCTGAACGACTCCTCTATTGCGCCTTTTAATGTGAAGAACGCCAGTACCGTAGTTCTCTGGAATTCCTCCTGTCAGATGTTCCTAGAACCTTACTTGTATGACAGACAGCTGTAGCCTCTATCGGGGACTCCCTTCTCAGGAGTCCTGGCTCTCTATCCAGTTGCTGTTGTGTCCCAAGTCTTTGATGGGAGTAGTGCATTTACAGCCAACTACTCCACCGGTGTCTGCTGCAGAACCATAAGTGTCCATACAACCTCGGGGACCGGGCCCCGGCCTTGCGCTGAGAACCTATAGGCAGGGTTCCTCTTCCAACTCACAACTCCTCTCTGTTCTCCTACTCCTTCGTTCCGTGCTGTTCCTTCTCTCTCTTATGGAAGCTGAGGTTGCAGGTCTACGTCCTTCTCCTTCTCTTCTCTTTCCCGTGCCAGCTGGCTCAGATCACTGAGGCAGCTGCAGCACTCTTTCTAAACTGAACTCAAAACTAACTTCAGAACTGAACTTGTCTCTGGGACTCACCCCAGACTGACCTTCTGTCAGACTGACCTACAATTCCTCACTTTCCCCCTCTTTTATACTAACTCCACCCACCTCCCAGCACATCTCGTGTTACAAAGCAGGGTTCCACGAAGGGTGCTCTGCTACCCCCAGCCTGAAGCTGCTAGGCGGACCTACTGAACTATCCTGTGTGTGGGATGCAGGTGTTGGAGTGTGGAAAGGAGTTCCCAACTTACCTAGTTGGTGGGGCACTACACCTTAGGAGAAGGTGCAGTACCTCTGTGGCGACTGAGCCTCAGGGGCGCCACATATGTGTGAGGCTGTGTGTGAGGCTGTGTGTATGTGTGATACGTGTGTGAGCTGTGTGATACATGTGAGCGTGAGCTGTGTGTGTGAGCTACTTGTGCGTGTGAGTTGTGTGTGTGTGTGTGTGTGTGTGAGAGCTGTGTGATACATACGTGTGTGAGCTGCGTGTGAGTGTGAGCTGTGTGATACGTGTATGTGTGATATACGTGTATGAAGAGTGAGTGTGAGCTACTTGTGTGTGTGTGAGCTGTGTAATACGTGTGTGTGACCTTCTTCTGTGTGTGAGCTGTGGGTGATACCTGTGTGTGTGCGTGAGCTGTGTGTGAGCTACTTGTGTGTGTGAGCTGTGTAATACGTGTGTGTGTGTGTGTGTGAGCTACTTGTGTGTGTGAGCTTTGTGATACATGCGTGTGTGATACGTGTGTGTGAGATACGTGTTAGCTGTGTGAGCGTGAGCTACTTGTGTGTGAGCTGTGTGATACATGCGTGTGTGTGAACGTGAGCTGTGTGTGAGCGTGCGCTGTGTGTGAGCTACTTGTGTGTGATACATGCATGTGAGATACATGTGAGCTACTTGTGTGAGCTACGTGTGTGTGAGCTGTGTGATACATGCGTGTGTGATACGTGTGAGCTGTGTGAGCATGAGCTACTTGTGTGTGAGCTGTGTGCTACGTGTGTGTGAGATACTTGTGTGTGTGAGCTGTGTGATACATGCGTGTGTGTGAACGTGAGCTGTGTGATCCATGCGTCTGAGAGCGTGCACAGTGTATGTGAGCTACTTGGGTGTGTGATACATGCGTGTGTGTGAGATACGTATGAGATACGTGTGTGTGTGTGAGCATGAGTTGTGTGATACGTGTGAGCTGTGTGATCGTGAGCTGTGTGTGAACAGTGTGATACATTTGTGTGTGAGCTGTGTGTGTGAGCGTGAGCTGTGTGATGCATGCGTGTGTGAGCGTGCGCTGTGTGTGAGCTACTTGTGTGTGTGTGATACATGCGTGCGTGTGTGTGCTGTGTGATACATGTGTATGTGAGCTACGCGTGTGTGTGTGAGCTGTGATACATGCGTGTGTGAGCTGTGTGTGAGTGTGAGCTGTGTGAGCTACTTGAGTGTGAGTTGTGTGATACAGTGGGAAAAAAAGTATTTAGTCAGTCAGCAATAGTGCAAGTTCCACCACTTAAAAAGATGAGAGGCGTCTGTAATTTACATCATAGGTAGACCTCAACTATGGGAGACAAACTGAGAAAAAAAAATCCAGAAAATCACATTGTCTGTTTTTTTTTCATTTTATTTGCATATTATGGTGGAAAATAAGTATTTGGTCAGAAACAAAATTTCATCTCAATACTTTGTGATATATCCTTTGTTGGCAATGACAGAGGTCAAACGTTTTCTGTAAGTCTTCACAAGGTTGCCACACACTGTTGTTGGTATCTTGGCCCATTCCTCCATGCAGATCTCCTCTAGAGCAGTGATGTTTTTGGCTTTTTGCTTGGCAACACGGACTTTCAACTCCCTCCAAAGGTTTTCTATAGGGTTGAGATCTGGAGACTGGCTAGGCCACTACAGGACCTTGAAATGCTTCTTACGAAGCCACTCCTTCGTTGCCCTGGCGGTGTGCATTGGATCATTGTCATGTTGAAAGACCCAGCCACGTTTCATCTTCAATGCCCTTGCTGATGGAAGGAGGTTTGCACTCAAAATCTCACGATACATGGCCCCATTCATTCTTTCATGTACCCGGATCAGTCGTCCTGGCCCCTTTGCAGAGAAACAGCTCCAAAGCATGATGTTTCCACCACCATGCTTTACAGTAGGTATGGTGTTTGATGGATGCAACTCAGTATTCTTTTTCCTCCAAACACGACAAGTTGTGTTTCTACCAAACAGTTCCAGTTTGGTTTCATCAGACCATAGGACATTCTCCCAAAACTCCTCTGGATCATCCAAATGCTCTGTAGCAAACTTCAGACGGGCCCGGACATGTACAGGCTTAAGCAGTGGGACACGTCTGGCACTGCAGGATCTGAGTCCATGGTGGCGTAGTGTGTTACTTATGGTAGGCCTTGTTACATTGGTCCCAGCTCTCTGCAGTTCATTCACTAGGTCCCCCCGCGTGGTTCTGGGATTTTTGCTCACCGTTCTTGTGATCATTCTGACCCCATGGGGTGGGATTTTGCGTGGAGCACCAGATCGAGGGAGATTATCAGTGGTCTTGTATGTCTTCCATTTTCTAATTATTGCTCCCACAGTTGATTTCTTCACTCCAAGCTGGTTGGCTATTGCAGATTCAGTCTTCCCAGCCTGGTGCAGGGCTACAATTTTGTTTCTGGTGTCCTTTGACAGCTCTTTGGTCTTCACCATAGTGGAGTTTGGAGTCAGACTGTTTGAGGGTGTGCACAGGTGTCTTTTTATACTGATAACAAGTTTAAACAGGTGCCATTACTACAGGTAATAAGTGGAGGAAAGAGGAGACTCTTAAAGAAGAAGTTACAGGTTTGTGAGAGCCAGAAATCTTGATTGCTTGTTTCTGACCAAATACTTATTTTCCACCATAATATGCAAATAAAATGAAAAAAAAAACAGACAATGTGATTTTCTGGATTTTTTTTTCTCAGTTTGTCTCCCATAGTTGAGGTCTACCTATGATGTAAATTACAGACGCCTCTCATCTTTTTAAGTGGTGGAACTTGCACTATTGCTGACTGACTAAATACTTTTTTTCCCCACTGTACATGTGTGTGTGTGTGTGTTACGTGTGTGAACTGTGTGATACATGTGTGAGCGTGCGCTGTGTATGTGAGCTACTTGTGTGTGTGATACATGCGTGCGTGTGTGTGCTGTGTGATACGTGAGCTGTGTGAGATTCGTGTGTGAGCTACTTGTGTGTGTGAGAGCTGTGATACATGCGTGTGTGAGCGTGAGCTGTGTGAGCTACTTGTGTGTGAGTTGTGTGATATATGTGTGTGTGATACGTCTGAGCTGTGTGTGATCGTGAGCTGTGTGTGAAGTGTGTGATAGATGCGTGTGTGAGCTGTGTGTGTGAGCATGAGCTGTGTGTGTGAGCATGAGCTGTGTGTGTGAGCATGAGCTGTGTGTGAACTGTGTGTGATACGTGTGTGTGAGCGTGAGCTGTGTGAGCTACTTGTGTGAGCTGTGATACAGTGTGTGTGATACGTGTGAGCTGTGTGTGTGTGAGCTAGTTGCTCGTGTCCTAAGGCGGTGCTGGAGAGGAGGTCTGCAAGTGGTGCTCTGACTAGATATTCATATTGCAGACTGTTGACAGGTCGCTGATCCCTTACTGACCTGCCCCCTAGTTTGCATAATGAATATCTGTATATACTTTAAAAAAAAATTCTTCTGCAGGCAGGTGCCGGCCGTGGCACCTGCTCTGCAGCAAAATCTCATGTTTTGTGTGCCAATAATAATTTTTTTTTCAGTTTATTCAGATAGAGGAAAAAAAAACAATTTTAAAATGGCGCCTGTGCAGTAGCTGCTATCGGTGTCTGCTGCGGTGATCCGATAGCTGCTGCTGTGCATGCGCCGGCGGCGCCATCTTACCGGAGAAGAAAAGAAATTCCTCCTCCAAGATGGCGCGACCTGCAGAAGGGTTTTTTTCAGTATATTCAGATATTCATTATGTAAACTAGCTGGCAGGTCAGTGAGGGCTCAGTGACCTGTCAGCAGGCTGCATTATGAATATCTAATCTGAGCACCACATACCCCAACCCCACCTTAACCCCTTCACCCCCAAGGGTGGTTTGCACGTTCATGACCGGGCCAATTTTTACAATTCTGACCACTGTACCTTTATGAGGTCATAACTCTCGAACGCTTCCATGGATCCCGGTGATTCTGACATTGTTTTCTCGTGACATATTGTACTTCATGTTAGTGGTAAAATTTCATTCAAATAACTTGCGTTTATTTGTGAGAAAAACGGAAATTTGGCGAAAATTTTGAAAATTTCACAATTTTCCAACTTTGAATTTTTATGCCCTTAAATCACAGAGATAAGGCACACAAAAAACTTGATAACTAACATTTCCCACATGTTTACTTTACATCAGCACAATTTTGGAACCAAAATTTTTTTTTGTTAGGAAGTTATAAGGGTTAAAAGTTGACCAGCGATTTCTCATTTTTACAACACCATTTTATTTTTAGGACCACATCACATTTGAAGCCACTTTGAGGGGTCTATATGATAGAAAATACACAAAAGTGACACCATTCTAAAAACTGCACCCCTTAAGGTGCTCAAAACCACATTCAAGAAGTTTATTAACCCTTTAGGTGCGTCACAGGAATTTTTTTGAATATTTAAAAAAAAATGAACATCTAACTTTTTTTCATAAAAAAAATACTTCAGGTTCAATTTTTTTTATTTTACCAAGGGTAACAGGAGAAATTGAACTGCAAAAGTTATTGTGCAATTTGTCCTGAGTACGCAGATACCTGATATGTGGGGGGGAACGACTGTTTCGGCGCATGGCAGAGCTCAGAATGGAAGGAGCGCCGTTTGACTTTTTCAATGCAAAATTGGCAGGAATTCAGATTGGACGCCATGTCACGTTTGGAGAGTCCCTGATGTACCTAAACAGTGGAAACCCCCTACAAGTGACCCCATTTTGGAAACTAGACCCCCCAAGGAACTTATCTAGATATGTGGTGAGAACTTTGAACCCACAAGGGCTTTACAGAAGTTTATAACGTACAGCGGTACAATTAAAAAATCATATTTTTTCCACAAAAATGATCTTTTCACCCCAATTTTTATTTTCCCAAGGGTAACAGGACCCTAAAAGTTATTGTGCAATTTGTCCTGAGTACGCTGATACCCCACATGTGGGGGTAAACCACTATTTGGGCGCATGGCAGAGCTCGGAAGGGAAGCAGCGCCATTTGACGTTTTTGGCTGGAATTGAGATCGGACACCATGTCGCGTTTGGAAAACCCCTGATGTACCAAAACAGTGGAAACCCCCCACAAATGACACCATTTTGGAAACTAGACCCCCTAAGGAACTTATCTAGATGTGTGGTGAGAACTTTGAACCCCCATGGGCTTCACAGAAGTTTATAACATAAAGCCATACAATTAAAAAATCATATTTTTTAAACAAAAATGATCTTTTCACCCTCAATTCTTATTTTTCCAAGGGTAACAGGACCCTAAAAGTTATTGTGCAATTTGTCCTGAGTACGCTGATACCCCACATGTGGGGGTAAACCACTATTTGGGCGCATGGCAGAGCTCGGAAGGGAAGCAGCGCCATTTGACGTTTTTGGCTGGAATTGAGATCGGACACCATGTCGCGTTTGGAAAACCCCTGATGTACCAAAACAGTGGAAACCCCCACAAATGACACCATTTTGGAAACTAGACACCCTAAGGAACTTATCTAGATGTGTGGTGAGAACTTTGAACCCCCATGGGCTTCACAGAAGTTTATAACATAAAGCCATACAATTAAAAAATCATATTTTTTCCACAAAAATGATCTTTTCACCCTCAATTCTTATTTTTCCAAGGGTAACAGGACCCTAAAAGTTATTGTGCAATTTGTCCTGAGTACGCTGATACCCCACATGTGGGGGTAAACCACTATTTGGGGGCATGGCAGAGCTCGGAAGGGAAGCAGCGCCATTTGACGTTTTTGGCTGGAATTGAGATCGGACACCATGTCGCGTTTGGAAAACTCCTGATGTACCAAAACAGTGGAACCCCCCACAAATGACACCATTTTGGAAACTAGACCCCCCATGGAACTTATCTAGATGTGTGGTGAGCACTTTGACCCCCCCAGTGCTTCACAGAAGTTTACAACGCCCGGGCGTGAAAATAAAAAATTCGTATTTTTTCCACAAACATGATCTTTTAGTCACCATTTTTTTATTTTCCCAAGGGTACCAGGAGAAATTGGACCCCAAAAGTTGTTGTCCAATTTGTCCTGAGTATGCTGATACCCCATATGTGGGAGAAAACTACTGTATGGGCACACGTCGGGGCTCGGAAGGGAAGTAGTGACGTTTTGGAATGCAGACTTTGATGGAATGGTCTGCGGGTGTGATATTGCCTTTGGAGAGCCCCTAATGTACCTAAACAGTGGAAACCCCCCACAAATGACACCATTTTGTAAACTAGACCCCCCAAGGAACTTATCTAGATGTGTGGTGAGCACTTTGACCCCCCCAGTGCTTCACAGAAGTTTACAACGCCCGGGCGTGAAAATAAAAAATTCGTATTTTTTCCACAAACATGATCTTTTAGTCACCATTTTTTTATTTTCCCAAGGGTACCAGGAGAAATTGGACCCCAAAAGTTGTTTTCCAATTTGTCCTGAGTACGCTGCTACCCCATATGTGGGAGAAAACTACTGTATGGGCACACGTCAGGGCTCGGAAGGGAAGTAGTGACGTTTTGGAATGCAGACTTTGATGGAATGGTCTGCGGGTGTCATGTTGCCTTTGGAGAGCCCCTAATGTACCTAAACAGTGGAAACCCCCCACAAATGACACCATTTTGTAAACTAGACCCCCCAAGGAACTTATCTAGATGTGTGGTGAGCACTTTGACCCCCCCAGTGCTTCACAGAAGTTTACAACGCCCGGGCGTGAAAATAAAAAATTCGTATTTTTTCCACAAACATGATCTTTTAGTCACCATTTTTTTATTTTCCCAAGGGTACCAGGAGAAATTGGACCCCAAAAGTTGTTTTCCAATTTGTCCTGAGTACGCTGCTACCCCATATGTGGGAGAAAACTACTGTATGGGCACACGTCAGGGCTCGGAAGGGAAGTAGTGACGTTTTGGAATGCAGACTTTGATGGAATGGTCTGCGGGTGTCATGTTGCCTTTGGAGAGCCCCTAATGTACCTAAACAGTGGAAACCCCCCACAAATGACACCATTTTGTAAACTAGACCCCCCAAGGAACTTATCTAGATGTGTGGTGAGCACTTTGACCCCCCCAGTGCTTCACAGAAGTTTACAACGCCCGGGCGTGAAAATAAAAAATTCGTATTTTTTCCACAAACATGATCTTTTAGTCACCATTTTTTTTATTTTCCCAAGGGTACCAGGAGAAATTGGACCCCAAAAGTTGTTTTCCAATTTGTCCTGAGTACGCTGCTACCCCATATGTGGGAGAAAACTACTGTATGGGCACACGTCAGGGCTCGGAAGGGAAGTAGTGACGTTTTGGAATGCAGACTTTGATGGAATGGTCTGCGGGTGTCATGTTGCCTTTGGAGAGCCCCTAATGTACCTAAACAGTGGAAACCCCCCACAAATGACACCATTTTGTAAACTAGACCCCCCAAGGAACTTATCTAGATGTGTGGTGAGCACTTTGACCCCCCCAGTGCTTCACAGAAGTTTACAACGCCCGGGCGTGAAAATAAAAAATTCGTATTTTTTCCACAAACATGATCTTTTAGTCACCATTTTTTTTATTTTCCCAAGGGTACCAGGAGAAATTGGACCCCAAAAGTTGTTTTCCAATTTGTCCTGAGTACGCTGCTACCCCATATGTGGGAGAAAACTACTGTATGGGCACACGTCAGGGCTCGGAAGGGAAGTAGTGACGTTTTGGAATGCAGACTTTGATGGAATGGTCTGCGGGTGTCATGTTGCCTTTGGAGAGCCCCTAATGTACCTAAACAGTGGAAACCCCCCACAAATGACACCATTTTGTAAACTAGACCCCCCAAGGAACTTATCTAGATGTGTGGTGAGCACTTTGACCCCCCCAGTGCTTCACAGAAGTTTACAACGCCCGGGCGTGAAAATAAAAAATTCGTATTTTTTCCACAAACATGATCTTTTAGTCACCATTTTTTTTATTTTCCCAAGGGTACCAGGAGAAATTGGACCCCAAAAGTTGTTGTCCAATTTGTCCTGAGTACGCTGACACCCCATATGTGGGAGAAAACTACTGTATGGACACACGTCGGGGCTCGGAAGGGAAGCAGTGACGTTTTGGAACGCAGACTTTGATGGAATGGTCTGCGGTTGTCATGTGCGTTTGGAGAGCCCCTGATGTACCTAAACTATTGAAACTCCCCACAAGTGACCCCATTTTGGACACTAGACCCCCCACGGAACTTATCTAGATGTGTGGTGAGCACTTTGAACCCCCAAGTGCTTCACAGAAGTTTATAACACTCGGACGTGAAAATAAAAAAATCATTTTTTTTCCACAAAAATGATATTTTTGCCCCCAATTTTTTATTTTCCTAAGGGTAACAGGAGAAATTGGACCCCAAAAATTGTTTTGCAATTTGTCCTGAGTAGGCTGATACCCTACATGAGGGGGTAAAACACTGTTTGGGCGCATAGCAGAGCTTGGAAGGGAAGGAGCACCATTTGACTTTTTCAACTCAGAATTGGCTGGAATTGAGATCAGACGCCATGTTGCATTTGGAGAGCCCCTGATGTGCCCAAACAGTGGAAACCCCCAATTCTAACTCCAACCCGAACCCCAACACGCCCCTAACCCTAGCCCTAACCCTAGCCCTAACCCTAGCCCTAGCCCTAACCCTAGCCCTAGCCCTAACCCTAGCCCTAGCCCTAGCCCTAACCCTAGCCCTAACCCTAACCCTAGCCCTAACCCTACCCCAACACACCCCTAGCCCTAACCCTAGCCCTAACCCTAATGGAAAAATGGAAATAAATACATTTTTTTTATTTTATTATTTTTCCCTAACTAAAGGGGTGATAACGGGGGGTTTGATTTACTATTTATGGCGGTTTTTATGTTTGGCGGCTGTCGCACGCTAAAAGACGCTTTTTATTGTAAAAATAGTTTTTGCATCACCACATATTGAGAGCTATAATTTTTCCGTATTTTGACCCACCGAGTCATGTGAGGTCTTATTTTTTGCGGGACGAGTTGACGTTTTTATTGGTACCATTTTCGGGCACGTGAAATTTTTTGATCGCTTTTTATTCCGATTTTTGGGACGCAGAATGAACAAAAACCAGCGTTTCATGAATTTCTTTTGGGGGGGGTGCGTTTACACCGTTCCGCGTGCGGTAAAATTGATAAAGCGCTTTTATTCTTCGGGTCAGTACGGTTACAGCGATACCTCATTTAGGTCATTTTTTTATGTTTTTGTCGGTTTTATGCAATGAAAACTATTTTATATAAAAAATAATTATTTTTGCATCGCTTTATTCTGCGAGTTATAACTTTTTTATTTTTTTGCTGATGATGCTGTGTGGCGGCTTGTTTTTTGCGGGACAAGATGACGTTTTCAGCGGTACCATGGATATTTATATGCGTCTTTTTGATCTCGCGTTATTGCACTTTTTGTTTGGCGGTATGATAATAAATCATTATTTTTTGCTTCGTTTTTTATTTTTATTTTTTAAGGGGTTCGCTAAAGGGGTTAACTAATGGGACAGTTTTATAGGGCAGGTCGTTACGGACGCGGCGATACCTAATATGTGTACATTTATTGTTTTTTTTTTTTATTATTTTAAAAAAATGAATTTATTGGGGAATATTTTTTTTTTTTTTACTAATTTATTTGGCGATTTTTTTTAATTTATTTTTACACTTTTTTTTAAATTTTTTTTTACTTTATTACATAGTCCCAGGTGGGACATCACTGTCCTGTGACAGATCGCTGATCTGTCACATCACAGATCACTGTGACAGATCAGCAATCTGTCACAGGCAGTGCACAAGGCTTCCTCATGCCTGCGCTTTGCAGGCACTGAGGAAGCCAGCTTCCCCAGGCCCCCGAAGGCCCCCGTCGCCATCTTGGATTCGGGGGCCTGGAGGATAGGAGTCCCCCGCAGCAGCGCTGCACATTGCGCTGCCGTGGGGGGCTCAGGGAAGCACGGAGGGAGCCCCCTCCCTGCCGATGCTTCCCTTTAACTCCCGGTACACCGCGATCGCGTTTGATCGCGGTGTGCAAGGGGTTAATGTGTCGGGGGCGGTCCGTGACCGCCCCTGACACATAGTGCCGGGTGTCAGCTGTGATAATCAGCTGACACCCGGCCGCGATCAGCGGCGCTCACCACGTGGGCGCCGCTGATCGCGGTAGACGTACTATCCCGTCCCCGGTCATACGGGCCCGGGTACCGTGGACGGGATAGTACGTCTCATGTCAGGAAGGGGTTAAGGCACGAGAATCTCATTAGCACAAAACTCAAAATAAAGATTAAACAACAACCACAAGACGGATTTCATCAACCAAGGTATCATTGTAATCCGTATAAGGGTCTGTGCACACGCTGCGGATCCACTGCGGATTGGCCTCTGCAGATCCGCAGACAGGGTACAGTACAATGCAAATCTATGGGATTTACAATCCGCAGTGCACATGCTGTGGATTTTTCACTGCGGAAAAGCTGTGGTTTGAAATCCACAGCATGTCAATTCTTTCTGCGGATTCCGCTGTGGTTTGACACCTATTCCATTGTCCAGGTGTCAAACCAAAGGGAAAACCGCAGATCATTTTACCTGCGGATCCGCACGGAAAAATCTGCTGGTGAATCCGCAGCATGTGCACATAGCCTTAGGCTATTCTGCTGCGGATCCGCAGCAGTTTCTGCTGTGGTGTACAGTACCATTATTCCCTATGGGAATTAAAAAGCGCTGTGCAGACGGTGCGGAATTTTCCACGCGGATTTTGCTGCGGTTTCAAATCCGCAGAAAGAATTGCATGTCAATTCTTTCCGCGGATTCCGCAGCGGTTTACCATCTCCTTCATTGTGGAGATGATAAACCACAGGGCAAAACCGCAGGCTAATCCGCAGTTAAACCGAGGTCTTTTGACCTGCGGCTTTATCTGCGGATTTTGCAAAATCCGTGCGGATGAATCCGCAGCAGATTCCGCAGCGTGTGCACACAGCCTCACGGTGCCGACCTGACACTGTGTGTAGGTTCCTGTATACAGGAGATCCCCTCCACAATCTGACAGATTTGGAGTGCTATTGTAAGGAAGAATGGGCAAAGATTGCCAATTCTAGATGTGAAAAGAGGTTTTTCAATCCAGCAAAGCGAATTAAAGGCACAAATACTTTATTGTTACTTCATTAACCCCTTAGTGACCGGGGCCAAATTTTTCAAATCTGACCAGTGTCACATTATCTATTAATAACTCTAGAACGCTTTAACAGGTCTCATTGATTTTGAGATTGTTTTTTTGTGGCACATCATACTTTAATGTTAAATGTATGTAGATATTTTGTGTTTATAAAAAATATCAGAAATTTGTCCAAAAAAAAAAATCGAAAAATTTGCAATTTTCAAACTTTGATTATCCTAAAGAATCTAGACAGGCATACTACATTAAATAGTCATTAAATAAAATTTCCCTCATGTCTGCTTTACATCAGCAACATTTTTAAAATATCCTTTTATTTTGTTAGAATGTTAGAAGGTTTAAAACTGTAGCAGCAATTTTTTCAAGGAAATTTACAAAACTTTTTTATGGACCTGTTCAGTTTTGAAGTGACTTTAGCGGACCTATATGTCATAAAATCCCCAAAAGTGAGACCATTGTAAAAACGCCACCCCTCAACATATTCAAAACTGCTGTCTGGAATTAATACACAGTGGTATGACAGGAAGGAAAAATGTTATTTTTTTCCTCCTAAGGCTGGGTTCACACGTAGCGGAACTCTCGCGGAAATTACCGTGAGAATTCCGGAATTCCATTCCGCAGAAAAATCTCATTTTAAATTCCCGCGGAAAAACAAGCATTTTGCAAGCGTAATTAGCTTGCAGAATTGCTAGCGTTTTCCAAGCGATCTGGAGCATCGCTTGGAGAACTGATTGACAGGTTGGTCACACTCGTCAAACATAGTGTTTGACGAGTGTGACCAACTTTTTACTATTGATGCCGCCTATGCGGCATCAATAGTAAAAGATAGAATGTAAATAATAATTAAAAAAAAATATTGCTATTCTCACCTTCCAACGTCCCGCGCAGCCTTCCCGCCTCTCTCCATGCTCCCGGTCCCAGTAATCCTTTGCGCGAATTACCGCGATGACGCCCGTTCTCGCGGGATGGCGACGTCTCACGGTCATTCGTGCGACCTCATCGCGAATGACCGCGAGAACGGACGTAATCGCTCGCAAAGGCTTACTGGGACCGGGAGCGTGGAGAGAGGCGGGAAGGCTGCGCGGGACGTCGGAAGGTGAGAATAACATTATTTTTTATTTTAAATTCTATTTTTTACAGGGATATGGTACCCAAACCCCGGAGGACAGTCTCCTCTCCTCCGGACCGTGGGTACCATCCGCAAATGTTCTGCTTACTTTTCGCATGGTGTGCACAGCCACATGCGGAAAGTAAGCAGAACAATGCATTCCTATGGGTGCGGGATCGCTGCGATTCCGCGAAATTAATGAACATGTTGTGTTTTTTACCGCGAAGCGATTCCGCCGCGGTAAAAACCGCAGCATTAGCACAGCATTGCGGAATCCCATAGGAATGCATGGGATGCTTATTTTTTCGCGGAAAATACCGCCGCGGAAACGCGAAAAAAACGGTACGTGTGAACTCAGCCTAAATGTTGCTAACTTCAAAACAGGCCACATAGCCAGCAAGACTTTAAGGACATTATATGACTGTGAATTGCCATTAAAAAATTCAGAACTCAGGATTCTGATAGGGTTAAAGAGGGAGCCCCCACACTCTGTTACCATTGTAGATGCTGTAGTCACTACTGACAGCAGCATCTAAAAGCATAAAAAGCCATGGTTGCTGCCAACACCAATCAAGGCTAATATAGCAAGGTGTCGGCTATAGTGTACAGTCAACAGCTGCTGCATTTTCACCAGTCAGGGGATGCTATTGTCTGATATGTGAGGTCAGTAAAAAGATGTATTGGTGGTCACTAAGGCGTTAAAATATTAGATTCAAAATAAAAAAAAATCTGATGTGTTTCAAATCTAGCTGACTCTTAATCATAGATATCTATGATAAAGAGTCACCATGACTTGAAACGCGTCCGATATTTTTTATGCCCATGCTACTATTTTAATGAAGTCATAATACAGTATTAGCCCCCTCCGGTTCTGGAGATTCTGTCTGGGACTTATCCACTATTATCTGGCACATCTCTTCTATGCATGTCCAGTACACCGTCCATCTGGACATCCATTCTCCGCTCTCCCTACACATATGTAAATTTCCCCGCATCCCACAGAACCAGAGGCGGCTCGCTTGCCACCACCATCTCTGTGGCATTCACTTGCAAGTAGTGTTGAGCGATACCTTCCGATATCAGGAATTATCGGATCGGATCGGACCGATACCCCAAAAATATCGGATATCGCCGATTCCGATACCGGAAACCAATGCAAGTCACTGGAACACAAATATAGGAATGAAATAAAACCCTTACTTTCCTTGTAGGTTAATTCTACATGAAGGAAAACAACTAAGAATAATGTAGAATGTATTGGGGGAGGTGGAGGAGACATTAAAGGCATAGAGGTTTAGTCCAATCAAATGGAATAGCAGGAATTAATTTTTTTTTTACATTTTTTTTTTAATTCTTCGGGGTGGTCTTCGGGGTGGTCTTCAGGGTTGTCGTCTTTAGGGTCGTCGTCAGGGATATCCAGAGTGATTACCAAAAACATTTCGAAAAGCTTGAACTTGGAAATGTAGCAGAAGGTACAAGAAGGCTGAGGAACTACTGAGAATCAGCTGACGGTACTGGAACCTGGATGGGTAGCCGAAGGTACAAGAGCCAATGGAACTACCGAGGACCAGCTGATGGTACTGGAACCCGGTTACTAAGCAGGAGGTACCTGTGCCAGAAAGCACTACCAAGGACCAGCAGGTGTTGGTGGAACTCGGATACCAAGAAGGAGGCACCTAAGCCAAAGGCTCTGCCTGGAACCAGCTGATGTTACTGGAACTCAGATAGGCAGCAGAAGGTACACATGAAAAAAAAGTTGCAAGGCCGCGAGCCGGCCGGAGTTGCCGAAACCCACAGTCCTACAGGGGGAGCTTGTCCTATTGGCACTACGGAACCAGCCTTCATTGCCAGATCCTGCAGCCCACATAGGAAGCACCTAAACTGCAGGCACCATAGTCGGCTAACCCGACCGCAACACGACAGGACAACGTATTGGAGGCAAAGTGACGTTGACACTACCCGGAAACAGCTGGCGTGCTGGAACCAGGCTGGGCATGAGGGAGTACCCTGCCAAAGACACTTCTGAGCAGCAACTGGCAGTGTTGGAGCCCAGGGATTACAGTAGAAACAGAGTGTAGCCAGAGGCCTAATTGGAGCAAGTTTAATATCTGTAGTAGTGTGAATGTGGACAGAGCAGGCGAAATTACCAGACACACAGCAGGGGATCAGCTGACGTTACTGAACCCCAATAACACAGGAGCAAGTGTTGACTGTGCAGACGGCACTTCTGAGCAGCAACTGGCGGTGTTGGAGCCCAGGGATTACAGTTCAGGTGGTAGAAACATGAACACAACAGGAGGCCTGGATACTGTTGCCAACCAATTATTTAATCTGGAAGAGGACTGGCAAATTCCTGCGAGATCCAGGCCTTGTTCATTTTCAGAAAAGTAAGCCGGTCAACGTTATCGGAGGATAGTCGCATTCGACGGTCTGTTAGTACACCACCTGCGGCACTAAAGATGCGTTCCGATAATACACTAGCAGCAGGGCAAGCTAGCACCTCCAATGCATACTGGCTAAGCTCTGGCCATGTATCCAGCTTAGAGACCCAAAATTTGAAGGGGGAAGAGCTGTGTGGGAGAACACTGAGAGAACAAGACATGTAGCCTGTCACCATCTGACGGAAACGTTGCCTCCTGCTGACTGGAGCCATCTGTGATGGTGTAGACATTTGTGGCGAGTACACAAAACTTTGCCACATTTAGGCCATACTGGTCTTGTCTTGTGCTGAGGCGCTGCTTCTGCTCCCTCTTTGTGCAGAGCTTCCTCCACTGCCTCGACGCACTGAGCTGCTTTGTAAAGCACTAGCAGCACTGCTCTCGGGTGGAATGGAGAACATGATGGAATGCACCAGTGTGTCTTGGTACTCCCGCATTTTACGCTCCCGGTTCAACGGTGTTATGAGGCTTTGTAAGTTGTCCTGGTAGCGAGGATCTAGGAGGTTGTACACCCAATAATCAGCCGTGTTGAGATTGTGGGCGATGCGGCGGTCTTTTCTCAGGCACTGCAGCATGAAATCAAGCATGTGCTGCAGACTGCCAACTGGCCAAGAAACGCTGTCCCCTGCTTGAGGCGTCATCTCTGCCTGCATCACCCCACCCTCGCTCTACATACTGACTACTAGAGCATTGTGTACCTCCCTCCTCTGGATAGATGTCTTCCTCCTCCATTGACTCCTCCTCACAAAGTGTCCCCTGCCTAGGCCTTTGTGAGGAACCACGTTGTTCAGACTGTCCAGAAGTAGATGGCATTTGTGACTCCTCATCCTCCACTTCTTCCACAACCCCCTCCCTTAGTGCTTGCTGTGTTTTTTCAAGCAGGCAGATAAGAGGGATAGTCATGCTGACTAGTGCATCATCTGCACTCGCCATCCGCGTGGAATCATCGAAGGCACGCAAAACATGGCAGATGTTCTTCATAGAGGCCCACTCAGTGGTGGTGAAGTGTGAACGGCGCGCAGTGCGACTTGTTTGCGCCTGATGCAGCAGGTACTCCATTAATGCTGCCTGCTGCTCACACAACCTCTCCAACATATATAACGTTGAATTGCACCTGGTGGGTAGGTCACATATGATGCGATGTTCCGGAAGGCGGAATCGGCACTGCAGAGCTGCAGTGCGCGATCTTGCCGTGCTGGAACGCCGCAAGTGAGTGCACTCTATGCGGACCTTGTGCAGCAGTGCATCAAGATCCGGATAGTCCCTCAAAAAACTCTGCACGACCAAGTTGAGCACATGTGCCAGACATGGGATGTGAGTGAGGTTGCCTAGGCCCAGAGCTGCCACCAGATTTCGGCCATTGTCACACACTACCATGCCTGGCTGGAGATTTGTTGGAACAAACTACATGTCGCTCTCCTGCTTGATGGCATTCCAGAGCTCCTGCGCTGTGTGGCTTCGATTCCCCAAAGAAATTAATTTCAATACGGCCTGTTGACGTTTGGCCACGGCTGTGCTCATATCGGTCGTAACAGGTAAGCGTTCACGGGTCCATGTGGAGGTAGACTGTGACGGCTCCTGCAGCGCTGATTCAGAGGAACTGGAGTATGAGGAGGAGTCAATGTGTACAGACTGGATTCCTGCAATCCTTGGAGTTGGCAGAACACGTACAGCGCCACTCTCAAGATCTGTACCCGGCTCTACAACATTTACCCAATGGGCAGTGAGGGAAAGATATCGTCCCTGTCCATGGTTACTGGTCCACGCATCAGTGGTCAGGTGGACCTTGCTATTGACGGCGTTTAGTAGCGCATGTTTAATTTTTCCCTCCACATGCTTTTTCAGGGCTTGCCTGCTGAAATAAAAGTGGTTGGGCACGTTGTATTGTGGGACTGCCAATGCCATGAAGTTACGGAAGTGTTAAATATTATTAGTTATGCATTTATATTAGTTATGGATTTATATATTAGTTATGGAGTTGTATTCTTATCACACTCAGTTCTGTACTGGACATTGCCTTCCATTGACACTGCATGTGCTATTTTAGCAAGTGGTAAATGTCAGCTCCACTACATATTTAAGTTTAGCTTGAGGTAAATGTCAAACTCCATATATACCGAGATCACGTGCTTTAAGAGACGTATATAATTCATGGCTAACTGTAGAGGTCGCTCGTTCCTTCCTTCACCATCATGAGACACAGACGCAAGATGTCATCTCTGCACGGACATAACTGAACAGCTGGTATGTTAATCCAACCCCCCCTCCAGAGAAGCTACGCACTACAGGACACATGTCTTTTCAGAGTTCCAGGAAAGAAGGTTACAAGCTTATATATGAACTAATGGACAATCTCTCTTTCTCCTATTTTTGTTTTTCTGTAATAATCTTTTCTTTGATGGAAGAATCCAAATAAACCACTACAATATTTTTATAAGAACATTTGCATTGTCATATCGCATCTGGTAACTAGTCCTGAGTATTTTACAAGGATAAGCATTATTTTACATTGGAGAGCCAGCCAGATCTGAATTTTTGTATTTTTTTTGCGGATTTCCCTCAACTTGCCCAAAAGGGGATTGAACTTTGCTAACGTCAGTCATATGTGCAAGTTATCAGGAACTCCACTACTCACAAGAATCAGACAGAACCTAGAAGTTAGGACTAAGAAGTGCCAGACGTGCTGAAGCCAGACGTGTGAAGACCGGAGCCCAGCGTTGTCCATCAAAGGAACAAGCTGAGACATTTCAAGGTAAGAGAAATGGATGTCATTAATTCTCTTGCTAAGCAGAGTAAATTGAAATTTAAGTCTGTAGACAAGTCTAACTCAGAAGTATTATGGCTTAGCTTATATGGCAAGTGTGAAAAAGAAAATCTAAAGTTAGATTCTAAGTTGTTATCCTTTACTAGAGAAAGAGAGAAATTTAAAAATATTTTTAAAAATGGTAGATGTATTCCATAAACTTGTAACAGAGAAATTTAAAAATGACTGTGCAAAGGAAAATAGTGATGTTCCCGAGATACATTGTAATGTAGAAAAGCAGTTACAAGATGAAAGGCAAATAGCAGCAGCCATTCAAGGTGACCTTGCAGACGTGGAACAAGATGGAGAAGTAGGAGGAGACTTCAGAACTGACGTAGAGGATGTACAAGGGAAAGACGGACCACTAAAAATAGACAACTCACAGGCCCAAATCCGAAGTAAAGTAAGAAAAAGTTTGCTAAAAATATGCAAAATCATTCCTGCATATGATAACAAAATCCATGTTTGTAGAAACTCTGAGGTTTTTGAAAGCTGTGTTGACAAATTTTATTTATCTAACGAGGAGAAGAATCAGTTGTTCAAAATGTGGATCCCTGGTTATCTGGTGAAACACATGAGAATTTAACTGATAAGGATAGATTACAAATTCTCATTTTTTGTTCATCAAATGAAAATCATCCAGATATTGATATTCTTCAAAAATTAAGGATTGGTCGGAAGGAATGTACTTTTACGTTTATGTCCATATATGAACGTCTGTACAAAATGCTGAGTGAGAATGTCAAAACACAGTCCCTCATAAGGAGTTTTGTAAGCAAATTTGGGTTTATAAATCCTGCATCTCGTGTTATTGCGTCACAAAAAGATTCTTTATTGGAATGTGCGCAATCCCTTGATTTTGCCAGAAAACACGAGAATCGTGAAAGGAAAGTACATCATGCTAATTTTGTGAAGACAGGCAGAGTAAAATCTTATCAGAAGCCTGTATTAGCAAAGCCTTCTAAAATGAGTTTTCCCCAAAATCAAATCTATGAAGAACGAAGAAAATCACATGTTTGTTATAAGCCTTATGGAATGATGCAAAGGATCACCGAAAAAACACAGATTGAATTAAGAAAAATGATGAGTTCTGATTTTCTTTCTGTAACAAAGATGGCCGAATTTGACAGACAGAAGCAGGTGGTGAGTGACATCATGGCCTGTAAACTAAATACTCTGCTCCAAGAATCTATCAGCTTCAAAATGGCAAGAACCTTTCAGGATATTTTTTGCAGAGAAATAAGTATGGGTGTAGGAATTGGCTAGAAAAAGTAATTATATATTGTGTAAAAGAATTATACAATGTATTAGTCAGTTATATGTAATTATTATATAGAGTATAATCCTGTTCTATGGTTTGTGGATAGATACATATTCATACAGTATATACAGTATATAGTGTTTGTAGAAGTAATCTACTTCAGTAATAATATTTAGAATTATGAATATGATATTAACCTTATCTTTTATTTTTACTTAGAATTTTCATTTCAAAGCAGGACTTAATCGAAAAAATTCTCTTACAAGGATTTCTGCCTTTATTTACACAGGAAGTTGCAATAATTGCATGATTTCTTATATTTAACACTTAAAAGAAAATAACTAACTGCATTTTAAATGTGTTCTGTGTGTGCCTTTACTGCATGGCTTGAATGACAACCACAGCATGTGAAATTTGAACCTTGTTCTAATAATAGGTAAACCAGTATACCATGTCCCTGTTCTTTGGGAAAATAATTTTTATGGGGTCTCAACTTTTGCAAACCAATGGAATTTTTTTTCCAGGCCTAAATGTCAAGTATAGCTATAAAACATATATTTATGTCATGTGTATTTGGGGAATATTCAAAGAAATATTAAGACTAAACTTAAATAGTTTACAATGCATTGATAATTAGGGTTAAAATACGTGTATTCATCACACCTTCGTATGTGAGGTATTTGGTTTAAACTTAAATATGTGACACAGTCTGAGTGACAGTGACTGAGTGTAGGAGCAGCTGCTGAGCGAGTAATGTGATACGTTTGATGGATGAGGCCTCAGGATTCTGAATGCAAGAGAGAAAAAAAAAAACCAAAAGCCTTTATTTTTAGGAGAAATATGCAGATCAGTTATATTTCTGTATTTCTATAGTAATTATTATTTCTTGATTTAGTTAATTGTGGATAAGTGCAATCGCACATCAAAATGGTTTATGAAGAAAATCTACATTTAAATTAATTTTTCCAAAGGATAATTTTATGATATTCAAATTAGTTTTAATGGTTACACATCTTCAGACAAATAATGGTATAAGCAAGTATAAATTCACATAATTTATAAATTAATTATTTTTAATTTTGGTTTTGATAAATGAATTATTTCATAGAACAATATTTTTTGGTATTAAGGGGGAAAATGTGTTTTTGATCCTGACTACATCATCACATTTGATTAATACCTCTTCTTCACACATTTTAATAAAAAAGAAATATTAATAAGGTACAATTGTATAAGTATTGGGTATAATAACATTAAGTATTATAAAGAGTCATTTCTTTACACTAAGAGGAGTATTATATGCAAAGTTGCATAATTTGAATATTTTGGTAACACAAGTTTATGACAATTATGAAATAATCCAGATCATGGAAATATAAAGGGTATATGTTACTGAAGACATAACTACTCTGCATCAACATAAAGGCCTTATTTTTATTCTTATTTTTAATTTTCAATTTTTTAATCTATTTTTATTTTAATTCTTAAATTTTATTTTTTCTTTCATCAATCTTTAGTAGAGTAATATCTACTGAGAATATTGCTTCATTAAATATAGGGATGATATGGTTCTATTACAAAGGAAAATGTTTCACTTCTGAGTTATATGCAACAATTCTTTTATTCATTCATTCGCTCACTCATATATTCTTATTTTGGTTCATGGCTGTACATTCCTACATATTATTGATATAATAAATATATTCCTTATTAATAAAGATGAAAACACTGGTTACATAAAACACAGTGACACCAATGGGTTGAAAAAAAGGTAATTACACCTATGACATAAAAAATGTTCTATCACATGAAGAATATGGATAATAATGTATTATCACTTATTATTGGTTTATTATTTCAAACATTGAAATCCATATACGGTACAAATTCTGATAATAATTATATGAATATTACTGATTGCTATGGTACACTGTGATATAGGTTAGGAAAATTACCAGATTTGGTATAGAATAGGGAATGAAGACGTCAAGCAAGATACTGAAATTACGTTAATAAAGACTTTTCATATTAAAATTGATTCTTACCAGTTGCAAGAATAAGAATGCCGCTATCCAGAAGTCCCAGAAGGTAACAAAGCTATGATGTCTGAGTAATAGACTGAGTCAAATCACAAGTGCAGAATTTACCACTGACAGTCACAAGTGCAGTATCCACAACTGACAGTCACAATTAAAGTGTCTAACCTGACAACGATGATCCTATGATGCTGAGATGAACTGTGTTATCACGTTCTTATCAAGTTCCAGAGGTTTTCAATCACCTGTAAAGCTTCGATGAAGGCTGGTGAACAATGAAGGTAATTGTCAGGAAGCTACAACCCTGACATATGTCCTGTGCATTAGGACAAGGACTGGTTATGGTGCTATGTTTAGCAAGGAAGAGTCATTTTAACCCTTGCTTTGTTGACCAAAGACGTCACACCTGTTCAAGGACCAGTGCCGATGGAGGATTCCAGAAATATCCAAGGCGAGCCAATGTAAGCCCAGGTTTTTAAAGATGACACTGCACAGATATTAAAGCTGCATTTCATCCATAGACTTTGTTTCTTATCAACATTTAAATTTATGGACTTTGATTTTATACACAACACGATTTCTACAACATCTATATGCTATAGAAAAACTGTGTTTTTAAAAGAATCAAGAAGAAGACAGAAGACATCAAAATGAAGACCAGATGACATCAGATGATGATGACTGGACCTGAGATGCTTCAATTTAGACTTAGGGAAGTATAATTATACATATTGTATATGAATATTGTTCACGGCTTACCATAACATGAATTCACATCAATTATGTCATTGAGTACGTATAACGGTAATCTGATATTATTATTATTATTGATATTAAATTATTTTGTCAAAGAAGAAGAAAAGAAGAAAAGATCTTGTTATATTTTGAGGGTTCCAATTAATGTCTGTCTCCCTCAAAAGGGGGAATTGTTAAATATTAATATTATTTTAAGTTATAAATATTATGCATTTATATTAGTTATGGATTTATATATTAGTTATGGAGTTGTATTCTTATCTCACTCAGTTCTGTACTGGACATTGCCTTCCATTGACACTGCATGTGCTATTTTAGCAAGTGGTAAATGTCAGCTCCACTACATATTTAAGTTTAGCTTGAGGTAAATGTCAAACTCCATATATACCGAGATCACGTGCTTTAAGAGACGTATATAATTCATGGCTAACTGTAGAGGTCGCTCGTTCCTTCCTTCACCATCATGAGACACAGACGCAAGATGTCATCTCTGCACGGACATAACTGAACAGCTGGTATGTTAATCCAACCCCCCCTCCAGAGAAGCTACGCACTACAGGACACATGTCTTTTCAGAGTTCCAGGAAAGAAGGTTACAAGCTTATATATGAACTAATGGACAATCTCTCTTTCTCCTATTTTTGTTTTTCTGTAATAATCTTTTCTTTGATGGAAGAATCCAAATAAACCACTACAATATTTTTATAAGAACATTTGCATTGTCATATCGCATCTGGTAACTAGTCCTGAGTATTTTACAAGGATAAGCATTATTTTACAGGAAGGTGTCAGTCTCCACCAGCCTAAATGAGAGCATTTCAAGGGACAGTAGTTTTGCAATGCCAGCATTCAGAGCCTGTGCTCAGGGGTGGTTTGCCGAGTATGGGCACCTTTTCTCCCATGCCTGTGCTACCGATGGCTGTAGACTGGCCTGGGAGTGTAAGGATGACAGGGAATGTGGTGCTGTGGGTGGAATGACACTGTGTCTCTGTACAACAGTGCCAGAGGTTCTTCCATGGCGATCCTGTGAGGAAGCCGACCGAACCAGCTGTGTGTGAGCTGGAGGAAGAGGCTACAACATGAGCTGAAGAGGTGGTAGGTGGCGCTGTAGGTTGGCCTAGGTCTTCAGTGTGTCTTTGTAACTCCACCACGTGCTTGGTCCGCACAAGTTTCCACATATTTGTGGTATTGAGGTTGCTGACACTTTTCCCTCTTTTCACTTTCTGATTACACAGCTTGCATTTGACAAAGCAAATGTCATCTGCAACTGTGTCAAAAAAGGACCAGGCACTGCAAGTCTTGGGAGCACCCGTTTTGGGTTTTGGAAGAGGCATGCTCCTAATGGGTGTCAAAGTGGCGGCTACAGGCAACCGAGTCTGCCCCCTCCCTCCTTTTTTTGGCCGTTCGGGGAATCTCTTTCTCAGAGCTGCTCCCACCACCTTCCTGTACCTCACGCCATGATGGGTCAAGGACCTCATCTTCTACACTACCCTCTTCAAATGACTGCTTCTCCTGGGTTGTCTCGACAGCACAGTACGCACCAGAAAGTGGCACCTGAGTCTCATCATCAGATGCGTACTGAGGTGTGCTGACCATAGGCACTGGCCCACCCGCCTCTTCAGATTCAGAGAGACAAAGCTGTTGCGTATCACTGCATACTACCTCTTCTTCAAATTCTCGAATGCTGCTTGGCTGGCCCCCTCTTTCCAAGCCAACAGATTCAGAGAACAGAAGTAAAGATGGCTCCTGTCCAGGGTTCTCTGACTGCCTGGGCAATTTGGCAGGTGGTGAAGAGACAGATGGGTGCTCTTCAGTGCTCTGGACCTGAGAGGATCTGGAACTAATTGAAGTGGATGCGTTAGCTGCCATCCATCTGACAACGGCTTCAATTTGTTCGTCCCGCAGCAGTGGGGTATGGCGAGCTCCTACAAAGCTGCGCATAAAGGACTGTTCCCTAGTAAAACTGGGGGATGCTGAGTCACTGGTGCCCGCAGCAGGCACAGAATCCTCACGTCCTCTCCTTGCAGAAACTCCATGCCCACGACCACATGCCTTATTCCCTGCCTTCTTCATCTTGGTAGACTGATAAAGATAGGCAGAAAAGTACTAAGGGCTTAGTGTGCTTATTCTTGAACAGCTGCTAACAGGTATAAGAAACACTAATTTTATAAAGTGTGGACTAGACTTTAATATAAGCTAATGTGGCCTACACAACTGTAAAGTGGAGTGTTTGGTGAACTTCATTAACTTTTTTTTTTTTTTTTGCCCAAAGATGTAAAACCGATAGTATCACAAATTTTTTGTAGCTATTACAATGCAGGAAGGTAACCTACAATGCAATAGATGAGGCTCCAAAAAATAGGCTGATACTAATCTGGCTGGGGCTGCAGGGCACAAGCCAGCAGAAAGGCTCCTCTATCTACTCCTATATAGTGTTTGCAAATATTCTAGCTGGATACGGATGGAGCCACACTAATAGGAGAAATCAGGAAAAATGAGCAGCACTAATGCAAAAAAGGACAATGTATGAGGCAGTGACACACGCTGAGCGGACTACAACCGGAGGTGGCTGCAGAACACACTACAGCGTGAGCTGCACTCACACACAGAGACCTCACAGACAGTCGTGAACAGCGCTGCAAGGAAAAAGAAAGCTCACACAGTGGTTGCTAAAGTAGCCTGGGTAAAGCACAATAAAACAAATCGCTAGCTCAAACTGTCCCTCAGAGTCAGAACAGCAGCGTCCTGTCCCTAAGTAAATTCACAGCAGAGTGAACCCAAAATGGCGGCAGCGGCTTTTATAGTGTATCATGACATCATTTCAGCAGCCAATCACAGCCATGCCATTAGTTAGCATGCCTAACATGCATAATAGGATGTGCCCACACTTCTTAGGATTCCTCATTGGCTGAATAAAATCAAACTGGATCATTGCATTATTGGAACTTCCGATACTTTTAGAATATCTGAACTCAGTATCGGAACTCCGATACAGCGAATATCGGCCGATACCCGATGTTGCAGTATCGGAATGCTCAACACTACTTGCAAGGCATGGATATATTGGGATGCCATTGTGCCCAGGTCAGTGCCTAGCAACAGATTGGTAGGGATAGTGTTTGACACGTCCACTTTCCTCAGTCCATTCCCTGCTCCACAGGCCATAGGCACGGCAGGGTTGACTCTTTTAACTCCAGATACAGACATGGTCTTTCCTGCTATTATGTCCTTAACCCCTTTCCTACATTAGACATACTATTCCGTCCATGTGACCTGGTACCTAACTCCCAAGGACAAAATAGTACGTCTAGCGCGATCAGCTTCGCTCACGGGGGGAGCGCAGCTGATCGCGGCCGGGTGTCAGCTGATTATCACAGCTGACACCCAGCACTATGTGTCAGGTGCGGTCACGGACCACCCCCAACACATTAACCCCCGGCACACTGCGATCAAACATGATCGCAGTGTACCGGAGGATCAGGGAAGCATCGGCAGGGAGGGGGCTCCCTCCGTGCTTCCCTGAGCCCCCCGCAGCAGCGCGATGTGCAACGCTGCTGCGGGGGCCTCCTTCCCTGCAGGTCCCCGGATCCAGTATGGCGGCGGGGACCTTCAGGGGCCTGCAGGGAGCCGGCTTCCTCATGCCTGCAAAGCGCAGACATGAGGAAGCCTTCTACACTGCCTGTGACAGACTGCTGATCTGTCACAACGATCTGTGATGTGACAGATCGCTTCAGCGATCTGTCACGAGTGATGTCCCCAATGGGACAATGTAATAAAGTTAAAAAAAGGGTAAAAATAATTTTTTAAAAATTGCTAAATAAATTAAAAAAATATATATTCCCTAATTCATTTTTTGAAAAAAAAAAAAACAATAAAAGTACACATATTTGGTATCGCCGCGTCCGTAACGACCCGCCCTATAAAACTGTCCCACTAGTTAACCCCTTAATTGAACCCCGTAAAAAATAGAAATAAAAAACGGAAAAAAAAATGCTTTATTATCAAACGTCGAACAAAAAGTGCAATAACGCGCAATCAGAAAGAAGGATATAAATAACCATGGTACCGCTGAAAACGTCATCTTGTCCAGCAAAAAATGAGCCACCACACAGCATCATCAGCGAAAAATTAAAAAGTTACAGCTTGCAGAATAAAGCGATGCAAAAATAATTATTTTTTATGTAAAATTGTTTTCATTGCATAAAAACGCCAAAACATAGAAAAACTACATAAATGAGGTATCGCTGTAACTGTACTGACCCGAAGAATAAAGCCGCTTTATCAATTTTACCACACGCGGAACGATGTAAACGCACACCCCCAAAAGAAATTCATGAAATGCTGTTTTTTTTTTTTAAATTCGTTTATTAACCATAAGCAGTTTTACAATACATACATTCAGTGCAAAATGTTAAACCTAGTACAAAATAGATATGTACAATTAGCATGAAGACATGAGGCATAATATGTGCATCAACTGTATGTAAATAAAGCAGACATTATATCAATTGAATCACAATGGTGTTATGTTATTGTACCAGTAATAGAACCTGCCTGGCTTCTAAACTCTACCGACATCCACTAAAACATTAACTATTCTGCAGCCTACTTCTATATAGCAAGCAGTTTATTGTGCGACATCTCCGCTCTGCAAGGTAAAGTGAGAGGAGTTCCATCTCTCCCAGATCTTTTTAAATTTACCTGGGCACCCTCTATTCTGATACAGTGTCCTTTCATATGGGATAATCGAATTTACGAGAGTGATCCAGGACCCAAGAGAAGGATGAAATGCTGGTTTTGTTCATTCTGCGTCCCAAAAATCGGAATAAAAAGCGATCAAAAAAGACACATGCCCGAAAATAGTACCAATAAAAACGTCAACTCGTCCCGCAAAAAATACCTCACATGACTCGGTGGGTTAAAATACGGAAAAATTATAGCTCTCAAAATGTGGTGATGCATAAACTATTTTTCCAATAAAAAGTGTCTTTTAGCGTGCGACAGCTGCCAAACATAAAAACCCGCCATAAATAGTAAATCAAACCCCCCTTTATCACCCCCTTAGTTAGGGAAAAAATAATAAAATAGAAAAAAAATTATTTCTATTTTCCCGTTGGAGTTAGAATTGGGGGGGTTTCCACTGTTTTGGCACATCAGGGGCTTTCCAAACGCGACATGGTGTCCAATCTCAATTCCAGCCAAAAAAGTCAAATGGCGCTGCTTCCCTTCCGAGCTCCGCTCAAATAGTGGTTTACCCCCATATATGGGGTATCAGCGTACGCAGGACAAATTGCACAATAACTTTTGGGGTCCTGTTACTCTTGGGAAAATAAAAATTGGGGGTAAAAAGATCATTTTTGTGGAAAAAATATGATTTTTAAATTGTATGGCTGTACGTTATAAACTTCTGTGAAGCCCTTGGGGGTTCAAAGTGCTCACCACATATTTAGATAAGTTCTTTGGGGGGGTCTAGTTTCCAAAATAGTGGTCATTTGTGGGGGGTTTCCACTGTTTAGGCACATCAGGAGCTCTCCAAACTTGACATGGCATCCGATCTGAATTCCAGCCAATTTTGCAGTGAAAAAGTCAAACGGCGCTCCTTCCCTTCCGAGTTCTGCCATGCGCCTAAACAGTGGTTCCCCCCCACATATCAGGTAACGGCGTACTCAGGACAAATTGCACAATAACTTTTCCAGTCCAATTTCTCCTGTTACCCTTGGTAAAATTCAAAAATTGAACCTGAAGTAATTTTTTTTGTGAAAAAAAGTTAAATGTTCATTTTTTTTAAAACATTCAAAAAATTCCTGTGAAGCACCTGAAGGGTTAATAAACTTCTTGAATGTGGTTTTGACCACCTTGAGGGGTGCAGTTTTTAGAATGGTGTCCCTTTTGGGTATTTTCTATCATATAGACCCCTCAAAGTCACTTCAAATGTGATGTGGTCCCTAAAAATAAAATGGTGTTGTAAAAATGAGAAATCGCTGGTCAACTTTTAACCCTTATAACTTCATAACAAAAAAAATGTGGTTCTCAAATTGTGCTGATGTAAAGTAAACATGTGGGAAATGTTACTTATTAAGTTTTTTGAGTGCCATATCTCTGATTTAGGCTGGTTTCACATTTGCGTTTTTTTGCGCTGCGTTTTTGCGCATACGTGCACATGCGTTTTTTTCCCCTATATTTAACATGGGTGCGCATACGTGTGCGTTGGCATGCGCACGTATGCGTTTTTCGTGCACTGCGTTTTTTATGGTGTGTGTCCTTAATTTCCAGATGCTGCATGTTGCATTTTTTGGTCCGCCCAACCGCTTAAAAAAAACGCATGCGCACGTTTTGCGCAAAAAATTACCATTATGGGTGTGCATACGTGCGCATTGGCATGCGCATGTATGCGGTTTTTTTGCGCATGCGTTTTTTTGGTGTCCATTGGTTAGACTAGTTATAAAAAATCCCCACCTAAAAAAACTTCATGTCTATATAAAAGGAGGTGTCTGCCAGCACTGTACCATAACTATAGAGACAGCCTGGAGAGCAGAAAGACTGCAAAAGAAGACCCCATTTTCAATACCAGCTTCAGCAGCAAGAATGTGAGTATTATTACATCTAAAAATGTATGCCTGTCCTTTTAAATTGTATATATACTAATGCTTTGTATTATTTTTACATGCAGTATGTCTTCGAAATCGGCGTATTCACCATCCTGGCAGGAACTGGCGCAAGCAGACCGTGAGGTGATTATTTTCGTGCGTTTGGTAAGTATATCTGTTGCTTCTCAAAATCTCTAACGTTTGTTGTTTTTCTTTTCAGACATCGTCATCTTCAGCGGACGCGACTAGTGAGGGCGAACAGCATGAGCAGCCAAGCCAAGTCCCGGTGGTGATATGGAATGTAAGTATCAAATGATTTGTAATGTTCTTTATTTTTTATCTTCTATATTTCCTCTTTTCTGGATATTTTTTGTAACTTTTTATTCACACAAAATTCGAATATTCTAATGAATGTGTTTTGTCTAGGTTCCACAACGGGATGAAGACATCTACCTGGATAATGAGCACCTTATCCGCCTGGTCCAGGAGCGTGCCCCGTTGTGGGACAGCCTTGACCGGCTGTACAAGGACAATGTGGTGACCCGGCGGCTATGGAATGAGGTGGCCGCAGAGTTGATGGATGGCTGGGACAGCACCACTGCATCCTCCAAAAAAGCGTTTAGTAAGTATTTGCCTGCTCTGTTATGCCGCAGTGACTATTGTCCTTGATGGTACTGTTGGGTTTTGTGCTAGATATATTCTAGCGGGAAACCCAACAGTGTATTCTGGCTCAACAGTGACTGCTTTGGGTATTGTATTGTTGTATTGTGCCGCAGTGACTATTGTCCTTGATGGCACTGTTGGGTTTTGTGCTAGATATATTCTAGCAGGAAACCCAACAGCGTCATCTGGCTCAACAGTGACTGCGCAGGGTATTGTATTGCTGTATTGTGCCGCAGTGACTATTGTCCTTGATGGCACTGTTGGGTTTCGTGCTAGATATATACTAGCAGGAAACCCAACAGTGTCATCTGGCTCAACAGTGACTGCTTTGGGTATTGTATTGCTGTATTGTGCCGCACTGACTCTTGTTCGTGATGGCACTGTTGGGTTTAGTGATAGCATATGTCGTGCATCAAACACAATTGATAAATGTTGTTTGTTTTTCCAACAGTGGACAAAGTCCGAACACGTTGGCGCTCGATCAAGGACCGCTTCAACAGTGATGTTCGTGCTGAGGGCCAGGTTCGCAGTGGTTCAGCGTCAAGGACAAGAACAAGATACCGGTACTATCAAGCGTTGCAGTTCCTAAGACCGGTCCTTGCCACCAGATCGTAAGTATTATAATTTTTTGGTTTTTATTTTTATTAATCTGTGTTTTTCTAATCCACAGCTGATGCTTCTTGTAAAGGCATGATAGTAATGATTTTCCTTTCTTCCACAGCACCTGGAGCAGCACCCTGCAACCTGGCCCTGGAGAGGTCCCTCATCGGACGTCCTCTGACCCGTCTCAGCCATCCGACAGCCAGGAAGCACCTTGCAGGTCAGCCACACAGACAGCTGGTGACCAGGAAGCTGGTCCATCAGGTGTTCCCCTGTCCCAGGACTCTGCCACTGGTTATGCGGGCAATACCCACCAGCGGCAGAGGGCCTTGGACAGGAATGTCTTGCCCGAGTTTATGCACTTGAGCGAGGCCTTTAATGCCAGCCTCAAGTCGCTGTCAGACAGAGTGATAAGCGGTTTTTCACCCATGGAACGTGGTTTTCACCACATGGAACACCGCTTCTATTCTGTCGAACAGCGCCTTGACCGTCTGGAGGCCGACCTCAGCAGACCAGCGCACCATTTTTTTAGTAAGATTGAAAAGGGCATGGCGGAACACCTTAGTCCTGAGCAACAGCTAAGTGTGCTGCAGGCCTGCAACAATGCTTTCTTGCAGGCTATGCTGCATAATCGGTACGGGCAGCAGTCAGTGGTGTCATTTCCAACTGTGCCACCATTGACTCGCTTCACCTCACTACCGACTTGTGCTGCATACCACTGCACGGACACCTCTATTCAAAGCCAGGACACCCACCATTACACCACCACAAGTCTGAGTGCTACTGGTCACTTCACCGACACCACCATGGCAAGCGCTGCTCCTGTCTGGAGCACCACCGTCACCCCCATGCATGCTTGGAGCACAGCCACAGTAACCACTCCTCAAACGTGGAACAGCCCTGCCGCAAACACTACAACATATAGTAGCACTGCCACCACCACTCCGCAAACCTGGACCATCACTGCCGCCATCAGTCCTCCTGCAAGGACGAGCACTGCCACCGCCGCCACAACAGCAGCAGCAGCCACAGCAGCAGCAGCATGCACAGCAGCAGCATGCACAGGAGCAGCCACAGCAGCAGACGAGGGGACCCACATTCCTTATTTGCCCCAAGTTCCAGGCGGTGCCAACAATCAAGGCGGGCATTGGGCCCAAGTAGGTCCAGGCAGGCCAGTTTAAGGAGACAAACAGTTAGGACGACTCTAGCTGAACCGCTGTCCTCTCCTCCTAGTGTGTCTAGTTCCATTCCCATAACTGGACTCCCTTCCCCCACAAGTTTTGTTGCCCCTTCCCCTAGAACACCTTCATCGACTATAAGCTGTTCATCTTCACTGCACACCCCCAACTTGCAACCATCTGCCCCCAAACGCAGAAAAAAATAAAGTTTTTTATAATTTTTTTGGTTAAAAATAAATTTAAATTTCTCGTTCACCATAACAAAGTTTGCCGCCTACACACACTGCGCCGTACACACAATGCGCCTTAAACTTTGCAAGGTGTCATAAAAAGTGTTTTTAGTATTGGCTGTTTTTACCATCCTCATTTCACTTATTGTGATACTAGGCAAGGAGGATTATAGATATACCTTGTAATTAACAACATACTCTTATTACGTGTGTGTTGAATCTACTGATGGGTAAAATACACGTCATATGTTCAATACCAAGGCCTAGTATAATAACTAGAGTTGACCGACTAGGATCTGGATTCATGAAACACAAACTGGTGAAACTCGGGCAAAAAAAAGTTGAGTTTCATTCGAAACCCTACCACAATGTTAGTTAATGGGAAATAAAAGTCGGCATTGAGCGGATTACATTCATCCACTCAGTGCAGACTTTTATTCCCCATTGACTTGCATTGGGGTCGGGTTTTGAACGAAACTCCGACTTTTTTTCCCACTAGTCGGACCAGTTTCATTTGAAACGAATTTGGTTTCATGAAACCCGATCCTATCATGAAACCCGATCCTACCAAAGTCGCTCAACTCTAATCATAACTATTTATCAATCATGGTCTGGTTAATACACATATCATATTTAACCTGCAGCGTTGCTTACGTACCAATATATTTCACGCAGACTAGCGATGCTGCAGTTTAACACATATGTGTATTTACCTGCCCAGGTGTGAGAACATCATGAATTCACAGGTATACATGGGAAGTTTTTTATTTTATTGGAGTGTAAAAAACATAGTGCACTCGGTACTGGTATCAAAACAGGTTTTTTATTAACATACACACATTAAAACATTTTTACACCATTTCATCTTGCCAGTGCACCCGTCCTACATCAGAGATAAAGTAGGCCGCAAATTGGTCCCTCATTTGGACAACTTCAACGGATAACCTGAGAGGGTGCTGAGTGAATTCAGGCAATGGGTTAGGAGCAGCACCATCGAGTTCAAAGGTCGGGTGCTCTTTAGCCATCACAAAATTATGTAGAACCACACACGCCTTCACCACCTCATCCACTGTTTCAAGTTTAAGATTAATGGCTGTGCCAAGAATTCGCCATCTGGAGACAAGAATCCCAAAAACACACTCTACAGTTCTTCTGGCCCTGGTCAGCCTGTAATTAAAGATTTTTTTGGTGTGGTTCAAGTCACGGCTGGAGTAGGGTTTCAGTAGGTTTGCGCACATTTGAAAAGCCTCATCCCCAACCATTACAAAGGGCAGTGGCGGTGCTTCGGTGTGGGGAAGATGCCGTGGCATAGTGAAATTAAATTGGTTGCCATACAACCTCCGGCCCATGTCTGAGTTTTTAAAAGCCTGGGAGTCATTACCACGGCCAAATGCTCCAATGTCCACTGCTACAAACATACATCCGGCATCCGCAATGGCCATGAGTACTATTGAAAAGTACTTTTTGTAATTATAGTACTCAGATCCAGTTCTTTTGGGTTTGATGATCCGTATGTGTTTACCATCAACAGCTCCCAAACAGTTGGGGAAATTGCAGACGGTCCAGAATTTGCCAGCAATTTTCATCCACTTTTCAGCGGTGGGCAGGGGCATAAATTCTGGACAAAGAACGTTCCAGAGAGCCCGGCAGGTGTCTGCAACAATTCCAGACAAGGTAGAGATTCCAATACGGTACTGGAAGTGTAGTGAAGATAGGGTCTCTCCAGTCTCCAGAAATCTGCGAAACAGAGAAAGAAGTAAAATTAATATTTCTGTATATGGTTTTTTAAAACTATAAAAAAAAAATTAGTACGTTCACGAAAAATAATTAGCCCAGGTTTTGAATAGTACATGTAAAAAAAAAAAAAACATCAGACCCTACCCCTTGGTTTTTAAATATTACGTACCGTAATGTCACCAGGAGCCGTTCCTCAGGAGGAATCGCACGACGGAACTTGTGTCCTGTCTCCGGATGGATTCTTGGACATGAGCAAGCAAATCCCTGAAGCTTTCTTGGGACATCTGGGTATAATCTGTAATTTTCTCCGGGTTTGCCTGTAGCTCACTGTAGAGGGTGTGGTACACCCCACGGCTCTCCCGGAGTTCAACAATCGGATGTATCCACATACGCTGCCGTCTTCGCTGTCTCTCTTCCTTTGTTCATGTCAAGCAGGGGTGAACCTAGCCTCTCTGCTGCCTGAGGCGAACAGCAAAATGACGCCCCCCCACACACACACAAAGTAAATTCTCATATCTATCCTGTAAAACTGAGTATAGTAGTGGACATTTTGATTTAGATAAATAGAAAAAAAAAAGGTGTCCAAACACAAGGATGTCAGCGGTATCACACGCACATAGAAGAACAACACAGAAGTATCCAGAACAAGGGTCATTAATGGCAATAGTAGGCCTGGCACATGGCCGGATTGGGACAAAAATGCAGCCCTGCCAGACAAATCCCACCAGCCCACAAACTATAACACTCCTCACCCGAGCAGTGAATGTTTGCTATACTTTGTTGTCCCCTCATCACTCTCTTTAAGGAGTTATTTGAAGAGCCACATGTGAATGGCACCACAGTGCGTATGACTGAACACAGCTCCATTTACATGGTGCTCTTCAAAGCTATGTTTCCCAGGATCATGGGGGTCCCAGCGGTCAGATCCACAACAAACAGAAAGTCATCCCCTATCCCCACATAATGCTCCATACAGTATTATGTGCCCCATATATTACTTCATACAGTATAATGGGCCCCATATAATGTTCCATACAGCATAATGGGCCCCATATATTACTTCGTACAGTATAATGGGCCCCATATAATGCTCCATACAGTATAATGGGCCCCATATATTACTTCGTACATTATAATGGGCCCCATATAATGCTCCATACAGTATAATGGGCCCCATATATTCATACAGTATAATGGGCCCCATATATTACTTCATACAGTATAATGGGCCCCATATATTACTTCATACAGTATAATGGGCACCATATATTACTGAATACAGTATAATGTGCACCATATATTACTTCATTCAGTATAATGGGCCCCATATATTACTTCATACAGTATAATGGGCACCATATATTACTTCATACAGTATAATGGGCACCATATATTACTGCATACAGTATAATGGGCACCATATATTACTGCATACAGTATAATGGGCACCATATATTACTTCATACAGTATAATGGGCACCATATATTACTTCATACAGTATAATGGTCCCCATATATAACTTCATACAGCATAATGGCCACCATATATTACTTCATACAGTATAATGGGCCCCATATAATTCTTCTCCCCAAACCCCGCTGCTCTGGTCTCCTCAGTGTATTCTGATCCTCCGCACTGCTTGGCACAGGGACATCATTAACTTTATGTATATAATTGTCCACTTGGACTGATAGTAATAGTGATTTGTTTGTACTCTGTTGTCTGGGGCTGGCCCACTTTATGGGGGTGCTGAGGGCATATGATTATACACCAGTAAAAAGTATGAGAGGCTCAATATGACCAGTGCCACCTAGTTTCCTACCCATCTTATTCTACTGGTACTGTGGGCACACTGACTGGTACTGAGGAAAAGAAAGAAAGAACAGAGAGAAAAAAGAAAACAAAGAGAGAAAGAAAGAGGGGAAAGAAAGAAAGATGAGAGCGAGAGAAAGAAAGAGGGGAAAGAAAGAAGGAAAGAAACAGAGAGAGAAAGAAAGAGCCAAGAGAGAGAAAAAAAAGAAAGATTAGAGAGATAAAGAAACAGAGAGAGAAAGATTCTATAAAGATACTAGGACAGGAAAGGACATATCATGATCCGCTTACATGGCCGGCAACCCCGAGTCCAAGGCGATCCTGCTGTCCGCGCTGTTGGAAGAGGACACAGTGATGGATCTGAAACACTCCCTGAAGTGCCTCCATGGTTCCGTCACAATCTCCTCCTGAAATTACCTAATTTCCATTCAGCTTCTAGCACATCACTTCCGGTAGAACGTCACGTGCAAATTTTAAAGTACTCCGCGGGGGTCCGCCATGTACTCCTGTGTCCGCGGGAAAAGTAAGCTCCCAGCCGGGGCAGTGGGACCGAATCTCTCTCAAAATCGGGACTGTCCCGTTGGGAGGTATGAATGCTCCCCACCATACACCTTGTACACGTATGGCTCTGCACACATCATAAACACACGGTTCCGCTTTTTATGCCTCGCACACACACACAGCTCCGCTCTGTACACCTCGCACACACACGGCTCCACTCAGTACACACATGGCTCCACTCCGTAAACCTTGCACACATGCGGCTCTGCTCCGTACACCTTGTACACACGTGGCCACGCTCTGTAAACCTTGTACACAAATGGCTCCACTCCGTAAACCTTGTAAACATGCGGCTTTGCTCCATACACCTCGCACACATGTAGCTCCGTACACCTCACACATGTGCGACTCTGCTCCTTACACCTCGCACACGCGCTGCTCAGCTCCATACACATCTCTGCTCCGTACACGTGCGGCTCCGCTCTGTGCACCTCATACACACGCACAGCTCCGCTCCGTGCACCTCGTACACACGCACGGCTCCGCTCCGTGCACCTCGTACACACGTACGGCTCCGCTCCGTGCACCTCGTACACACGCACGGCTCCGCTCCATGCACCTCGTACACACGCACGGCTCTGCTCCGTGCACCTCGTACACACGCACGGCTCCGCTCCGTGCACCTCGTACATACGCACGGCTCCGCTCCGTGCACCTCGTACACACGCACGGCTCCGCTCCGTGCACCTTGTATACACGCGCGGCTCCGCTCCGTGCACCTCGTACACACGCACGGCTCCGCTCCGTGCACCTTGTATACACGCGCGGCTCCGCTCCGTGCACCTCGTACACACGTACGGCTCCGCTCCGAGCACCTCATACACACGCACGGCTCCGCTCCATGCACCTCGTACACACGCACGGCTCCGCTCCATGCACCTCGTACACACGCACGGCTCCGCTCCTTGCACCTCGTACACACGCACGGCTCCGCTCCGTGCACCTCGTACATACGCACGGCTCCGCTCTGTACACTTCATACACACGCGGCTCTGCTCCTTACACAGGGCCAGGCTGATACCAAAAAGCAGCCCTGACACAAAAAAAAAATTCACCAGCCCACATACAATGAATGTCCTCACCCAAATCGTAGAACACTGGCAGGTTGTGCCAACTTTTGCTTTAGCTCACACACACACGTACCACACAGCTCACACAAGTAGCTCACACACAGCTCACACGTATCACACACACAGCTTACACTTGTCACGCACACACAGCTCACATGTATCGCGCGCACACACACACACACACAGCTCACATGTATCGCACACACAGCTCACACGTATCGCACACACACACAGCTCACACGTATCACACACACAGCTCACACGTATCGCACACACACACACAGCTCACACGTATCACACACCCAGCTCACACGTATCACACACACACAGCTCACACGTATCACACACACACACAGCTCACATGTATCGCACACACACACACAGCTCACATGTATCGCACACACACACACAGCTCACACGTATCGCACACACCCAGCTCACACGTATCGCACACACCCAGCTCACACGTATCGCACACACCCAGCTCACACGTATCGCACACACCCAGCTCACACGTATCGCACACACCCAGCTCACAAGTATCACACCCAGCTCACACGTGTCACACACCCAGCTCACACGTATCACACACACACAGCTCACACGTATCATACACAGCTCACATGTATCACACACACAGCTCACAGGTATCACACACACAGCTCACACGTATCACACACTCAGCTCACACGTATCACACACCCAGCTCACACGTATCACACACACACAGCTCACACATACACCCATCTCACACGTATCACACACAGACACAGCTCACACGTATCACACACCCAGCTCACTCGTATCACACACAGCTCACACCGCTCACACGTATCACACACCCAGCTCACACGTATCACACACCCAGCTCACACGTATCACACACACACAGCTCACACACACCCAGCTCACACGTATCACACAGACACAGCTCACACGTATCACAGACAGACACAGCTCACACGTATCACACACACACAGCTCACACATACACCTATCTCACACATATCACACAGACACAGCTCACACGTATCACACACCCAGCTCACACGTATCACACACAGCTCACGCGTATCACACACACCCACACACCGCTCACACGTATCACATACCCAGCTCACACGTATCACACACCCAGCTCACACGTATCACACACACACACAGCTCACACACACACCCAGCTCACACGTATCACACACACACAGCTCACACGTATCACACACACAGCTCACACGTATCACACACAGCTCACACGTATCACACACTCTGTATCACAGCTCACACACAAGTAGCTCACACAGCTCACGCTCACACAAGTAACTTACACACGTAACGCACAGCTCACGCTCACACACAGCTCACACGTATCACACACAACACACATATGTATCACACAACTCACACACGAATGTATCACACAACTCACACACGCATGTATCACACAACTCACACACAGCTCACACACGCATGTATCACAGCTCACACACGCATGTATCACAGCTCGCACACACAATTAGCTCACTCGCTATGACAGACAGCAGTCCTGTATAAATCAAGGAATGATGCGCACAGGACCTGAGATGATGTCACAGGAGGGGAGGAGTCATGGGTCACATGATCAGGGGGCCCTGACACCTTCCCTCCTGTGACCGCATCAATTACAGCCTCTTGCACGACCGCAGCATCAGCTTGCAGAGGCTAAATTGTAGGTGCTGCGGGTAGAGGAGCGCATAATGCCGCCCCCTGCTGCCTGCCGCTTGAGCAGCTGGTGCAAGTCGCCTCATTATAGGTGCGGCCCTGATGGCAAGCAACTGCATATGCCCTAGCCACCGTGATGTCCAAATCCAAGTTGAAGTGAAAACTCTTCCAGCGCAGATCCATGTTGACACGAGAAAAATCAAGCAAATGTGAAGAATACTATAGACAGGGTCTATATATTACCATTCCACACCGCCACTGACGTCCCATTGGTCGTGTGTGTTGCAAGATTGTTATCTAGATTTTTTTTTGGGTGAGACAAACAATGTGCAAAATAATGCAAATGCACTAAAAACGCATACAAACGCTGCATGCCCATAAAAATGCTTGAAAAAAACGCAGCGTTTGTATGCGTTTTTTTCATGCATTTGTGTGCGCAAAAAACGCACCACAAAAAAACGCACATGTGAAAGTAGCCTTAAGAGCATAAAAATTCAAAGTTGGAAAATTGCAACATTTTCAACATTTTTGCCAAATTTCCGTTTTTTTCACAAATAAACGCAAGTTATATGAATTAAATTTTACCACTAACATGAAGTACAAAATGTCACGAGAAAACAATGTCAGAATCACCGGGATCCATGGAAGCGTTCCAGAGTTATCACCTCATAAAGGGACAGTGGTCAGAATGATAAAAATTGGTGCGGGAATTAACATACAAACCACCCTTGGGAGTAAAGGGAACCTGTCACCCCCCCAGGCGTTTTTAAGTAAAAGAGCCACCTTGTGTAGCACTAATGCTGCATTCTGTCAAGGTGGCTCTTTTATTTAGGGTACCTTCCACCGCCGAAATAATCGTTTTTAAAATTGGTCAGACATACCTGAAATTTGACAGGGGGGGCGGGTCTTTCCCCCCCCTGGACACAGACGCCTCACATAGGTCAGTCATGTCCAACTTTTGAATTTGGCGCCGCCTCCTCAGCGTTCATTCTTTTTCTCGTTCCTGTGCTGTAATATTCTTTCAGTGGTGCAGCAGGATGTGATGACCTCAGCACCATGTGACCAGTAGGGGCGGAGCTCACCAGAGCAGTGGTGAAGCAGGACCTGTGATGACATCAGCACCATGTGACCAGTAGGGTGGAGCTAAGCAGAGCAGTGGTGCAGCAGGACCTGTGATGACGTCAGCACCATGTGACCCGTAGGGGCAGAGCTGAGCAGGGCAGCGGTGCAGCAAGACCTGTGGTGACGTCAGAATATTACAGCGCAGGAGCAAGAAAAAGAAATGAACGCTGAGGAGGCGGCGCAGCCAAATTCAAAAGCAGGACATGACTGGCGTATATGAGGTGTCTGTGTCCAAGGGAGAAAGACCTGTCCCCCTGTCAAATATCAGGTATGTCTGACCAATTTTAAAAACAATTAATTCGGCGACGGAAGAGACGCTAAATAAGGAGCCACCTTGACAGAATGCAGCATTAGTGCTGCACAATGTGGCTCTTTTACTTAAAAACGCCTGGGGGGGGGTGACAGGTTCCCTTTAAAAGTCACCAGCTCTGAGAACACCAGGGTTACCTCTGCTCACGTGTCTCTGAGGCCAACAGTAACCTTATTGCCCACAATGACAGATTAATGGTTATCATTATTCCTCTCTTCAGTGCCAGCCACACACAAGAGAGAAGGTGAGGCGGTTTTGTGGTTATGGCAGGGATTTTCTTCCTATCAGAATAAGTAGCACTAACATGTCCCACCTTGTTACATGGAACTCATCCTCATGTATCAACAAAAGAATGTCTGGTCCCATGGGCCCCATAGAAAGTAGATGTAGAATGTCCTGGTGATTGGCTGGCAGAGAGAGGATGCCCAACTGGCTTACCTCCCTTCCAGCAGGAACTCAGACCCTTTGGAATCCTGTTGTCCATATAAGAGTCTGCAATTTTTGCAGCCTGTTGAGCAATGTTGGCCTCTTGATCGAACACAACTTGTCATTAGAGTTGAGCGATACCGTCCGATACTTCAAAGTATCGGATCGGAATGGATCGGCCGATCTTAAAAAAAAGTATCGGTATCGCCGATTCCGATACCGGAAGTCCCATTCAAGTCTATGGGACTTCCGGTATCGGAATAAGAAAAACCCTGTTTTTGCCTTGTACAGCCTCTCTGGGGTCTGTACGGGCCTTTCGGGGGGCTGTGCCGGCCTGCCAGGGGGTCACCTGATGCTGCAGTTCTCTACCCAAGATCGTCGTGGGACACACTCGTGGACTGCTTCGGATCATGGGTGAGTATTTTTGTGGTTTGTTATGTTAATATTTATTCCGTAAAAGACAATGGCTTCGGGGAACAATGTGACAAGTATTGGTAAGTATGTTACTCTATGTTATATGTACTGTATGTCTATGTATGTATTGTATGAATGTATTGTATGTAGTATGTATGTAGCATGCATGTAGTATGTATGTAGCATGCATGTAGTATGTATGTAGCATGCATGTAGTATGTATGTAGTATATATGTGGTATGTATGTAGCATGTAGTATGTATGTAGCATGCATGTAGTATGTATGTAGTATGTATGTAGTATGTATGTAGCATGTAGTATGTATGTAGCATGCATGTAGTATGTATGTAGTATATATGTGTTATGTATGTAGCATGTAGTATGTATGTAGCATGTATGTAGTATGTATGTAGCATGTAGCATGCATGTAGTATGTATGTAGTATATATGTGGTATGTATGTAGCATGCATGTAGTATGTATGTAGCATGCAGTATGTATGTAGCATGCATGTAGTATATATGTAGTATGTATGTAGCATGTAGTATGTATGTAGCATGTATGTAGTATGTATGTGGTATGTATGTAGCATGTAGTATGTATGTAGCATGCATGTAGTATATATGTGTTATGTATGTAGCATGTAGTATGTATGTAGCATGCATGTAGTATGTATGTAGTATGTATGTGGTATGTATGTAGCATGTAGCATGCATGTAGTATGTATGTAGTATATATGTGGTATGTATGTAGCATGTAGTATGTATGTAGCATGCATGTAGTATGTATGTAGCATGCAGTATGTATGTAGCATGCAGTATGTATGTAGCATGCATGTAGTATATATGTAGCATGTAGTATGTATGTAGCATGCATGTAGTATATATGTAGTATGTATGTAGCATGTAGCATGCATGTAGTATGTATGTAGTATGTATGTAGTATATATATATTTTTTTTTTTAACATTTAACACATTAGCCGGATGATGGGACTACTACTGTCCCATCATTGGCTAATGTGTCAGTCACTGTCATGGTAGCAGGCATCGCCAGATGGGACTTGTAGTCCCATCGGACGATGCTTGCACAGACCCCCGGACATCAGCACAGCCCCCCGGCAGGCCGGCACAGCCCCCCGGCAGGCCGGTACAGACTCCCACAGGGTGCACAGTCCACCGGCAGGCCGGCACAGCCCCCCGGCAGGCCGGTACAGACCCCGGGCAGTCCACACAGCCCCCCGGCAGGCCGGCACAGCCCCCCGGCAGGCCGGCAGAGACCCCCGGAAGGCCCGAAATGACGGCGCATCATGATGCGCACACACCGCGCATCATGATGACGTCATTTCGGCTGTCAATCAACTTTGAACTTCCGATTCCGATGCCGACTTCCGATATTGAAAAAATATCGGAAGTCGGTATCGGAATTCCGATACAGCAAGTATCGGCCGATACCCGATACTTGCGGTATCGGAATGCTCAACACTACTTGTCATACATCCATGAGACAGATGTGAAGGAATTCATCCTTAACCTTGAGATCCTTTAGTTCCTCAAAGCTGTAACAGAAAGTCATTAAATCCAGTGACAGATCGTGGTCCTCAAGGTGCTCAGGTCATTCGCACAGCTGTCAATTGATCCCTGCTGTAGATTCCAGAACTTTTTCATGTACACTTCTGGAGTGAAGTTGTGTTTCTTCCCCAAAGCCTCTTTTGTGCTCTCGTAGTCAGGGCCGGCGTTAGGGGCAGGCAGACCAGGCAGCTGCCTAGGGCCTCCGCTCCCCCAGGGGCCCCCAGCTAGCGGCACATCATGCAGCCGCTATGGGGCCCCTGTGAAGCAGGGGGGCCCGCCTGCCCCCAGCGCCAACTCCCCCCTCCGCCACAATGATGGAGGAGAGAGCGTCAGCTGACGCTCCCTCTCCCATCATTCCCTGCTCTGCCTCTGACACAGCAGGTGGGCGATGACGTCATCACGTGCTCACTGTGCCAGGTAGAGCAGGAGAGGAGACAGGAGCCGGGAGCAGCGCAGGCACAAGGAGAAGGTGAGGAGAGTTTTTTTTTAAATGCAGCAGTGAGTACTGGACTGTGGGGCCATTCTGGGGGGCTGTGCTGGGGGGGCTGTCTTGCATATCATGGGGCTGTGCTGGGGGGTGCTGTATACCGTGGGGCTGTGCTGCAGGGGTGCTGTATACCTTGGGGCTGTGCTGTATATCATGGTGCTGTGCTGGGGGGGCTGTGCTGTATACCATGGGGCTGTTTTGGGGGAGGGGTGCTGTATACCATGGTGCTGTGCCGGGGGGTGCTGTAAGCATGGGGCTATGCTGGGAGGGGGTGCTGTATACCATGGTGCTGTGCTGGGGGGCTCTGCTGGGGGAAGCTGTGCTGTATATCATGGTGCTGTGCTGGGGTGCTGTATACCATGGGGCTGTGCTGGGGGGTTGTGCTGTATACCATGGTGCTGTGCTGGGAGGGGGTGCTGTATACCATGGTGCTGTGCTGGGGGGCTCTGCTGGGGGAAGCTGTGCTGTATATCATGGTGCTGTGCTGGGGGGTGCTGGGGAAGCTGTGCTGTATACCATGGTGCTGTGCTGGGAGGGGGTGCTGTATACCATGGTGCTGTGCTGGGGGGGCTGTGCTGTATACCATGGGGCTGTCCTGGGCGTGGGTCTGTGCTGTATATCATGGGGCTGTGCTGGGAGGGTTGTGCTGTATACCATGGGGCTGTGCTGGGAGGGGGTGCTGTATGCCATGGTGATGTGCTGGGGGGCTGTGCTGTATACCATGGGCTGTCCTGGGGGTGGGGCTGTGCTGGGAGGGTTGTGCTGTATACCATGGGGCTACGCTGGAAGGGGGTGCTGTATACCATGGGTCTGTGCTGTGGGGGCTGTGCTGTATACCATGGGGCTGTGCTGGGGGGTGCTGTATACCATGGGTCTGTGCTGTGGGGGCTGTGCTGTATACCATGGGGCTGTGCTGGTGGCTGCTGTGTACCATGGGGCTGTGGTGGGAGGGCTTTGCTGTATACCATGGTGCTGGGGGAGGGGGGCTGTGCTGTATACCATGTGGGGGTGTGCTGTATACCATGGTGCTGGGGGGGCTGTGCTATATACCATGTGGGGTTGTGCTATATACCATGTGGTGCTGTGCTGTATACCATGTGGTGCTGTGCTGTATACCATGTGGGGCTGTGCTGTATACCATGTGGGGCTGTGCTGTATGCCATGTGGGGCTGTGCTGTATGCCATGTGGGGCTGTGCTATATACCATGTGGGGCTGTGCTATATACCATGTGGGGCTGTGCTATATACAATGTGGGGCTGTGCTGTATACCATGTGGGGCTGTGCTGTATGCCTTGTGGGCTGTGCTGCATACCATGTGGGGCTGTGCTATTTACCATGTGGGGCTGTGCTATATACCACGTGGGGCTGTGTTATATACTGTGCGGCTGTGCTATATACTATGTGGCTGTGTGATATACTATGGGGGTACATTATACATTAAATTCTATGGGGGAGGCTGTGTTATATAATATGGGGGGCTACATTATATTCTATGGGGAGGTGGGCTGTATTATATTCTATTCGGGGCTACATTATATTCTATGGGGGGGCTGTATTATATTATATTCTATGCGGGTGATTACATCATACTCTGAGGGGACTAAATTATACTATATGAGGAGACTACCTTGTATTCTATGGGGGGCTGCATTATATTCTATGGGGGGGCTAGATTATATTGTATGGGGGCTGCATTATACTTTGAGGGGGCTACATTATATTATATTAGGGCTGCATTATACAGTATTATATGAAGAGGGCTACATTGTATTCTATGGAGGGGCTACATTATACTATATAAGGGGCAGCATTATATTCTATGGGGGGATGCATTATACTCTATGAGGGGGCTGCCATATATTCTATGGAGGGGCTGCATTATATTCTATGGGGGGTTACATTAGATTCTGTGGGGTGGCTGCATTATGCTCTAAGGGGGGGCTGCACTATAGTTTACTGTATGGATGGTTACATTATATTGTATGGCGGGGCTGCATTATACTCTGTGGGGTGGCTGCATTATACTTTATGTGGGCTGCATTATACTGTATCGAGCACTATGGGGAATACATTATACTATGTGAAGAACTATGGGATGCATTATACTATGAGAAATGAATTGTACTACATGGATGACTGGTGGTGAATTATACTATTATTATACCCGATCCCATCCCACTTCATCCCAAACCTCACCACAGTCTTCATCCCAACCCTAACCCATCTCTTCAACCTGTCACTAACAACTGGTGTTTTCCCCTCAAGCTTTAAACATGCCTCCATCACACCTATCCTCAAAAAGCCCTCTCTTGACCCATCCTCTGTATCTAGCTATCGCCCTATATCACTTCTCCCATACGCCTCCAAGCTACTGGAACAACACGTCTACCTTGAACTGTCCTCCCATCTCTCTTCTTGCTCCCTCTTCGACCGCTTACAATCTGGCTTCCGGTCACACCACTCCACTGAAACTGCCCTTACTAAGGTCACCAATGACCTCTTAACTGCCAAGAGCAAGCGACACTACTCTGTCCTCCTCCTCCTGGACCTGTCGGCTGCCTTTGACACAGTGGACCATTCCCTATTATTACAGACCCTCTCATCCCTCGGCATCACAGACTTGGCCCTCTCCTGGATCTCATCATACCTAACAGACCGGACATTCAGCGTCTCCCACTCACACACCACCTCCTCACCTCGCCCCCTATCTGTCGGAGTCCCACAAGGTTCAGTCCTTGGGCCCCTGCTGTTCTCTATTTACACCTTTGGCCTGGGACAGCTCATAGAATCTCATGGCTTTCAGTATCATCTTTATGCTGATGACACACAGATCTACATCTCTGGACCAGATATCACCTCCCTACTAACCAGAATCCCTCAATGTCTGTCCACTATTTCATCCTTCTTCTCCACTAGATATCTGAAACTCAACATGGACAAAACAGAATTCATCATCTTTCCCCCATCTCACGTGACCCCCCCTACGAACCTATCAATTACAGTAAATGACTGCCCACTCTCCCCAGTCCCACAAGCTCACTGCCTCGGAGTAATCCTTGACGCTGATCTCTCCTTCAAACCACATATCCAAACCCTTTCCACTTCCTGCCGACTTCAACTCAAAAATATTTCACGCATCCGTTCATTCCTCACCCAAGAATCTGCAAAAACCCTAGTCCATGCCCTCATCATCTCTCGCCTTGACTACTGCAACCTCATGCTCTGTGGCCTCCCCTCAAACACTCTCGCACCCCTCCAATCTATTCTAAACTCTGCTGCCCGACTAATCCACCTGTCCCCCCGCTATTCCCCAGCTTCTCCCCTCTGTCAATCCCTTCACTGGCTCCCAATTGCCCAGAGACTCCATTACAAAACCCTAACCATGACATACAAAGCAATCCACAACCTGTCTCCTCCATACATCTGTGACCTCGTCTCCCGGTACTTTCCTGCACGCAACCTCCGATCCTCACAAGATCTCCTTCTTTACTCCCCTCTTATCTCCTCTTCCCACAGTCGCATACAAGATTTCTCTCGCGCATCACCCCTACTCTGGAACTCTCTACCACAACATATCAGACTCTCACCTACCATCGAAACCTTCAAAAAGAGCCTGAAGACCCACCTCTTCCGACAAGCCTATAACCTGCAGTAACCACCGATCGACCAAACCGCTGCACGACCAGCTCTACCCTCGCCTACTGTATTATCACCCATCCCTTGAAGATTGTGAGCCCTCGCGGGCAGGGTCCTCTCTCCTCCTGTACCAGTTATGACTTGTATTGTTTAAGATTATTGTACTTGTTTTTATGTATACCCCTCCTCACATGTAAAGCGCCATGGAATAAATGGCGCTATAACAATAAATAATAATAATAATAATAATAATAATACTATATGGAGTACTATGAGGAGTGTATTATACTATATGGAGGACTGAGCAGTGTATTTTGGAGGACTATGAGGAGTGTATTATACTATATGGAAGGCTATGAGGAGTGTATTATACTATATGGAGTACTATGAGGAGTGTATTATACTATATGGAGGACTGAGCAGTGTATTTTGGAGGACTATGAGGAGTGTATTATACTATATGGAAGGCTATGAGGAGTGTATTATACTATATGGAGGGCTATGAGGAGTGTATTATACTATATGGAGGACTATGGGGAGTGTATTATACTATATGGAGGACTGAGGAGTGTATGATACAATATGGAGGACTATGGGGCGTAAACTGTAGATGTGCTGCTGATAACATGACACTGTATGGTGATCTGTTAGTGATCCGTTAGTGATTGTTCTGTCCCCATCATTCTTTCTCAGACGGTAGAAAGAGGCCGGGAAACCAGTGTTGAACGGCATAAATTTTGTCGATCACACTCATTTAGCGGCCTGAACTCAGCGCATGTAAATACAATTGAAATGCTTCTGTGTGATGTGCAATATGTTAGCATTTGGGGCCCCATTTTAAACTTTGCCTAGGGCCCCACTTTGCCTAAAACCGGCCCTGCTCATAGTCCCTATTTAGCTCTTGTGGAAGGTCATCAAAAACTTCCAAGGCTTTGCCTATTCACCCTGGAGTTACATACTGTGCCCACTGATCATGGGATAGATACTATTGCCTGCAGATTTGTTCGACTCCCCAACTGAAACTATCTAAAGCCCCCATCACACACAGTGATCTCGCTAGCGAGATTGCTGCTGAGTCACAAGTTTTGTGATGCAACAGCGATCTCACCAGCAAGATCGCTGTGTGTGACACCTATCAGCGACCGCCCCCCCTGCCGGGTATCGCTGATCGTTGTGGAAAGCCCTGGACATTTTTTTGATCGTTGGTCTCCCGCTGGCCTGCACACATCGCTGCGTGTGGCAGGCGGGAGACCAGCGATCAGCGAGCTGGAGCTGGTAACCAAGGTAAACAGCGGGTTTCTAAGCGCCGCGCAGCGCTTAGAAACCCACTGTTTACCTTGGTTACCAGCTCCCTGCACCAGCGCGCTGGTATCTAAGGTACACAGCGACGCGCGTGCTCGTCGTCGCTGGTGAAGCTGCCTGTTTGGCAGCTCACCAGCGATCATGTAGCGACACACCAGCGATCCTGACAAGTTCATATCGCTGGTGAGTTCACTAGGTGTGACGGGTCCTAAGGCTAGTTTCACACTAGCTTTCTCGGACGCAGCGCAGGGCCACTACTAATCCCCACCCCCGGCCGCCCCCCCTCCGGTCAGTTCCTCTGATCGCATGGCACTGCATGCGATCACCGTAACCTATATTTAGCGTTGGGTACACTGACCGTGCGCTGGTATGATTTTGCTGGCGCTGCACACTTTTGGCGCTGCGCCCAGCAAACAAAAATGCAACACAGCGTGCTTTTGTGCACTGGGTGCAGCGCCAAAAGTGAGCAGCGCCAGCAAAATCATACCAGCGCACGGTCAGCATACCCAACGCTAAATATAGGGTACGGTGATCGCATGCAGTATCATGCGATCAGAGGAGGAACTGACCGGAGGAGGTGAGGCCGGGGGCGGGGCTTAGCAGCGGCCCTGCGCTGCGCCCGAGAACGCTAGTGTGAAACTAGCCTAAAGCCCCCATTACACTAAACGATGTCCCAGCGATCCCACCAACGATCCAACATGATGGGATCACTGGGACATTGTTAGGCTGATCGCTGGTGGTGAGCTGTCACAGACAGCCCCAGTGATCAGGACCAGCGACGCTGGACGCTGGTTTCTAATGTAAACGTCGGGTATCCAGGAGCAGCGTGACTCCTGGATACCCGCTGTTTACTTTGGAAACCGGCGTACACGCTGGTTTCCAAGGTAAACATTGGGTATCTAGGAGCCGCGCGACTCCTGGATACCCGACGTTTACCTTGGAAACCAGCCTGTACGCCGGTTTCCAAGGTAAACAGCGGGTATCCAGGAGTCGCGCTGCTCCTGGATACCCGATGTTTACATTAGAAACCAGCGTCCAGCGTCGCTGATCGCTGGTCTCTCGCTGCCACACGCAGCGATGCGCGCTGTGCAGCGGGAGACCATCGATCAAAAAACGGCCCATGCCGCTCGAGCATGATCAGCGATAACCGGCAGGGGGGGCGGACGCTGATCCCCGTCACACACAGCGATCTCGCTGGCGCGTCACAAAATCAGCGATCTCGCTAGCGAGATCGCTGTGTGTGACGGGATCCTAAGTCTCCATATTTCTCTATCACATAGTTTCCTAACGGACTATGACCAAATCAAGGACATGTTCATACAGTTCCCTTCTCTTCCTTGACCATGAACATAGGCAGAAACACATTGCTAACTCTACACCTTCACCTAGAACTTTCATACTTATTACTAATAGAACCATACAAATTGGGGTGACTCCTTTCCATCAACAAGGGATGAAGTGGCAAAATCAAGATGTTAATAGCAAATGTGTAGTGTTTAGTTCTTACCCAGCTACCTGACCATTGCCTGCTCCATCAGCTAGCACCTTACTCTGTGGCCCCAACCTACTGTGGAATTCCAGATCCCTGTGGCCTGCGCTAAGCTTGACCGTGTTAGCCATATTTAGAGCTGCCATCCAACCACTAACATGCTTGTTTAACATTCATGGTATGCTACTTTTACTGGTCTCATTCAATTAAAACTGTTTATTTTACAAATTAAATCTATCTGATAACTGCCCAAAGTAGGTGATTCCATAGGTATCACCTACTGAATGGAATCACCTACTGAATCCATTAGCATAATGCAGGTAGTAATTTACTGCAGATTCTCTTTTGTCCTTGAACATCACACAAACAGCCTAAGTTTGCAGATGAGTGTTCTCTTTTATCTGTTGCTTTCCTTTGATTCCAATATAGGTATCTATTGGAATGTTGTAATCTTCTATGGCAAAAACTCTAATATAAACAGGACTGACTTTAACATGTTTAACATAAACCTAATTTCCTTTGAGGAAGTCGGTTTTTTAAACAGTCTCTGCCCTATTTTCAGAAACTGTCCCTAGTTTAGGATGGGGCATTTCCTTCCATTCTTTCAACTATATATTTCTGTGGGAATTGACAGTAGTACATAGCAGAGTCCTTTCTGATTCTTAGGATGGAGTGGTGGTTCATCTGTGCAGTTCTTCTCTCACCTTGCTCCTCTCTCCCACAATGCTGGCACTACTTGAGTCGTAAGTTAATCTCATTATGTTGTAATTGTCTATATTGATATTTTTTACTAATGATATCACGAGTAACATAATAACTATAGAATTTGGTGCATCATTGTATGTAAATGTGTGTGCAGATTATAAAGTGATATACATATGTTGGTTATCTGGATACTAAATGTGCAGCTGTTTAGCGCAATACAAGCTGTTATTCTAACCCCACTACCTATACAAGTATAGAGCCCTTTGTGAGAAGTTTAAAACTAGAGTCATGAGGATACAAAATCTAAACAAGACAGCAAACTTGTTTTTTTGTTTTTTTTTTTCCTATCCACAGGTCGCAAAGACGGTGTATTTCATTATGACCGCCACATGAGGTACCAGCTAAATTATCATAATGCTCAAGCGGCTTGTATCCAGGATTTTGGAGGCAAAATAGCAACAAGAGACCAACTCGAAAACGCTTTGAAATCTGGGCTTGAAGAATGTCGAGCAGGCTGGATATCATCTGCAGAGGTGGCTTACCCTCGTATAAACAACCACTGGAACTGTGGAGAAAATAAAACAGGAATTATATCCTATGGGATTCGACAGAATCTCCGCGAAAAGTGGGATGTGTTTTGCTATAAAGAAGATAATGATTGCTCTCGGTATGATAGGGCTTTTTTTAAGGTCTCCTGGGACACAACAGAACCTGCATCAAAAAATATGTCTTCTACACCTATCCCTTTTACACAGAAATTCAGTTTAACATCAGAACTTTCACCAATATCTTCCACATTACTGTTAACTCATGCAGTACCTAAAAGAGGAGACATAGACACTAGTCTCCCAAAAGAAGGGAAGTCGTCAAATGCCAGAAAAATAAATGACTCCGATGATCAAAAAGATAACAGTATTCTGAGACACTTTCCACTAGGGAATTTTTCTGAACATAATGAATTGTTTAAAAAGCAAGTAATGTCTTATATTATAGCCATAGAGCCAAATAACACTTCAGATGCACAGAAAAATGGTATAAGCAGGACAATATCATTGGTATCTAATTTAGCCAACGACACATATGTTCCAGAATCGGTGCATAGCAATCTGACAAATCCTTGCTTGCCTACAAGTGACAATAGATCCCATGTTGACAGCACTGCAAAGTCATTCATATCTAGGTTAGATAATGTGAAAAACAGCATTTTACATGAGACTGGGTCAAACATGAGCTCTCATGAAATGAAGGTTAGAAAATTAAAGTTTGATATTTTACCTTTGAATCCAATATCTGCAAGAACAGAAAATATTGTGTTTTACAAAAAGACAGTTCAGTCAAAAAGGACCTTTATTACTGGGGAACCTATAAGCACAAATACAAACGTATCAATAACTTCAATACCTGAAAATGAGACTTATTATCCTGACCGAAATCAAACTAAAACAGACTTTTTTTCAAATTCTCAACATGAAGGTCCAACACAGGGGAAGCGATTTCATATCTATGGTTTACAAAGTCATACTGGGACCGTGCAAACTATGGTTGGTAATACACTAAGCCAAGAACAGGAGCATCCAGTAACTACAACACCATTCACTTTGTCGTTTCCACTAATGCCTCCAAGCGATTTCCCTTTTGGTGAACTTGGCAAAGACCATCAGATCTCATCTAATGGTCAAAAAATGGAAAATGAAGTTACTGTACACCATATCTCAAATAACTCATCTGACCTCACTGATCGACATAAGCCAACAAAGAATCCAACAGATGTGCTTCACTTGGCAACAGATCAAATAAGCAGCCAGCAAAGGAGATTGCTTGACGTGTATCCTACAACATCTTCACATTTACGTTCCCTAGAAAAAGAAGTTCGGACATTTGTAGATAATAATGTTTCCAGTGAAGCAACACCAACATCTAATCTGGAAAATGGCATCAACATTGATGGAAAAAGAGACAATGAGAGGGTAACTCTTGGGAACCAAAAAGCTTTCAATGATGTCTTAACATCAAAGGAGCCAAGCACATCACCTGCATCATCATCAGCTAAGATGTCTACTGAAGAAGAGATAATAAAATACTCAACGAACATTGCCTCAACCTCATCTTCATTCTTTACTCCATATGATCATATGAAAGTGACTGCAAGTCCAACATCTCACACTAATGTAAAAAATCTAAGCCTTGGTGAGTATTACTACTAACTGACGTACCTTGTCCATGAACCAAAGTTCTCAACGGGTACATGCTGTGTCTCTTTGGGCACTTAGTGCTTGTGCAATGCTTTTAATAGGCTGCACAGTGCAAGGGCTTGTTCAGACATCATTTTTGTTGGGTACAAGTGCTATCCATTAATTTTGAGGATAGATTGAGGAATCATATTCACTGCGCTTTTTCAAATGTCCTTTTTTATGGGGAGCTTCAGATTTTTTTTTCAGATTCATTAAGTTTGTTTCTTTATGTCCTTAATTCTGTTGTCCTGATGTGAAAGAATTAATTGCATATATTTAAAGATGCTAGCGCTAAAATACAATTGCACTCACACCGTAGCGGGGAAATTCATTGATTGCAGCCCACTTGGGATCATTTATGAAGGTTTCCACTGACAACAACTTTCAGTTTGGCAGTAAGTTTGTATGTTAATTCATTGGTACTGTCATCAATATCAAAGACCTGCGTTTTCTTCATGTGTTTCAGACATTTTAAATATATTCTGTAGTAATAACATTAAGGTTAGAAAAAATGTATTTCAAAACCCATGGGCAAGATTGATCCAGACATGCCAAGTCCATAAAGCAGAATAATCAGCTCACTGGGTGTGCATATGCCTTTCCCCAGGCATGAATCACACTCCTGTGTACAAATCCCAATGTGAATTTCAAAAGTAAATCTTAGTCCAGCCAAGAGCGTAAGGCAATAAAATCTTTTTTTTTTTTTTTTCCCAATAGTGAGAAAACATATTCCAGCAGAATGACATAGGAATTAACAGGCACAAATACCTACACATTTTGAGCAGTTTTCTTGTTCTTAATTATGGTATAAAATGTGCACCACTATAACAAACAAATATATACCCACACATTAATGCTGCAAATAGCACCTACGGGAGTGTGGGCTAGGCAACAAAGCCCTAACTAAATGAACCTGAATAATTAAATTGAAAGCCAAGAAAGAATGCTGATCACAAAGACCATCACTTATTAATCTTCACATACATTATGTTCGGTAGAATGAAACATATCTGTACGTAAATTGATACTCTGAGGCGCTCTAGTGTGTAAATGAAATATCCAAATGGCTTCCCTCATGTTAGTGTAGCCTTTCGCACAGACTGCACCAAAAAGTGGTTGATGATTGATTGAGGGGTATGTAACCAGACCAGTCCATCAGCCTCCTCCAAATGAAAATCGCTGCACTTAGGAAAGCTGTTTTTCAGCATAGGAGTACTGTACTGCCTGTGAGGAAGGCTGCACGTGGAGAAAAACGTGTAATTCTTATACATACAGTTGAAATCAGAAGTTAACATACACTATAGAAAAAGACACATCTACACGTTTTTCTCAGTATTGGACATGAAATCATAATAAACTTTTCTTGTGTTGGGTCAGTTAGTCTTAGCATAATTATTATTTGCCAAATGCCAGAATAATGAGAGAGAGAGAATGTTTCAAGGCAATTTTATTACTTACTGCAAAGTTTACATACATGCTATTAGTATTTGGCACCATTGCCCTTAAACTGAATGATTTGGGTCAAACGCTTGGGATGTCTTGAGATGTTGCTTCGGTATGGCCACACAATCTTCTTTTCTCATGAAGCCATCTATTTTGTGAAGTGCACCAGTCCCTCCTGCAGCAAAACAACTCCACAACATGATGCTGCCACCCCCTTGTTTCACGTTTGGGATGGTGTTTTTAGGCTTCTCCCTTTTTCCTCCAAACGTAGCGATTGTCATTATGCCTAGAAAGTTTAATTTTAGTTTTATCAGACCACAGGAAATGTCTCCAAAAATTAAGGTCTTTGTTCCTGTGTGCATCTGCAAACATTAGTTTTTTGAGTTTTTTTATGTTTCTTTTGGAGTAATGGCTTCTTCCTGGCAGAGTGGCCTTTCTACCCATGTTCATAAAATATTCGTTTCACTGTGGATATTGACACAATCTTACCAGCTTCCGCCATTATCTTCATAAGGTCATTTGCTTTTGTCCTTTGGTTGATATGCACATGTCGGACCAAAGCACGTTCATCTCTGGGATACAGAACCCATTTTCTTCCTGGACAGTATAATGGCTGGACATTTCCATCTTGTTTGTACTTGCGTATAATTGATTGTACATATGGATGAGGCACCTTCAGGTATCTTGAAATTGTACCCAAGGATGAGCCAGACTTGTGCAAGTCCACAATTCTCTTCCTGATATCTTGGCTGATTTCTTTAGGGTACCGTTACACCTAGTGATGCACCATCGATCCCGACTAGCGATATGACGCGGTCAGGATCGCTGGTGCATCGCTAGGTGGTTGCTAGTGAGCTGCCACACAGGCAGATCTCAATAGCGACATCGCTGGGGACGGGGATCGCTACTTGCCTGTCAGACGCGGCGATCCTGCGTCCTCCTGCCCGGCTCCACGCGTCGCTCGTCGTCACAGCAGGAAGCGCCGCAGGAAGTGGCCGACGAGGAATGATCCAGCAGCTTCTCGCGCGATCAGCGATAACCAGCGGGGGAGCCGGTCGGAGGTATCACATGTAGCGATATCGCTAGCAATATCGCTGCAACGTCACAAAATCGGTGACTTTACAGCAATATTGCTAGCGATATCGCAGTGTGTAACGGGGGCTTTAGACTTTCCCATCATGCTACACAAAGAAGCAGTGTGTTTCAGGTGTGTATTAAAATATATCCACAAGTGTGTCTCTAATTAACTCAGATGATGGCAAAAAAAGCTATCAGAAGCTTCCAAACACTTGACATCATTATATGGGCAGTCCAGAATTGTTTACAGGCATAGTAATCTTAGTTTATGTAAACTTTTGACTTTGCAGTACGTAATAAAAATGCCTTAAAACATTCTCTCTCATTATTCTGGCATTTGGCAAATATTAATGATTATGGTAACCCTAATTGACCGAAAACGGGTAAGGTTTATTCTGATTTCATGTCAGATATTATGAAAAGCATGCATTTGTGTCTTTTTATATAGTGTACACACCCTAATTGTAGACTAATTAGTAAAGCCACGAAAGAAGTTCAAAGTCTCCAAAAATTCGATTTAAACAGCAGATAAAAAGGCAGCAACACTTACCTGCCCAGATCTTGGAACAAATGCACTACAGGGTGCAGCTAGCCCATAAAGCAAGATGTTAGCAACACAGGTGCAAAATACCAGATTAACAGCCACTCTCCACCTACCCATTCCTGGAGGGGGTGACTGCCCAGTATACAAATGGACAATAAAGGCTTGCATAGGGCATTGTTCACACAAGGGTACTGCATAGTGTCTGGTTCACAGGTGGAGAGTGGCTGTTGATCTGGTATTTTGCACCTGTGTTGCGAACATCTTGCTTTATGGGCTGGCTTCACCCTGTAGTGCATTTGTTCCAAGAGCAGATGACAAAGCTGTTACTGAAAAAAATCTCTATACGAAGACCAACACTGATATTACCGCAAAATGGTGACCATATAGTGGTAGATAGCAGTCCTGCCGAACATGTAATAGATTACAATACAGTTACAGATAGCGATTTACATAGTGATGTTCTTTCTGGTGGAGTCGTTCACTTGTACTGTCTTTTCCATGTGGCCCAGACCAACACAACAACTTCTACAGACACGACTCAACTACACAGATTACAGCAAATCACATTTGTTCACATTTCCTGAATTGTCCCCTTCTATTCCCAATCTGCACAAACTCCTCATCCTGCTGATACCCCAATATTGAGTTGCTGCTGCTGACACGCCCGAGGGGCCGTGGGGTACTCGGTACCGAGCCCGTTAACTTCAATGGGAGATGTCACAGTGGCGGTTACCCGGTCCGTGGCCCCAGGCGGTCATGTAAAAGGGGTAGAATTGAATGGGGATAAAGTTTATGTAGTGATTCGTGACGCCAGTTGGAGTGTTCGACTGTAGTATAGCCGGCACTGCAGATAATCCCTGGGGGAGTAGATGGTGATGGCAGTGCAGATGTTAAAACCCTCTCCAACCAGGGCAGGACCCCCAGAGATTGTAATGCAAGTAGAAGGCACGGCGTAATAAGGCAGGAGACAAGGAAAGTCATTTTATCATTTACTGTAGTTCAGGTGCAGTTCAGAGGAGATATTACAACTCTCACCAGGTGACAGTCTGCTCTGGAGAATGGGAATTATCTTTCTCTTTGCTGTGACTCAGTGTAACCTCCTGCTATTCTAATCCCTTTTGGGACCAAGGCTTTCTGGAGTTTAAAACTTCCCAGTATTGCCTTTACTCACTGTGTATTTCGCCTTTAGCAACTTGCAGTTTGAATCCTTTGTGATGCAGCTTAAGTTCCCACTTGCACTGTCCTTCACTGATTCCAGGTTATTGCAGTATTTCCGAGGGAAAACACTTTTCTGCTGGTTGTGTAATCCCACGCAGTCTCTCAACTTACCACCCAGCTCTGAAAGCATGGATGATCTAGGGGCTGGTTCCCTGTTTCTTAGCTCTTACTCCTGGATCAGCCACATGTCATCATGGCGTCCAGGCATACTTCCTCCTTCTTCACACTCTGAGAACAACAAGTCAGCCCCTCCCCCTCCCAGTTAGGGTATGTCTGCAAAGCTCGCAGCTTCAGACAAATGAGGGAATGAGGCAAATTGTGTGTGTGTCTAGCAGAGAAAGCATAACTCCCATTGCTCACAAAACACATACAGAACAGTACATATTTAACCCTTTTGTGGTGATTAAGATGCAGGGGGCCACATTCCCCCCTAGTTAAAGGTAGCACATCCTCGGGCTACACAAGGAACATAAGCACATAACAAATGACATAACAGTTTATTTATACTCAAGTTAACAGTCACATTAACTGAGTTGAAGTCGTAGATTACAGCCCAAAACCACTTCTGATTGTTTGGATCGTCCCTGAGTGCAGCTGCAGGGCACACAGACCATAACAGAGAATTCACTGCACTGGCTGTTTTAGATGGTTTCCTGCCAAGGCACGATGAACAGTTTCTTCTTCTTGAGTTTAAGAGTCTTTACAAGAGTTCTTGTCATGGAAAAAGGCATAATAACTAGTGAAATCTCACATTAGTCCATGTGGGCATAATTTCTTTAACATTTTCAATAACCTTACCTAAAGCAAAGCTCAATGTTAGTACAACTCAAAAGCAAATTATTAATCTTTTGACAATTTTACAGATCATTTCTATAAATCATTTCTATAACGAGAAGGCGTTTGACCCTGTGTGCTACGCTGTGATCTGCGCAAGATAGGAATACTAGATGACTTCCTATGAACCTTTGAACCTACCATGGGTACAACAGGTTCACTGCTGACTGTAGGCAAGTTTTCTGCTTCTTCCTCATGCACAGCGTTAGTGGTTGGCATTAGCGACTCATTGCTTCAAGAACAATTTGGTGTCTTTGGTAAAGACCTTTGTGGGAACACCATCACTGTAACTACCACTGCTTTGTTAACTTGTAGCCAAGAACTAGGGAATTCACCTAGAACAGTGCGAATCTTGGTATCAGTCTTTTCTTTTAGCTGAGAGTCATCCTTATTCTCAACTCTTTCACGCAATTGTGCTGGACATACTTTAAGATTGTCTCTGGATACGATGGTACACGTTTTTCCGCTGTTTTTTTGAGATGGTACACACTTTGCTGTTGTCAGAGCTAGATGGTTGAGTAGTGTAAGGCTGAGCCTCCCATTGGTCATCTAACTTGTGGTTTCTTCTCTTTTTATTCAGCACTTGTTCACCTGTTGGTAAGGGGGTTGCCACAGCATGTCTGTTAAAGTTCCTTTCCTGTTTTTGCCTAGCTTGTGCAAGACTTTCCTCCACACATTGTTGAACTTTCTGATACTGCAGTTGTCTTTCAGTATTCCAATCGTTGTCCATTTGGCTGGATATGGTTTCACGAGTTAGGACTCCCATTTCCAGGTCGATGGGGAATTTACCTGGACCTGCACGCAGGGGCATATCCTGTTGCACTGGTTGGGATATGGTTGTACATTTCAATCAAATCAGGCAATTTCTCAAGCCATTGGTTCCTTTCTTCCAGTGGTAGGATCTGCAATAAATTGATCACCAGATGATTTAGTTTTTCCCAAAGACCATTGCCTTGAGGATGGTATGGTGTAGTTCTGATCTTTTTACATCCACAGAGGGAGCAAAATTCTTGAAAAACCTCTGCTTCGAAGGCTGGACCTCTGTCTGTCAGCACTTGATCTGGGTAGCCATGGGGTCTGCAGAAATATTCTTGGAATGCCTTTGCAGCTGTTCTTGCTGTTTGGTCTTTCACCGGAATGACCACTAGGAAACGGGAATAGTGATCCACTATTGTTAAGGCATAGGTATACCCTGATCGGCTTGGGGTTAGTTGCACGTGGTCTAAGGCCAACAGTTCCAAAGGTTGTTTAGTGATGATGGGCTTCAAGGGGGCCCTTTGATTGGCAGAATTCTTTCTTCTGAGATTACATGGGCCGCATTCTCTACACCACTGTTCAATGGACCGTCTCATACCTGTCCAGAAGAAGCGGTCGCGGATGACTACTTCCAGCTTTTTCCAACCAAAGTGTCCCACTTGATTGTCGTAAGCTTCTAAGACCATGGGCACGTCCTTTCTGGGGACCACGATCTGCCATACCAGTTCATGCGTACGGGGGTTAATAGCTCTTTGGATCAACTTGCCTTCATAAAGGAACAGCTTCTTTCTCTCTCTTCCACAACTGTTGGACCTCTTCAGGGGCTTCAGGAGCTGGAGATGAATCTGCTTCTCCAAGGAGTTCTTTGACCATACATATAGCCGGGTCACTGCTTTGCGTCTCTGCCCAACCATGGTGAGGTAGTGCATTAAGGGAAACTTCGTGAACGGCAAGACTTCTCCCTGCCACGTGGTTAGAGCCTTGGGAGGCACCATGGCGTGGAATGCTGGCATCTCTACTTCTTTCAGGTCTTCTAGATCCTCTGCTGGAACAGGAGCATTTGGCATACGGGACAAGGCATCGGCATTGGCGTTTTTAGTGCCAGCTCGGTATTTAATGACAAACTCATAATTGGACAACCGAGCCATCCATCTTTGTTCTAAGGCGCCAAGCCTGGCGGTCTCCAGATGGGTTAACGGATTGTTGTCCGTGTATATGGTGAATTTGGATGATGCCAAATAGTGCTTGAACATTTTGATCACTGCCCAAACGATAGCCAAGAATTCTAGCTTGAAGGAACTATAGTTGGTAGGGTTCCTCTCAGTAGGACGAAGCTTTCGACTGGCATAAGCAATGACTTTCTCCTTACCCTGCTACACTTGAGATAGGACAGCTCCTAACCCAACATTGCTGGCGTCGGTGTGCAGGATAAACGGCTGATCATAGTCTGGATATGCTAAGATCTCTTCTCCAGTAAGTACTTGCTTAAGGCTGTTGAATGACTCATCCAACCTAGCATTCCACTCGATCAGGGGAGTCTTGCCTCTGGCCTTTTTGGATTGGCCAACTAGGAGATCTTGAATTGGGGCTGCTAATTTAGTAAAGTCTTTGATAAAGCGTCTGTAGTACCCCACTAGGCCTAGGAATTGTCTGACCTCTTGGATGTTGGTGGGTACTTGTCAGTCTCTGATCACAGTCACTTTGTCTAGGTCGGGTGCTACTCCTGCACTCACTACATGGCCTAAATACTGCACTTTGGGCTTTAGGAGATGTCACTTAGATGGTTTTACCTTCAAACTGAAGTTGGACAACGCCTCCAAGACCTCTGTCAGGTGTTGCAGATGTTCCTCATAGGTCCTGGAATATACAATCACATCGTCCAAGTACAACAGCACAGTCTCAAAGTTCATATGGCCCAGGCAACATTCCATTATTCTCTGAAAGGTTCCAGGAGCATTGCTCAATCCAAATGGCATGTAGTTAAATTCGCATAGCCCCATTGGGGTAGTGAATGCTGTTTTTTCTTTGTCTGCCTCAGCAACAGGAACCTGCCAGTACCCACTGGTTAAGTCCAAAGTGGAGAAGTACCTAGCTGATTTTAATGCTGCTAGAGACTCCCCTACGCGCGGTAAGGGGTATGCATCTTTGTGAGTAATTTTGTTGAGTTGTCTGTAATCTACACACATGCGCATTGTACCGTCTTTCTTTTTGACTAACACAAGGGGAGCTGCCCAAGGACTGTAGCTATCTCTGATTACCCCTGCTTGTTTCATTTCTCTTAAGGGCCTGTCACACTAAGCGATATCGCTAGCAATATCGCTATAACGTCACTGGTTTTTGTGACGTTATAGCGATATTGCTAGCGATATCGCTATGTCTGATACTTACCTCCGACCGCTCCCCGCTGGTTATCACTGATCGAGCGAGAACGTCCTGGGCCGTTTCTCGTCGTCAGCTTCCTGCTGGGCTTCCTGTGGAGAGACGAACGACAAGCGTGGACGCGGGCGGGAGGACGTCAGGATCGCCTAGTGTGACAGGTAAGTAGCGACCCCCGACCCCAGCGATGTCGCTGGTGAGATCTGCCTGTGTGGCAGCTCACTAGCGACCACTTAGCGATGCACCAGCGATCCTGAACGCATCATATCGCTGGTCGGGATCGCTGGTGCAACGCTAAGTGTGACAGTACCTTTAGCATACCTTTTGCACACTGATAATGAGCTGGAGGTACAGGACGATACCTTTCCTTGATAGGTGGGTGATCTCCTGTGGGGATGTTATGTTGAAACCCTTTTACCTGCCCAAAATCTAAAGGATGCTTACTGAAAACCCTCTCGTATTTTTGTACCACCTGCTGCACTCCCTTTTTCTGATGTACAGGAGTGGAGTCGGTGCCAACATGTATCTTTTGGAACCATTCCTCCATCTGAACAGAAGAGCCATTGCCATCCGTCGCTTCTGACGGAGTCAAGGGTTCTACAGCCTGAATATCATTGTTACTGACTGTGAATAGTTTGGCTACAATTGCATAATGGGGCAAGCAAGATTCCTCCTCTCCACAGTTCAGAACACGTACCGGAACTCTGCCTCTTTTAGCATCAACAATTCAGATACAAACCAGACAGGCCTAAATGCATCTGCACTAATACATCAACAATTCCCCTGGCTGTCAGCACAATAGGTCTGCTATCTGAATAGACTGGTTCAAGGAAAGCTTGGTTGTCCCGTCCTCTGATTCCTATGGCTGCTCTGCACCAGATGAGAGTCTCACTCCTAGGGGGAAGCATAATGGAGTAGGGATCACTCACCCTTGCGCTACCAATCTCTCCACCAGTTAACACCACATGCTGTTGCTGCACAAGGGTCTTGATATCTTTATTGAGGGCATGCTGTTCTTTATATGGGGCCGACTCGGCTATGTCTTTCAAAATGGTTATGACCTCACTTAAACAATTTTCAATCACATTTGTGCCCAATGTTATGATAGGTGGACACTCTCCTCTTTCCACCTCTACCACCTTGAGCTTTGAGCTCCAGCTTCCCCTCATTAATGACAACCTCTTTGTACCCCACCTGTGTCAGAGGTTGACCATTACTTGCTATTAAAGACAAGTTACCATCAGGAATTGGGTGAAATCAGTCTCAGTCCAATATCTTTGGTACAGTGTGTGAGGCATGGTGGTTACCTGTGATCCAGTGTCCAGGAAGGCGGTGAAGGGGATACCATCCACTACCACGGGAATAAGTGGACGTCCTCCAACATACCTGTTTCTCCAGTTAGTTGGACCAGATTGTCTTACTTCTGGGGGGTGTCCTCGGCCCCAGGGGTCGCCCATTTAAAGGACATTCTCTTTCAATGTGATCCACATTATTGCACCGTCTGCAGATGGGTCTCCCAGAAGAATCAAATTGATCCATTGTTCTCCTGCCGGTGCGAGTCAGTCGTCGCTGATGTTGTGGCATCCTCTTTGGCCGTCGCCATGGGAGATCATCCGGGCTTGATGCTAGTTGGATACACTCTGTGGGGGAACAAGTCTGGAGAATCTGAACAGTTTTACATAGACCAGTCATATTTTTAGTCAGTTCCTGTACTTGCAACCGTAAATCTGCAATAGAATCATCAACTGGAATCTGCATGTGCTGCACTGCAGGCACCTGGGGTGAGGATACTGCCCCCTGGTGGTACGCAACTGCTGGATGTTTAACTGGCTCAGTGCAGACATAGTTAGATTCTCTTAAGATACGGATAGATCTGTCCTTAAACTGAGCAAAGTCCATGTCAGGGTTCTGTAATGACATCATGTGCAGTTGTGCCTTACTGGAGTCAGGCAGAAGACCTTCAATAAACTGTTCTTTCAGCATTTTGTTCTCATCTCTTATACTGGCTGGATGAATTTGTTTAAGCGCTTGCAGCGCCTCCTGCAGGTTAAGGGCATAGTCTCTGACAGTGTCCTGTGGTTTCTGTCTGCAGATGAAAAGTCGCATTTTTGTTTCTGAAGCAGTACGGGTGTCAAAAGTATCCTTTAATAATTTAGCAAAAATGTCTTTTACAGTCTTTTTATCAGTAACTGGCCAAGATTTAACCTCTCTCTGGGCAGCACCACTGAGCTGACTTGTAAGTATACTGACTTTCTGCTCCTCTGACATAGGGTAAATATCAAACATGCTGCGCAGCTTCCCTTTAAAGTCACTTAAGGTGTGCGATTCGCCATTGTACTGTGGCAGCCATGTTGCACCTGGTATATAAGGCATGGTGAGAGGCAATATGGGAGCTGCAGCTGCTGCACCCTGAGCGGCGCAGGGATTAGACATCTTCCCCCCCAGTTAACCTTTGCAGGGGTGCGTCTTGTGAATTCGCTTTCTGGCCTCCCTCTGGTTATTACTGAATGTAGTGGAGCTGGTCAGATTAACAGAGGGGTTGCGAGTTCTCTTTCTGGGCTCCCTCTGGTGGTTACTGGAGGTAATGGAGCTAATCTGATTAACAGAGGCTTGCCACCTGATAATGAGGATGACGATTGGAGATCTGGGGTTTCAGATTGGGATTTAAGACAGCCGACTCCCTCTATCCCTGCTGGTGACTTCCTTCTTGCCTACTGAGGTCTGATATTTCCAGCTCTGTCCCTGCATGTTCAGCTAAGTGTTCATTTGCTATTCTGTTTGCATTTGATCTGTATTTGTCTATCACAGTTTTGTGCTGGTCAGCCAGCTCCGGCTGGGGCTGTGCTGAATCACCGCCCATATGTTACTGCTTGTGCCAGTTTGTTTTTGTCCTCAGTTAGATTGGCTTTTTTTGCTGGGCGAAGTCGTGCGACTTCAGTGTTTTTTGCATCAGACGTGTTGGACTTTTTGCAGGGTTTTTTGCGTGATTGCAGACAGCGTCTTTCCTTTCCTGTCCTGTCTAGTCAGTGTGGGCCCCATCATTTGCTCAGTCTATTTTCCTGCCTGCATTTGTGTTTTCATCTTGTCTCACCGACAATATATGTTTGGGGGCTATCTATTCCTTTGGGGTCTGCTCTGGGGCAGTTTAGATTTCCCCTTTCTTGCTTTAGGCTTAGTTAGCTCTCCGGCTGTGCCGAGGCGTCTAGGATCATCGTAGGTACGCTCCACGGCTACTGCTAGTTGTGTGGATAGGATCAGGGGTCTGCAATCCGCTTAGTTACCAACCTCTCTGGTTTTCTGTGGCTTAGCTTGGGCCTGCTCTCCTCCTCGGTGACCCAATCATAACAGAATCAGCAGCCTAACTGTAGACTCTAGGGTACTCTAGAGTAGGAAAAGATTTTAAAGAAAAAAAAAGGGAAAAAAAGTGTAAGAAATTTTTTTTTCCTTGTATATTTTTTCCTCTTTTTTTTCTGGGGCTGCAGGAGGAGATTTTTTTTTTCTAAATGGAGACTAAGCAATTGTCTGATTGTGTTGAGCAGCTCGCTGCTGAAGTGCGGGGAATCGGGGAATTTCTGCCTATCTCGCTCAATCATCTGCTGTTGAACCAAAAATCCCTACTCCTGATGTGTTTTCTGGGGATCGGTCTTTTTTGAATTTTAAGAATAATTGTAAACTATTTTTTGCTTTGAAACCTAACTCATCGGGGAGCTCTGTACAGCAGGTTAAAATTGTCATTTCCTTGCTGCGCGGCGATTCTCAGGATTGGGCCTTTTCTTTGACACCCGGAGATCCTATTCTGGCTAATGTGGATGCGTTTTTTCAAGCCTTGGGGTTGTTGTATGATGAACCTAATGCTATTGATCAAGCTGAGAAAACCTTATTGGCATTGATCCAGGGTCAGGATTCTGCAGAGTTATATTGTCAAAAATTCCGAAAGTGGACGGTCCTTACTAAATGGAATGACGATGCCCTAGCAGCTCTCTTTCGGAAGGGTTTGGCAGAAACCATAAAAGATGTTATGGTGGGATTTCCTGTTCCCTTTGGTCTAGACGACTCTATGTAATTGGCCATTCAAGTTGATCGGCGTTTACGTGAACGTAAAACTACACGAAAGGCATTGCCGCCTTTCGAACGAACGTCTGAACCCATGCAATGTGATAGGGTTTGTCTAGGGCGCAACGTCAGAAGTTTAGAAGGCGTAATAAGCCGTGTTTTTTTCTGTGGGGACGCCTCTCATACTATTTTTGTGTGCCCTAAACGAGAAAAGCATTTTGCTCACACATTTGCTGTGGGCAGTGTACAGCCTAAGTTCCTTTTGGCAATTACCCTGATCTGCTCCTTGTCTACATTTTCCGCTAAGGCTTTTGCAGATTCAGGAGCAGCTTTGAATCTGATGGATTTAGACTTTGCGAAACATTGTGGTTTTCCCATGATACCCCTGCGGACTCCTATCCCTTTGAGGGGTATTGATGCTACTCCTTTGGCGGAGAATAAACCCCAGTTTTGGACCCAGGTGATAATGCGGGTCGCCCGGACCACCAAGAAAATTGTAAATTTTTGGTGTTGCACAATTTGCATGATACTATTGTTCTGGGTTTTCCTTGGCTGCAGACTCATAATCCTGTTTTTGATTGGAAATCTGTGTCTGTGGTGAGTTGGGGTTGTCAATGTGTTCTTAGTGACACTCCTGTTTTCTCCACCTCTCCCCAGTCTCATGATATTCCTGACTATTTGGCTGATTTTTCTGATGTATTTAGTGAGAGTAAGTCTGCGTCTTTGCCTCCTCATAGGAGTTATGACTGTGCAATTGAGTTAATGCCCGGGTGTAAATTTCCCAAGGGTCGGCTTTTCAACTTATCGGTACCTGAACATGATGCTATGCGATCTTATATCAAGGAGTCATTGGATAAGGGTCATATTAGACCATCCTCTTCACCTTTAGGTGCTGGGTTTTTTTTGTGGCCAAGAAGATGGTTCATTAAGGCCATGTATTGACTATCATTCCCTTAACAAAATCACTGTTAAATATCAGTACCCGTTACCCCTCATTTCTGATTTATTTTCCAGAGTTAAAAGTGCCTGTTGGTTTACCAAGCTTGACCTCAGGGGGCGTATAATCTTATTCGCATCAAGCACGGGGATGAATGGAAGATGGCGTTTAATACTCCGGAGGGACATTTTGAGTACCTGGTGATGCCTTTTGGGCTCACTAATGCACCTTCTGTCTTCCAATCTTTTATGAACGATATTTTCCAAGACTTTGTGGTTAAGTTTTTGATCATTTATCTGGATGATATTTTGATCTTTTCCAGTGATTGGGATTCTCATGTGGAACATGTCCGGACTGTGTTCCGGATTTTGAGGGAAAATTCTCTGTATGTTAAGGGATCGAAGTGCCTCTTTGGTGTACAGAGGATTTCATTTTTGGGATTCATTTTGTCTGCTATTGAAATGGGCCCGGCCAAGATACAGGCCATATATGATTGGGTTCTGCCCACTTCTTTGAAGGCTCTCCAGAAGTTTTTGGGTTTTGCTAATTTCTACCGTAAATTTATAAGTAATTATTCTGGTATTGTTAAACCACTGACTGATCTGACCAAAAAGGGCGCTGATGTGGTGAATTGGTCTCCAGAGGCAGTCTCGGCATTTCAGGAGCTTAAGCGGAGATTCACTTCTGCTTCGGTTCTACGGCAACCTGATGTCTCACTCCCATTTCAGGTGGAGGTAAATGCTTCTGAGATTGGTGCAGGAGCCGTTTTGTCCCAAAAAGATCCGGTGACTTCTAAGATGAATCCCTGTGCCTTCTTTTCTCGAAAATTCTCCCCATCTGAACGTAACTATGACGTGGGGAATCGGGATTTGTTGGCCATGAAATGGGCATTTGAAGAGTGGAGACATTGGTTGGAGGGAGCCAGACATCAAGTTGTGGTCCTCACCGACCACAAGAATTTGATTTATCTTGAATCAGCCAAACACTTTAATCCTAGACAGGCTAGGTGGGCCTTGTTTTTCACGCGTCTTAATTTTGTGGTCTCTTTTCTTCCGGGCACTAAGAATGTTAGGGCGGACGCCTTTTCTAGGAGTTTCTTTGCGGATTCTCTTAATGTGACCGAGCCTACTACCATTCTAAATGAGAGTGTAGTTCTTTCCGCCAACTCACCCGATTTGAGACGAGCCCTGGAGGAATTTCAGGAGGACAAACCTGAACGTTGCCGTATGGGAAAATTGTATGTCCCTGACCAGTGGAGGAAGAGAGTAATGTCTGAAATTCATTGCTCCGCATTGGCTGGTCATCCAGATATTTTTGGTACTAGAGATTTGGTAAGTCGGTCTTTTTGGTGGCCTGCCTTATCTTGTGATGGCAGGAATTTTGTGCAGTCCTGTGGGACTTGTTCTCGGTCCAAGCCCTGTTCTCGTTCTAGTGGGTTGTTAATGCCCCTGCCGGTGCCCAGGAGGCCATGGACCCATATCTCAATGGATTTTATTTCCGATCTTCCTGTCTCTCAGAGAATGACTGTTATCTGGGTGACTTGTTATAGATTTTCTAAGATGATCCATCTTGTACAACTCCCAAAGTTGCCATCTTCATCTGAGTTGGTGCACTTGTTTTTACAACAGGTGGTTCAGTTGCACGGGATTCCTGAGAACATTGTGTCGGACAGAGGAATCCAGTTTGTTTCCAGATTTTGGAGAGCTTTTTGTTCCAAACTGGGAATTCAGTTATCTTTCTCCTCTGCATTTCATCCTTAGACCAATGGGCAGACTGAGAGAACAAACCAGACTTTGGAGTCCTATTTGAGATGTTTCATATCTGCTGATCAGGATGACTGGGTCTCATTTTTGCCCTTGGCCGAAATCAAAAGACAAACAATAGAGCTAGTTCTACCACTTTGATGTCGCCCTTTTTCTGTAACTTTTGGTTTCATCCCCGATTTTCTTCCGGGCAGGTGGAATCTTCGACCTGCCCAAGTGTGGACTCTGTGGTAGAGAGAATGCAGCAGATTTGGTCACCCTCCTCGGTGACCCAATCATAGCAGGTGCGACTCACTGCTTCAGTTGCTGCAGGTTGTTGCTCCTGTAGGACTTTAGGCACGCACGGTAATCCTGTCCGAATCCTGTTCGTAGACGCCAAAAATGACGCGCCCGAGGGGCTGTGGGGTACTCGGTACCGAGCCCGTTAACTTAAATGGGAGATGTCACAGTGGTGGTGACCCGGTCCGTGGCCCCAGGCGGTCATGTAAAAGGGGTAGAATTGAATGGGGATCAAGTTTATGTAGTGATTCTTGACGCCAGTTGGAGTGTTCGACTGTAGTATAGCCCGGCACTGCAGATAATCCCTGGGGGAGTAGATGGTGATGGCAGTGCAGATGCTAAAACCCTCTCCAACCAGGGCAGGACCGCCAGAGATTGTGATGCATGTAGAAGGCACGTAGTAATAAGGCAGGAGACAAGGAAAGTCACTTTATCATTTACTGTAGTTCAGGTGCAGTTCAGAAGAGATATTACAACTCTCACCAGGTGACAGTCTGCTCTGGAGAATGGGAGTTATCTTTCTCTTTGCTGTGAGTCAGTGTAACCTCCTGCTATTCTAGTCCCTTTGGGACCAAGGCTTTCTGGAGTTTAGAACTTCCCAGTATTGCCTTTACTCACTGTGTATTTCGCCTTCAGCAACTTGTAGTTTGAATCCTTTGTGACGCAGCTCAAGTTCCCACTTGCACTGTCCTTCACTGATTCCAGGCTATTGCATTATTTCCGAGGGAAAACATTTTTCTGCTGGTTGTGTAATCCCACGCAGTCTCTCAGCTTACCACCCAGCTCTGAAAGCATGGATGTGGGTCGCCCTCCCAGGGCTGTGGGGTACTCGGTACCGGGCCGGTATCAGTGGGATGTGTCACAGTGGCAGTGACCCGGGCCGTGGCCCTGGGCGCCCAAGTAATAGGAAGATGAATGGTGGAATGTAGTTAAATGAATAGTTTGTGACGCCACCTGTGGTGTTCGGCAAGGGAGGTGTTAAGCCGATGCTGCAGACAGATCTTCCGGGACAGATGGTGTGGTGCAGCAATGATGTTATAGCCCTCCACAGGCAGGGCTGTTGTCCCAGGGCAGTGTAGGTGTGGAGACACTTAGATGGTGTAGTTGTTTGGCGCAGGGGATGTAGCAGTGCCAGGTGGACGGACACAGGAAGGAATGGAGGACACCAGGGTATGTAGTTCCAAAGCTTTACTCACAGTCTGTAGTGCCCGCTTGTGTGCCGTGTCCTCCGGGTCAGGGGCTCAGCCAAACTCCAGGCAAGATGGAATGCTCCCTTCCACACTCCGCCAACTTATGTGCCTTTTCCTGAAGGTCTCCTCTATAGCGCCTTTAAGTGTGAAGATCTCCTAGTACTGTGTTACGCTGGAGTTCCTCCTGACAGATGTTCCCAAGAACTCTACTTGCACGGCAGATAGCTGTAGCCTGCTTCAGGGACTCTCTACTCCTAGTTCCAGCTCTCTATCCGTGTTGCTGTTGTGCCCTCAAGTCTTAGATTGGAGTAGTGCATTTACAGCTCACTACTCCACCGGTGTCTGCTGCAGAACCATTAGTGTCCATACAACCTCGGGGACCGGGCCCCGGCCTCGTGCTCAGAACTTCTAGGCAGGGTTCTTCCTCTAACCCACGTCCTCTGTGTTCCCTTTTACTCCCACGTTCCGTACTTGTCTTTCTCTCCTATGGAAGCTCAGGCTTCAGTTCAATGTCCTTCTCCTTCTTTCCTTTCCTTTGCCAGCTGGCTCAGATCACTGAGGCAGCTGCAGCACTCCTTCCTCCATCCCTCTTCCAGGGATCCCCACTCCTCCCGAGTGGCTTTCTCTCTCAGACTCACTGACTGACTGACTGACTGACCTGTAGTCCTAAACCATCCCGCTCATATATATATTCTGAACTCCACCCACCTCCCAGCACATCTAGTGTTCCAAGCAGGGAACCAAAAAAGGTGCTCTGCTTCTCTCTAAGCAAGGAGCCGCAATGTGGTTTTGCTGAACTACTCTATTGTGTGGGGTGTGAATGTTGGAGCGTAGTCAGGAGCCTCCAACTTACCTGGATGGTGGGGCACCACACCTTAGGAGAAGATGCAGTACCTCTGTGGCGACTGAGCCTCAGGGGCGCCACATACCCCCCCGTAAAACACAGCACGTCCGCATGCTGCAAGGCAAACAAGGTTGACAGTACAGGAACATACAAATTTTTATAATGCTGAATAAACATTTCCTTTACTAAACTTCCCAATGTGAGAGGCACTCATTCTTGAATGTTGCTGTGATGGTGTGATATGTTATGTGGATATCATTTTTTGTATATTCCTATTTTTCTATTTCAGTTATTTTCATAGTGTTTTTCTTATTACATTGTAAGTCTACAGCCTCACTGTACCTGTCTCTTGATGACCCCCTGTAGTGCATTAATCCCTAAGGCCCTTTGTTCTCCTCTGGGAGGCCTGGAAACCGCCCCAACTTGTTTTGACTACCCCTAGACAAGGAAGGGGGTGGGGAGACCAGCAGCTGGACAAGTTAGTTCCGGTGTGGACAGGATCGTGTACAGACAGCACTTCAGAGAGAGAAGGACCCATTTTATCCTCTGGTGCTAGAGTTTTGGAATCTCGTTTCCCTGGACATTTTATCCTGATACTGGACTGCATTCTTATTCTGGACTATCTTATTCTTTGTGTGGTGGACTGAATATGGACCTTTTCGTATTTTTGCCTGAATAAAGGTCTTGGAATTGTTCACTCTTCGCTTGCTCTGTTGATTGGGTGATACCAGAGAAGGACCCCGTGACAGTTGCAAACAGTTATTAATTAACTATCTAAAATTCTAAGTCAAAAGTGCAATTTTTCCATATAATACTTAATTCACAGTGCTATTGTCTGTTACTCTCTATCACTTCAGTATTCTTCGTCAACACATTTCTTTTCTCTCTTTAGTGCACATTTTCTTCTTTCTCTCAACTCTGAGTGATAACCGTGATGCCTGGTTCACCATATACATTTTAAATTCTTTATTCAAATCTCTCATCTCTGTATCAAAACATTTCCAATTCTATATAAAAGCCATTTCCTAGTTATTAATACTCTTATAAAACACATCATCATCAAATACTTCACATTAAAATTTTTAAAAAATTCTTGTAAGTGCTGGACACCGCTCCCAGCCCGGAACTCTTGCAGTGTCCTTTGATTGGAGTCATGCTCCAAATGAGGTAGACGTAATCTTCACAAAGTGTCTATGTGTAAAACTAAGAAAGGGCACCTAAAGAGGTGCACCTATTTACAAACACAGTTTTTGGATCACTCCAAGTTCATGATCGCTCAGTTCAAATGTAAAGGCTGTCAACAACACAGGGCAACTCTGGAAAAAACAAAACTAAACCATGATGGTCAAAAATAGAACAAAAGGTACAATGGTGCAAATAAACCCTCCTGGGTAACGAGAGTTATATTGTAGGTTATTAGTGCTGGTCCCCTGCTGGGGTTCTGGAAGCTGCTGATTGGGAACTGCTACCAGATGTAAGAAACGCACGGGCAGTCTTCAGGTATTCTTCTTCTAGTGGGGTGAAACCTGTGGCTTTCTGTACCTTTGGCACATCTTGGCACGAGGGCAGTAGGTGGTCTCTACCTGTAGGTCTGGATGTGTTCCTCTGGGATTCGCCTAATATTCATGGCATACCAGCCTCGGAGATCTTCATGTCTGGTGAAGGTCACATGGTCTCCCGGGCTCAAGTTCCTGGCAGGGTGTCCTTTCCTTAAGTGAGGTTCCACGTCTCTCCGGTTGAAAAACAGATCGGAGATTCGGCTAGGGTCATGGATAAAGCCGAACCCCCTCTCATGGTTCACGTTCAGGACGTGGCCCCAACCTGCCGCATCTCTGGGACCATAATGACCGGCACGGACTCGCTCCTTCCGGTCCAGATCTGGGCCTAGTACCGCTTGCCGGCACTGCTCCCTCTCCCGGTGTTCAGCTGCCAGTTGCCGGATGGTAGCTTGACGACCAGCCCAGTTCTCATCATCCTCCCGCTCCTCCCGGGACCGATCCAGACTGGTTTGGTACTGCGGTGCCACCTTCAGGGGTTCCGGTGTTCCCCCCCGTGGACCGGTATCCCAGTCCCAGACCAAATCTAGCACGACCTGGCCAGCCGCTGCGACCGTGGTGCACCCCAGGGCCTTCCCAGGTGTGGGAGCATCGGACGTACCTGGAGCCTCCTGGCGGTGTGATCTCTGCTCCGGTGCCGGTGGAAGCGGGCCGGTGGCAGCGGGTGGTGGCTCCGGGTCCGCGGGGGCCTCTGGTGGGACCTGCGCGGCCACGTCAGATCCAGGCGGGAGCTTCTCTTCCTCCGCCTCAGCTCCCCGTGCTGTGTACAACTCCTCCGGTAGTAGCGGCAGAGAGGGAACAAAATACGGTGCTGTGGCATGGCAGCGGTTCTAGGCTCCACAGGGTCTGCCGGGAAGAGGTCCGGTGCAGCAGTGGCGGATACCGGTGTCGCGGGTACCGCAGGTGTAGGCCCCTCCTGGGCGCGCTGCAGATTCAAGGTCCATAGCATTTCCTGCCTCAGTTGCAGGCGGCGCATCAGCTGGGCAATTTCGTCCTCCAGCTGCTGGCGGTTCATCTCCGCTATGGGGTTGGAGCCTTCAGCCATGGCGCCGGGGAGATCCACTTCCCCGCGCTCCACAGGCCTCCTTCCCTCTCTCTCCAAGATGGCGTTCTGGCATTCTTCTCCCCCCTCTCTCGGCCCCTTTCCCGCCACTGGCTTCTGCCCCTCCTTCTTGGGGAGGCGTCTTCTTCCAGCGCCTCCATACCAAGCCAGTATACGAACCCCTCGGGGGGTGGGCCATGTTGCTGTTACATAGTAATTCAGGCAGGGGAGGCCCACGACTGTTCGCTGTCTTTTCCTAGGACCTCCCATCTCGTCACGCCCTTCTTCTCCACGCCAACGGCCATTTTTGATGTTCATTTCACAGTCTATTAAATTGGGTCTTCTGCACATTCTCAAAAGTTTTAAGTCCAACAAATCCTAGGCGCACAGAACCCGATGGCATCGGGTCTCGTCATCCTGTTCGTGATGCCAAGTAGGGTCGCCCTCCCAGGGCTGTGGGGTACTCGGTACCGGGCCGGTATCAGTGGGATGTGTTACAGCGGAAGTGACCCGGACCGTGGCCCTGGGCGCCCAAGTAATAGGAAGATGAATGGTGGAATGTAGTTAAATGAATAGTCCGTGACGCCACCTGTGGTGTTCGGCAAGGGAGGTGTTAAGCCGACGCTGCAGACAGATCCTCCGGGACAGATGGTATGGTGCAGCAATGATGTTATAGCCCTCCACAGGCAGGGCTGTTGTCCCAGGGCAGTGTAGATGTGGAGACACTTAGATGGTGTAGTGTTTGGTGCAGGGGATGTAGCAGTGCCAGGCGGACGGACACAGGAAGGAATGGAGGACACCAGGGTATGTAGTTCCAAAGCTTTACTCACAGTCTGTAGTGCCCGCTTCTGTGCCGAGTCCTCTGGGTCAGGGGCTCAGCCAACCTCCAGGCAAGATGGAATGCTCCCTTCCACACTCCGCCAACTTATGTGCCTTTTCCTGAACGTCTCCTCTATAGCGCCTTTAAGTGTGAAGATCTCCTAGTACTGTGTTACACTGGAGTTCCTCCTGACAGATGTTCCCAAGAACTCTACTTGCACGGCAGATAGCTGTAGCCTGCTTCGGGGACTCTCTACTCCTAGTCCCAGCTCTCTATCCGTGTTGCTGTTGTGCCCTCAAGTCTTTGATGGGAGTAGTGCATTTACAGCCCACTACTCCACCGGTGTCTGCTGCAGAACCATTAGTGTCCATACAACCTCGGAGACCGGGCCCCGGCCTTGCGCTTAGAACTTCTAGGCAGGGTTCAGCCTCTAACCCACATCCTCTGTGTTCCCTTTTACTCCTACGTTCCATACTTGTCTTTCTCTCCTATGGAAGCTCAGGCTTCAGTTCAATGTCCTTCTCCTTCTTTCCTTTCCCGTGCCAGCTGGCTCAGATCACTGAGGCAGCTGCAGCACTCCTTCCTCCATCCCTCTTCCAGGGATCCCCACTCCTCCCGAGTGGCTTCCTCTCTCAGACTCGCTGACTGACTGACTGACTGACCTGTAATCCTAAACCATCCTGCTCATATATATATTCTGAACTCCACCCATCTCCCAGCACGTCTAGTGTTCCAAGCAGGGAACCACCAAAGGTGCTCTGCCTCTCTGTAAGCAAGGAGCCGCAATGTGGTTTTGCTGAACTACTCTATTGTGTGGGGTGCGAGTGTTGGAGCGTGATCAGGAGCCTCTAATTTACCTGGATGGTGGGGCACCACACCTTAGGAAAAGGTGCAGTACCTCTGTGGTGACTGAGCCTCAGGGGTGCCACAGATGATCTAGGGGCTGGTTCCCTGCTTCTTAGCTCTTACTCCTGGATCAGCCACATGTCATCATGGCGTCCAGGCGTACTTCCTCCTTCTTCACACTCTGAGAACAACAAGTCGGCCCCTCCCCCTCCCAGTTAGGGTATGTCTGCAAAGCTCACAGCTTCAGACAAATGAGGGAATGAGGCAAATTGTGTGTGTGTCTAGCAGAGAAAGCATAACTCCCATTGCTCACAAAACACATACAGAACAGTACATATTTAACCCTTTTGTGGCGATTAAGACGCAGGGCGCCACACTGCCATGTCCCTATTATTTCACCTGCTGTGTGCTGCTGTATGCCCTCTAGATGGAAAAACAGCCCTCTAGAATGTAGTAATAGCGAAACCCTCTTTACTATAAAAATAACATTGCCAACTCCTTTAGTAATTATTATAGAAACTGATTTCTAAAATGAAAATAAAAAGGAGAGGAAAGCAAAACATACAACTGTATACTTGTGTTTGTCATTCAGTTATCAGTAATACTGACTCATTTTCATCTATATTACAGTTGTAGTTCCCAGGATTTCCACAATGCTACTAAACGCAGTTTGATCACTGGTTAAACCAATGGGAATCTGAGTATGCTCAGCAGAGCTATGCGGGGGAGTGCTTTGCTACTTACTTCTGAAATATGGGCTCAAAACTGACTTTGTATTACAATTGTATAAAACTAGCCATTTTTCTATTCTTTTTTAATCTTAGTAAATCATGTTTCTTTTTAGATTCCTGTGGTGGTCGGCTTACGGCACTTTCTGGCCAGTTTATCAGTCCAGGATTTCCACAATCATATGAAAAAAATATGAATTGCATGTGGGTTCTCGAGGTGCCACTCGGCTATTATGTCGTACTGGATTTCGTGTCACTTGTTATAGAGGAGCACAGACATTGTGAATATGATTATGTAATGATTTATGATGGGATGAAGAGTGACCAGCATGTGTTAGGCAGGTATGTTCTGCAAATCAAACTTCTGGTGCTTACATATCATTGTTGTTTAACTATATATGGTATGGAAATATATTAACCTACTAGCTGAAGAGCCCGGCGTTGCCCGGGCATAGTAACTAACTGTGGTTAGTTATAGCAAATTATAATTATCCTCCATCCCATAGTCCCGTGCCCATATACCCATCATACATATCCACGATCCCATAGGCCCGTGCCCATATACCCATCATACATATCCTCCATCCCATAGTCGAGTGCCCATATACCCATCACACATCCTCCATCCCATAGTCCCATGCCCATATACCCATCACACATCCTCCATCCCATAGTCCCATGCCCATATACCCATCATACATATTCGCCATCCCATAGTCGAGTGCCCATATACCCGTCATATATATCCTCCATCCCATAGTCCAGTACCCATATACCCATCACACATCCTCCATCCCATAGTCAACCATTATGACATCATAATGAGCGGTGGGACTTGATACACACACACTTTTTCCCCATTATGTAGATAGGGGCAAAATTGTTTGGTGAATTGGAACGCGCGGGGTTAAAATTTCAGCTCACAACATAGCCTAGGACGTTCTCAGGGTCCAGACGTGTGACTGTGCCAAATTTTGTGGCTGTAGCTGCGACGGTGCGGATGCCAATCCCGGACATACATACATACACATACTTGAGCTATATATAATAGATAGTGTACATTAGGCTAGTTTCACATTTGCGGTTGAATCCGCAGCGTATCTTCCGCAACCTCAAACTTACGAAAAACCGCATGCAAATGCTTGCAAACGCAGCGGTTTTTAGACGCATCATTTTACACATGCGGTCAAAAAACACAGCGTTTGCATGCGTTTTGCATGCGTTTGTGTTTTTTGTGCGCATGGTGGAAAATTTTACAGGAGAAAAATCTAGATAAACAGACACCACCAATGGGACAACAGTGGTCGTGTCTTATGGGATATCTTTATAAAGACCCTTGGACAGCTGAAATCTTCAGATTTTGCTCCTGTTTCCTGTGTCAAGAAGGATCTTCGCATGGAGAGCTTTTATTTCAACCTGGATTTAAGTATAAAGCTGTTTCTTGCTTATGCGTTTGCTTGTGAGAATCAAAGAAATAGAGAAAGACGGAGAAGACGGCGTCGGCGTTATTGGAGACACCCCATTATTGAAGTCCGGTAGAGCCGTGGAGCCTACCACACCCTATACAGCAAGCTCAATGCCAACCCGGAGAAATTTCCGGAATATACCAGGATGTCTCAAGAGACCTTCTGGGATTTGCTTGGTCATGTCCAAGGAGCCATCCGGAGACAGGACACCCAGCTCCGTAGAGCGATTCCTGCAGAGGAACGTCTCCTGGTCACATTAAGGTACGTAATAATTCTAAACAAACGCCTGTCATAATTATTATTGTTCTGCCTTGTATTAATTTTTTTTCTCCTTTATCTGTTTAGCTTCTTAATTTTTTTCTTTCTCTGTTTGGCAGATTCCTGGCTACCGGAGAGACCCTATCATCGCTCCATTTTCAGTACCGGCTAGGAATTTCCACTCTGTCTGGAATTGTTGCAGACACTTGCCGGGCTTTGTGGAACATTCTCCAGGATGAATTTATCCCCCTACCCACCGTGGAAATGTGTCTGGAAATTGCTGACAAATTCTGGCGAGTGTGTAATTTCCCCAACTGTTTGTGAGCAGTGGATGGAAAGCACATACTGATTACCAAACCCGCCAGATCTGGATCGGAGTACTTTAACTACAAGAAATATTTTTTTGTAGTGCTCATGGCAATAGCAGATGCGGACTGTCGCTTTATCGCCGTGGACATTGGAGCTTTTGGCCCTGGCAATGACTCCCAGACTTTTAAAAACTCTGATATGGGCCGACGCTTGTGTGGAAAAAATTAGATTACATAGACTGAAGAGACAATGAAGGTAATACAAGGCATATCTATACTCACCAGGCCATTTTTCAGAAATAATGAGTTCAGGATGCTGGGTTTTGTGCATCCTGAATACACTATTTCTGACAGCTGGCCAGGTGAGTATAGATATGCCTTGTATTACCTCCATTGTCTCTTCAGTCTGTGTGACATAGATTAAGCAGACTGAAGAGATGCTGGAGAAAATACAAGTCATACTAGTTTTTGACAACTCATAGCTCCATGACAGACACAAGAAGCAAAGCTGCAGTGTTCAAGCTGTGTCACTCCTGGAACTATGTGGTTTGAAATACTTAAACTGTACGGCGCAGTGTTTTTAAGGTGCACGGTGTGTGTTGCCGGCGGCGAAATACACAAAGAACCAAACAGTATTGGTGCAAAAAAAAATTAAATTTATTTACAAAAATAAAAAATTAACTGCGGCGGCTTGGGGTAGAGTGACGGAACTGGGGGGTGTTGAGCTGGGACGCCAGGCTGGGTAAAGACGACGCAGGGGTTGCAGGAGAAGGGGCGGTGAAACTAGTGGGGTCAGGGAGGAATGGTACTGGAGGCATGGAAGAGGAGAGACACACTGGAAGGGAGAGACAAACCTGACATCACGGACACATTGGGAGGTGAGGGGGGAGGGAGTGCGAGAGTCCGCGGTTTTTGTTTTCTCCTTTGTTGGGATCTGCAGTGGTGTCTGGGGAGCATCGGTGTGGTGTCTTCCTGCGGCCCGGTGATGGTGGACGGCCTGGCAGGGTCCAGGTGCTGCTGCTGGGACCTGGTGCTGATGGCCGGCCTGTCAAGGTCCAGATGCTGCTGCTGCATGCTGGTGGTGGTGGTGAAGGTCCTGCCAGGGTCCGAGTGCTGCTGCTGGGACCTGGTGCTGATGGCTGGCCTGTCAAAGTCCGGGTGCTGCTGCTGTATGCTGGTGGTGGTGAAGATCCTGGCAGGGTCCAGGTGCTGCTGTTGCATGCTGGTGGCGGTGGAGGATGTCCAAGCTGGAGAAGCACTTGGCATGGTGGTGGCGGTGGGCTGTCCAACAGCACTCGGCATGGTGGTGGCGCTGTAGTGGTGTCCGGCAGGGCTTGGAATGGTGGTGGCCGTGCAGTGGTATGCAGCAGAGCTCGGCATTGAGGTCAAGCGTGTCAGTGTTGGCACAGGTGTAAATGCCACCACTGACTGCTGAAAATTCCGAGTCTGCTGCATAGCCTGCACGTAAGCAGCATTGCAGGCCTGCATGACATTCAGCTGGAGATCAGGAGTAAGGTGTTCCGACATGCCCTGTTCAATTTGATTGAAAAAATGATGTGCTGACCTCTGGAGGTCGGCTTTCACTTGGTCAAGGCTTCGGTTGACATCCTGGATAAGTGTCTTCATAAGGTTGAAGCCACTATCCAGTCTGTCTCCCATCGCCTTGAGTCCATCATGAAAGATTGAGCTCAAGTACAAAAGTTCAGGCTTGAGTGTCCTGTCCGAGGCCTTCTGCCGCTGGCGGGGATACGCCAAAAAAGATATGGCAGAGACCTGGGACAGGGGAACACCTGATGGACCAGCTTCCTGGTCTCCAGTCTGTGTTGCCAGCCCACTTGCTGCTTCGCAGGTGGATAGCTGGGACGGGTCCGTGGCTGTTCGATGAAGGACAACTACAGATCCAGGCTCAAGGGTACTGCTCTAGGTGCTGTGAAAAGAAAAGAAAAACATTAGTACCAAACATTTACAATAGTAAAAGCGCCAACTCTTGTGGAATAGAAAAATACAGATTAGGCAATACAACACAATCCAATAGACCACAAAAATACTTACGTTCTCTGGGCAAGAACCGGTCTCAAAAATGCCAGCATGTGGTGATATTTATATTTTCTGATCCTTGCTCCAGACCACTGGGAACCCGGCTCTCCTGACGAAGGTCCTTGTTGAAGCAATCCTTCATCGAACGCCAACGTGTTCTGACTTTGAGCACTGTAAAAAAAAAAAAAATGAACAGCACCTCCCTGATCAACTGTCAGCAGGTCCTTTAGTGGCCGAAAATAAACTGTGTTTTGAGCCATTATATATATATATATATAGCCATTCTTGGGCACTCATTCTCTTCAGTGGAAGCTGATCAACAATAGACGAGAATCTCTACGGCACAGTATACAGAAATGCGGCATAGTTAGACAATGCACTTAACTGATCCCGGCCAAGGTCACTGCTGCATCACACAGCATTGCAATACTTACGAAATGCCTTGCGGACCCGATCCGGGGCGTCGTCCCATCCATCATCGCTTGGGCCACCTCATTCCATAGTCGCCGGATTGCCACGTTATCTGAGTGCTGCGGAACCCGGGTGTCCCACAGCGGGACTCGCTCATGGACCAGGGATATGAGGATGTCATTGCCAATGAGGTCTTCATCCTGTTCTAGAACCTAGAAAAGAAATAAAGACATTAATGTTGGAGAGATTAAAAAAAGGAAAAGAAAGAAAACAACAGAGACAGAAAACAGGCAAGAATAAGTAAAGTAAAAAAAAAAAAGAACAACAGTAGTCAAGACCAAAAAGGTAAAGAAATAAGCAAAGTGAAGTAATGAGCAGGCAAGAATAGTACAGTCAAGATACAATAAACAGAGTACAATCAGTCAGATATACTTACACGCCGCCTTGCCACCCGAACTTGTCCTTGCTGCTCCTGCTCGGCCTCTGCTGCAGTTGAAGAACTGTTCTGGAAAAGGAAAAAAAAATTTTTGCCACATGTTTAGATGTGACAGAGAATACTTATCAATCTGCAGAGGTGAGTACTCACTTCACTTTCCTGTCCACGATATTCAGGGACAGGGCACTCCTCTGAAGAAGAAGACATTCTGCTGAATGCTGCAAGAAAAAAGAGACAGAAATTATTAGTACATATAAAGAGAGAAAAAAGAAAAGACAGACATTGGCTTTTACACTCACAATGTCCAAAGTGGAGATTCTTCACAGGTTCAGAGCTTCTTCTTTTCTTGTTCCCAGTCTGCAGAGTTGTGGACTGTCAATGCCCACTCCCTCTTTTTATCTATGTTTGTGTGGGGGTGGCTAATTAGTGTCTAGACAGGTTTATTCAGGAAAAACACATTCGTTCACAAACGCAAACAAATGCGTGTGCTTGCGAACGCATGCGTTTTCATAGACTGTAATGCATTCTATCGACGCATTCCTTCCGCAAACAACTGCATACGTTTCTAGGCGGCAAATTGACGCCTCCAAAATTGCAACATGTTGCGTGTACTGCTCCCAGCCGCAGACGACGAAACGACGCATGCATAGGCAAACACTGCAAAAAGCATACAAACGCATGTACCTGCGTTTCCAATGTTAAAGATAGGAAAACACGACGCATGTGGATGTATGTGGCAGAAACGCTGCGTACACAACTGCAAATGTGAAACCAGCCTTACTTAGTGTAGGGGAGCACATACAAGCCTTGAAGTGGTGGTCCAATGTTTGATACTGATAACCTATCCTTGGGATAGGTCATACTCATCAATATTATATAGCTTGGCGCCTGATAATCAGCACCCCACCAATAAACTGTTAGCGGCGGCTGGAAGCACATAGTGTAAAGAGCTGAAATGCCACATTTCTGTATACTGTGTCGTAGAGATTCTCGTCTATTGTTGATCAGCTTCCACTGAAGTGAATGAGTGCCCAAGAATGGCCACTATATATATAATGGCTCTAAACACAGTTTATTTTCGGCCACAAAAGGACCTGCTGACAGTTGATCAGGGAGGTGCTCTATGTCAGGCCCCCAAGAAACTGATTTTGATTACCTGTCCTAAGGATGGGCCATCAACATCAATGTCCTGGACAACCCTTTTAACAGAACACATATCGAGAAATAAAACATTAATGAGAATCTAGCCTAATACAACATTATTAATTATAGTGGTTTGAAAAAACCACTATATTGTAATCCGAACGCTGCTAACTTATTCTTCTTCTTCTTATTATTATTAAGTTGATTTCCGCAATTAATGCGGCCCGAACCGCTACACGCACAGACTCCGTTGAGGTGTCGTTTCGAAGCCAGCGTCCACGAGAGGTGTGCTAAGTATTTTTCGTGTCGATCGGATTTGTAGTTTTTGCGCAATTTGCGTTTGAAAATTTTTTTTCCCGTCATTGGAATGCACTGTCTCCAATGCTTTTCAATAGGAAATGGCAAAACGTGCCCTGAGGCGATTGAAATGACAGTTGAGCTCATTGATATGCGCAGGCAGACCCAGTTACTATGCCAACGCCTACGAACTTCACTTGAACCCCAGCACAGAGCCTCTGCCACATAATATCAGCTCTTAAAGCGAAACCCACAGCACAAATGCAAATCTAGCTTCATCACATGACACATGCCCCTGAGAGAGAATGTGTGTGCCAAAGTGGATTTAAAAGAAGCCCAGTCAGCCAAATTAGCTCTTAAAGGGCCAACGCGCCAAAGTGATTGTTAAAGGGCCAGCGCACCCAAATGAGTCTTAAAGGGCCGACACACCAAATCGGAGACTGAGCCACCCCGGCCTCCAAATCGGAGGCTGAGCCACCCCGGCCTCCAAATCGGACAATGAGCCACCCCGGCCTCCAAATCGGAGCCTGATCCACCCTGGCCTCCAAATCGGAGCCTGATCCACCCCGGCCTCCAAATCGGAGCCTGATCCACCCCGGCCTCCAAATCGGAGGCTGAGCCACCCCGGCCTCCAAATCGGAGCCTGATCCACCCCGGCCTCCAAATCGGAGGCTGAGCCACCCCGGCCTCCAAATCGGAGGCTGATCCACCCCGGCCTCCAAATCGGAGGCTGATCCACCCCGGCCTCCAAATCGGAGGCTGAGCCACCCCGGCCTCCAAATCGGAGGCTGATCGACCCCGGCCTCCAAATCGGAGGCTGAGCCACCCCGGCCTCCAAATCGGAGGCTGATCGACCCCGGCCTCCAAATCGGAGGCTGAGCCACCCCGGCCTCCAAATCGGAGGCTGATCGACCCCAGCCTCCAAATCGGAGGCTGATCGACCCCGGCCTCCAAATCGGAGGCTGATCGACCCCGGCCTCCAAATCGGAGGCTGAGCCACCCCGGCCTCCAAATCGGAGGCTGATCCACCCCGGCCTCCAAATCGGAGGCTGATCCACCCCGGCCTCCAAATCGGAGGCTGATCCACCCCGGCCTCCAAATCGGAGGCTGATCCACCCCGGCCTCCAAATCGGAGGCTGATCGACCCAGGCCTTCAAATCGGAGGCTGAGCCACCCCGGCCTCCAAATCGGAGGCTGATCGACCCCGGCCTCCAAATCGGAGGCTGATCGACCCCGGCCTCCAAATCGGAGGCTGATCCACCCCAGCCTCCAAATCGGAGGCTGATCCACCCCGGCCTCCAAATCGGAGGCTGAGCGACCCCGGCCTCCAAATCGGAGGCTGAGCGACCCCGGCCTCCAAATCGGAGGCTGAGCCACCCCGGCCTCCAAATCGGAGGCTGATCCACCCCGGCCTCCAAATCGGAGGCTGATCCACCCCGGCCTCCAAATCGGAGGCTGATCCACCCCAGCCTCCAAATCGGAGGCTGATCCACCCCGGCCTCCAAATCGGAGGCTGATCGACCCAGGCCTTCAAATCGGAGGCTGATCGACCCAGGCCTTCAAATCGGAGGCTGAGCCACCCCGGCCTCCAAATCGGAGGCTGATCCACCCCGGCCTCCAAATCGGAGGCTGATCCACCCCGGCCTCCAAATCGGAGGCTGATCGACCCCGGCCTCCAAATCGGAGGCTGATCCACCCCAGCCTCCAAATCGGAGGCTGATCGACCCCGGCCTCCAAATCGGAGGCTGAGCGACCCCGGCCTCCAAATCGGAGGCTGATCGACCCCGGCCTCCAAATCGGAGGCTGAGCCACCCCGGCCTCCAAATCGGAGGCTGATCCACCCCGGCCTCCAAATCGGAGGCTGATCCACCCCGGCCTCCAAATCGGAGGCTGAGCCACCCCGGCCTCCAAATCGGAGGCTGATCGACCCCGGCCTCCAAATCGGAGGCTGAGCCACCCCGGCCTCCAAATCGGAGGCTGATCCACCCCGGCCTCCAAATCGGAGGCTGATCCACCCCGGCCTCCAAATCGGAGGCTGATCGACCCTGGCCTTCAAATCGGAGGCTGAGCCACCCCGGCCTCCAAATAGGAGGCTGAGCCACCCCGGCCTCCAAATAGGAGGCTGAGCCACCCCGGCCTCCAAATAGGAGGCTGAGCCACCCCGGCCTCCAAATAGGAGGCTGATCGACCCCGGCCTCCAAATCGGAGGCTGAGCCACCCCGGCCTCCAAATAGGAGGCTGATCGACCCCGGCCTCCAAATCGGAGGCTGAGCCACCGCGGCCTCCAAATCGGAGGCTGAGCCACCGCGGCCTCCAAATCGGAGGCTGATCCACCCCGGCCTCCAAATCGGAGGCTGAGCCACCCCGGCCTCCAAATCGGAGGCTGAGCCACCGCGGCCTCCAAATCGGAGGCTGAGCCACCGCGGCCTCCAAATCGGAGGCTGATCCACCCCGGCCTCCAAATCGGAGGCTGAGCCACCGCGGCCTCCAAATCGGAGGCTGAGCCACCGCGGCCTCCAAATCGGAGGCTGAGCCACCGCGGCCTCCAAATCGGAGGCTGAGCCACCGCGGCCTCCAAATCGGAGGCTGAGCCACCCCGGCCTCCAAATCGGAGGCTGAGCCACCCCGGCCTCCAAATCGGAGGCTGAGCCACCCCGGCCTCCAAATCGGAGGCTGATCGACCCCGGCCTCCAAATCGGAGGCTGATCGACCCCGGCCTCCAAATCGGAGGCTGATCCACCCCAGCCTCCAAATCGGAGGCTGAGCGACCCCGGCCTCCAAATCGGAGGCTGATCGACCCCGGCCTCCAAATCGGAGGCTGAGCCACCCCGGCCTCCAAATCGGAGGCTGATCCACCCCGGCCTCCAAATCGGAGGCTGATCCACCCCGGCCTCCAAATCGGAGGCTGATCCACCCCGGCCTCCAAATCGGAGGCTGATCCACCCCGGCCTCCAAATCGGAGGCTGATCGACCCAGGCCTTCAAATCGGAGGCTGAGCCACCCCGGCCTCCAAATCGGAGGCTGATCGACCCCGGCCTCCAAATCGGAGGCTGATCGACCCCGGCCTCCAAATCGGAGGCTGATCCACCCCAGCCTCCAAATCGGAGGCTGATCCACCCCGGCCTCCAAATCGGAGGCTGAGCCACCCCGGCCTCCAAATCGGAGGCTGAGCCACCCCGGCCTCCAAATCGGAGGCTGATCCACCCCGGCCTCCAAATCGGAGGCTGATCCACCCCGGCCTCCAAATCGGAGGCTGATCGACCCAGGCCTTCAAATCGGAGGCTGAGCCACCCCGGCCTCCAAATAGGAGGCTGAGCCACCCCGGCCTCCAAATAGGAGGCTGAGCCACCCCGGCCTCCAAATAGGAGGCTGAGCCACCCCGGCCTTCAAATAGGAGGCTGATCGACCCCGGCCTTCAAATCGGAGGCTGAGCCACCCCGGCCTCCAAATAGGAGGCTGATCGACCCCGGCCTCCAAATCGGAGGCTGAGCCACCGCGGCCTCCAAATCGGAGGCTGAGCCACCGCGGCCTCCAAATCGGAGGCTGAGCCACCGCGGCCTCCAAATCGGAGGCTGAGCCACCCCGGCCTCCAAATCGGAGGCTGAGCCACCCCGGCCTCCAAATCGGAGGCTGAGCCACCCCGGCCTCCAAATCGGAGGCTGAGCCACCCCGGCCTCCAAATCGGAGGCTGATCGACCCCGGCCTCCAAATCGGAGGCTGATCCACCCCGGCCTCCAAATCGGAGGCTGATCCACCCCGGCCTCCAAATCGGAGGCTGAGCCACCCCGGCCTCCAAATCGGAGGCTGAGCCACCCCGGCCTCCAAATCGGAGGCTGAGCCACCCCGGCCTCCAAGTCGGAGGCTGAGCCACCCCGGCCTCCAAATCGGAGGCTGAGCCACCCCGGCCTCCAAATTGGAGTCTCATCGACCCCAGCCTCCAAATCAGAGGCTTTTTGACCTCGGCCTCCAAATCGGAAGCGCAACGACCCCGGCCTCCAAATCTTACCCAGAGTGGCCACGCCCACCAAATCGGACCCTGTGGGGCCCCGCCCACCAAATCGGACCCTGAGAGGCCCCGCCCACCAAATCGGACCCAGAGTGGTCCCGCCCACCAAATTGGACCCAGAGGGGCTCCGCCCACAAAATCAGACCCAGAGGGGCCCCTGCCACAAAATCAAACCCTGAGGGGCCGCGGCCACAAAATCGGACCCTGATGGGCCCCAGTCACAAAATTGGACCCTGATAGGCCCCGGCCACAAAATCGGACCCTGAGGGGCCCCAACCACAAAATCGGACCCTGAGGGGACCCAACCACAAAATCGGACCCTGAGGGGACCCAACCACAAAATCGGACCCTGAGAGGCCCCGCCCACCAAATTGGACCCAGAGTGGTCCCGCCCACCAAATTGGACCCAGAGGGGCCCCACCCACAAAATCGGACCCTGAGGGGCCCCTGCCACAAAATCGGACCCTGAGGGGCCGCGGCCACAAAATCGGACCCTGAGGGGCCGCGGCCACAAAATCGGACCCTGAGGGGCCCCAACCACAAAATCGGACCCTGAGGGGCCCCTGACACAAAATCGGACCCTGAGGGGCCCCTGACACAAAATCAGACCCTGAGGGGCCCCGGCCACAAAATCGGACCCTGAGGGGCCCCGGCCACAAAATCGGACCCTGAGGGGCCCCGGCCACAAAATCGGACCCTGAGGGGACCTGCCCACAAAATCGGACCCTGAGGGGCCCCACCTGCAAAATTGGACCCTGAGGGGTTCCGGCCACAAAAATCAGATCCTGATTGGCCCCGGCCACAAAATCGGACCCTGAGGGGCCCCAGCCACAAAATCGGACCTTGAGGGGCCCCACCCACCAAATCGGACCCTGAGGGGCCCCGGCCACCAAATCGGACCCTGAGGGGCCCCGGCCACCAAATCGGACCCTGAGTGGCCCCGGCCACAAAATCGGACCCTGAGAGACCCCACCCAAAAAAATCGGACCCTGAGGGGCACCACCCACAAAATCAGGCCCTGAGGGGCCCCACCCACAAAATCAGACCATGAGGCCAAAGTGGCCCCTGAGAGGCACCCACAGTTAAATCGTATCCTGCGTTGAAAGTCTTGCAGGGGCAGCAGGCAAGTCTCTCTTAAAGGGGCAGCCCGGGCACCATTTCAAACCACTATCTGTACTTCCTTCAGGAAATACACATCTAGTATTATTATTATTCAGTTGATTTTCCGCAATTAATGTGGCCAGAACCGCTACACGCACAGACTCCGTTGACGTGTTGTTTCGAAGCCAGCGTCCACGAGAGGTGTGCTAAGTATTTTTCGTGTCAATCGGATTTGTAGTTTTTGCGCAATTTGCGTTTGAAAAAACATTTTCCTCAATGCATTTCAATGGGAAAATGTTGCCACAGGGAAAACATGCCCTGAGGCGATTCAAATAGCAGTTCAGCTCATTGATATGCGCAGGCATACCCAGTTACTATGCCAACGTCTACGAACTTCACATGACCCCCCCCTCCGAGGACAGAGTTTCTGCCAGATAATTTCTGCTCTTAAAGCGAAACCCACAGCACAAATGCAAATCTAGCTTCATCACATGACGCATGCCCCTGAGAGAGAATGTGCGCCAAAGTGGATTTAGAAGCCCAGTGAGCCAAACTGGCTCTTAAAGGGCCAATGCGCGAAAGTGATTCTTAAAGGGCCGTGCACCGAAATGAGTCTTAAAGGGCCGGCGTGCCAAATCGAAAGCTGAGTGACTCCAGGCTCCAAATCGGAGGCTGAGCCACCCCTGCCTCCAAATCAGAGGCTGATCGACCCTGGCCTACAAATCGGAGTGTGAGCCACCCTGGCCTCCAAATCAGACCCAGAGTGGCCCCACCCACCAAATCGGACCCAGAGTGGCCACACCCACCAAATCAGACACAGAGTGGCCCCGCCCACCAAATCGGACCCAGAGTGGCCCCGCCCACCTAATCTGACCCAGAGTGGCCCCGCCCACCAAATCGGACCCAGAGTGGCTCCGCCCACCAAATCGGACCCGGAGGGGCCCCGCCCACCAAATCGGACCCTGAGAGGTCCCACCCACCAAATCGGACCCTGAAGAGCCCCTCCCACCAAATTAGACCCAGAGTGGCCCCACCCACCAAATCGGACCCTGAGGAGCCCGCTCACCAAATCGAACCCAGAGTGGCACCGCCAACCAAATCGGACCCTGAGGGGCCCCGCTCACCAAATCGGACCCAGAGGGGCCCCGCTCACCAAATTGAACTCTGAGGGGCCCCGCCCACCAAATCGGACTCTGAGGGGCCCCACCCACCAAATCGGACCCTGAGGGGCCCTGGCCACAAAATTGGACCCTGAGGGGCCCCAGCCACAAAATCAGACCCTGAGGTGCCCCAACCACCAAATCATTCCTTGAGGGGCCCCAGCCACCAAATCGGACCCTGAGGGGCCCAACCCACCAAATCGGACCCTGAGGGACCCCGACCACAAAATCGGACCCTGAGGGGCCCCACCCACAAAATCGGACCCTGAGGGGCCCCACCCACAAAGTCAGACCCTGAGGCCAAATTGCCCCTGAGATGCACCCACAGTTAAAACAGATCCTGAGTTGAATGTCTTGCAGGGGCAGCAGGCAAGTCTCTCTTAAAGGGGCAGCCCGGGCACCATTTCAAACCACTATCTGTACTTCCTTCAGGAAATACACATCTAGTTATAGTGGTTTGAAAAAACCACTATATTGTAATCCGAACGCTGCTAACTTATTCTTCTTCTTATTATTATTAAGTTGATTTCCGCAATTAATACAGCCCGAACCGCTACACGCACAGACGCCGTTGAGGTGTCGTTTCGAAGCCAGCGTCCATGAGAGGTGTGCTAAGTATTTTTCGTGTCGATCGGATTTGTAGTTTTTGCGCAATTTGCATTTGAAATTTTTTTTTCCCGTCATTGGAATGCACTGTCTCCAATGCTTTTCAATGGGTAATGGCAAAACGTGCCCTGAGGCGATTGAAATGGCAGTTGAGCTCATTGATATGCGCAGGCAGACCCAGTTACTATGCCAACGCCTACGAACGTCACATGACATCCCAAGGACAGAGCTTGTGCCACATAATATCAGCTCTTAAAGTGAAACCCACAGCACAAATGCAAATCTAGCTTCATCACATGACACATGCCCCTGAGATAGAATGTGCGACAAAGTGGATTTAGAAGCCCAGTGAGCCACCCTGGCTCTTAAAGGGCCGACGTGCCACAGTGATTCTTAAAGGGCCAGCGCATCGAAATGAGTCTTAAAGGGCCGGCGCGCCAAATCGAAAGCTGAGCGACCCCGGCCTCCAAATCGTAGGCTGAACCACCCCGGCCTCCAAATCGGAGGCTGAGCCACCCTGGCCTCCAAATCGGACCCAGTGTGGCCCGCTCAAAAAATCAGACCCAGAGTAGCACAGCCCACCAAATCGGATCCTGAGGGGCCCCGCCCACCAAATCAGACTCCGAGTGGCCCCGTCCACCAAATCGGACCCTGAAGGGCCCCGTCCACCAAATCGGACCCTGAGGAGCCCCGCCCACCAAATCAGACCCTGAGAAGCCCCGCCCACCAAATCGGACCCAGAGTGACCCCGCCCACCAAATCGGACCCTGAAGGGCCCCGCCCATCAAATCGGACCCAAAGTGGCCCCGCCCACCAAATCGGACCCAGAGGGGCCCCGCCCATCAAATCGGACCCTGAGGGGCCCCGCCCACCAAATCGGACCCCGAGGAGCCCCGCCCACCAAATCGGACCCAGATTGACCCCGCCCACCAAATCAGACCCAGAGGGTCCCCGCCCACCGAATCGGACCCAGAGGGGCCCCGCCCACCAAATCGGACGATGAGGGGCACCGCCCACTAAATCGGACCCAGAGTGGCCCCGCCCACCAAAATGGACCCAGGGGGCTCCACCCACAAAATCAGACCCTAAGGGGCCCCACCCACAAAATCGGATCCTGAGTGGGCCCGGCCACAAAATCAGACCCTGAGGGGCCCCAACCACAAAATCGGACCCTGAGAGACCCCGGCCACAAAATCGAACCTAGAGGGGTCCCAGTCACAAAATAGGACCCTGAGGGGCCCCACCCACAAAATCAGACCCTGAGGGGCCCCACCCACAAAATCAGACCCTGAGGGGCCCCACCCACAAAATCGGACCCTGAGGGGCCCCAGCCACAAAATCGGACCCTGATGGGCCCCACCCATAAATCCAGACCCTGAGGGGCCCCAGCCACAAAATCGGACCCTGAGAGACCCCGGCCACAAAATCGGACCCTGAGGGGCCCCAACCACAAAATCGGACCCTGAGGGGCCCCAACCACAAAATCAGACCCTGAGGGGCCCCACCCACAAAATGAGACCCTGAGGGGCCCCACCCACAAAGTCAGACCCTGAGGGGCCCCACCCACAAAATCGGACCCTGAGGGGCCCCACCCACCAAATTAGACCCTGAGGGGCCCCACCCTCAAAATCGGTCCGAGGGGCCCCACCCTCAAAATCGGACCCTGAGGGGCCCCGGCCACAAAATCGGACCCTGAGGGGCCCCGGCCACAAAATCGGAGCCTGAGGGGCCCCACCCGCAAAATCGGACCCTAAGGGGCCCCGGCCACAAAATCGGACCCTGAGGGGCCCCACCCGCAAAATCGGACCCTGAGGGGCCCCACCCGCAAAATTGGACCCTGAGGGGCCCCACCCACAAAATCAGACCCTGAGGGGCCCCACCCGCAAAATCGGACCCTGAGGGGCCCCGGCCCCAAAAATCGGACCCTGAGGGGCCCCAACCACAAAATCGGACCCTGAGAGGCACCGGCTACAAAATCGGACCCTGAGGGGCCTCAGTCACAAAATCAGACCCTAAGGGGCCCCGGCCACAAAATCAGACCCTGAGGGGCCCCACCCACAAAATCGGACCCTGATGGGCCCCACCCACAAATCCAGACCCTGAGGGGCCCCGGCCACAAAATCGGACCCTGAGAGACCCCGGCCACAAAATCGGACCCTGAGGGGCCCCAACCACAAAATCAGACCCTGAGGGGCCCCACCCACAAAATCAGACCCTGAGGGACCCCAGCCACAAAATCAGACCCTGAGGGGCCCCAGCCACAAAATCGGACCCTGAGGGGCCCCACCCACAAAATTGGACCCTGAGGGGCTCCACCCGCAAAATCGGACCCTGAGGGGCTCCACCCGCAAAATCGGACCCTGAGGGGCTCCACCCGCAAAATCGGACCCTGAGGGGCTCCACCCGCAAAATCGGACCCTGAGGGGCCCCGGCCCCAAAAATCGGACCCTGAGGGGCCCCAACCACAAAATCGGACCCTGAGGGGCACCGGCTACAAAATCGGACCCTGAGGGGCCCCAACCACAAAATCGGACCCTGAGGGGCACCGGCTACAAAATCGGACCCTGAGGGGCCCAACCCACAAAATCAGACTCAGTGTCTCCGCCCACCAAATTGGACCCTAAAGGGCCCCGTCCGCCAAATCGGACCCAAAGTGGCCCCGCCCACCAAATGGGACCCTGAGGGGCCCCGCCCACCAAATGGGACCCTGAGGGGCCCCGCCCAGTAAATCGGATTCTGAAAGGCCCCAACCACAAAATCGGACCCTGAGGGGCCCCGCCCACCAATTCGGACCCTGAGGGGCCCCGCCCACCAATTCGGACCCCGAGGGGCCCCGCCCACCAATTCTGACCCCGAGGGGCCCCGCCCACCAAATCGGACCCCGAGGGGCCCCGCCCACCAAATCGGACCCCGAGGGATCCCGCCCACCAAATCGGACCCCGAGGGTCCCCGCCAGCCAAATTGGATGCTGACGGCCCCGCCCACCAAATCGGACTCTGATAGATCCCGCCCACCAAATCAGACCCTGAGGGGCCCAGCTCACCAAATCGGACCCAGAGTGGCCCCGCCCACCAAATTGGACCCAGAGTGGCCCCGCCCACCAAATTGTACCCTGAGGGGCCCCACCCACAAAATCAAATCCTAAGGGGCCCCACCCACAAAATTGGACCCTGAGGGGCCCCGGCCACAAAATTGGACCCTGAGGGGCCCCACCCACAAAATCGGACCCTGAGGGGATCCGGCCACAACATCGGACCCTGAGTGGCCCCACTCACAAAATCGGACCCTGAGGGGCCCTACCCACAAAATCGGACCCTGAGGGGCCCTACCCACAAAATCGGACCCTGAGGGGCCCCAACCACAAAATCGGACCCTGACGGGCCCCGGCCACAAAATCGGACCCTGAGGGGCCCCGGCCACAAAATTGGACCCTGAGGGACCCCCCCTACAAAATTGAACCCTGAGGGGCCCCTACCACAAAATCGGATCCTGAGGGGCCCCACCCACAAAATCGGACCCTGAGGGGCCCCACCCACAAAATTGGACCCTCAGGGGCCCCGGCAACAAAATCGGACCCTGAGGGACCCCGGCCACAAAATCACATCCTGAGGGGCCCCAACCACAAAATTGGACCCTGAGAGGCTCCGGCCGCAAAATCGGACCCTGAGGGGCCCCAACCACAAAATCAGACCCTGTGAGGCACCGGCCACAAAATCGGACCCTGAGGGGCCCCACCCACAAATCCAGACCCTGAGGGGACCCGGCCACAAAATCAGACCCTGAGGGGCCCCGCCCACCAAATCGGACCCCGAGGGTCCCCGCCCACCAAATCGGACCCCGAGGGGCCCCGCCCACCAAATTGGACCCTGAGGGGCCCCGCTCGCCAAATCGGACCCTGAGGGGCCCCGCTCGCCAAATCGGACCCTGAGGGGCCCCGCTCGCCAAATCGGACCCTGAGGGGCCCCGGCCACAAAATCGGACCCTGAGGGGCCCCACCCACAAAATTGGACCCGAGGGGCCCCGGCCACAAGATTGGACCCGAGGGGCCCCAACCACCAAATCAGACCCTGAGGGGCCCCGGCCACAAAATCGGACCCTTAGGGGCCCCACCCACCAAATCAGCCCCTGAGGGGACCCGGCCACCAAATCAGACCCTGAGGGGCCCCACCCACCAAATCTGACCCTGAGGCCAAAGTGGCCCCTGAGAGGCACCCACAGTTAAAACGGATCCTGAGTTGAAAGTCTTGCAGGTGCAGCAGGCAAGTCTCTCTTAAAGGGGCAGCCTGGGCAGCATTTCAAACCACTATCTGTACTTCCTTCAGGAAATACACATCTAGTATTATTATTACTATTCAGTTCAGTTGATTTCCGCAATTAATGCGACCCGAACCGCTACATGCACAGACTCCATTGAGGCGTCGTTTCGAAGCCAGCGTCCACGAGTGGTGTGCTAAGTATTTTTCGTGTCAATCGGATTTGTAGATTTTGCGCAATTTGCATTTGAAAAAACATTTTCCTGTCATTGGAATGCATTGTCTCAATGCATTTTAATGGGAAAATGTTGCCATAGGGAAAACATGGGGCAGTCATGAGGTGGCAGTTAAGCTCATTGATATGCGCAGGCACACCCAGTTACTATGCCAATGCCTACGAACTTTATATGACCCCAGCAGGGCACAGTTTCTGCCAGATAATATCAGCTCTTAAAGCGAAACCCACAGCACAAATGCAAATCTATCTTCATCACATGACGCAAGCCCATGAAAGATAATGTGCGCCAAAATGGATTTAGAAGCCCAGTGCGCCAAACTGGCTCTTAAAGGGCCAACGCGCCTAAGTGATTCTTAAAGGGCTGGTGCACCAAAATGAGTCTTAAAGAGCCAGCGCGCCAAATCGAAAGCTGAGTGACCCCATGCTACAAATCGGAGGCTGAGCCACCCCAGCCTCCAAATCGGAGGCTGATCGACCCTGGCTTACAAATCAGACCCAGTGTGGCCCCGCCCACCATATTGGACCCAGCTTGGCCCCGCCCACCAAATTGGATCGAGGGGCCACACCCACCAAATCAGACCCTGAGGGGCCCCACAGGCCAAAGTGGCACCTGAGAGGCACCCACAGTTAAAACGGGTCCTGAGTTGAAAGTCTCTCTTAAAGGGGCAGCCAATGTACCATTTCAAACCACTATCTGTACTTCCTTCAGGAAATACACATCTAGTATTAATGTTGTAATCCGAACGCTGCTAACTTATTCTTATTTTTCAGTTGATTTCCGCAATTAATGCAATCCGAACCACTACACGCACAGACTCCATTGAGGTGTTGTTTCGAAGCCAGCGTCCACGAGAGGTGTGCTAAGTATTTTTCGTGTCAATCGGATTTGTAGTTTTTGCACAATTTGCGTTTGAAAATTTTTTTTCCAGTCATTGGAATGCTCTGTCTCAATGCATTTGAATGGGAAACTTAAAACGTGCCCTGAGGCGATTGAAATGGCAGTAAAGCTCATTGATATGCGCAGGCACACCCAGTTACTATGCCAACGCCTACGAACGTCACATGACGCCCCCAGGACAGAGCTTCTGCCACATAATATCAGCTCTTAAAACGAAACCCACAGCACAAATACAAATCTAGCTTCATCACATGACGCATGCCCCTGAGAGAGAGAATTTGCGCCAAAGTGCGCCCCCGCCCACCAAATCGGATTCTGAAAGGCCCCAACCACAAAATCGGACCCTGAGGGGCCCCACCCACAAAATCGGACCCTGAGGGGCCCCGGCCACCAAATCGGACCCTGAGGGGACCCGGCCACAAAATCGGACCCTGAGGGTCCCCACCCACAAAATAGGGCCCTGAGGGGCCCCACCCACAAAATCGGACCCTGAGGTCAAAGTGGCCCCTGAGAGGCACCCACAGTTAAAACGGATCCTGAGTTGAAAGTCTTGCAGGGGCAGCAGGCAAGTCTCTCTGAAAGGGCAGCCCGGGCACCATTTCAAACCACTATCTGTACTTCCTTCAGGAAATACACATCTAGTATTATTATTACTATTCAGTTGATTTCCGCAATTAATGCGGCCCGAACCGCTACACGCACAGACTCCGTTGAGGCCTCGCTTCGAAGCCAGCGTCCACGAGTGGTGTGCTAAGTATTTTTCATGTAGATCGGATTTGGAGTTTTTGCGCAATTTGCATTTGAAAAAACATTTTCCTCAATGCATTTCAATGGCAAAATGTTGCCATAGGGAAAACATGGGACAGTCGTGAGGTGGCAGTTAAGCTCATTGATATGCGCAGGCTCACCCAGTTACTATGCCAACGCCTACGAACTTCACATGACCTCTCTAGGACAGAGTTTCTGGCAGATAATTTCAGCTCTTAAAGCGAAACCAACAGCATAAATGCAAATCTAGCATCATCACATAACGCATGCCACTGAGAGAGAATGTGCGCCAAAGTGGATTTAGAAGCCCAGTGAGCCAAACTGGCTCTTAAAGGGCCGACGCGCCAAAGTGATTCTTAAAGGGCCGGCTCATCGAAATGAGTCTTAAAGGGCCGGCGGGCCAAATCGAAATCTGAGTGACCCCAGGCTCAAAATCGGAGGCTGAGCCACCCCGACCTCCAAATCGGAGGCTGATCCACCCTGGCCTCCAAATCGGACCCAGCGTGGCCCCGCTAAAAAAATCAGACCCTGAGTGGCCCCGCCCACCAAAACGGACTCAGAGTGGCACAGCCCACCAAATCGGACCCTGAAGGGCCCCGCCCACCAAATCGGATCCAGAGTGGCCCCGCCCACCATATCGGACCCTGAGGAGCACCACGCACCAAATCGGACCCAGAGTGACCCCACCTACTAAATCGGACCCTGAGGGGCCCCGCTCACCAAATCGGACCCTGAGGGGCCCCGCTCATCAAACCGGACCCTTAGGGGCCACACCCACCAAATCGGACCCAGAGTGGCCCCGCCCACCAAATCGGACCCCGAGGGGCCCCACCCACCAAATCAGCCCCTGAGGGTCCCCGGCCACCAAATGGGACCCTGAGGGGCCCCAGCTACCAAATCAGACCCTGAGGGGCCCCGGCCACAAAATCGGACCCTGAGGGGCCCCACCCACAATATCGGGCCCTGAGGGGCCCCACCCACAAAATCGGACCATGAGGCCAAAGATGCCCCTGAGAGGCACCCACAGTTAAAACGGATCCTGAGTTGAAAGTCTTGCAGGGGCAGCAGGCAAGTCTCTCTTAAAGGGGCAGCCCGGGCACCATTTCAAACCACTATCTGTACTTCCTTCAGGAAATACACATCTAGTTATAGTGGTTTGAAAAAACCACTATATTGTAATCCGAACGCTGCTAACTTATTCTTCTTCTTCTTATTATTATTATTAAGTTGATTTCCGCAATTAATGCGGCCCGAACCGCTACACGCACAGACTCCGTTGAGGTGTCGTTTCGAAGCCAGCGTCCATGAGAGGTGTGCTAAGTATTTTTCGTGTCGATCGGATTTGTAGTTTTTGCGCAATTTGCGTTTGAAAATTTTTTTTCCCGTCATTGGAATGCACTGTCTCCAATGCTTTTCAATAGGAAATGGCAAAACGTGCCCTGAGGCGATTGAAATGACAGTTGAGCTCATTGATATGCGCAGGCAGACCCAGTTACTATGCCAACGCCTACGAACTTCACTTGAACCCCAGCACAGAGCCTTTGCCACATAATATCAGCTCTTAAAGCGAAACCCACAGCACAAATGCAAATCTAGCTTCATCACATGACACATGCCCCTGAGATAGAATGTGCGACAAAGTGGATTTAAAAGAAGCCCAGTCAGCCAAACAAGCTCTTAAAGGGCCAACGCGCCAAAGTGATTGTTAAAGGGCCAGCGCACCCAAATGAGTCTTAAAGGGCCGACACACCAAATCGGAGGCTGAGCCACCCCGGCCTCCAAATCGGAGGCTGAGCCACCCCGGCCTCCAAATCGGAGGCTGAGCCACCCCGGCCTCCAAATCGGAGGCTGAGCCACCCCGGCCTCCAAATCGGAGGCTAATCGACCCCGGCCTCCAAATCGGAATTTCATCGACCCCGGCCTCCAAATCAGAGGCTCTTTGACCTCGGCCTCCAAATCGGAGGCTGAGCCACCCCAGCCTCCAAATAGGAGGCTGAGCCACCCTGGCCTCCAAATCGGAGGCTGATCGACCCCGGCCTCCAAATCAGAGGCTCTTTGACCTCGGCCTCCAAATCGGAAGCTCAACGACCCCGGCCTCCAAATTGGAGGCTGAGCGACCCCAGCCTCCAAATCTTACCCAGAGTGGCCCCGCCCACCAAATCGGACCCTGTGGGGCCCCGCCCACCAAAACGGACCCTGAGAGGCCCCGCCCACCAAATCGGACCCAGAGTGGTCCCGCCCACCAAATTGGACCCAGAGTGGTCCCGCCCACCAAATTGGACCCAGAGGGGCTCCGCCCACAAAATCAGACCCTGAGGGGCCGCGGCCACAAAATCGGACCCTGATGGGCCCCAGTCACAAAATTGGACCCTGATAGACCCCGGCCACAAAATCGGACCCTGAGGGGCCCCAACCACAAAATCGGACCCTGAGGGGACCCAACCACAAAATCGGACCCTGAGAGGCCCCGCCCACCAAATTGGACCCAGAGGGGCCCCACCCACAAAATCGGACCCAGGGGGCCCCTGCCACAAAATCGGACCCAGAGGGGCCCCGGCCACAAAATCGGACCCTGAGGGGACCCAACCACAAAATCGGACCCTGAGGGGACCCAACCACAAAATCGGACCCTGAGGGGCCCCACCCACAAAATCAGGCCCTGAGGGGCCCCATCCACAAAATCAGACCATGAGGCCAAAGTGGCCCCTGAGAGGCACCCACAGTTAAATCGTATCCTGAGTTGAAAGTCTTGCAGGGGCAGCAGGCAAGTCTCTCTTAAAGGGGCAGCCCGGGCACCATTTCAAACCACTATCTGTACTTCCTTCAGGAAATACACATCTAGTGTTAATTTTATTATCTTTATTCAGTTGATTTCCGCAATTAATGCGGCCCGAACCGCTACACGCACAGACTCCGTTGGTGTCGTTTCGAAGCCAGCGTCCACGAGAGGTGTGCTAAGTATTTTTCGTGTTGATCGATTTGTAGTTTTTGCGCAATTTGCGTTAGAAAATTTTTTTTCCCGTCATTGGAATGAATTGTCTCAATGCATTTGAATGGGGAAATTTTGCCATAGACAAAACATGCCCTGAGGCGACTGAAATGGCAGTTGAGCTCATTGATATGTGCAGGCACACCCAATTACTATGCCAACGCCTACGAAAGTAACATGACGCCCCAAGGACAGTGCTTCTGCCACATAATATCAGCTCTTAAAGCGAAACCCACAGCACAAATGCAAATCTGGCTTCATCACATGACGCATGCCCCTGAAAGAGAATGTGCGCCAAAGTGGATTTAGAAGCCCAGTGAGCCAAACTGGCTATTAAAGGGCCAACGCGCCAAAGTGATTCTTAAAGGGCCGGTGCACCGAAATGAGTCTTAAAGGGCCGGCGCGCCAAATCGAAAGCTGAGTGACCCCAGGCTCCAAATCGGAGGCTGAGCCACCCCGGCCTACAAATCGGAGGCTGAGCCACCCTGGCCTCCAAATCGGACCCAGTGTGGCCCCGCTCAAAAAGTCAGACCCAGAGTGGCCCCGCCCACCAAAACGGACCCAGAGTGGCACAGCCCACCAAATCGGACACTGAAGGGCCCGCCCACCAAATCAGACTCAGAGTGGCCCCACCCACAAAATCAGATCCTGAGGGGCCCCACCCACAAAATCGGACCCTGAGGGGCAACACCCACAAAATCGGACCCTGAGGGGCCACACCCACAAAATAAGACCGTGAGGGGCCCCACCCACAAAATTGGACCCTGAGGAATCCCGGCCACTAATTCAAATCTTGAGGAGCCCAGGCAACTGAATCGGATCCTGAGGGGCCCCACCAACTAAATCAGACCCTGAGGCCAAAGTGGCCCCTGAGAGGCACCCACATTTAAAACGGATCCTGAGTTGAAAGTCTTGCAGGGGCAGCAGGCAAGTCTCTCTTAAAGGGCAGCCCGGGCACCATTTCAAACCACTATCTGTACTTCCTTCAGGAAATACACATCTAGTTCTTCTTATTATTATTAAGTTGATTTCCGCAATTAATACAGCCCGAACCGCTACACGCACAGACGCCGTTGAGGTGTTGTTTCGAAGCCAGCGTCCATGAGAGGTGTGCTAAGTATTTTTCGTGTCGATCGGATTTGTAGTTTTTGCGCAATTTGCGTTTGAAAATTTTTTTTCCCGTCATTGGAATGCACTGTCTCCAATGCTTTTCAATGGGTAATGGCAAAACGTGCCCTGAGGCGATTGAAATGGCAGTTGAGCTCATTGATATGCGCAGGCAGACCCAGTTACTATGCCAACGCCTACGAACGTCACATGACATCCCAAGGACAGAGATTCTGCCACATAATATCAGCTCTTAAAGTGAAACCCACAGCACAAATGCAAATCTAGCTTCATCACATGACACATGCCCCTGAGATAGAATGTGCGACAAAGTGGATTTAGAAACCCAGTGAGCCACCCTGGCTCTTAAAGGGCCGACGTGCCACAGTGATTCTTAAAGGGCCAGCGCACCGAAATGAGTCTTAAAGGGCCGGCGCGCCAAATCGAAAGCTGAGTGACCCCGGCCTCCAAATCGGAGATCGGAGGCTGAGCCACCCCGGCCTCCAAATCGTAGGCTGAACCACCCCGGCCTCCAAATCGGAGGCTGAGCCACCCTGGCCTCCAAATCGGACCCAGTGTGGCCCCGCTCAAAAAATCAGACCCAGAGTAGCACAGCCCACCAAATCGGATCCTGAGAGGCCCCGCATACCAAATCAGACTCCGAGTGGCCCCGCCCACCAAATCGGACCCTGAAGGGCCCCGTCCACCAAATCAGACTCCGAGTGGCCCCGCCCACCAAATCGGACCCTGAAGGGCCCCGTCCACCAAATCGGACCCTGAGGAGCCCCGCCCACCAAATCAGACCCTGAGAAGCCCCGCCCACCAAATCGGACCCAGAGTGACCCCGCCCACCAAATCGGACCCTGAAGGGCCCCGTCCACCAAATCGGACCCTGAGGAGCCCCGCCCACCAAATCAGACCCTGAGAAGCCCCGCCCACCAAATCGGACCCAGAGTGACCCCGCCCACCAAATCGAACCCTGAAGGGCCCCGCCGATCAAATCGGACCCAGAGTGGCCCCGCCTACCAAATCGGACCCAGAGGGGCCCCGCCCATCAAATCGGAACCTGAGGGGCCCCGCCCACCAAATCGGAACCTGAGGGGCTCCGCCCACCAAATCGGAACCTGAGGAGCCCCGCCCACCAAATCGGACCCAGATTGACCCCGCCCACCAAATCGGACCCCGAGGAGCCCCGCCCACCAAATCGGACCCAGATTGACCCCGCCCACCAAATCAGACCCTGAAGGGCCCCGCCCACCAAATCGGACCCAGAGGTGCCCCGCCCACCAAATCGGACCCTGAAGGGCCCCGCCCACCAAATTGGACCCATAGGGGCCCCGCCCACCAAATCGGTCCCAGGGGGCCCCGCCCACCAAATCGGACCATGAGGGGCCCCGCCCACCAAATCAGACCATGAGGGGCACCGCCCACTAAATCGGACCATGAGGGGCACCGCCCACCAAAATGGACCCAGGGGGCTCAACCCACAAAATCAGACCCTAAGGGGCCCCACCCACAAAATCGGACCCTGAGTGGGCCCGGCCACAAAATCAGACCCTGAGGGGCCCCAACCACAAAATCGGACCCTGAGAGACCCCGGCCACAAAATCGAACCTAGAGGGGCCCCAGTCACAAAATCAGACCCTAAGGGGCCCAGGTCACGAAATCGGACCCTGAGGGGCCCCATCCACAAAATCAGACCCTGAGGGGCCCCGCCCACCAAATTAGACCCTGAGGGGCCCCACCCTTAAAATCAGACCCTGAGGGGCCCCAGCCACAAAATCAGACCCTGAGGGGCCCCAGCCACAAAATCGGACTCTGAGGGGCCCCACCCACAAAATCGGACCCTGAGGGGCCCCACCCACAAATCCAGACCCTGAGGGGACCCGGCCACAAAATCGGACCCTGAGAGACCCCGGCCACAAAATCGGACCCTGAGGGGCCCCAACCACAAAATCAGACCCTGAGGGGCCCCAGTCACAAAATCGGACCCTGAGGGGCCCCACCCACAAAATCAGACCCTGAGGGACCCCAGCCACAAAATCAGAACCTGAGGGGCCCCAACCACAAAATCAGAACCTGAGGGGCCCCACCCACAAAATCAGACCATGAGGGACCCCACCCACAAAATCGGACGCTGAGGGGCCCCGCCCACCAAATTAGACCCTGAGGGGCCCCACCCTCAAAATCGGTCGCTGAGGGGCCCCACCCACAAAATCGGACCCTGAGAGACCCCGGCCACAAAATCGAACCCAGAGGGGCCTCAGTCACAAAATCAGACCCTAAGGGGCCCCGGCCACAAAATTGGACCCTGAGGGGCCTCACCCACAAAATCAGACCCTGAGGGACCCCAGCCACAAAATCGGACCCTGAGGGGCCACACCCACAAAATCAGACCCTGTGGGGCCCCAGTCACAAAATCGGACCCTGATGGGCCCCAGCCACAAAATCAGACCCTGAGGGGACCCAGCCACAAAATCGGACCCTGAGGGGCCCCACCCACCAAATTAGACCCTGAGGGGCCCCACCCTCAAAATCAGACCCTGAGGGGCCACAGCCACAAAATCAGACCATGAGGGGCCCCAGCCACAAAATCGGACCCTGAGGGGCCCCACCCACAAAATCTGACCCGGATGGGCCCCACCCACAAATCCAGACCCTGAGGGGCCCCAGCCACAAAATCGGACCCTGAGAGACCCCGGCTACAAAATCGGACCCTGAGGGGCCCCAACCACAAAATCAGACCCAGAGGGGCCCCGGTCACAAAATCGGACCCTGAGGGGCCCCACCCACAAAATCAGACCCTGAGGGACCCCAGCCACAAAATCAGACCCTGAGGGGCCCCAGCCACAAAATCGGACCCTGAGGGGCCCCAGCCACAAAATCGGACCCTGAGGGGCCTCACCCACAAAATCGGACCCTGATTGGCCCCGCCCACCAAATTAGACCCTGAGGGGCCCCACCCTCAAAATCGGTCCCTGAGGGGCCCCGGCCAAAAATCGGACCCTAAGGGGCCCCACCCGCAAAATTGGACCCTAAGGGGCCCCGGCCACAAAATCGGACCCTGAGGGGCCCCATCCGCAAAATCGGACCCTGAGGGGCCCCACCCGCAAAATCGGACCCTGAGGGGCCCCACCCGCAAAATCGGACCCTGAGGGGCCCCACCCGCAAAATCGGACCCTGAGGGGATCCACCCGCAAAATCGGACCCTGAGGGGCCCCGGCCCCAAAAATCGGACCCTGAGGGGCCCCAACCGCAAAATCGGACCCTGAGAGGCACCGGCTACAAAATCGGACCCTGAGGGGCCCTGGACACAAAATCGGACCCTGAGGGGCCCCGGCCACAAAATCGGACCCTGAGGGGCCCAACCCACAAAATCAGACTCAGTGTCCCCGCCCACCAAATTGGACCCTGAAGGGCCCCATCCACCAAATCGGACCCAAAGTGGCACCGCCCACCAAATCAGACCGAGAGTGGCCCCGCCCGCCAAATTGGACCCTGAGGGGCCCCGCCCGCCAAATTGGACCCTGAGGGGCCCCGCCCACCAAATTGGACCCTGAGGGGCCCCGCCCACCAAATTGGACCCTGAGGGGCCCCGCCCACCAAATCGGACCCTGAGGGGCCCCGCCCACTAAATCGGATTCTGAAAGGCCCCAACCACAAAATCGGACCCTGAGGGTCCCCGCCCACCAAATCGAACCCCGAGGGATCCCGCCCACCAAATCGAACCCCGAGGGATCCCGCCCACCAAATCGAACCCCGAGGGATCCCGCCCACCAAATCGGACCCGAGGGTCCCCGCCAACCAAATCGGACCCTGAGGGGCCCCGCCCACCAAATCGGACTCTGATAGATCCCGCCCACCAAATCAGACCCTGAGGGGCCCAGCTCACCAAATCGGACCCAGAGTGGCCCCGCCCACCAAATTGGACCCAGAGTGGCCCCGCCCACCAAATCAGACCCAGAGTGTCCCCGCCCACCAAATTGTACCCTGAGGGGCCCAACCCACAAAATCGGACCCTAAGGGGCCCCACCCACAAAATTGGACCCTGAGGGGCCCCGACCACAAAATTGGACCCTGAGGGGCCCCACCCACAAAATCGGACCCTGAGGGGATCCGGCCACAACATCGGACCCTGAGTGGCCCCACTCACAAAATCGGACCCTGAGGGGCCCTACCCACAAAATCGGACCCTGAGGGGCCCTACCCACAAGATCGGACCCTGAGGGGCCCCAACCACAAAATCGGACCCTGAGGGGCCCCAACCACAAAATCGGACCCAGACGGGCCCCGGCCGCAAAATCGGACCATGACGGGCCCGGCCACAAAATCGGACCCTGAGGGACCCCACCTACAAAATTGAACCCTGAGGGGCCCCAACCACAAAATCGGATCCTGAGGGGCCCCACCCACAAAATCGGACCCTGAGGGGCCCCACCCACAAAATCGGACCCTGAGGGGCCCCACCCACAAAATTGGACCCTCAGGGGCCCCGGCCACAAAATCGGACCCTGAGGGACCCCAGCCACAAAATCAGATCCTGAGGGGCCCCAACCACAAAATCGGACCCTGAGAGGCTCCGGCTGCAAAATCGGACCCTGAGGGGCCCCATCCACAAAATCGGACCCTGAGGGGCCCCGGACACAAAATCGGACCCTGAGGGGCCCCGGACACAAAATCGGACCCTGAGGGGCCCCGGCCACAAAATCGGACCCTGAGGGGCCCAACCCACAAAATCAGACCCAGAGGGGCCCCGCCCACCAATTTAGACCCTGAGGGGCCCCACCCACAAAATCAGACCCTGAGGGGCCCCAGCCACAAAATCGGACTCTGAGGGGCCCCAGCCACAAAATCAGACCCTGAGGGGCCCCAACCACCAAATGAGACCCTGAGGGGCCCCGTCCACCAAATCGGACCCTGAGGAGCCCCACCCACCAAATCAGACCCTGAGAAGCCCCGCCCACCAAATCGGACCCAGAGTGACCCCGCCCACCAAATCGGACCCTGAAGGGCCCTGCCCATCAAATAGGACCCAAAGTGGCCCCGCCCATCAAATCGGACCCTGAGGGGCCCCGCCCACCAAATCAGAACCTGAGGAGCCCCGCCCACCAAATCGGACCCAGATTGACCCCGCCCACCAAATCGGACCCTGAAGGGCCCCGCCCACCAAATCGGACCCAGAGGGTCCCCGCCCACCAAATCGGACCCTGAAGGGCCCCGCCCACCAAATTGGACCCAGAGGGGCCCCGCCCACCAAATCGGACCCAGGGGGGCCCCGCCCACCAAAATGGACCCAGGGGGCTCCACTCACAAAATCGGACCATGAGGGGCCCCGCCCACCAAATCGGACCATGAGGGGCACCGCCCACTAAATCGGACCCAGAGTGGCCCCGCCCACCAAAATGGACCCAGGGGGCTCCACTCACAAAATCGGACCCTGAGGGGCCCTACCCACAAAATCGGACCCTGAGGGGCCCCAACCACAAAATCGGACCCTGAGGGGCCCCAACCACCAAATCGGACCCTGAGGGGCCCCGCCCACTAAATCGGATTCTGAAAGGCCCCAACCACAAAATCGGACCCTGAGGGTCCCCGCCCACCAAATCGAACCCCGAGGGATCCCGCCCACCAAATCGAACCCCGAGGGATCCTGCCCACCAAATCGGACCCCGAGGGTCCCCGCCAACCAAATCGGACCCTGAGGGGCCCCGCCCACCAAATCGGACTCTGATAGATCCCGCCCACCAAATCAGACCCTGAGGGGCCCAGCTCACCAAATCGGACCCAGAGTGGCCCCGCCCACCAAATTGGACCCAGAGTGGCCCCGCCCACCAAATCAGACCCAGAGTGTCCCCGCCCACCAAATTGTACCCTGAGGGGCCCAACCCACAAAATCGGACCCTAAGGGGCCCCACCCACAAAATTGGACCCTGAGGGGCCCCGACCACAAAATTGGACCCTGAGGGGCCCCACCCACAAAATCGGACCCTGAGGGGATCCGGCCACAACATCGGACCCTGAGTGGCCCCACTCACAAAATCGGACCCTGAGGGGCCCTACCCACAAAATCGGACCCTGAGGGGCCCCAACCACAAAATCGGACCCTGAGGGGCCCCAACCACAAAATCGGACCCTGACGGGCCCCGGCCGCAAAATCGGACCATGACGGGCCCGGCCACAAAATCGGACCCTGAGGGACCCCACCTACAAAATTGAACCCTGAGGGGCCCCAACCACAAAATCGGATCCTGAGGGGCCCCACCCACAAAATCGGACCCTGAGGGGCCCCACCCACAAAATCGGACCCTGAGGGGCCCCACCCACAAAATTGGACCCTCAGGGGCCCCGGCCACAAAATCGGACCCTGAGGGACCCCAGCCACAAAATCAGATCTTGAGGGGCCCCAACCACAAAATCGGACCCTGAGAGGCTCCGGCTGCAAAATCGGACCCTGAGGGGCCCCATCCACAAAATCAGACCCTGAGGGGCCCCGGACACAAAATCGGACCCTGAGGGGCCCCGGACACAAAATCGGACCCTGAGGGGCCCCGGCCACAAAATCGGACCCTGAGGGGCCCAACCCACAAAATCAGACCCAGAGGGGCCCCGCCCACCAATTTAGACCCTGAGGGGCCCCACCCACAAAATCAGACCCTGAGGGGCCCCAGCCACAAAATCGGACTCTGAGGGGCCCCAGCCACAAAATCAGACCCTGAGGGGCCCCAACCACCAAATCAGACCCTGAGGGGCCCCGTCCACCAAATCGGACCCTGAGGAGCCCCACCCACCAAATCAGACCCTGAGAAGCCCCGCCCACCAAATCGGACCCAGAGTGACCCCGCCCACCAAATCGGACCCTGAAGGGCCCCGCCCATCAAATAGGACCCAAAGTGGCCCCGCCCATCAAATCGGACCCTGAGGGGCCCCGCCCACCAAATCGGAACCTGAGGAGCCCCGCCCACCAAATTGGACCCAGATTGACCCCGCCCACCAAATCGGACCCTGAAGGGCCCCGCCCACCAAATCGGACCCAGAGGGTCCCCGCCCACCAAATCGGACCCTGAAGGGCCCCGCCCACCAAATTGGACCCAGAGGGGCCCTGCCCACCAAATCGGACCCTGAGGGGCCCCGCCCACTAAATCGGATTCTGAAATGCCCCAACCACAAAATCGGACCCTGAGGGGCCCCGCTGACCAAATTGAACTCTGAGGGGCCCCGCCCACCAAATCGGACCCAGAGTGGCCCGCCTACCAAATCAGACCTAGAGTGGCCCCGCTCACCAAATAGGACCCGGAGGGGCCCCACCTACCAAATCGGACTCTGAGGGGCCCCACCCACCAAATCAGACCCTGAGGGGCCCCGCTCACTAAATTGGACCCTGAGGGGCCCCGCTCACCAAATCGGACCCAGAGGGGCCCCACCCACCAAATCGGACCCTGAGGGGCCCCACCCACAAAATCGGACCCTGAGGCCAAAGTGGCCCCTGAGAGGCACCCACAGTTAAAACGGATCCTGAGTTGAAAGTCTTGCAGGTGCAGCAGGCAAGTCTCTCTTAAAGGGGCAGCCTGGGCAGCATTTCAAACCACTATCTGTACTTCCTTCAGGAAATACACATCTAGTATTACAATTATAATGCGCCAATCACAAGTTATTCAGTTGATTTCCGCAATTAATGCGGCCCGAACCGCTACATGCACATACTCCGTTGAGGTGTCGTTTCGAAGCCAACATCCACGAGAGGTGTGCTAAGTATTTTTCGTGTCGATCGGATTTGTAGTTTCTGTGCAATTTCCGTTTGAAAAATTTTGTTCCCGTCATTGGAATGCACTGTCTCAATGCTTTTCATTGGGAAACTTAAAACGTGCCCTGAGGCGATTGAAATGGCAGTAAAGCTCATCGATATGCGCAGGCACACCCAGTTACTATGCCAACGCCTACGAACGTCACATGACGCCCCCAGGACAGAGCTTCTACAACATAATTTCAGCTCTTAAAGCGAAACCCACAACACAAATGCAAATCTAGCTTCATCACATAAAGAGTGCCAATGAGAGAGAATGTGCGCCAAAGTGCGCCCTCCCGCCCACCAAATCGGACCCTGAGGGTCCCCGCTCACCAAATCGGACCCTGAGGGGTCCCCGCTCACCAAATCGGACCCTGAGGGGCCCCCCACCAAATTGGACTCAGAGTGGCCCCGCCCACCAAATCAGACCCAGGGGGCCCCACCCACAAAATCGGACCCTGAGGGGCCCCAGCCACCAAATCGGACCCAGAGGGGCCCCAACCACAAAATTGGACCCTGAGGGGCCCCGGCCACAAAATCGGACCCTGAGAGACCCCACCCACAAAATCGGACCCTGAGGGGTTCCGGCCACAAAATTGGACCCTAATGGGCCCTGGCCACAAAATCGGACCCTGAGGGGCCCCAACCACCAAATTGGACCCTGAGGGGCCCGGCCACAAAATCGGACCCTGAGGGGCCCCACCCACCAAATCAAACCCTGAGGGGCCCCACCCACCAAATCGGACCCTGAGGGGCCCCGGCCACAAAATCGGACCCTGAAAGGCCACACCCACAAAATCAGGCCCTGAGGGGCCCCACCCACAAAATCGGACACTGAGGCCAAAGTGGCCCCTGAGAGGCACCCACAGTTAAAACGGATCCTGAGTTGAAAGTCTTGCAGGGGCAGCAGGCAAGTCTCTGTTAAAGGGGCAGCCCAGGCACCATTTCAAACCACTATCTGTACTTCCTTCAGGAAATACACATCTAGTTTAATATACTATGCATTTTATGAAAGTCAATTCCAGACCCTTAACGTTACCCATGACTTTAGGTAGCTGTCAACCACTTGGTCCTCCAACAGCTATCACTTCTGTCTTCCCCATACACATGGACATGCTGCAGAGCATACGGTACATGTTTTCATTATGGAGAAGGGAATAGGCTGTCAGACACCTCCCTCAGGAGCAAATCATTGTCTATGTTAAAAATTATATTTCCATATTTCAGGCCAGTTATGTTATCCAGATAGAAAAGTTCAAAAAAAAATAATGATGGCCGCACGTACTGTACATAATCCACCTCTGCCACAGTTGGGGAGTTACTTGTAATCAGTGGCCGCTATCTTCTTTGTTTATAGTCACAGCAGTGTAGCTTGTAATTCTGTAATTTATCCATTCATCAGGTTTTGTGGTTTACGACTCCCTTCCCAAATCCGTTCTTCATCCAATGTGATGACAGTAATCATGAGATCAGATTCCTCAGTAGAGCTGGATGGAATTTCTGCGCAGTTCAGAGCGATGCAGACTTCATCAGGTAATTGGAAAGGAATAAGTAATACTTCTAGTAATCTAGCCTCATTAAAAATCATACCTACAGTATAGATGTCACTTTACTAGTTGTACAAAAAAAAACAAAACAGTGCACCGCATTCTCAATTAACATGCTACACACCTCCCTTTCGCTTGATTAAGGCTGTGTGCACACGTTGCGATTTTTAAGCGTTTTTGCCGCGAAAACACTTAAAAAACACATACAGAACACACTCCATGCATTCCTATGGCATTCCGCACATGCTGTGCTAATGCTGCAATTTTTTCCACGGCAGAATCGCAGTATGCTCATTCTTTTTGCAGAATCGCCGCAATTCCGAAAAGAATTGCTGCGATTCCGCACCCATAGGAATGCATGAGATCTGCTTACTTCCCGCATGTGGCTATGCCCACCATGCACAAAGTGAGCGGCTCATGTGTGGTTGGTACCCACGGTGTGGAGGAGAGGAGACTGTCCTCCAGGCCCTGGGTACCATATCCCTGTAAAAAAAAGAATAAAAAATAAAAAATTGGGTTATATTCACCTTCCGGCGTCCCGCCCAGCCTTCCCGGGCCTCAGCGATACTTCCGTTCCCAGTAATGCCTTGCGAGACCTTTGATGACGTCGCGGTCTCGCGATAATGTAGTGGTCCCTATTCCTCGCGAGACCGCTACATCATCAAAGGTCTCGCAAGGCATTACTGGGAACAGAAGTACCGCTGAGACCTGGGGACGCTGCGCGGGACGCCGGAAGGTGAACATAACACGATTTTTTATTTTTTTAATTATTTTTAACATTAGATCTTTTACTACTGATGCCACATAGGCAGCCTCAATAGTAAATAGTTGGTCACACTCGTCAAACACTATGTTTGAAGAGTGTGACCAACCTGTCAATCACATTACAAGTGATGCTTCAAATTGCTTTGAAAGTGCTTGAATTTCGCACGTGAAAATCGCGGGAAAACTGCGAAAAAAAACGCGCAAAAAACACGGAAAAAGACGCAAAAAACCTGCACGTTTTTCCTGGGAAGAAGTGCATTTTTTTTCTGCCTACGTGGGCACATAGCCTGACAGCGCTCGGTTGCTCAGAGTAAACACTGACTGAGTGTTATCCCCGCATTAACACTGCAGGAGCCCTGCAAACGCACGCTCTTATCCTTCTCCCCTGTTTTTAGCTGCTGCTCGATACAAAGATAAATAGAAATTTAGCAAGTGGCACTGCAGCAGATAGGAGAAAAGAATGAGAATCTACACTTAAAAATTCATGTTCGTTGGGCATCTGCAATGTCAGTGTAGTGCTGGACTGAAAATCAATATATGCTCACCCTGTGAAAACAAGCACTGATGAGGTGCACGGCATGCTGAATGAGGGGGCTGAGAGGTACACTAAGCCCTTGGCCAAGTAAATGGTGCAATAAGGAGCCCTCATTTGAAATTATATAAGATAAAACAGAATTTCTGTAAAACTATTGAAATTAAATATACACTGCAGGTATGATTTTATGGGGGTTAAAATCTACAGGTCTTTTTAAGTAGTTTAAGGGACTAGTCTAGTCCCTCAATGCATATAATTTAGCTAGAATTTACCTTATTAGTTGTTATTTTGAATCTGAAAATTCATACATTGTTTCTCCTTTGTTGGTTTATGTGATCTCATGGTGACGCCCTGGAAATGTTATAGTTGTATAATCTCCGAAAAGTGTCATCATCTCATTAACCAAAATTTTGTGTATGATGAAATTGCATGGACTTTACCATTGAAGTTCTCCAAAGAGAAGACAGAAGCTCCTATCGCAGTTACTAATGATAACTAGACAGCTACAGTTATAATGTAAAAGATGACAGATCATCCTCTCTGTGTACCTATGGTGACTTAGCTTATTAAGGAGAATATAGAGGATAATCAGTTTTACCTATTCATTTGAATAGGGGTGGATTTTTGGTACCTCACTGTGGCCAGTATAGAAATGACAGATTGCTGTGTCCCAGCAGCATCTGAGAACTTTTTAAGGCTAAGCCACCAATAAAGATGTAGTGGCCAACCCTTTTAAGTATACTAACATTTACCAACCACACACAAACCAAAAAGATACTCTTTTTGCCTACATCTTACAATGGAGCCTTATGGAAAAGTTTAGCACATGAAGCTTTCTTTGTGTACTTGCTATAGAAAAAGAAAATGTGACATGAATAGGGCTTAACTTGTGTGAGCATGACAAATCATTATTATGGGAACCTTAAGCCTAGTTCACATTTTTCAACATTGCCTACAAAAAAATACAGTACAAAAACTGAGTTAATAATAAGGTTTTATGCTCCATCTGTTATCTTCATATCTCACTATACATAATAAAATATATAAATATATCACTTTTTTTTAGAAGGTGCTTCACTAACTGAGGGCAAAAATTCACTAGAAGGTGTGGTTGAAATAGAGTACCAAGGTGTACGAGGAAACGTATGTGCCAAGCAGTGGACCAAAAATCATGCTCAAGTGGTGTGCCGGCAACTGGGTTTCTCAGGTCCTGCAATCGCTACAAGGTATTGTGTATGTTTCTTTACAAGACCACAAATGAGATCAGCAGTTTTTTTTTAACCATGTTAGCACTCACAGCTAAAAGACTGTGCTGATATTTGTGGAAATTACTGTGTTCGGACTTAGGCCCTGTACACACGGTGCGGATTCTGCTGCGGATCCGGAGCGGTTTTGCTGTGGTGGATCTGCAGCAGAACTGCAGGTGATGTACAGTACCATTAAAGACTATGAAAAAAAAAAACCCGCTGTGCACATGCTGCGGTTTTTTCCAAGCGGTTTTTGTGTGTGGAAAAAAAAAGCAGCATGTGACTTCTTTTGTGCGGTTTTCCTGCAGTTTTCCACCTGCTCCACTATAGGAATCCGCAGGTGGAAATCCGCACAAAAACCGCAAAAAAACAGGAAGAAATCCGCAGGAAAAATGCAGGTCATTTGACCTGCGGATTTCGTGAATTCTGCACAGAAAATGCAAGCACAGAATACGCACCGTGTGCACATAGCCTAAAGCTGCATTTACAATGAAAGATTTTGGCAACGGGCATTCTTAAGATTGCGCGATTAATGATTATCTTTCAGTGAAATTAGGCTGCCAATCACCAGGTGGACAAGTGGTAAAAATGATCTTTTGTGCATCTTTAAAGATCATCGTTCTCGGCAGCACATCGGCCTGTGTAAACAAGACTCATGTAACCGAGTACAATGGCAGCCTATGCACACTGAGGGATCTAATTGATCAGTGTGCATCCTTTAATGTGGTCCGCTTTTGTTACAAGGCTATTAAGCCCGTCATGACATTGCGATTTTCCAATTTTTTTTCGTTTTCGTTTTTTCCTCCCCTTCTTCCAAGAGCCATAACGTTTTAAGTTTTCCTTTAATATAGCTGTTTGAGCACTTGTTTAATACAGGGCGAGTTATGCTTTTAAATTACACAATTTAATCCACCACATAGGATACTGGAAAATTGGGAAAAAAAAAATCCAAGTGTGTTGAAATTGCAAAAGCTCCATTTCACTCTCAGCCATTAGGATCACATGATGGCTGCTTAAATCAGCCATTATGTGCGTAGAAAGATGCAGACCCAGCATGCGAGCCCATATCAAAGGCAGGGACACAACATATGACGTAACGTTACATCATATGTTGTGAAGAGGTTAAACAACCACTGATCTACTTATCAGTAGTGGTTTAGTGCTGCCGGTTGGTTCATGTACACAGACCCTAAAGGACCTTTTACACATAGCGATATCGCTAGGGATATCGCTAAAGCGTCACCGATTTTGTGACACAGCGATATCACTAGCGTTATCGGTGATCGTGCGAGATCGGCCTGGTCCATTTCGCGTTGTCGGCTTCCTGCTGGCGCCGACGAGCGAGCCATGGACGCGGGCGGAAGACGTCACCCTCGCCGTGTCTGACAGGTAAGTGACGACCGCCGACCGCTGCTGCATCGCTGTGAGATCTGCCTGTTTGGCAGCTCACTAGCAACCATTTAGCGATGCACCAGCGATCCTGACTGGGTCATATCGTGGTCGGGATCGCTGGTGCATCTCTAAATGTAACGGGGCCTTAATAAAAAGGCCAGTATCAGTGGAACCGTATGGTAGACATAAGATACAAGCAAACAGAATACTCGAGGGAAGCAGGAATGAAACTAAAAACTTGCTATTTTTTATTTTATGACAGGTATTATAATTGTAGATAATAAGATGTAGGTTGACGTTTTATTTTATATTAACCATTTGCCTCTGCAGCCAATTTTTTTTTGCACTTTTGCCTTTTTCTTTTCTTTTTTTTTTTTTTCCAAGAGTCATAACTTTTTTATTTTGTATAAGGACTTTTTTTTACCGGACGAGTTGTAATTTTGAATGACACCACTCATGTTACTATACAATTGTGGCGCCCCCAGGGGTATGGTCGTCACAATGGCATTGCCTTCCTCCTGGGAGGGTGATGTCAGGCTTGGAAGCAAGGAAGGGTCTCACCAGCAGTTTATCTATACATGTAACACAGTTCCCACTCCAGGCCAACAGAGGGAGCTCTGAACCAGGATTAGGGGAGAAGTGCTCTCTGAGGGCCAGGAAGGGAACAGTTAGTTAGTGTGAGGAGGGTGAAGTGTGCAGACGTGGAGAAGGAGCTGGGAGATCGAGCAGAGAGGAAAGGCTCATCTCCAGCGACAGCACATGAACTGGAGCCTAGTCTCCATGGTTGTATGGATACTAATGGTCCTGCAGCAGACACCAGAGGAGTATGAAGTTGTAAATACTCGACTCCCACCTAAGACTCGGAGGCACAACAGCACGGTGTGAGCCAAGAGAGAAATAGCGGCTACAGCTGTCTGCCATATGAGGTATTCAGAGAAACGAGAGAAACGATAATAAGGAGGAACGCCAGTGTAACTCAGTACTGGATGTCCCTCAAGTGAGCGCTAGGAAGGAGACTACACAACCCATCTGCTGAGAGAGATCCCTGAATTGCTTCCAGGCTAGCCTGCCCTTGTACCATCTGTAATCAGGACCCTGGACTGCATTTGCCAAGTAAAGGTAACGAAACTGCACCCTGTTGTGTCCTTGCCTCCTTCCTGCTACCTTTCCGGCACGGCTACATCCTTGTGCCTACCACTGCACCCTTCCCGCAATATTCATCTACACTGCCCTGGGACTACAGCTTCACCTCTGGGGAGCTTTAACATCTTTGCTGCACCACACCATCAGTCCCAGAGGATCTGCATTCAGCGTCGGCTTAACATCTCCCTTGCCGAACACCACAGGTGGCGTCACAAACTATTCATTTAATCAACTACATTCCACCATTCAATCTCCCTTTTACTTGGGCGCCCAGGGCTACGGACCGGGTCACCGCTGCTGTGACACCTTCCCCTCTGAGTGACCGGCCCGTTACCGAGTACCCCACAGCCCTGGGACGGCGACCCACAATATTATGAGAAGTGCATGAAGTGGTGATAAAGATGAAATTTCACCATGGTTTTTCCCAAAAAATTTCCGGTGACGGCAAAATTATGTGAGATCATGATTCTTAAGGTCACCTTCTTTACGGAGATGCCAATCTTGTATGGATGTTTATACAGTTGGAACCAGAAGTTTACATACACTAAATAAAAAGACATATATGCACATTTTTCTCTATATCTGACATGAAATCAGAATAAACTTTTTCCGTCTTAGGTCAATTAGGATTACCAGAATTATTAATATTTGCCAAACGCCAGAATAATGAGAGAGAAATAATGTTTAAAGGCATTTTTTATTACTTACTGCAAAGTCAAAAGTCCACATATATTTCATTAGTATTTGTCAGTGGCGTGTAAAATGGTAAGCAGAAGAATAAGAGATCGGCTCCAGCTGCTGCTGTTAGAAACAGATGTCAGAAAATTAATATAACCAACATCTATTGTGAGTGGAGATATCAGCTCCAGAACCCTTTCCACACAAGCGAGTGTCACGTGTTCGACACCCTGGCCTCTTACAGAAAAATGGGGTCTGTTTCCAGTGTGTGTGTTGCTGTTGTTACCGTGGACACTTCTAAACTCCTCTGGCCCGACACTCTTAGCGTGGCCGTGATTCCCCGTGACCAGAAGAACTTTAAACCACAACAGTTCTTAAAAAGAGGTTCAACATTACATTTATCAACAAGGCACAGCAGGAGAGGCAGACATATTTATTTGGGTTATAGTACAGTGGCATGTCTTCAACAAATTTTACAGTGGCACAGTTGGTAAAATTTCTCACTAGCATAACTTCCTAGCTAACTATGACACTCTAGCTGCTTCTTCCCGTTTTCTCTATTTTCAGCCCACTTTTTTTTTTCAGGAACCACGTGCATGAAGCATCTTTTGCTACCTCTTTTAGGCTATGGTCCCCAGCCTCGATGACTTGTCTCTTGTCGGACCCATAGCTCTCAAGACTTGGCTGACACTTCCCATTTCTGGAGGCCCTTATGAACTCTCACAAAGATGCTGCTTACCCATTCAGTTCCCCAACTCGCCTGCTAGGAGTACTCCAGTGCCAAAACATGAGCTCTTCTTTTTAGTTGTTTTCCTTCTGTGTATCTTTTCTCTTCTCTACTTCCACACACACACACTTCGGTGACGATCATCTTTCCTTGTCTGAATTTACTTACTGACTAACTCCCTATTCCTGTCATTAAACCACAATCCCCAATCCTCTTCCCCAAGCTTGGCCGGCCTATAAAAGACATTTTCATACATTTAACCACCAAAAGATGTCAGAGGAGTGGAATGCCATCCTCACCACCCTTACAAATACACATATAAATATAAAAAAAAATGATGCTATATTTAGTTATAATACACATACCGGTAAGTTAATATTAAAAACTTAATTGACTTTTATACAATCAGGCCCCATTACATCAATTGCTGCTTTTTTTGTTTTTTTTTCATATATTATTTCAGTTTTTGCTCATGTACTTTGTGCTAAATTCAATAGAAATCATTTTCAATATTTGATCATTTAAAGAAAATTAAAAGATGATTTTTTCTTATTTTGCACCTTTAAAGAATAAAATGTTGCTCAGTCTTTTAAAAAATCTTGCACATAAATCTTCAAGAACACAAGAAATAAAACACATTAACACCTTCTCAACCAAGAAATGTTCCCTTTTTGCATTTTCCTTTTTTATTCCTCTTCTTCCAAAAACCATAACTTTTTTCAGTCCATGTAGTAATATGAGTTCTTTCTTTTTATGGGATGAAAGTTGTAGTTTTGAATTACTCCATTCATTTGACCATTCAATGCATTGGAAAATGATAGAAAAAAAATTCCAAATGCAGTTTGTGCTGGGCCTTATAGCAATACTGTCATGATAGACCCCAGAGTCTTCAACAGACCCCTGACTTTCATGGCAATGGCATCAATAACCCAGGCCTCCATGCTGTTTATGCCAGTGTCAGGGATTGACAGCATCATTTAACAGGTTAACAACAGCGGGCAGAGCACGAGGCAGATGATGGCTAAAAAATACAGCCACTATCTGCTGACAAGAAAGTAAGGTAAGATTCTAAGAATGCTTCAAAGAAGGAGACCTGACATGTGACAAATATATCAATATATGTGAGGTATTAGTTGATATTAAGGCCAAAATATGGAAGCTCGCAACCCGCGTCAAGGGTCCCCACATTTGTGACTCCTATGTCGGTGAGCTCTGTTTTGATGTTTAGTGACAGGACTTGCTAACGTGGGGACCCTTGACGTTGGTTGCAAGCTTCCATATTTTGGCCTTAATATCAACTAATACCTCACCCACATTGATTTGTGTTTTTGCACTTTATTAATCTAGTTTTCAGGGTGCAGTTGGGCCCAGATGGCTCTGTAAACTGTGGCCTCTGTTCACACATGATGCATTTTGGGTTGCACTGGGTGGCCCGCCTGATCTAAGAGTATGGGCGTCACTAATTGGCTGTAAGCCAGTTGCTCTGCATTACCTGTGTCAATAATGCCGCATACAGATTATTATCTTTTGTGCACTAATATAGCAAATAACCACCCCCTCCATTGATTGGTAGATTGAGAGTGATTGTCTCATTGGTATTGCTGCACCTGTGTTGTCGCCATCTTTAATCGGGTCCACTGCACCCTGATAGTGCATTTGTTTGGAGGCCTGAGCAGGTAAGGATCTCTGCCTTTTTTCTCTGATTTTACAAAAATTTTGGTGGGATTTCTAAGTCCTCTTTTTGTGTCGGTGAGCTCCTTTATATGACAAACCTTACAAGGTATGCCAATATGGGTGAGAAATTGGTAGGATGGGGCATGGTCACTAATGCCAGTCACATTCATCACAACTTATGCCACATTACAAGTTACGCCCCTGGCTTACATATCTGGCCTATATATAGTCTACTATACTATATATATATGCAGTGAGCCACAGGAGAGGCTCCAGATGTTGCAGAGGGGCAAGCTGGGAGATGTAGCTCCACTGGCAGTGGAATTTAATATCACGCTAACTGATGTAGGTTGCTGGACCTCTTCCCTCCTGTCCACAACAGTTGTCAATAGTGGTAGATGGCTCTTATGGAGATAGACCACTGGGGCACTCCTGTACAGGTGGTGTCTGGGTGCAAGTGTTGGAATGCCCATCCTGTTTGTGCAATTTCAAGTAGCCAGACACACAGGTGAATTTGTAAATGTAACACTTTACTAAAGGATAAAACAGGGTACAGTCTGCTTCACTTAAAAGTGGTGCTAATTACCAATATAGGTTTCCTTATAAAGCAAGCATGTTTATGACCTCTCAGGGTGGCTGGAGAACAGTTCTTTTCACTTGCTACTCTAAACTGGAGTAGTGGCATCTCCAAAATCCAGCTCAGTCCGCCAGGGGTTTGGAGCAGCCTTCTTACTGTCTTGAGTGGCTTGGGTGGAATATTGATTAGCTGTTGCCTCACCTGAGAGGATGACTTCTGGTGACAGCTGAGACAACTGTGCCACTGTTTGAAATTTGTAGAGGTTAACAGGTGCATCACTGAAGTTGATCAAATGAATTGGCACTATTCTGTTCTAGACTGTTACAATGCTGCAAGCAGCGTTCACTAATGGCTATCCTTCTAGCAGGATGGGTTCAAGAAGAGCCTCATATTCTTGATTTTCAAAATGTAGCCGATAACGGCACCATACTATGGTCTCTGAACTAGGCTGTAGGATTACTGATCTAGTGTCTCGCATGCTGATGTGGCAGAATTTGCTTTTGCTGTTTGAAAACTTCTGCTGGGTGACGAGCACATGTATGGCATGCTGAGTGGTCCGCTGATCAGAAGATGTAGCTGTAGGGAGAGAGGCATGCAAGGCAGACAACACTTCTGCAAAACAATTTCTAAGAACAGTTGGGTTGCCCTTCCAGGGCTGTGTGGTACTCGGTACCTGGCCGGTCACTCAGAGGGGAAGCTGTCACAGCAGCAGTGACCCGGTCCGTGGCCCTGGGCGCCCAAGTAAAAGGGAGATTGAATGGTGGAATGTAGTTGATTAAATGAATAGCTCGTGACGCCACCTGTGGTGTTTGTCAAGGGAGATGTTAAGCCGACGCTGCATGCAGATCCTCTGGGTCTGATGGTGTGGTGCAGCAAAGATGTTAAAGCTCCCCAGAGGTGAAGCTGTAGTCCCAGGGCAGTGTAGATGAATATTGCGGGAAAGGTGCAGTGGTAGGCACAAGGATGTAGCGGTGCCGGAAAGGTAGCAGGAAGAAGGCAAGGACACAACAGGGTGCAGTTTCGTTACCTTTACTTGGCAAATGCAGTCCAGGGTCCTGATTACAGATGGTACAAGGGCAGGCTAGCCTGGAAGCAATTCAAGGATCTCTCTCTCAGCAGATGGGTTGTGTAGACTCCTTCCTAGAGCTCACTTGAGGGATATCCAGTACTGAGTTACACTGACGTTCCTCCGTATTATCGTTTCTCTGAACACCTCGTATGGCAGACAGCTGTAGCCGCTATTTCTCTCTTGGCTCACACTGTGCTGTTGTGCCTCCAAGTGTTAGGTGGGAGTCGAGTATTTACAACTTCCTACTCCTCTGGTTTCTGCTGCAGGACCATTAGTGTCCATACAACCATGGAGACCAGGCTCCAGATCATGTGCTGTCGCTGGAGATGAGCCTTTCCTCTCTGCTCGATCTCCCAGCTCCTTCTCCACATCTGCACACTTCACCCTCCTCACACTAACTAACTATTTCCCTTCCTGGCCCTCAGAGCGCGCTCCTCCCCCAATCCTGGTTCAGAGCTCCCTCTGCTGGCCTGGAGTGGGAACTTGTTGCATGTAAATGATTAACTGTTAGAGAGACCCTTCATTGCTTCCAAGCCTGGCATCACCCTCCCAGGAGGAAGGCAATGCCATTGTGGTGACCATACCCCTGGGGGTGCCACATTCCCCCCTAGTGCAAGTCAGCACTCCTGGGCTGATGAAAAACATATAAAACATGTAAACTATGAACAATTATAAAGGTTACAAGATTTGAAAAAGGGAAAAATTTACAAAAACCAAAAGCTCCAAAAATAGGCCTGTGATGAGAAGTTCATGCATCAACGTCCATGGTCCATTCCTGGGCAAATGGTGAACTATTCACAAGATTGATGACCACAAACAATCCTGTGGTTCAGTGTCCATGAAAATAAGGTAAAAATTCAAAAAGGAAACTTCTTACAGACTATCTGTAGGCACAAAACTTGAACAGTTACATATTTACATGTTAACAGTTACATTACTTTAACTTATTTTAGATACGGAACCTGATGGGTGGCACACCTTGTGTGGTACGGGTAGATCTGCGTAATACTGGTGTTGTTATGGACTGAACTGTTTGTCTGGGTCTAACTACTGGTGTTGCGTGTAAACTAGGTAGTAAGCGTCTGCTAGCTCTTAAAGTCACTGTGGGCATAACAGATTCACCACTGGCAGGGCGAGGGTTCTCTGGCTGCACTGCTGGTGCGGTATCTGCTGCGTGAACTTCCTGATTTTCAGAGTTCTCTGGAATCACGTCTTCTAGTACTACCAGTTGGGGAAATGTTAACACTGGCACCACTATGGCATCATTTATTTTAGTCCAGTTTGCAGGGAATTCTCCAAGTATAGTGCTGACCTTCTCTTCTTCCTCTAAGGGTTGGATGTTGTTCTGTTCGGGAATTCTCCAAGTATAGTTCTGACCTTCTCTTCTTCCTCTAAGGGTTGGATGTTGTTCTGTTCTTCCATTCTTTCCTTCAATAGGTCAGGGCACAATTTCAGATGGTCTCTGGATATTGCTGCCGAAGTTTCTCCTCCATCTTTACTAATAAGGCATACTTGATGTTGTCAAAGTTTGAGGGTAGAATGGTGTAAGGTTCAGCTTCCCATTGGTCATCCAATTTATGCAATCTTCTTTTCCTTTTTAAGACTTGTTCTCCTGGTGACAAGGGAACTGCAGGTGCATGTTGGTTGTAGTGCCTTTCTTACTTTTGTCTTGCCTGAGCTAGACTCTTCTCCACACTCTCTTGTACTCTACGGTACTGTTGTTGTCTTTCTGTATCCCAGTTAGCATCTGGTGACGTTACTTCAGGTGTCAGGACTCCCATGTCCAAATCAATAGGCAGCTTACCAGGTCTTGCTCTCATTAGGTAGGCTGTTGTACCGTTGGTGGAATTCACAGGAATGTGATTGTAAAGGTCTACCAGATCTGGTAACTTTTCTGGCCACAGATTCCTTTCTTCCAAAGGCAATGTCGTCAGGAGATCGATCACCACCTGGTTCATCTTTTCACACATGCCATTGGTCTGTGTATGGTACGGTGTTGTCCGGATCTTCTTACAACCACACAAGTTACAGAATTCCTGGAACACTTCTGCCTCAACGGCGGGACCTTGATCTGTAAGCACTTGCTCAGGATATCCATGTGGTCTACAGAAGTGCTGTTAGAATGCTCTGGCTGCTGTCCTGGCTGTTTGATCTTTGACATGCACAACTACCAGGAATCTTGAGTAGTGGTCTACGATGGTAAGAGCATAGATGTAGCCTGACCGGCTTGGGACCAGCTTAACATGGTCCAGAGCTACAAACTCGAGTGGCTGTTTGGTTATTATTGGCTGCAGAGGAGCTCTCTGGCTGTTTTGATCCTTTCTGCGCAGGTTACATTGTCCACACTCCCGGCACCACGTTTCAATGGCTTTCCTCATACCAGCCCAGTAGAATCTCTTCCGGAGCAAGGCTTCCAACTTCTTCCATCCGAAGTGTCCAGCTCCATTGTGGTATGCTTCCAAGACCATTGATGCCTCTCTCTTTGGGACTACCACCTGCCAGACCAGCTCATGAGTGCGGGCATTGATACTCCTCCGACACAGCTTTCCTTCATAGATGAACAGCCGGCCTCTTTCCTTCCACAACTGCTGGGTTTCTTCAGGAGCATCCGACTCTGGGCATGAGTCAGCTTGTGACAGTAGCTCCTTCACCAGGCGGACTGCGGGGTCACTATCCTGCGTTTCTGCCTAGTCATGATGAGGCAATGGATTCAGGGTGACCTCTTTCAAGCCAGACTGTTTCTCACTCCTTGAGCACGTTAGGCTGCATTTGGCCGATGGAAGGGAGGTAGCTCTATTTCTTCAAGAGCCTCAGGGTCTTCTCCTGCATCTGGCAGATTAGGCATCCTGGACAGCGCATCAGCATTGGCATTCTTGTGCCCTGCTCGGTACTTGATGGTGAATTCATAGTTAGATAGCCGAGCCATCCATCGCTGCTCCAGTGCACCCAGTCTTGCAGTTTCCAGGTGAGTCAACGGGTTGTTGTCCGTGAAGATGGTAAACTTGGCAGAAGCTAGGTAATGCTTGAATCTTTCAGTGACAGCCCAGACTATGGCAAGGAACTCCAGCTTGAAGGAACTGTAGTTGTCAGGGTTCCTTTCAGTAGGACGAAGCTTCCTGCTGGGGTAAGAGATCACTCTTTCTTTGCCATTCTGTACCTGTGACAGTACTGCTCCAAGTCCCCCATTGCTGGCATCAGTGTACAACACAAAGGGTTTGTCATAATCTGGGTAGGCCAGAACTTCGTCACCTGTGAGAGCCATCTTCAGTCAAGTGAATGATCTCTCGAACTCCTCAGTCCATTCAAAGGTGGAACTTTTCTGTTTGGTCTTCTTGGACTGCCCACCAGAAGATTTTGCATAGGGGTGGCTATTTCAGTAAAGCCTTTGATGAATCTTCGGTCGTAGCCTACCAGTCCAAGGAACTGGCGTACTTCATGGAGGTTGCTGGGCTTCGGCCAGTCCCGGATGACTGTGACCTTGTCAGGATCTGGTGCCACACCTTCTGCACTCACCACATGACTGAGGTACTGTACCTTGGGCTTCAGGAGGTGGCATTTGGAAGGCTTCACCTTCAGGCCAAAGTTGGACAAGGCTTCAAACACCTCTGCCAGGTGTTCCAGATGGTCTTCTGTGATACACATGAGACAAGTATGAGTGTGTGCCTAGGTTACGATAGGTATCCAGTTTTCAGAATAGGTCATTATGGAAGTCATGCTGATCACATGCTACCATCTTAGAGCGTTATGCTATGATCATGAAGAGTTAATTTTGTAACAAGCAACATATGTTGAACTTTGACAGGCATTCTTGATCGTTAGAGGCAAACAGATCTTGGGTTGTAATTAGTAGCAAACAACCTTCAAGCATTGTGCTATTGTTAAGAGACATGCCAATGGCAAATAGATCTTGGGTTGGTGCAAACAAACTTTAAGATTGTAGTAGTCTATAACAAACAGACCTTGAAGTCTTGTGCTATTATCAAGACAACAACCAACTGTGCAATTTTAAGATTCTGATGCAGCCTAAACATACTGCACAGATGTAATAGGGGAGGATCTGGAAGTTGTGTATAAAAAGGTGGACCCTGTGTCAGTGAGGTAGGGACATTTCCAGAAGGTATCGTGGATGCATGGTTTCTGTGATGACAAGACCAGAGTATTTCCTTCTCGCTGACACTGTGGTCCCTCCAGTGGAGAAGTGATGTTACAATACTTGGTAATGTATAATATTGATACTTATTTCTCTATGTACTATAATTCATATTAATTGTATGATTCACATGAAATGAATTAATTAACAAAACAGGGTACTATTATATTTGCCATTCCATAATTCAGCATTATCCTGATGTAATCTTAATAAATTGTTACATTATTGTTTTACCATAAAACTGTATTCAGTGTGCCTAATTCGTATATTAGTGAGCGTTACGTAAGTAAGGGCGTACCCGCCCTGTCACTTTGACGTGGTAAAACATCTTCATAAGTCTTGGAGAAAACAATGACATCATCAAGCTATAACAGGACTGTCTCAAAGTTCTTGTGTCCCAGGCAGCACTCCATCAGCCATTGGAATGTTCCTGGGGCGGTGCAGAGCCTGAAGGGCATATAGTTCAACTCACAGAGACCTATTGGGGTGGTAAATGCTGTTTTCTCCTTGTCTGCCTCTGCCACGGGAACCTGTCAATACCCACTAGTGAGATCCAAGGTGGAAAAGTAATTAGCAGTTTTAAGTGCAGCTAATGCTTCCTCAATTCTAGGTAATGGGTAGGCATCTTTATGTGTATTGCTGTTAATTTTCCTGTAATCAACACACATTCTCATGGTACCATACTTTTTCTTTACAAAAACTATGGGAGCTGCCCATGGGCTACAACAGTCTCTGATAACCCCAGCTTCCTTCATCTCTCTCAACATACCTTTAGCACATTGGTATTGTGTTGAGGGTATAGGCCGGTACCATTCTTTTATGGGTGGATGATCTCCAGTGGGGATATGATGTTGAACCCCTTTTGCCTTCCCAAAATCTAGGGGGTGTTTACTGAATACCCGCTCATACTCCTGGGTCACCCTTTAAACTCCATTTTTCTGGCATGAAGGTGTAGAGTCAGTCCCCACCTGCAGTTACTGGCACCACTCCTCCAACTGCTTTACAGAGCCATTGTCCTCCACCTGGTCGGATGAGACCAAGGGCTCTGCTGCCTGCATTGCATTGTAACTGACAGTGAGCAGCTTAGCAACTGTGGCGTACCGAGGTATTGTGGCCTCCTCCTCCCGACAAGTCAAGAGGCGTACAGGTACTCTCCCTTTTCGGACATCAACTACCCCTCTGGCTGTCAGGACAGTGGGCCTGCTATCATAGTATACTAGTTCTACCAATGCCTGGTAGTCTTTTCCTCTGAGACCTATAGCTGCCCAACACCAAATCAACATTTCACATCTGGGGGGTATTGCAATGGGGAAAGCATCACTCACTCTGACACTGCCAATTTATCCACCAGAGAGTTCTACCTGTTGTCTTTGCATCAAGGCCTTGATCTCCTTCTGCAGGACTCGTTGTTCACTGGAACCAGCAGTCTCAGCCACCTGTTGCAACAAGACAATAACCTCGGAAAGACAGTTTTCAATTACAATGGTACCAAGAGTCATCATGGGATTACATTCATGTCGATCAATATCCACAACTATCAGACCTTGAGATTTTAGCTCTACTCTACCCACTTTAACAGTAATTTCTTTACATCCTACTTGGGGTAAAGACTGGCCATTACTGGCAACTACTGTCAGTTCATCAGTTGGGCCATGGGTAAGTTCAGAGTCAGCCCAATACCGCTTGTAGAGAACATACGGCATGGTGGTCACCTGGGAGCCAGTGTCCAGCAAAGCGTTCATGGGAATGCCATCAATCACCACTGGGAGGACTGGTCGACCTCCAGCATACTTGGCTCTCCAGTTCTTTGGGCCTGGGGATCCTATTCCTGGAGGGTTGGCCCTCTGCCCCAAGGGTTGCTCGTTTAAATGACAGAACCTGGCGATGTGGCCTGTCCTGCGACAGTTATGACTGATGGGATGTCCGTCCTGGTCATAGCGATCGTTGTTCCTTCCTCGGAGCGGCGGAATCCTCTTCTTCCGGAGCCACGGGACATCCTCTGAACTGGAGGCGAGCTGGATCTTCTCCTTGGAGGACACTTGCAGGAACTGCACAGTTTTAGTAAGTGCAGCCATTCCTTTAGTCAACTCCTGGACCTGAAGGCGTAGATCTGCAGCTGGGTCTTTATCCAGAGTCTGAGCATCCGCCTCCACAGGGATGGAAGGGAAAGATGTTGCTTCCTGGTGGTAGGTGATCGCTGGGCGCCTAGGGGGCGCTGGACGGTTGACAGTTGGTTCCTGCAGTACCCGAATAGCCCTGTCCTTGAAATCAGCAAAGTCCAAATCAGGGTTTTGCAGGGTTGTAATGCGCAGCTGTGCTCTATGGGTACTGGATAGGAGTCCTTCAATGAACTGCTCCTTTAACAGCTTGTCTTCCTCTTTCACACTGTCAGGATCAATTTGCTTAACTGCTCGCCGCGCCTCCTGCAGGTTAAGAGCATAGTCCCTTAAACTGTCCTGCATTTTCTGTTTGCATCCAAAGAATCTCATCTTGATTTCAGCTGCAGGGCGAGTGTCAAAGGTGCTTCTTAGCTTGGCCAGAATATTTTTAACAGTCTCTTTGTCAGTGTCCTGCTAGGCTTTTACTTCCCTCTGCGCTGCACCCGTTAGCTGCCCAATCAGGATGTTCACTTTCTGGCTTTCAGACAGAGGGTATACTTCAAACAAACTGCTCAGTCTCTCTTTGAATTCACTCAGGGTATGTGACTCCCCTGAATACTGCGGTAGCCAGGCTGCGCCCGGAATGTAGGGCATAGACAGCGGCATTATGGGGACCGCTGCAGTGAGCGCTACCGGAGCCGCAGCCACATTGGATCCATCACCTTGCGGTGCTGAGCGGTTGGCGGCAGCGTTCGCCGCTGCATTGCTGTGTGGCGCAGACATCCTCTTCCCCCCCTAGTTAACGTTAGCCAGGACCAGAGGTTGAGTGAGCTTACCGGTGGCCGCTTCGCAGGCCCGATGCTCAGGGCTGTAGGCCTCAGCTCCTCCCACTTCTCACGCACTTTTCCTCTTCCCGCGCGGGACTTCACTGTTTTGCGCCTTCTGGCAGGCTCCACCCACGAAGGCCCGCCTCTTTTGTTTTCCCGCGAGCGCCAAGCAGCGGGATAATGGCGGCAATTTCACAAACAGTCTATAGCACAGCACAGTCTCTGGCACACAGGACCCGGGGATACCGGGCTCCGTAATCCTGTTCGTGACGCCAAGTTGGGTCACCCTCCCAGGGCTGTGGGGTACTCGGTCTTGGGCCGGTCACTCAGAGGGGAAGGTGTCACAGCAGCGGTGACCTGGTCCGTGGCCCTGGGCGCCCAAGTAAAAGGGAGATTGAATGGTGGAATGTAGTTGATTAAATGAATAGTTCGTGACGCCACCTGTGGTGTTCGGCAAGGGAGATGTTAAGCCGACGCTGCATGCAGATCCTCTGGGACTGATGGTGTGGTGCATCAAAGATGTTAAAGCTCCCCAGAGGTGAAGCTGTAGTCCCAGGGCAGTGTAGATGAATATTGCGGGAAGGGTGCAGTGGTAGGCACAAGGATGTAGCAGTGCCGGAAAGGTAGCAGGAAGGAGGCAAGGACACAACAGGGTGCAGTTTCGTTACCTTTACTTGGCAAATGCAGTCCAGGGTCCTGATTACAGATGGTACAAGGGCAGGCTAGCCTGGAAGCAATTCAGGGATCTCAATCTCAGCAGATGGGTTGTGTAGTCTCCTTCCTAGCGCTCACTTGAGGGACATCCAGTACTGAGTTACACTGACGTTCCTCCTTATTATCATTTCTCTGAATACCTTGTATGGCAGACAGCTGTAGCCGCTATTTCTCTCTTGGCTCACACCGTGCTGTTGTGCCTCCGAGTCTTAGGTGGGAATCGAGTATTTACAACTTCCTACTCCTCTGGTGTCTGCTGCAGGACCATTAGTATCCATACAAACATGGAGACCAGGCTCCAGTTCATGCGCTGTCGCTGGAGATGAGCCTTTCCTCTCTGCTCAATCTCCCCGCTCCTTCTCCACGTCTGCACACTTCACCCTCCTCACACTAACTATTTCCCTTCCTGGCCATCAGAGCACGCTCCTCCCCCAATCCTGGTTCAGAGCACCCTCTGCTGGCCTGGAGTGGGAACGCGTTGCATGTAAATTATTAACTGTTAGAGAGACCCTTCATTGCTTCCAAGCCTGGCAACACACTCCCAGGAGGAAGGCAATGCCATTGTGGCGACCATACCCCTGGGGGCGCCACACATTCATGTCTAGAACTATGACCGCAAAACACTCATCCTTTCCATCAGTTATAATGACATCCTGTCTTGGAAGCTTAATGTCTTCAACCTGAATAGCGGGTTCATAGTTCCTGGTGAGGAATGGATTGACCATTACTGGCTATAATGTCCATCCAGATATCTGGAGAGTTATTTAATTCACTAAAGTCCCAATGTTCAAGATAAGTCTATTTTTGCAAAGTAGTTACCTGTGAACTGGTGTCGACAAGAGCTTCTACAGGGACACTATTTACCAGGACAGTTATGTGCAGGCAGGGCTAGATGAAGCTGGGCACCCACATTGATGCATATTCTGGACCTTTCCTTCTTCCTCCCACAGGATGGTTCTCAGCCTTAGGGAACGGCATGTTTCAGTGATAGCATTAGGGCTTAGTGTGTCCATATCTGTGGCAGTGCTGACAGAAAGGTCTCCTACAGCAAGCAGCTCTATCTGGAGGTAGCGGTCTGGGTGGAAGGCTCAGAGTTCAGCTCTGGGCTTGATCACTGGAGTTGGAATCATCAGGTGTTTGATCTGCTGAGAGACTTGCTTGAGTCCTCTGGCAATATCATCTATGGAGGCCTCAAGAGATGCCTTGGAGTCCGCACAGGAGTCTGAACAGTCCACACTTTCATGGAGGTCAACCTGTAGCACAGTGGAGAAAGACTCTTGGAGGGATAAAGCATAGTCCCATAAGGTGTCACCAGTCTCCTGTAGTCTGGCAAAGAATCTCATCTTGACCTCAGAGACGGATGAAACATAAAAGGCATCCTTCAGTTCTGCAAGGATTTGCAAAGGCATTTTCTTGTCTGATGGGGTGCAGGATTGGATTTCGCTGGCAGCAAACCCTCAAGCTCATTCAGCAGGATCTGCACTTGCTGTTGTGAGAGAAGGGGTCGATGTAAATAATTATGTCCCAAAAAAATTGAGAAAAGTATTAAAGGAGTGATACCTTTATTGGCTAACCAGAGAGATTATATTTGCATGCTTGTTATATTCGCTTGTACTTGTAATACTTGTGAAATTAGCCTGATGAATGGGCCTTCTGAGCCCTGAAAGCTTGCAAATAGAATCTCTCTGGTTAGCCAATAAAGCTATCACTCCTTTAATACTTTTCTCAGTTTTTTGGGACATAAGTATTTGCATTGATTTTTCTGGCTAACACAGTACCACAATATTATTTTGTATTGTACATTGTGAGAGAAGGGGTAAAACAGAAAGAGTGCTAGCAATTTTTCACAAAGTCCCTGAAGGTGTGTGGTTCCCTCTTGTAATGTGACAACCAGGGTGCCCAATGATTAAACAGGACAGAGAAAGGTATGCTGCATACTGTGGATATAGAAGAGCTGCTAGTGCCAGCTTGGCTGGGGTCACTCATGATTTAGATGCAGGGGTGATTGCTCACAATCGGAAATAGTCACATGGATGAATCCTGTTTGTGATGCCAGAAATTGCAGCGAGCCACTTGACAGATGCTGCAGAGGGGCCAGCTGGGAAAAGTAGTTCCAATGGCAGAGGATTTTAATGTAACGGTAGCTGAAGCGGGTCGCTAGACCCTTAAACACTTCCCTTGTGTCCACAATTGTCAATAGCAGGAGATGGCACTTATGGAGATGGTATAAAACCCCAGATGGCACTCTTGTAGAGGTGGTGTTTGGGTGCAGGTATTGGAACGCCCATGATGTTTGTGCAATTTCAAGCAGCCAGACACAAGTGTGAACTTGTAAATGTAACACTTTACAGAAGGAGAGAGCAGGGTACAGTCTCTCACTTAAAGGCAAAAGTGGTGGTGTAAGAGAATGGTCAGCCATAATATACTGAGCGGCCATGTTGTCTCTAGCAGCCATTTTGTTGAAAGTTAGAGAAGATTCAACTTTTACAAAAGAACTAATAGATGGAGGATGGTAAAATGAGATCATGTCTCCTAGCAACCTCAGCCGATGTGCGTAGAGGAAGATTGGATCGATCAATAGGGTCACAGGTCACCAAATATATGGCCAGTATGCTTATACGTGATAGTGTGGTAGCGAAGAGTAGAGTAGTTAAAATGTCAGGATGTAAGAATTTAGGGACCTAGACTGGAGACAATGATAAGATTTTAGGACAGTAGCCATAGATACCAATGACTTATGGGTTTTAGTGTTGCTTGAAGAAATGTTAATTAATATCTTCGTATTATGTCATTATATTCTCTTTTCTAAACCACGTTTCTGTAGATTACCATGAAAACGCCTTAGAATTATAATGTTAACGCCCTATGCGGCAAAATGCAGCTTTCTTTGTTCTGATAATGTATAAGAAGCCCCTGTTACTGTCGATCGGGGCCATTCCATCGCCATCATGCCACTGTGCCTCACCATGGCCAGGGCACAGAGCCTTATCATCGCCAGACTTCCTAGCGAATCTCTGCCTGTCTGTATTCCTGTTTTTGCCCGCATATTCCAGCTCCTCTGTTATTCTGTATCTGTCTTGCTGTGTATCTCCGAATAAACCTTCAACCTCAGCTTGATAAGAGATCGTCTGTGGAACTTCTTCCCGACTCTTCCAGCTCTCAGTAGGACTTTTTCTTACAGTGGTAGTTCACAATACAGGGAACACTGCATATTATATTATACGATTAGTCCCCAATCCCCACAATTTTAAGCGTGTCCTGAATACGCATTTATTCAGACTGGCCTATCGCCTCAACACATTAACCTAACCTATCCCTGTGTGGCAGAGCCAAAAGTTTTACCATAACCAGGTTCCCAGCATCATGTTCCCACATGCTTTATGCATCCATTAGCCCTCTGTGTCTGTACTGTTACACACTTAACATTATGGCTGGTCCATACAATCAGGGCAACTGTTACCACCCACCTTTCGTGTCTACCTCTTTCCTCATAGACTGTAAGCTTGCGAGCAGGGCCCTCACTCCTCTTGGTATTTGTTATAATCTACTGTATGTGATTATTGTTATGCTGTAATGTCTATTGTCTGTACAAATCCCCTCTGAAATGTAAAGTGCTGCGGAATATGTCGGCGCTATAAAAATAAAATTTATTATTATATTATTATATTATGCGTGTGAAAGAAGGTGTCTTCTCCTTATGAAGCAAGCAAGTTTAGGGCCTCTCAGGGCCTTTGGAGCACAGTTAATTTCACTTGCTATTGGAGGAAATATTATACACAGTCCATGTAATGCTACACTGATGGAGGGACCTTCACGAGTTGGTTCCCAAGGGCGACACACTACTACTACTAGTGTGTAACTACTCATAGCTTTGGCCCTACCATTTCCTATTGCATGGGGTAGGCTGAACAAAGTTTGTGGCGTGGAAGACTTGTAGATATGGTTTCCGGATGGAATCACATAGGGAAAACCACTATGCTGGAGGGAACTTATTCAGCCTCATCTTTCCTGACTGAGGCTTCACTCCTTTGTGGAGGGGATTTTGTAGAGAGTGATGTCCCTTAACATGGACTGGAATGCATTCAGGGGACAATGGAGCTTCCTTCCTCTGCCTTGACTAGACAGGACTAGACATGGTTTGTACCAGCTCACAGGAAGTTTGTGCGCTGGGGAGCTCCTCACAACCTTTTCTATGAGGGTATGTGCCCATGATCAGTAAACGCTGTGGGTTGGATTCTGCGTACTTGTGCAGTCGTTCCAGCTTCTAAAAGAATTCCTTTATTAATAGATACAATAAAAACTTGACAGGCAGGTGAACTCCTCTATAGTATAATGGATGCGTTAACACAGCATAAGGTAAGCAGCAACGCGTTTCGACCCTACAGTGGGTCTTTATCACAGCTGTGTATCTACTAATAAAGGAATTCTTTTAGAAGCTGGAATGCCTTCATCTCTTCGTTGCTGCATGTCCAGGTCTGGACTCCAGTTCCGTGCTTCGGTGGTGGTTGGTGAGCTGGCTAGTGCTACTTACCCATTTTTTTTTCTCTCTTTCTCATGTTCATGTACTTGTGCAGTGTCCAACCCGCAGAGGCCAGATGTTACAGCGTAGTGGATGGGAATTTCTCCCGCTCACCCATGGAGACAGATATGCGGTGCATCTGTCCAGACTGCAGCATGTCGATTTCTCTTGCAGAGACACCAGCGGTCATAAGGGATGGTGAGAATGACCACTCACATATCCCCACCCCAGGGGCATGGTTTGGTTAATAAAATGGAGGCCAATTGTCTCAATCAATGTCTGTGGCTGGAGGTGTGGAGACCTTCATTGTGTGTGTGCTAAAGACACTGACCTGTGCGGTCAGACCCGCTGTACTATATGGACTGTACATTTTTCTGTTTGCTACTTTGTGCCGGAAAAGGCTGCTCATTTGTTTGTTAGCAGTTTATGCAGTTTGAATAAACTTGCTTGGTCATTCCAGTGATACCGCTTCCTGCACCTACCTCAACTGCAGCCAAGAGAGTACCTACCCATACAATTGATGCTAGATGTGCGGACAGCATTCCCAGCAGAGACATGAGACTGCTGCAGGAATGGCTGCATGTCTTGGGTTAAGTCTGTCGCAAGCCAGCAAGCATCGCCAGACAAGATGGAGGACCTGCTGAAACACCTGGTCCAGTCGCAGCAGCAACAGCAAGAGACCAACAGGCAGTTATTACAGCAGATCCAGCAGAGCCAGCAGGATCCACAGCAGCAAATGCAGCTTCTGGCAACTGCCATCCAGGGCAGGATAAGCGACCCAACCCCAAGTCTGGCGGTTAACGTCCACGACCGGAAGGCAGTAAGACATGCGTTGCAGAAAATGACCCCTGGGGATGATGCTGAGGCCTTCCTGATGGTGTTTGAAAGGGTTGTCGAGAGGGAGAAACTTCTGTCAGAGCAGTGGGCAGAGGTACTGGCGCCATACTTGATGGGAGAACCCCAAAAGGCGTACTATGACTTAATTTTTCAGGACGCCAAAGAGTATGACAAGCTAAAAACAGATTCTCACACAATTGGGAGTGACAAGGACTATCAAGGCACAGCGGGTTCACCACTGGGCGTATAACTGGGACAAACCACCTCGCTTCCAAATGTCGACCTATTGCACTTGGTCCAGAAGTGGCTGCAACCAGAGTCCTCTACGCCTGCACAGATGGTAGAATGGGTGGTGATGGACCGGTTTGTATTTGTACACTCCCTGCCGAGAACCATACAGACTTGTGTTGCCCAGGGTGATTCCCAGAATGCCGATGGACTGGTCGAGAGATACCAGGGGATTGAAGGTTCCTTGGGAAGGCAGCTCACCCCATACTGGGGGTCCCAACAGGGGGCAGAGTCCCAAAAGGGGGTGGGGTGTCCAAGGTCCAAAAGGGCGGGGGAGGTGGGGCCCACAGCCCCTATGGGTGAAGTTATTTGCTGGAAATGCCACAGGCCAGGACATATAGCCGCCCTTTGTCTCATGACCACTGAGCCAATGCACTGCAGCACAGGACAGCGCTGTTCTTATTTTGCAAATCTGGCCTGCAGTGCTGTTCCCCAAATGGGAGTGGGGCCGCAGGAATGCCCCGTGATAGTAAACTGGGTACAAGTGACTGGTTTGCTGGACTCGGGAAGTTTGGTAACCCTAGTGAGGGCCACAATTCCACATTGGCAGATTCCTGGAAAGAGGATGGGCGTACGCTGTATCCATGGTGATGTGAAGGACTACCCTGTGGCCCAGGTGGTCATAAACACAAACTGTGGCACCGAGTCCCATGAGGTCGGCGTGGTCAAGAACCTATTGCACCCTTTGTGTTATTTTGGGACTTGTGGGGAAAAGGGAGGACATCTGGTTGCCCGGACAGCAGCCAGATCGCTCCTAAAGAAACCTCGTCGCAGGCGGCAGATGACAGGTTTCCGTTGTGTGTGCTTGTTGGCAATGAAGATGAGGCAGCATCCACTGAGGCCAACATCCCTGAGCTGGACGTGTCCGGGGGAAACTTTGGGACCACCCAACTCAGGCACTTAACTTTAAAAGGGGCCTTTGATAATGTAACGGTACTTAATGTTGTTGCTCAAGAGCCAGGGGCTGACACTTGATACCCACATTTTGCCATGAATGGGGAGATGATATATCGTGTCACCAAGCTGAGAAGAGAGATAATGGAGCAGTTACTGGTACCAGGGCCATATAGATGCAGAGTGTTAGGCATGGCCCATACACATGTGTTAGGTGGTCACCTGGGCGTAGAGAAAACCCAGGAACGGATCCTCCAGAGGTTCTACTGGCCCGGTTGTCACCGTGATATTATGAATTTCTGTAGGTCCTGTCCCACCTGCCACCTGACATCCCCAGTGGCCCATTTTCATAGCCCCTTGGTGCCGTTGCCCATTATTGAGGTACCGTTTGATCGCATAGCTATGGATCTAGTAGGATGCCTGGTCAAGTCCACCAGAGGACATCAGTATATACTGGTGATACTGGACTATGCTACACGATACCCAGAAGCCATTCCACTACGTAACTCCTCCACCAAGTGTATCGGCCGAGAGTTGGTCCATGTCTTCTCTAGAAAGGGGTTGGCTAAAGAGATCCTGACTGACCAAGGGACCCCATTTATGTCAATGGTGATGAAGGAGTTGTGCAAAACCCTGCAAATCACATAATTCTGGACTTCAGTCTACCATCCACAGACGGATGGCTTGGTAGAAAGGTTCAATAAAACCTTGAAGGCCATGTTGAACAAGGTCGTAGAGAAAGATGGGACTGGGACTGTCTACTACCATACTTTCTATTCTCCATCCCAGCAGTACCGCAGGCCTCTATTGGGTTCTCCCCTTTTGAACTGTTATATGGCCGACACCCTCATGGACTCCTTGACGTAGCAAAAGAGATGTGGGAGGCAGAGTCTACACCCAACCGGAGTGTAATCGAGCATGTGGCTCAGATGCAAGAGAGGCTTGCCAAGGTGATGCCCTGTGAGAGAACACCTCAAAAGCAAAGGAGGCGCAGTCGAGGGTCTACAATAGGTTGTCAAGGATGTGAGACTTCAACCCTGGCAATCAAGTACTGATGCTGTTACCCACGGTAGAGATCAAATTCCTGGCCAAGTGGCAAAGTCCCTATGAGGTGGTGGAGAAAGTTTGGCAGGTCAACTACAAAATCCACCAACCGGGGAGGCGGAGGCCCTACCAGGTGTACCATGTGAACCTAATCAAACCGAGCCAGGACAGAGTACCCGAGGAAGCCATTTTCCTGCTGGCCAAGTTCAATTTCAGTGCAGAGGATGTCAACGTGGCAGATACCATATCCCCCTCGCAGAAGCAGCAGTGCCAGGAGTTGCTGCAAAGGAACAGAGACCTGTTCTCAGAACTTCCGGGGTGCACAAAGGTTATAGAGCATGAGGTCCTGACGGTTCCTCAGGTCCGGGTCAACGTGAAGCCATATCGGATTCCGGAGGCTCGTCGAGAGGTAATCTCGAAGGAAGTAAAGTGGATGCTGAGCCTCGGAGTTATCGAAGAGTCCAAGAGTGGCTGGTCCAGTCCAATAGTCTTGGTGCCGAAGCCAGATGGCGGATCCTAGCCCCCCACAAAAAGTACACGGTGGCCTACCTGGACGACATTGTAATCTTCAGCCAGGATTGGGGTAGCCATCTGAGCAAAGTCCAGGCTTGATGCTTGTTAAAGAAGGGGTTAATTTCGGTTCTGAATATAATACTAGAAAATAGTATTGTGCAAGGATGACCTTTTATCCACTTATCATCAGTCTACGTGCAGATTTTTTTATGGCCTGATAGTTCTGCATATTCCCAGAAATTGGTCCAGAACATATTGTTGCTTCCAAAATTCTGTAACTCAGTCCAAATTCTCTTGAGAACTTCAACTTTTGAACCAGGTGATACTGATATATGAAAAGTTCTGGAATCTTCCCCCACATTTTCTTGTGTAATCCGACTATTTGGAAAGACAATGAGCAGTCTGTCTCTTATGCTTCATTGCATGGGTACCCATAAGATAAATATACCTGATGAGATATAGAAATCCCTTCTCCGACATGCTCTACGGAGGGCAGAGTTTTCTATAAACCCGAAAAAATGTGCCTTAGGAAATTAGGGAGGTAAGATACTTGGGCTATGTTGTGGCCAGGGGTGAAATAAAGCCCTAAATAAACAAAGTTGAGGCGATCCGGGCCTGGCTACAACCCCTCTGAAAAATACAGGTGAGGGCGTTCCTGGGCATTGTGGGCTGTTACTGTCGGTTTATTTCAAACTTCGCCATGGTAGCTGCCTCTCCGACAGACCTCCTTAAAGGGACAAAGTTGGCTATGGCAAAGTGGTCTCCAGAAGCTGAGATGGCCTTCCAGGAACTGAAGCTGGCCCTGTGCGATTTCTCCAAGGAGTTTGTGGTCCAGATGGACATGTCAGATGTCGGGCTGGGAGTTGTCTTGTCCCAACAGGAGAATGGGGAAGAGCACCCCATAATGTATCTCAGCCGAAAGTTGTCATCTTGCGAAAAAAACTACTCCATAGTAGAGAAGGAATGTATAGCCATCAAATGAGCATTGGACCCTCTAATGTTATGAGTTCATTTTCCCCTTCACCATTGAGGTCTGATGAACTCCTTCTTCTGGTGAAGGAAGGTAGTGAGGCTGATTACCAAGCACCTGAGCTGGGAGAGGATGACTGGGTGACGGGCATCTCTGACTGGATATAAGGCAGCCGACGCCCTTCCTCCTTGCTGGTGATTTCTCTGTGGAATTCTAGGAGACCAGTCTGATTCCTGCTCCTCAAAAGCTAAGTTTTCTGCTTTGCCTTTTTGCATTTGTGTTTTGGTTTTAGTTTGCCTTGCTTTTCTGGATTCTGCCATTCCCTGCTGGGGTGAGCTGAATTCCTTTTTTGTCGGTTGCTCTGTCTTCAGAAAATACCTGAGTACTGACATAGTCTTTTTGAAGCCTAGCGTCTTCAGGGCCTTTTTCCCTGTCAGTCTGTTGGCTCTTATTTTCATAGGGTTTTTCGCGGATTGCAGACAGCAGCTTTCCTATCCTGTCCTGTCTAGTTAGCTTGGGCCCCATCATTATCTCAGTCTATCTTTCTATCTGTGTTAGTGTTTTTTCTTCTTGCTTCACCGTCATTATATGTTGGGGGCTGCCTATTGCTTTGGGGTCTGCTCTTGGGCAGTTTAGATTTCCCTTTCTGTCTTTAGGCTAGGCAGTTCTCCAGCTGTAATCGAGGGGTTTAGGGCACCGTAGGAACCCCCCACGGCTACTGCTAGTTGTTGTTGATAGGTTCAGGGGTCTGCAATCCGATAGCTGCCAACTTCTCTGGTTTTCTGGACTTAGCTAGCATTTCTGTTTTTGCCTCCTACGGTGACTCATTCATAACACTCTAAGGTAATACCTCTTGGGCAGGAAGTTCAGACTGGTGTCAGACTATGCCCCACTGAAGTGGATGAGGGAGGAAAAAGGGAACAATGCCCAAGTGACCAGGCGGTTCCTAGCACTTCAGGATTTCAACTTCCATGTAGAGCATAGGTCAGGGAAACTGCATGGCAATTCTGTTGCTCTGTCGATGATCCACTGTTTGTTAGCAGAAGGTGCCAAGCCCCCCCGGCTTTGGGCAGAGGGGGAGGGTATGTAAGATGGCCGTCGGACAAGTCCTTGAGGGGAGAAATGTGTCATTGCGGTTGAAAAGACGTGAAGCTTACTGAATACACACTCTTGATATCCTTGCACCAAAGGGCCTGAATAGAGAGTTTGATTTAATGTCTTTTATATAAATTGTATTTGACACATGTCTTGCACAGTTGTTTTTTATGACACTCTGTTGCTTTACTATAATTGTGTCATTCATTTTCATGTATTCTTAGATGTGCTTAAATAGTGCCATTAATATTAATGCTCTTTTTCTCCATTCTTTTTAGAGGCATTTATACTGAAATCACCTAACCTCGTGACCCTCTGTCTTTGGATTCTCTCTGTATGTTCCTAAAATTATTTCACAACTTATAGAACAATACATGCTATTTTCTGTTACACAATATAGCTATGCACTATCTCATAATATACATCAATTTCATACATTGGTCCAGTGTCATATGGGTTCCCCGCCTTTTATTTCTCCAAATCCACTCCGACACATTTACTATATGGGTGAAACACAAGCCATGCTACCCCCGGAACGCATGGCCATTCAGGTCACGTGGATTCCCCACCTGCAGTTCCCCCATACCCGCCCGCATTATCACACACAATACATGGGTGAAACGCAAGCCAGATAACTTCCGGAATGCACGGCCATATTGTTCCGGTCATGTGACGTCCTTTCACGTCACTGATTAGCCACATCACATGTCCAAATCCCGCCTCCTCCCTTTATCAACTATAATTTAGTTGAGACGAGCGGTGGATGCCGCGTCCTTGTGTGATGTTCCCTCCCTGGATGGACTAAGGTAACATATACCGTACTTAAAATACTATCCAGGTCAGCGGCACATAGATTTATATAATATATTTACCCTATCTTGTACTTATTTTAGATCTTTTGTATATAACTTTTGGCATAAGGAATATTTACTTACAAAACCTTTAATATACCAGTAGGTCTATTTGCCCTGCTATACTGTATATGAACACATGTTACAGTTCATCCTTTTATTGCAGCATTTGGCAAAACCCTAACAGTGTTAATACATATATTTTTCATAGATACGCATTACGGTCGGTCTGGGAGTATTTTTCATAAGTCATTTGCTCTACAAGTAGTCTGGTATGTCATTCTGACATATTCTACTTACACTTTTATTCTTTTTGTCCATCTCCACATGGCTCTTTCTCCCATTACGCGGTTGAAATTAAACTGATAACCTTTTGACTTTATAGAATCTTCTCTCTTTTTTTTTCTCCCTGTATACAAGGCTACATCCTTGTTCATCCTTTCTCAATAGGAGTTTCCGCTGAACTATGATTGTACATATTTGTCTTGAGGTTCTATATGCTTATATACTATACAAGCTGCTGGCCCGATTCTAAAGCATCGGGTACTCTAGAACAGGGCCAGCGGGAGATTAAAATAAAAAATGTGATATACTTACCATCCGACGGCCCCCGGAATCTGTCCCTCCTCTCCACGCTGCCGGCATCTTCCGTTCCCAGTACTGCTTTGCGCCAAAGACCGCTGCTGACGTCCTCTCACGAGAGTGTGACGTCATCAGCGGTATTTCGCGCAAAGCAGTACTGGGAACGGAAGATGCTGGCAGCGTGGAGAGGAGGGACAGATTCCGGGGGCCGTCGGAAGGTGAGTAGATCACTATTTTTTATTGTAATTCTATTTTTTACACGTTTATGGTACCGAGGGTCTGAAGGAGTACCGGCTAGTGCCGCTGATCTCCTGACGTTTGCCGCGGGTCATCTCCGGGCCCCGGGAATCTCCGGCTGCATCGCCGCTGACGCCCGTGCGCCCGGAGATGACCCGCGGCAACACATTTTGGTTTTTTTGTAGTAAATGACGAAGGTCCAAGCGACCGAAATGTTTTACATGTACTACAACCTTGGTCTGTATTAAAGTTCATTTTGCATCCACTGGTTAATATTATACACCACTTAACGTTTGTGAACCTACTTAGGCATCTACCACAGTAGTGTTCACAGCGCTGCTTTATGAATGTATCGCGGCTATTAGCTGCTGTGATGTGAGCTCAGAAGTATGCTTCTGCACATATAGTGCTGAGAGAATTGTTTGGCCCGCTCCAGGGCCGGGTTTTACAAGCGGTCATAAGGGATGGGTGGGAATGACAGCTCACATATCCCCACCCCAGGGGTGTGGTTGGGTGAATAACATGGAGGCCAATTGACTCATTCAGTGTGTGGCTGGAGGTGTGGAGACCTCCATTGTGTGTCCTGTGCAGGCGGACCCGCTGTACTACATGGACTGTGTATTTTTTCTGTTTGTTACTTTGTGACGGAAAAGGCTGTTCACTTGTTTTTTTAACCAGAGCAGTTTATGCCGCTTGAATAAACTTGCTTGGACATTCCAGTGATACCGCTTCCTGCGCCAACCTCAGCTGCAGCAGAGAGAGTACAGCCCCCTACACCTGTCGTGTATAGGTGAATGACACCTTCAAAATAACATATGAAAAACACACCTCCAGAGATATTAGGTCTCTGTACATGAAGGCACACAAAGTCAAAAGTATTTTCTGAAATATTACAACATTTATTTATCATAGCAATATAAAAGAAATTTTAAAAAACAAGTATGACATGTATCCCTATAAGCAGCCTGGGAGAGACAATGAGTCATACCAAGTTATAATATTAATAGTTCAACAGTTACATATAATGCAGTTAATTGTAATTTAATATTTCTATAAAGTTTTGTTCTTTTTTATTTTAAACAAATAAAGTGCAGACTCTAGCATAAATCCTATCGTTCAGAAGAATAAAAGGTCTAGGTACTAGTAAATAGGTGAAAGTTGTTTCACCTAAGCTTCTTCCATAGGGGGCGTAGAAGAAGCTTAGGCGAAACGGCGGCGTCGGGGTGGCAGCCCTGGGCACTTTGGAGTTTCCCATGTACTAATGCAGTAAGTGTTTATTTTGATCACACTATTACCTGATTGTTTCCAACTATACACAGTTGGATCTTGGGGCTCTTCTCACTTGATATTCACACTATTTACTATAAACTTCAGGACCCCAACCAAACTTTCACCTATTTACTAGTACCTAGACCCTTTTTTCTTCTGAACAATAGGATTTATGCTAGAGTCTCACAGACTTCTTCCAGCACCATTTTACATTTTATTTGTTTAAAATAAAAAAAAAACTTTATAGATATATTAAATTACAATCAACTGCACTATTATATACAGTATATATAACTGTTGAACTATTAATATTATAACTTGGTATGACTCATTGTCTCTCCCATGGTGCTTATAGGGATGCATGTCATGCTTGTTTTTTTAACATTTCTTTTATATTGCTATTATAAATAAATTTTGTACTATTTCATAAAATACTTTTGACTTTGTGCGCCACCTTTATGTCCAGAGATCTAATATCTCTGGAGGTGTGTTTTTCATTGACCGGTAGATGACAGCAGTGTCCATTTATGACTCCTCAGTGTGTGCAACTGTAAGGTATTAAATCTCCTAACTCACAGTGCCCAAAATAGTACTGGAACAAATCCACTGCCACTCAACAATTACTTCACTCAGCAGCAGTAGACCGGGTACTGGGATACCACACATATACTATAGATATATTAGCCACAAAATATATATTACCATAACATTTTGGATATCCTTACAGTTTAGCGTAAGTGGTACATCCCCATGTTCACTGTCATTTGCAAAGTATAAATTGATTGATCATCTATTTTGGAATTGTTTGATGAATGACACTAGTGATAAAAGACCACCATTTCTGAAGATGCTGAAATATTTTAAACTGTATATCCAGCTGCTCAGAGAGTGGAGAATTTTTCCTGTGCAAGAAATGTATTGAGCAGTGGCCAATTCTTATACCATCCAGTTCTTAGTCAATTATCATTTGATTTTTTCCACCTTTTCAGATCTAGAAGTAATGATAGTGTAACGTGGGCCATATCCTTTGTCAGCTGCAATGGACGAGAGTCTGCCTTGGAAGACTGCAATTTGAAAAATATAGGCTTGTGTGACATACAGGAAAGAGCAGGTGTTATATGCCAAGGTAAAGTAGAAATGTTACAGTACTTCATAGTTGTACTGATCGTATATTGCATTTATTAAAACGGATGAGGATTTTTCTAAGCTTTCCTTAACGGGATATTGAGGCCAATTAATGTAGAATGGCGTTGCACAAGACTTAATGAAGGGCTCGATTGTGTGCAAGGTGCCAAATTCATTAAGAGGTGTACACTATTTAATGAATACGGCACATCCTCGCTGTGGTGTGCGCCTCCATGTGCCCCTCCAGGAATTCTACTCAAGTCAGGAACTAATCTAGCATTTCTGACGTAAGAAACTCTGGCAGTTTCGATTAGTTTGATGGGTGGACATAGCCACACCCTGTACTGCCCCGTCTCCTCCCAAGCTCTGCCAATTATGAGGGAGCTGAACACATCTGGCGTGAAAATGGCAAAAGGCATAACATTTTTGAGTAACTCCGTGTTGTGCAAATATTTTACAACTTTTCAAAGTGTTACGAAAGAAAACTGGTGGAAACACTTTGATGAATTGGCTGCATTGTTCTTTAATTGCAATAGCTTAAAGTTTGCTCTGTATTAGCTGGGAATCTGATTCGATGTTACAGGAGTACTTCCAATACAGTTGCCCACTTGTATCAATACATTTAGAGTAATTTAGAAAATACTTTAAAAAGTGTTTGTTTCATTTATAGCAGCTAAAAGAATTACTCCGATCAAAGTTTGTATCCTCTTAATATATTGCAGTCATCTATATATATAAAAATGAATGTATATGTGTATGTATGTGTGTATCGGCCACGCCACTCCACATAGCCCCACCCAATCACTAAGCATCTTTCATTTCACCAGAGCTGTTTAAAAGAAGCTGATCTGTGATTGGTTGCTATGAGCAACAGTTTTCCCACTCCACAACACCTCAGCAGACAGTGACCCGGTGGGAGAAATCTAGCATCCCCAGAAACATAAGCTCCCAGCTATTGTCTGCCCCCCCCAGAAAGGAGCAGAGAGCACATGACAGAAATTAGTCACCCCCTCCCGTGCCCATATACTCATCACACATCCTCCATCCCATAGTCCAGTGCCCATATACCCATCACACATCCTCCATCCCATAGGCACATCTTCCCTCTTAAAGGGATCTCCGGTATGGAAGTTAGGGCAAATCCCTCAGTGCTCTGATTCTGACCCCAGACTTCTATTAAAGGGATCATTCGTATGGAAGTGAGGGCAAATCAACTCAGCACTCTGGCTCTGATGCTACGCCTCTCTTAAAGGGATCCCCAGTATGGAAGTCAGGGCAAATCCACTCTGTGCTCTGGCTCTGACCTCAGGTCTCTTAAAGGGATCCCCACTATGAAAGTCAGGGAAAATCCACTCAGTGCTCTGGTTGTGACCCCAGGCTCTCTTAAAGGGATCCCCGGTATGGAAGTCAGGGCAAATCTACTCAGCGCTCTGATTCTGACCCCAGGCTTCTATTAAAGGGATCATTGGTGGAAGTCAGGGCAAATCCACTCAGCGCTCTGGTTCTGACCCCAGGCCTCTCTTAAAGGGATTCTCGGCATGGGTTAGGACCATTCCACTCAGCTCTCTGGTTCTGACCCCAGGCTGATGGGATGATGTGGCATATTAGGAGTAGTTTTCTGGTGGCTCTGACAGGATGATGTGGGATATTAGTGGTAGTAGTCCGGTGGCTCTGACTGACGGGATGACGTGGGATATTAGTAGTAGTTGTCCGGTGGCTCTGACGGGATGATGTGGGTTATTAGGGGTAGTAGTCTGGTGGCTTTGGCTGACAGGATGATGTGGGATATCAGTGGTAGTAGTCCGGTGGCTCTGATGGGATGATGTGGGATATTAGGGGTAGTAGTCTGGTGGCTCTGATGGGATGATGTGGGATATTAGGGGTAGTAGTCTGGTGGCTGTGACAGGATAATGTGGGATATTAGTGGTAGTAGTCCGGTGGCTCTGATGGGATGATGTGGGATATTAGGAGTAGTAGTCCGGTGGCTCTGGCTGACAGGATGATGTGGGATATTAGGGGTACTAGTCTGGTGGCTCTGACGGGATGATGTGGGATATTAGTGGTAGTAGTCCGGTGGCTCTGATGTGATGATGTGGGATATTAGGGGTAGTAGTTCAGTGGCTCTGGCTGATGTGATGATGTGGGATATTAGGGGTAGTAGTCCGGTGGCTCTGGCTGACGGGATGATGTGGGATATTAGAGGTAGTAGTCTGGTGGCTCTGACGGGATGATGTTGGATATTAGGGGTAGTAGTCGGGTGGCTCTAACAGGATGATGTGGGATATTAGGGGTAGTAGTCCAGTGGCTCTGGCTGACGTGATGATGTGGGATATTAGGGGTAGTAGTCCGGTGGCTCTGGCTGACGGGATGATGTGGGATATTAGAGGTAGTAGTCCGGTGGCTCTGACGGGATTATGTTGGATATTAGGGGTAGTAGTCGGGTGGCTCTAACAGGATGATGTGAGATATTAGGGGTAGTAGTCCGGTGGCTCTGGCTGATGGGATAATGTAGGATATTAGGGGTAGTAGTCTGGTTGCTCTGGCTGATGGGATAATGTGGGATATTGAGGGTAGTAGTCCGGTGGCTCTGGCTGACGGGATAATGTGGGATATTAGGAGTAGTTGTCTGGTGGCTCTGGCTGACGGGATGATGCAAAAGATATTATAGTGAATATGGCTATGCGGAGTGGGCGGGGCTATACACTCCGCTTTATGCATATACTAGATGGTGGCCCGATTCTAAAGCATCGGGTATTCTAGAATATGGCCAGCGGGAGACCGACGTTCAAAAGATGGTCCAAGACGATCCACCACGATCGGCTATCTCACAGCGGGGGCCTGGTCGCTGCTGCGTGTCACACTGAGGCTACGTACCCACATTGCAGAAATGCTGCGGAAATTTCCGCAGCATTTCCGCAACTCCCGCCGAGGGAAAAACGCATGTGAATTTTTACGCGATTTTCGCATGCGGAATTCAAGCGCATTCCAAGCGATTTGAAGCATCGCTTGGAATATGATTGACAGGTTGGTCACACTTGTCAAGCATAGTGTTTGACAATTGTGATCAACTTTTTACTATTGATGCTGCCTATGCAGCATCAATAGTAAAAGATAGAATGTAAAAAATAATAAAAAAAAATTAAAAAAAGGTTATTCTCACGTTCTGATGGCCTCCGATCTCCTCTCCACGCTCCCGGCATCTTCCAGTCCCAGTAATGCTTAGCACGAAGGACCGGAGATGATTTGAGTGATTCCATAATTTTTCCCCTATGCTTGGTTTAAAAAAGTAACCATTACTAACTACCACATTTTTTGTTCTTGATTTCTCTTAGTGTTTCTTAAAGCCAGAAAGTTGCCATTTGAAATGACTTTAGTTTTGTGCCATGTCTGTGATCTGCTTTTTTTGTACAAAATTAGACAACTGAATGAACATCCTCCAAGGCCGGTGATTCCATAATTTTTGCCAGGGGTTGTAGAAACAGAAGGTCAATTTTCTCTGCATGAGTTATAAGTCACAGCAAAAGTCCCTGGCAGGGGGAGCAAAGCAGCTGGATCAGGAGTTGAAGTGGGGAATGATAAATACAGGGACACAAGTCTTCCTGTTTCTACATAGAGCAGAGAAAAGAGAAGAATTAGCTGGGTAGAGAGACAAAATGAGCAATAGTAAGTACAATGACTGCAATATATTGAGAGGATAAAAACTTTTAAGAGACTGCTTATTTAAAACAGTTTTCTCCATCCTAGATCTACACAGAGACTTTTTGTAATGCTGCAAATTATAACTATTGAGCTACACCTGTAGTTCAAAGAAATACATTAGATTATGTAGGCAGTCTTGTACACTGCAGTTGTCACTTGTTAAAATCAATTAAGTAGTGTGAAAAAATGACACCATGTAGTCCAAGCCCAAAGAAAATTGGCCAGCATGTATTAGCTCTGTGTGACGTTTTTTTTTGGAAGTTTCAGTAATGTAACTCCCCTTTCATTATATTTCTTAGATATGTTTTTTTTTGTGTTTGTTAAATATTGGAGAATGTGTTTTTGTTTTTTTTTATAAAGAGTAATTAAACTTTAATTTCTTTTTTTTTCTAATTTAGCCCAGCATGGAAAGTTTTGAAACCTTGGAAATCGCTTTATTAGTAGACTTGTTTTCACACCTGTAAAAAACATTGCATGCCAGTAGCTTCCAAACTCCTGCTTTTCCCCACATTGCTTGCAAAGTCTAACTATAAGGAGTACAGATGATAGCAGTGAATGGGTCAGCACCTGTCTCCTCTTCTGAGTTTTGTGCTTATCAGAACAACCTCCAGCAGCGTATCTCTGACTTAATGAGACACGAGTACTGAGGTGACTCATACACTACCATCACCTGTACTCCAAATGAGTACATTCTGATCAATGCAGCTAAACATAGGCAAATAGACTGGGGAAAAGCAAAATATCATAACTTTTTACTCTGGACAAGTTTAAATATAAAAAAAATAAAAATGTTGTTACTCTTTAAGTGTATATTTGTGGTCTACCTTTTAATTCAATCTGCTGATGGCATTCAGATGTGATTTTGCATCTTATACAAATCTCCAAAATATGGCTAGAAAAGTAAAGTATATTGACCACACAGTGTAATAATTGTGGGTCTTTAGGCTAATTTCATATATGTCATATTTGAAAAAGTCAAAGGGAATTTTTCTGAAACATCTTGTGTACAGACATAAAGTTTGATTTTGAGCAGAGAAAGTACCAGCAGATTTAAAGCCACATTGTAATTCATCCAGTCTAATTCACTGCTTTTCTATGTGGCATTCAGAGCAGAAATGAGCGTACTGTGAATTAAATATACTTTCAAATATTCATGAAAAGGGAAAAAAAAAAAGTTTTGGTGCTACGTTAGCAAGTTGAAGAAGTTTTATTGTTTTCAGTAAGATAAACAAAATAATAATTTTGTCGATATGATGCTGTTAAATGGTTAACAAAAATAAATTAAATTATGTTCCAAAGCAAGCTTACATGGTTACTTAGGTCTCTTCATCAGGCATGTTATAACAGAGTAGCTTAAGAAACGCATATACTATGAGCACAATTATTAGGCAGGTGAGTATTATAATTATTTAAATAAATAATTAAAAAAACAGTGTGTGGTTCCCCCATGTTTGACAACCAGCCAAGCTAAATCAGACAGCTGGGTGCTGGTATTCTCAGGCTGGTAAGGGGCCATGGATGTTAGCCCCAGCCTAAAAATGGCAGCCTGCAACTGCCCCAGAAAAGGCACATCTATTAAGAGCACCAATTCTGGCACTTTGCCTGGTATATACAGTATTTGTGGGGTTGATGTCACTTTTGTATTGTGACATGAAGCCCATGGATTAGTAATGGAGATACGTCTATAAGGTGCCTCTCCATTACTAATTCTATTGCTGTACTGTAAATAAACACACAGCCAAAATAAAGTCCTTCATTTGAAATAAAAGACACCTTTACGTTTTTTTTGCAAATAACAAACACAGTTATACTCACCTAACACCCAATTCTACTGAACCTAACGTCTGCTGTAAAAAAATTAAACAAAAATAAACAACAACTATATCCCTCACCTGTCCGATGTTCTGTTCCATGCCGTAATCCATGTCTGTGGATAAACAGTTTTCAACCTGGGTGGTGCCAAGACACGACCGTCGAGGTAAATATTTTACCATCGGAAACAGCTGCAGGCTCATGCTGTCATTTGACAGCGTGGGAGCCGCGGCTCTCTGATCGGCGGTAATCATTTTACCACTGATCAGAAGCAGTGTTTGCCATGCTGTCATGCACACATGACAGTGTGGCAAACACTGAATATACAGACCCCCCATTCAAGTGAATGGGGTCTGGGTTAGGGTACTGGTATTCGAACTGAACTTTTTTTTTAACTGTTCAGCCGATCCCGCCAGACCCGAACATCCAGGGGTCCACCCATCATTAGCTGTAACAGAAGGCAATTTGTTTGCCGTAGTGCTGGAGAATTACAATGAGTGCCAGCAGGTAATCGTGAAACATGGTGGAGGATTGCTATGCACGTGGTTGTGGAACCTCTGTGCCACAGTCCAGGAAGAGCCTGGAGGGGCGTAACTAAGCATGTACCTAACTCTTCGTCAGAGTTAGACTTGGTTTCTGGTGCACGCCAGGTGCTACTCCAGGATGGACCCAAAGAGCTGTAGCAGCTGACCCCATGGGGGACAGGAAAGCAGGACCGGCCAGTGGTTAGCGGGTTGGAAGTGCACAAGCAGTACAAGAACACGAGACGGACACAATATGGGATCACAGATGCAAGTTCAGATAGGGTGGGTAGACAAGCGGCACAGGGACAGGAAATACGGATCTGGATCAGGACTAGGCACAGGCAGGACAGACTTGGGTATGGGAATAGTATGGCGGACTAGGACTGGAACGGACAGGGCGGATCGGATCAGGAGCACATAGACCTTACAACTGACTACCAGGAAACAATAGAACTAACTAAGTTGCTAAGGAAAATCTCAGGATGCACCTGGTAGTGCATTTGTTCATCAAACAGGGTTTTGGAAAGGCCACATCTTTATGGTATGGTATGTCATGACAGGACTGACCACAATGGAACACCTCTCCAGATCTTCAGTCCAGAATGGGTTCAAGCATGCGGAGCCACATAAGACCCTGAAGAAGTGTATGAGATAGGCTAGGAAGCAAATAGAAGGCAATCCTCTCAGAGTGCAGCATTCCTAACTGGAGCTCAACTTGCTCAGTGACCGGCCAAACCGATTCGGATAGGGGTCTCACATTGAATGAAGACACCGGATCTTGGAATGCTCGAACGGGAATTTAGTAACAACCTACAGCTACTTGCTGTACAATGTTACCTGCTGCCTCAGAATCTATATACAGTTGTGCTCAAAAGTTTACATACGCCGGCAGAATTGTTGCTTTCTCGGCCTTTTTTCAGAGAATATGAATGATAACACCAAAACTTTTTCTCAACTCATGGTTAGTGGTTGGGTGAAGCTATTTATTGTCAAACTACTGTGGTTTCTGTTTTTAAATCATGATGACAACCCAAAACATCCAAATGACCCTGATCAAAAGTTTATATACCCTGGTGATTTTGGTCTGATAACATGCACAAAACTTCACACAAATGGGTTTGAATGGCTACTAAAGGTAGCATCCTCACCTGTGACCTGTTTGCTTGTAATCAGTGTGTGTGCATAAAAGCTGAGTGAGTTTCTTGGATCCAGACAGACTCTTGTATCTTTCATCCAGCTACTATAATTCTGGTACTGCTACAATACTCGGTGTATTACCAATGTTTGCTTTACTGGTGCTGCTACTCAGTTATGTGTATTACCATTTCTGCTAATTGTATAATACCTTTTATACTGTTTTTGTATTCTGCTAAATGTGTAATTAACATTGTTGAATAGTGTAAGTGCAGTGCACACACTGACCACTAGATGGGGGGCATTTTAATACAAATAGTTCCTAGCTAGTGTGTAGTACAGTACAGGGTTAATTAGTAGGAGAGGCTGCTGCTTGGTAAGTCAAGGGACAGTTTCTAGAATAGTCAGAAGGCCAGAGGTGCCCAAAGAGTCAACATGGGCTATAGGCCCTGGACGCTGCAGTAAACCACAAAACATTTAAGAGTGAAGCCCAGCTCACCACAGCACAGCACCATACAACAATGGATCAGCACAGCTAAGGGCCAGAAGTAGTACTAAGATGTGGCAACTCATTACTTGGCACAAACCCTTAGGACCGGGGCGGAAAGGCCAAGGTAACCTGTTGTGAGCTCATTTTCGGGTTTGCCTCTGGCTTCTGGTGAGGGTTATGGAGCTGGCTGTGCTGACAGAGGAGTAGTGAGTTCTCTATCTGGACTCCCTCTGTTGGTGAAGGGAGGTAATGAAGCTGATCTAAATGGCAGAGACCGGCCACCTGAGGAAGAGGACTGTGATTGGACATCAGGAATTTCTGATTGGATTTAAGGCAGCCGACTCCCTAGTTTCTTGCTGGTGATTTCTCCTGACTGTGGCTTCTGGTTTCCAGTTTGGTTCCTGCCTTGTTAAAGCCAAGTTTTCTCTGCTAATGTTCATATGAGTTTTCGTCTGGTTTACTTAGTTTTTGTGTTCAGCCAGCCCTGGCTGGGACTGGGCTGAATTCCCATTTTGTCTCTGATCAGTTGATCTCTTTTGCTCTGTCTTCAGAATATACCTGAGTGCTGATATAGGGATTTGAAGTTTAGGGACTTCAGGGCCTTTTTCTTTCAGACGTGTTGGAAATTTTTTGGCAAGGTTTTTTGCGTGATTGCAGACAGCAGCTTTTCTTTCCTGTCCTTTCTGGTTAGTGAGGGCCTCATCGTTTGCTTAGGCTATCTTTCTATCTGTGTTTGTGTTTTCATCTTGTTTCACCGACAATACATGTTTGGGGCTGTCTATTGCTTTGGGGTCTGCTCTGGGGCAGTTTAGATTTTCCCTTTCTTTCCTTAGGCTTATTTAGTTCTCCGGCCGTGACAAGGCATCTAGGACCACCGTAGGCACGCTCCACTGCTACTGCTAGTTGTGTGTATAGGATCAGGGGTCTGCAATCCGCTAGTTACCAACCTCTCCGGTTTTCTGGGCTTAGCTTGCTTTTTGTTTTTTCCTCCTCGGTGACTCATTCATAACAGTAACCCACGGAAGCAGTGAGTGCAGACAGTGACAAAGTGGGGCCAGCACAGTGGACACAACATCGGAACAGGTCGCTCTTTCAGAAGCTACTGACTGCAGGTATTAATGATCTTGTGTCTTTGGCGAAACAGACCGAGGGATGCATATCCGTAGTGGAGCTGTATAGAGAGAATGTTGAGAAACCATCAGAGACAGTCCGACTGGGTTCCATGCTGAGTAGCCATGAAGAAAGCACAGGGAAAGTGAAGGAACCTTGCAATGCGAAATCTGTTGTTAATGCTGTGCAAACTTTGGAAGTGCTGTGTAACAAGTCAAGTAAAGATGTTCTTGTTAAAGTTGTGAAAGACTGTGTCTCAGTTAATCAGGAATTACCCAGGAACGGTCTCCCACTGCATAGGGAGGACCCAGAAGGAGCTGGACCAGGAGACACAGGTATGCTGATGAATGCACGTGAATTTTCTGTGAGGGGAGGCCAGGACCTCAGAGCCCCGATGTCCTCAGCTACGCCTACAGTCCAGGCCAAACCTTACACTGTCTATCCTTAACTACTTTCTGGACTTCTAGTTGGAGTTATTCGCCCCTGGAACTGCTGTGGCCTGTAAGGAATCCTGACATCGTCTTTGTTGGTATATGCAACAGTTGTGGACTTCTTTGTTTATGTGAAGGGTGACTTTATGCTGATCTGACAATAGATGGCGTTGTTGTGTAAAGTTTCCTTGCTTAATGTAAAAGAAAAGGTCTCTCTTGTACTTTCAGTTTTGTTTTTCTTCTTCCTGGTGCAGCACTGAATGACTGTGCATTTTTCCTTTACCTCATGTTCTGAGAAGTAAAAGCTAGTTATCCCATGTAATCTGCTCTGTGAAGTTTCTACTGCAACTGTGGGTATCCAGAAGCTGTGCAACAATCTTCTCCTCTGGGTCTGTGTTTGTGTGGGCTGCTGTGCGGGACTTGTATGGGACTTACAGCCCAAAAGGTACACATAGTGACCTTCTCTTGTTAATGCCACTCCGGTATAAAGCTGGTCTTCCATGTTTAAGTGTCGAGTGCATTCCCACCTTTATAATATCGCTGGACTGCCTCATTAAATGCGGTGTGCTTACTCACATACTTTCTGCTGGACGCCTATGTTTAGTGCCTTGTACACACCGGCGTTATATTACTGATGCACTGGGTATATTGGCAGTCGCACCCCACTCTTCAGTTACTCTGGACATTTCTATATTGAGCTGTCACATCACAGCAATTGACAAAGGCTCTGGATGAGCTGAAACGTTTTGCTGTGATGTGGAATAAAGCAAATTAAATCAACACATGTGAGTGCCGGGATTTCCTCTTTTCTTAGAGATTCTGCCAAGGCATCCATACATCCAAAGAACCAGAGACAGGACTGCTGCCAATACATCAGGGCTCCATCACGAGGGACACTGTTCTATCATTCTTACAGGAAACAACCTAGGCTACCTCGGCCCCAGTTGTAAGAAAACAGGTCTGCTCTATTTGACCATCACTGAACCATGGATACGCTTGGAGAAAGCCAGGATTGGGACCCACTGGTCACTTGGCCCCATGGAGATGTTCAGAGAAGCCAGAATGTGATCCTTGGGTCAACTGGCCTTTTAGATCATTGGACTGTCATCTTACAATACTTAGAAACGAAGAAAACACATTAAACGTTTTGCCAAGAGGCTCTATCCACTGTACTGGAGAGATCGGCACCCAAGAGAACTATTTCTGCTATTTACTCTATGGGAATTTACCTGTTGGAGCGCCCGTCTGAATCGGCCACTGTTACCTTATTACACCCTGAGAGCAAACTGAATTAATTGAGTGCAAAGCACAGGCTCACCTACGTTCTAGCACAGTGGTTAACAATCTTAAGAATATATAAGTTTCTATTTCTATTTCTCATACGTTCCCCTCCCGTCCCCGTATAAACTCAAGAAGCTAGAGGACAAGTCTGTCCTCGACTATATGGAGAACATTACAGAATTAACCAAATATATATACTGTATATATATATATGTATACAGTATACATATATACATACTGCTCAAAAAAATAAAGGGAACACTAAACAATGCATTGTATTGTTTAGGCTATGTGAACACGTTGGGAATTGCCGCGGAAATTTCTGCGGCAATTCCACAACTCCCTGCGGGAATTACGCATGCGGAATTGGCATGCGTATTCCAGCTAAACACTAGCGTTTTGCAAGCGTAACTAGCTTGCAGAATGCTAGCGATTTCCAATCGATCTGTAGCAACGTTTGGAAAACTGTTTGACAGATTGACAAGTGTGACCAACTTTTTACTATTGATGCTGCCTATGCATCAGTCTCCTCTCCTCCAGACCCTGGGTACCATCCGCATATGATCCGCTTACTTTGCGCATGGTGGGCATAGCCACATGCGGAAAGTAAGCGGATCAGTGCATTCCTATGTGTGCGGAATCACCGCGATTCCACACAAAGAATGAGCATGCTGCATATTTTTTCGCGATGCGATTCTGCTGAGGAAAAATACCCAGTATTAGCACAGCAACTGCGGAATGCCATTGAATTCAATGGGTTGCATTGTGTAAGCGTTTTTGCAGCGTTTTCGCAGGGAAAAAATGCATACAATCCGCAACGTGTGCACATAGCCTTAGTGTTCCCCTTATTTTTTTGAGCAGTATATATATATTGTGGTGTAGTGACCACTGTGTCCGCTAGGGGGCACTGTGTGGGTGTCCCAGGATGGGCGTATAGCCATATCCAGGGTGGTAATAGGAGCAGGGTCCTAAATGACTGTTATGTATCACAAGGTGGATGGCCTTGGGATGAAGGCTTGATTATGTGCTGATCAGCAGAGCTGATGTTTTGTTCCAATGTGTTAGGGAGAAGCCTTCAGGTGATTGGTGAGACGGGTGGGATCAATCACCTACAAACCCACCTAGGGGCGGGTGTCTAAAACGCCCATAGTAAAGTATATGTGTGTTGTAGACCTATGATGAGGTCATAGCCATGTGATCCGGTGGGTGTGACTACGGACCATATAAGGTGACCAGGGTAGGTCACATGAGTGAATGCTTGGACCCGATTGGTCCGTATGGAAGGTCTTGTGCAGGGAGATGTGTCTGCCTTCCTGAATGCACGTGGGGACGCTGTCTATCATGGCTGCACGTGTCAGGAGGGGGAATGAACGTCTGCACTGAGAAGCAGCTATGAGGTAACCCGGACACGGGAAATAACTGTGAGGCTAGAGAGCCTGTGTAACTGGACATAACAAAGCCTATGTGACCACAGTGATAACAGAGCAGAGCTCTGTCATGGACGCTATGCTGTTTTATATGAACTTTCTGTTGCTGTTCATGGTTTATGATGCCTAATAAACCGCATGGACTGTGGGAGTTATATGAGAAACCCGTGCCGGACCTGGTTATTTGGCTGCCTAGCGAGTTTCCCCTACCTTAATGACAAGAGCTACCTTACAATATATATATATGTGTATATATATATACACATATATATAAAAGTGAGGCTGCCGTGGACAAAGCTGACTCACTGCTTCACCTTATAATGTCCCACAGAGAGGCTCCGCTTCCAGCAGAACAGAGAAGAAAACACAAGTCCTTCCTGAAGTTCACTGTGTGCTGTGTCTGCACCCATATGTAGCATAGCATCCTTAGTTACTGAACAGCATGAAAACGTAGTGACAAATCTAGGGTTTCTGGCCGTTGATTCCGGTAGAAAAACGTGGTCTGTAGAGTCAATATACCTAACTAACCAAAGGCTTAGTTGCATGTTGTGAGTTCATTTTCCCCTTCACCATTGAGGTCTGATGAACTCCCTCTTCTGGTGAAGGAAGGTAGTGAGGCTGATTACCAAGCACCTGAGCAGGATGATGATGACTGGGTGACGGGAATTGCTGACTGGATATAAGGCAGCGGACGCCCTTCTGCCTTGCTGGTGATTTCTCTGAGGGATTCTAGGAGACCAGTCTGATTCCTGCTCCTCAAAAGCTAAGTTTTCTGCTCTGCTTTTTGCATTTGTGTTTTGGTTTTGTTTTGCCTTTTTTTTTCTGGATTTCTGCCATTCCCTGCTGGGGTGAGCTGAATTCCTTTTTGCCTTTTTGCTCTGTCTTCAGAAAATACCTGAGTACTGATATAGTCTTTTTGAAGCCTAGCGTCTTCAGGGCTTTTTTCCCTATCAGTCTGTTGGCTCATGTTTTGATAGGATTTTGTGCGGATTGCAGACAGCAGCTTTTCTATCCTGTCCTATTTAGTTAGCTTGGGCCCCATCATTTGCTCAGCCTATCTTTTTATCTGTGTTAGTGTTTTTTCATCTTGCTTCACCGTCATTATATGTTGGGGGCTGCCTTTTGCTTTGGGGTCTGCTCTGTGGCAGTTTAGATTTCCCTTTCTGTCTTTAGGCTATTTAGTTCTCCGGCTGTGATCGAGGGGTCTAGGGCACCGTAGGAACCCCCCACAGCTACTGCTAGTTGTTGTTGATAGGTTCAGGGGTCTGCAATCCGATAGCTGCCAACTTCTCTGGTTTTCTGGACTTAGCTAGTATTTCTGTTTTTGCCTACTACGGTGACTCATTCATAACAGAATCACCAGCCATACCGCAGATCCTAGGGTACTCAATAGCAGGAAAGAATTGTAAAAAAAAAAAAAAAAAGTGTGTATATTTTTTCCTCTATATCTCTGAGGCCGTAGGGGGAATTTTTTTCTCTCTCAATGGAGATAAAGCAATTGTCTGATCGTGTGGAGCAGCTTGCTGCAGAAGTGCAGGGAATTTCCGCCTACCTTGCTCATTCACATGCTGCTGAACCAAAGATCCCTACTCCTGATGTGTTTTTTGGGGATCGGTCTAAATTTTTGAATTTCAAAAATAATTGTAAATTATTTTTTGCCTTGAAGCCTATCTCGTCAGGGAGCTCAGCGCAGCAGGTTAAAATTGTCATCTCTTTGCTGCGTGGCGATCCCCAGGATTGGGCGTTTTCTTTGAAACCAGATGATCCTATTCTGACTAATGTGAACGCATTTTTTCAAGCCTTGGGGTTGTTGTATGACGAACCTAATGCTATTGATCAGGCTGAAAAGACCCTGTTGGCATTGAGCCAGGGTCAAGATTCTGCAGAATTGTACTGTCAAAAATTCCGAAAGTGGGCGGTCCTTACTACCTGGAATGATAATGCCTTGGCAGCTCTCTTTTGGAAGGGTTTGTCAGGAAGCCGTAAAAGATACTATGGTGGGATTTCCTGTTCCCTCTGGTCTTGACGATTCTATGTCATTAGCCATTCAGTTTGATCGGCGTTTACGTGAACGCAGGACTGCATGAGAGGTGTTGCCACCTGTTGAACAAGTGTCTGAACCTATGCAATGTGATAGAGTTTTGTCCAGGGAGCAACGTCAGCAGTTCAGATGGCGTAATAAGCTGTGTCTTTTTTGTGGAGATGCCTCGCATATTATTTCTGTCTGTCCTAAACGAGAGAAACGTTTTGCACACACGTTTCCTGTGGGTGGTGTTCAACCTAAGTTTCTTCTGGCAATTACTCTGATCTGCTCCCTGTCCACATTTTCCGCCAAGGCTTTTGTGGATTCGGGAGCAGCCCTGAACCTAATGGACTTGGATTTTGCTAAACGTTGTGGATTTCCTATGACACCTCTGCGGACGCATATCCCTTTGAGGGGGATTGATGCTACTCCTTTGGCGAAAAATAAACCTCAGTTTTGGACCCAGGTGGTAATGCGGGTCGCCCCAGACCATCAAGAAAATTGCAGATTTTTGGTGTTGCATAATTTGCATGATACCATTGTTCTGGGGTTTCCCTGGTTGCAAATTCATAATCCAGTTTTGGATTGGAAATCTGTGTCTGTGGTGAGTTGGGGTTGTCGGTGTGCCCTTAGTGACGCTCCTATTTTCTCCACCTCTCCCCAGTCGCATGATGTTCCTGACTATTTGGCTGATTTTTATGATGTATTTAGTGAGAATGAGTCTGCGTCTTTGCCTCCTCATAGGAGTTATGACTGTGCAATTGAACTGAGCCCGGGGTGTAAATGTCCCAAGGGTCGGCTCTTCAATTTATCTGTACCCGAGCACGAGGCTATGCGATCCTATATTAAGGAGGCGTTGGAGAAGGGTCATATTAGACCATCCTCTTCACCCTTAGGTGCTGGGTTTTTTTTCGTGGCCAAAAAGGATGGTTCATTAAGGCCTTGTATTGATTATCGTGCCCTCAACAAAATTACTATTAAATATCAGTATCCGTTACCCCTGATTTCGGATCTATTCTCCAGAGTTAAAGGTGCTTGCTGGTTTACTAAGCTTGACCTCAGGGGGGCGTATAATCTTATCCGCATTAAGCATGGGGATGAATGGAAGACGGCGTTTAATACTCCGGAGGGACATTTTGAGTACCTGGTGATGCCTTTTGGGCTCACTAATGCCCCTTCTGTCTTCCAGTGCTTCATGAACGACATTTTCCGAGACTTTGTGGATAAATTTTTGATTATCTATCTGGATGATATTTTGATCTTCTCCAAGGATTGGGATTCTCATGTGGAACGTGTTCGGACTGTGTTCCGGATCTTGAAGGAGAATTCCCTGTATGTCAAAGGATCGAAATGCCTTTTTGGGGTACAGAGGATTTCATTTTTGGGATTTATTTTGTCTCCGTCAACTATTGAAATGGACCCGGCCAAGGTACAGGCCAATTCTGATTGGGTTCAGCCCACTTCTTTGAAGGCCCTCAAGAAGTTTTTGGGTTTTGCTAATTTTTATCGGAAATTTATAGCAAAATTTTCTAGTATTGCCAAGCCACTGACTGATCTGACTAAGAAGGGTGCTGATGTGTTGAATTGGTCTCCGGAGGCTGTTTCTTCCTTTCAGGAGCTGAAGCGAAGATTCACTTCTGCCCCGGTTTTGCGGCAACCTGATGTCTCACTCCCGTTCCAGGTAGAGGTGGACGCTTCTGAGATTGGTGCAGGAGCTGTTTTGTCCCAAAAGGATCCTGTAACATCTAAAATGAATCCCTGTGCTTTCTTTTCCCGAAAGTTCTCCCCATCTGAACGTAACTATGATGTGGGGAATCGGGAACTGTTAGCCATGAAATGGGCATTTGAGGAGTGGAGACATTGGTTGGAGGGAGCTAAACATCAAGTCGTGGTCCTCACTGACCACAATAATTTGATTTACCTGGAGTCGGCCAAATGCTTGAACCCTAGACAGGCTAGGTGGGCCTTGTTTTTTACACATTTTGATTTTGTGGTCTCTTTTCTTCCTGGCACTAAGAATGTCAAGGCTGACGCTCTCTCTAGGAGCTTCTTTGCTGATTCTCCTGTGGTGACCAAGCCTGCTACCATCTTAGGCGAAGGGGTAGTTCTTTCTGCCATCTCGCCCAATTTGAGACGTGCTCTGGAAGAGTTCCAGGAGGTCAAACCTGAGCGTTGTCCCAGTGGAAAGTTGTATGTTCCTGACCAGTGGAAGAAGAGAGTGATGTCTGAAGTTCATTGCTCTGCATTGGCTGGTCATCCAGGTATTTTTGGTACTAGAGATCTGGTGAGTCGGTCTTTTTGGTGGCCCGCCTTGTATCGTGATATCAGGAATTTTGTGCAGTCCTGTGGGACTTGCTCCCGGTCTAAACCTTGTTCTCGCTCTAGTGGGTTGTTGATGCCTTTGCCGGTCCCCAGGAGGCCATGGACCCATATTTCAATGGATTTCATCTCTGATATGCCTGTCTCTCAGAGAATGACTGTTATTTGGGTGATTTGTGATAGGTTCTCTAAGATGGTTCATCTTGTACCACTCCCTAAGTTGCCATCTTCCTCTGAGTTGGTGCCCCTGTTTTTGCAACAGGTGGCTCGCTTGCACGGGATTCCTGAGAACATTGTATCTGACAGAGGAGTTCAGTTTGTGTCTAGATTTTGGAGGACTTTCTGTTCCAAGCTGGGAATTCAGTTGTCCTTCTCCTCTGCTGTTCACCCTCAGACCAATGGGCAGACGGAGAGAACAAACCAGACCTTGGAGTCGTATTTGAGATGTTTTATTTCCGCTGATCAGGATGATTGGGTTTCATTTTTGCCCTTGGCCAAATTTGCTTTAAATAATAGAGCTAGTTCTGTCACTTTGATGTCACCTTTTTTTTGTAACTTTGGGTTTCATCCTCGATTTTCTTCAGGGCAGGTGGAGCCTTCTGCCTGCCCAGGTGTTGACACTGTGGTGGAGAGAATGCACCAGATCTGGGACCAAGTGGTGGATAAGTTGTCTCTCTCCCAGGAAAAGGCCCAGCGGTTTTCCAACCGACATAGGACCATTGGTCCCCAGTTTAAGGTGGGTGATATGGTTTTGGTTATCATCAAAAAATATCGCTATGAAGGTAGCTTCTCCTAAGTTTAAGCCTAGATTTATTGGACCTTACAAGATTTTGGAGATTATTAATCCGGTCTCTTTTCGGTTGGCTCTTCCTGTCACATTTAAAATCCATAATGTGTTTCATAAGTCCTTGTTGAAGAGGTTTCTTGAACCAGTAGTTCCTGGGGTGGCACCTCGGGACCCTGTATTGGTTGAAGGTAACATGGAATATGAAGTAGAGAAGATACTGGATTCCCGTCTGGGTAGACAGAGACTCCAGTATTTGGTTAAGTGGAAGGGTTATGGTCAGGAGGATAATTCCTGGGTCTCTGCCTCTGATATTCATGCCAAAAGATTGGTGCGTGCCTTTCATCGGGCTCACCCTGATCGCCCTGGTGGCGTGGATGAGGGTTCGGTGACCCCTCCTCAAGGGGGAGGTACTGTTGTGAGTTCATTTTCCCCTTCACCATTGAGGTCTGATGAACTCCCTCTTCTGGTGAAGGAAGGTAGTGAGGCTGATTACCAAGCACCTGAGCAGGATGATGATGACTGGGTGACGGGAATTGCTGACTGGATATAAGGCAGCCGACGCCCTTCTGCCTTGCTGGTGATTTTTCTGAGGGATTCTAGGAGACCAGTTTGATTCCTGCTCCTCAAAAGCTAAGATTTCTGCTCTGCTTTTTGCATTTGTGTTTTGGTTTTGTTTTGCCTTGTTTTTCTGGATTTCTGCCATTCCCTGCTGGGGTGAGCTGAATTCCTTTTTGCCTTTTTGCTCTGTCTTCAGAAAATACCTGAGTACTGATATAGTCTTTTTGAAGCCTAGCATCTTCAGGGCTTTTTTCCCTATCAGTCTGTTGGCTCATGTTTTGATAGGATTTTGTGCGGATTACAGACAGCAGCTTTTCTATCCTGTCCTATTTAGTTAGCTTGGGCCCCATCATTTGCTCAGCCTATCTTTCTATCTGTGTTAGTGTTTTTTCATCTTGCTTCACCGTCATTATATGTTGGGGCTGCCTTTTGCTTTGGGGTCTGCTCTGGGGCAGTTTAGATTTCCCTCTCTGTCTTTAGGCTATTTAGTTCTCCGGCTGTGATCGAGGGGTCTAGGGCACCGTAGGAACCCCCCACGGCTACTGCTAGTTGTTGTTGATAGGTTCAGGGGTCTGCAATCCGATAGCTGCCAACTTCTCTGGTTTTCTGGACTTAGCTAGTATTTCTGTTTTTGCCTCCTACGGTGACTCATTCATAACAGTTGCAGCTCTGTGTCTCTTGGTGCCAAATATATTGTGTTGCGTGCATGTTTACTTACTTTGGCGTCACAATTGGCTTTTAGTGTTTCTTACTGCCGGGTCTGCTCCGAACAGACACAATCAGGACACACAGATGGATGCCGAGCTCTTCCAGCCGGTGAGCAATACTGAGAAGACTTGTGCTTGATGCGGCACCTTTCACTTCACAGGTCCTGGGTTCTTTCTGTTCTTTAACAGCAGGAATTCCCTCGCATCTGGACAAGTTCAGATACCGATTCAGTTTAGCCTCAATCTGCCGCTGCTCTTTACTCAGACGGGTACTGTCATGAAGGAAGGAATTTCACCACATCTCTCACCAGCCCAACCTTATACACTCTTCATTCCTGCAGCCCTGCTCAAGATGGCTGCCTGCAACTCTCAGTTATACCTCAGCTTTCCAACTGACGCTGGGGGCGGTTCAAACTGGTTTTAATCCCTGTGTTCCAACTGACAGTCGTATGAATCTGCAAACCGCTGCCATCTAGTGGCATAAAACACCATTAATTATAAAGAAATAAATCTGTTGACAACAAGTACACAGATTATTCAGGAATGAGTACAATTACATTTATCTTCAATTATACCGGCCTGATGAGCTGACACACATCTCATATGCCACCCCACTAGAGGTTGACGTTCTCGGCAACCCTTCCCATACAAATTCGTCTTGCGCATAGCGCTGTGGAGGTGCACCAGCATTAGATCTAGTTGTCCTACGCAGAGTCGTCAGCTCAGACACGGTGGGTTCATCCGGTGAAGAAGTTGCCAGATGCACAACTTCCTCTGACACACATCTCACAACATCCCGGAGAAAGCGGCAGTAGATGAGTATATTAACACATACACACTACTTTAAGTCCACATATACACAGATTTAATGAAAAAAAATATCTTGTAAGTGCTTTAATACATGGGACAGACACACTAAATATTCATTTGATTTAGATTTCTCTTTTCTTTATTCTCTTTATATTTTGTTAATTGATAATAAATAATTAAAGAGGTACTCTGGTCTAAAATGAAAAGTCTGCAGTCACTCTGTGTGACTGCAGACTTGTGGATCCTCCCAGCGCACGCTCTGTGTGCTGCAGAGATTTGCCATTCTCTTCCCTGTGAATGGCAGAAGTCGTCTAGTGGTTGTGGCATCACTTAATACAAATGTATGGAGTGAGGCTGCACCCGCTAAACAACAGAGACCGAGAACGGATCCTTGCAGCGGATAGTGCTTCCATTTTAGACTGGACAACCCCTTTAACGCTGCTCTTTTTTAAAGCATTCTTACTTTGCACTATTTTTTACACTTCTGACTGAGACTTTGCACAGTACCGTGTATGCATACTGATGGTTTAATAAATGGCTTTTAAAAAGAGAAAACCACACTATGAGCTTGGTCATTAAAAGCTTGTTAAGGGCAGGTTCACATTGCTTTATGGCAGTCCGTTTAATGCATGCATTACAAAGTGTCATTAACGCGATGTAATGCATCCATTAACACACCCATAGATTGCCATAACCTAGCGCATCGCTAACACATGTCAAAATCGGCATGCGCTAGCGAAGTGCCGTTATGCTGTGACGGACCTCGGAAACGGTCTACAGCGTTCGAGGGTCCGTCACGGCTAGCGCAGAAGGAGCAGCTGCGCTAACGCGATCGCACAAACGCGATCAAAAGAAGAGTAATGTTAGCATGCGTTAAATCAGGGGTCCTCAAACTTTTTAAACAGGGGGCCAGATCACGGTCTCTCAGACCATTGGTGGGCCGGAATATAGTTTAAAAAAAATTAGCACCAAATTCATATGCACACTGCACATATCTTATTTAGAAATCATAAAACAAAATAGGAACAAATACAATATTAAAAATGAAGAAGTAAAGTTAAATCATCAAACTTACCGATTCTTTTGGGTTCTTCGAATATCCTACACTTCGAGTCAATTTTTTCTCTTTCTTGATATCATTGTTTCCTAGGGATTCAAAATTGCTATTAGTAAAATACCAACATATATACAGCGCTACAAAAACAATATACCAGCAATAAAATTGCCCATACAGAGACATACAGACTGCACTGCCCATCAATGCAGCCTGATCAGTGCCCATCAAAGCAGCCTGATAAGTGCCCATCAATGCAGCCTGATCAGTGCCCATCAAAGCAGCCTGATCAGTGCCCATCAATGCAGCCTCACCAGTGCCCATATTGGTGGAACTCAACTTTTACCTCAGGCTCAGACTAGTGTGGTGCAAGAATCCCCAAGAGGCAGCATTGGTCCCTGAAAGGCAGGTAAATGTCCCCAGTAAGCAGCACAGGTCCCAAATAGGTAGCACAGGTCCCCAGTAGGCAGGTAAATGTCCCCAATAGGCAGGTAAATGTCCCCAATAGGCAGCACAGGTCCCCAATAGGCAGCACAGGTCCCCAATAGGCAGGTAAATGTCCCCAATAGGCAGCACAGGTCCCCAACAGGCAGGTACAGGTCCCCAATAGGCAGCACAGGTCCCTAATAAGCAGGTAAATGTCCCCAATAGGTAGCACAGGTCCCTAATAGGCAGGTAAATGTCGCCAATAGGCAGCACAGGTCCCCAATAGGCAGCACAGGTCCCCAGTAGGCAGCTCGGGTCCCCAGTAGGCAGCACAGGTCCCTAGTAGGCAGCACAGGTCCCTAATAAGCAGGTAAATGTCCCCAATAGGTAGCACAGGTCCCCAATAGGCAGCACAGGTCCCTAATAGGCAGGTAAATGTCCCCAATAGGCAGCACAGGTCCCCAATAGGCAGCACAGGTCCCCAATAGGCAGGAACAGGTCCCCAATAGGCAGCACAGATCCCTAATAAGCAGATAAATATCCCCAATAGGCAGCACAGGTTCCAAATAGACAGGAAAATGTCCCCAACAGGTAGCACAGGTCCTCAAAAGGTAGCACAGGTCCCCAATAGGCAGGTACAGGTCCCCAATAGGCAGGTACAGGTCCCCAATAGGCAGCACAGGTCCCCAATAGGCAGGTACAGGTCCCTAATAGGCAGCACAGGTCCCTAATAAGCAGGTAAATTATTATTATTATTATTTATTGTTATAGCGCCATTTATTCCATGGCGCTTTACATGTAAGGAGGAGTATACATAAAAACAAGTACAATAATCTTAAACAATACAAGTCATAACTGGTACAGGAGGAGAGAGGACCCTGCCCGCGAGGGCTCACAATCTTCAAGGGATGGGTGATAATACAGTAGGTGAGGGTAGAGCTGGTCGTGCAGCGGTTTGGTCGATCGGTGGTTACTGCAGGTTGTAGGCTTGTCGGAAGAGGTGGGTCTTCAGGCTCTTTTTGAAGGTTTCGATGGTAGGTGAGAGTCTGATATGTTGTGGTAGAGAGTTCCAGAGTAGGGGTGATGCGCGAGAGAAATCTTGTATGCGATTGTGGGAAGAGGAGATAAGAGGGGAGTAGAGAAGGAGCTCTTGTGAGGATCGGAGGTTGCGTGCGGGAAAGTACCGGGAGACGAGGTCACAGATGTATGGAGGAGACAGGTTGTGGATGGCTTTGTATGTCATGGTTAGGGTTTTGTAATGGAGTCTCTGGGCAATTGGGAGCCAGTGAAGGGATTGACAGAGGGGAGAAGCTGGGGAATAGCGGGGGGACAGGTGGATTAGTCGGGCAGCAGAGTTTAGAATAGATTGGAGGGGTGCGAGAGTGTTTGAGGGGAGGCCACAGAGCATGAGGTTGCAGTAGTCAAGGCGAGAGATGATGAGGGCATGGACTAGGGTTTTTGCAGATTCTTGGGTGAGGAATGAACGGATTCGTGAAATATTTTTGAGTTGAAGTCGGCAGGAAGTGGAAAGGGCTTGGATATGTGGTTTGAAGGAGAGATCAGCGTCAAGGATTACTCCGAGGCAGCAAGCTTGTGGGACTGGGGAGAGTGGGCAGTCATTTACTGTAATTGATAGGTTCGTAGGGGGGGTCACGTGAGATGGGGGAAAGATGATGAATTCTGTTTTGTCCATGTTGAGTTTCAGAAATCTAGCGGAGAAGAAGGATGAAATAGTGGACAGACATTGAGGGATTCTGTTTAGTAGGGAGGTGATATCTGGTCCAGAGATGTAGATCTGTGTGTCATCAGCGTAAAGATGATACTGAAAGCCATGAGATTCTATGAGCTGTCCCAGGCCAAAGGTGTAAATAGAGAACAGCAGGGGCCCAAGGACTGAACCTTGTGGGACTCCGACAGATAGGGGGCGAGGTGAGGAGGTGGTGTGTGAGTGGGAGACGCTGAATGTCCGGTCTGTTAGGTATAATGAGATCCAGGATAGGGCCAAGTCTGTGATGCCAAGGGATGAGAGGGTCTGTAATAATAGGGAATGGTCCACTGTGTCAAAGGCAGCCGACAGGTCCAGGAGGAGGAGGACAGAGAAGTGTCGCTTGCTCTTGGCGGTTAAGAGGTCATTGGTGACCTTAGTAAGGGCAGTTTCAGTGGAGTGGTGTGACCGGAAGCCAGATTGTAAGCGGTCGAAGAGGGAGCAAGAAATGTCCCCAATAGGTAGCACAGGTCCCCAATAGGCAGCACAGATCCCTAATAGGCAGGTAAATGTCCCCCAATAGGCAGGTACAGGTCCCCAATAGGCAGGTACAGGTCCCCAATAGGCAGGTACAGGTCCCCAATAGGCAGCACAGGTCCCCAATAGGCAGGTACAGGTCCCCAATAGGCAGGTACAGGTCCCCAATAGGCAGGTACAGGTCCCCAATAGGCAGGTAAATGTCCCCAATAGGCAGCACAGGTCCCCAATAGGCAGCACAGGTCCCCAATAGGCAGCACAGGTCCCCAATAGGCAGCACAGGTCCCCAACAGGCAGGTACAGGTCCCCAATAGGCAGCACAGGTCCCTAATAAGCAGGTAAATGTCCCCAATAGGTAGCACAGGTCCCTAATAGGCAGGTAAATGTCGCCAAAAGGCAGCACAGGTCCCCAATAGGCAGCACAGGTCCCCAGTAGGCAGCTCAGGTCCCCAGTAGGCAGCACAGGTCCCTAGTAGGCAGCACAGGTCCCTAATAAGCAGGTAAATGTCCCCAATAGGTAGCACAGGTCCCCAATAGGCAGCACAGGTCCCTAATAGGCATGTAAATGTCCTCAATAGGCAGCACAGGTCCCCAATAGGCAGCACAGGTCCCCAATAGGCAGGAACAGGTCCCCAATAGGCAGCACAGATCCCTAATAAGCAGATAAATGTCCCCAATAGGCAGCACAGGTTCCAAATAGACAGGAAAATGTCCCCAACAGGTAGCACAGGTCCTCAAAAGGTAGCACAGGTCCCCAATAGGCAGGTACAGGTCCCCAATAGGCAGGTACAGGTCCCCAATAGGCAGCACAGGTCCCCAATAGGCAGGTACAGGTCCCTAATAGGCAGCACAGATCCCTAATAAGCAGGTAAATGTCCCCAATAGGTAGCACAGGTCCCCAATAGGCAGCACAGGTCCCTAATAGGCAGGTAAATGTCCCCAATAGGCAGCACAGGTCCCCAATAGGCAGCACAGGTCCCCAATAGGCAGGAACAGGTCCCCAATAGGCAGCACAGATCCCTAATAAGCAGATAAATGTCCCCAATAGGCAGCACAGGTTCCAAATAGACAGGAAAATGTCCCCAACAGGTAGCACAGGTCCTCAAAAGGTAGCACAGGTCCCCAATAGGCAGGTACAGGTCCCCAATAGGCAGCACAGGTCCCCAATAGGCAGGTACAGGTCCCCAATAGGCAGGTAAATGTCCCCAATAGGCAGCACAGGTCCCCAATAGGCAGCACAGGTCCCCAATAGGCAGGTAAATGTCCCCAATAGGCAGCACAGGTCCCCAACAGGCAGGTACAGGTCCCCAATAGGCAGCACAGGTCCCTAATAAGCAGGTAAATGTCCCCAATAGGTAGCACAGGTCCCTAATAGGCAGGTAAATGTCGCCAATAGGCAGCACAGGTCCCCAATAGGCAGCACAGGTCCCCAGTAGGCAGCTCAGGTCCCCAGTAGGCAGCACCGGTCCCTAGTAGGCAGCACAGGTCCCTAATAAGCAGGTAAATGTCCCCAATAGGTAGCACAGGTCCCCAATAGGCAGCACAGGTCCCTAATAGGCATGTAAATGTCCTCAATAGGCAGCACAGGTCCCCAATAGGCAGCACAGGTCCCCAATAGGCAGGAACAGGTCCCCAATAGGCAGCACAGATCCCTAATAAGCAGATAAATGTCCCCAATAGGCAGCACAGGTTCCAAATAGACAGGAAAATGTCCCCAACAGGTAGCACAGGTCCTCAAAAGGTAGCACAGGTCCCCAATAGACAGGTACAGGTCCCCAATAGGCAGGTACAGGTCCCCAATAGGCAGCACAGGTCCCCAACAGGCAGGTACAGGTCCCCAATAGGCAGCACAGGTCCCTAATAAGCAGGTAAATGTCCCCAATAGTAGCACAGGTCCCTAATAGGCAGGTAAATGTCGCCAAAAGGCAGCACAGGTCCCCAATAGGTAGCACAGGTCCCCAGTAGGCAGCTCAGGTCCCCAGTAGGCAGCACAGGTCCCTAGTAGGCAGCACAGGTCCCTAATAAGCAGGTAAATGTCCCCAATAGGTAGCACAGGTCCCCAATAGGCAGCACAGGTCCCTAATAGGCATGTAAATGTCCTCAATAGGCAGCACAGGTCCCCAATAGGCAGCACAGGTCCCCAATAGGCAGGAACAGGTCCCCAATAGGCAGCACAGATCCCTAATAAGCAGATAAATGTCCCCAATAGGCAGCACAGGTTCCAAATAGACAGGAAAATGTCCCCAACAGGTAGCACAGGTCCTCAAAAGGTAGCACAGGTCCCCAATAGGCAGGTACAGGTCCCCAATAGGCAGGTACAGGTCCCCAATAGGCAGCACAGGTCCCCAATAGGCAGGTACAGGTCCCTAATAGGCAGCACAGATCCCTAATAAGCAGGTAAATGTCCCCAATAGGTAGCACAGGTCCCCAATAGGCAGCACAGGTCCCTAATAGGCAGGTAAATGTCCCCAATAGGCAGCACAGGTCCCCAATAGGCAGCACAGGTCCCCAATAGGCAGGAACAGGTCCCCAATAGGCAGCACAGATCCCTAATAAGCAGATAAATGTCCCCAATAGGCAGCACAGGTTCCAAATAGACAGGAAAATGTCCCCAACAGGTAGCACAGGTCCTCAAAAGGTAGCACAGGTCCCCAATAGGCAGGTACAGGTCCCCAATAGGCAGCACAGGTCCCCAATAGGCAGGTACAGGTCCCCAATAGGCAGGTAAATGTCCCCAATAGGCAGCACAGGTCCCCAATAGGCAGCACAGGTCCCCAATAGGCAGGTAAATGTCCCCAATAGGCAGCACAGGTCCCCAACAGGCAGGTACAGGTCCCCAATAGGCAGCACAGGTCCCTAATAAGCAGGTAAATGTCCCCAATAGGTAGCACAGGTCCCTAATAGGCAGGTAAATGTCGCCAATAGGCAGCACAGGTCCCCAATAGGCAGCACAGGTCCCCAGTAGGCAGCTCAGGTCCCCAGTAGGCAGCACCGGTCCCTAGTAGGCAGCACAGGTCCCTAATAAGCAGGTAAATGTCCCCAATAGGTAGCACAGGTCCCCAATAGGCTGCACAGGTCCCTAATAGGCATGTAAATGTCCTCAATAGGCAGCACAGGTCCCCAATAGGCAGCACAGGTCCCCAATAGGCAGGAACAGGTCCCCAATAGGCAGCACAGATCCCTAATAAGCAGATAAATGTCCCCAATAGGCAGCACAGGTTCCAAATAGACAGGAAAATGTCCCCAACAGGTAGCACAGGTCCTCAAAAGGTAGCACAGGTCCCCAATAGACAGGTACAGGTCCCCAATAGGCAGGTACAGGTCCCCAATAGGCAGCACAGGTCCCCAACAGGCAGGTACAGGTCCCCAATAGGCAGCACAGGTCCCTAATAAGCAGGTAAATGTCCCCAATAGGTAGCACAGGTCCCTAATAGGCAGGTAAATGTCGCCAAAAGGCAGCACAGGTCCCCAATAGGCAGCACAGGTCCCCAGTAGGCAGCTCAGGTCCCCAGTAGGCAGCACAGGTCCCTAGTAGGCAGCACAGGTCCCTAATAAGCAGGTAAATGTCCCCAATAGGTAGCACAGGTCCCCAATAGGCAGCACAGGTCCCTAATAGGCATGTAAATGTCCTCAATAGGCAGCACAGGTCCCCAATAGGCAGCACAGGTCCCCAATAGGCAGGAACAGGTCCCCAATAGGCAGCACAGATCCCTAATAAGCAGATAAATGTCCCCAATAGGCAGCACAGGTTCCAAATAGACAGGAAAATGTCCCCAACAGGTAGCACAGGTCCTCAAAAGGTAGCACAGGTCCCCAATAGGCAGGTACAGGTCCCCAATAGGCAGGTACAGGTCCCCAATAGGCAGCACAGGTCCCCAATAGGCAGGTACAGGTCCCTAATAGGCAGCACAGGTCCCTAATAAGCAGGTAAATGTCCCCAATAGGTAGCACAGGTCCTCAATAGGCAGCACAGGTCCCTAATAGGCAGGTAAATGTCCCCAATAGGCAGGTACAGGTCCCCAATAGGCAGCACAGATCCCTAATAAGCAGATAAATGTCCCCAATAGGCAGCACAGGTTCCAAATAGACAGGAAAATGTCCCCAACAGGTAGCACAGGTCCTCAAAAGGTAGCACAGGTCCCCAATAGGCAGGTACAGGTCCCCAATAGGCAGCACAGGTCCCCAATAGGCAGGTACAGGTCCCCAATAGGCAGGTAAATGTCCCCAATAGGCAGCACAGGTCCCCAATAGGCAGCACAGGTCCCCAATAGGCAGGTAAATGTCCCCAATAGGCAGCACAGGTCCCCAACAGGCAGGTACAGGTCCCCAATAGGCAGCACAGGTCCCTAATAAGCAAGTAAATGTCCCCAATAGGTAGCACAGGTCCCTAATAGGCAGGTAAATGTCGCCAATAGGCAGCACAGGTCCCCAATAGGCAGCACAGGTCCCCAGTAGGCAGCTCAGGTCCCCAGTAGGCAGCACCGGTCCCTAGTAGGCAGCACAGGTCCCTAATAAGCAGGTAAATGTCCCCAATAGGTAGCACAGGTCCCCAATAGGCTGCACAGGTCCCTAATAGGCATGTAAATGTCCTCAATAGGCAGCACAGGTCCCCAATAGGCAGCACAGGTCCCCAATAGGCAGGAACAGGTCCCCAATAGGCAGCACAGATCCCTAATAAGCAGATAAATGTCCCCAATAGGCAGCACAGGTTCCAAATAGACAGGAAAATGTCCCCAACAGGTAGCACAGGTCCTCAAAAGGTAGCACAGGTCCCCAATAGACAGGTACAGGTCCCCAATAGGCAGGTACAGGTCCCCAATAGGCAGCACAGGTCCCCAATAGGCAGGTACAGGTCCCTAATAGGCAGCAAAGGTCCTTAATAAGCAGGTAAATGTCCCCAATAGGTAGCACAGGTCCCCAATAGGCAGCACAGATCCCTAATAGGCAGGTAAATGTCCCCCAATAGGCAGGTACAGGTCCCCAATAGGCAGGTACAGGTCCTCAATAGGCAGGTACAGGTCCCCAATAGGCAGCACAGGTCCCCATAGGCAGGTACAGGTCCCCAATAGGCAGGTACAGGTCCCCAATAGGCAGGTACAGGTCCCCAATAGGTAGCACAGGTCCCCAATAGGTAGCACAGGTCCCCAATAGGCAGGTACAGGTCCCCAATAGGCAGCACAGGTCCCCAATAGGCAGGTACAGGTCCCCAATAGGCAGGTACAGGTCCCCAATAGGCAGGTACAGGTCCCCAATAGGTAGCACAGGTCCCCAATAGGTAGCACAGGTCCCCAATAGGCAGGTACAGGTCCCCAGTAGGTAGCACAGGTCCCCATTACGTAGCACAGGTCCCTAGTAGGCAGGTAAACGTCCCCATTTTGCAGCACAGGTCCCCAATAGGACCCGGAGTTAAAAAGAAAAAAAAAAACAGTACTCACCTATGTCCCCCGCTGTTCTGAAGAGGCGCCCGCTTGTCTCAGTCTTCTTCCGGTACAGGTGGCGTGACATCATTAGGCCGCGCAGGCGGCATGATGACAATCACGTCGTCTGTGTGGTCTCTGCTGCATATTGAGGGCTTCACAACGCCTTTCCTCGGCGCCTCGTCCCGCCCGCGAGTTTGCTCTCTGCAGTCTAGTTCTTTAGTGGGCGTGTCAGGGGGTGGCAGGGTTTGTGAGCTGCAGCGCTGATCATCACGGCTGCAGCGCTGATTGGTTCACCACGGCAGTGAGGGTGGTGCAATCAGTGCGGTTAATGTCAGCCTGGCCAGGGGCCGGATAAAAGTCCTTCGCGGGCCGCATGTGGCCCGCGGGCCGTAGTTTGAGGACCCCTGCATTAAATGGACTGCCATAACGCTATGTGAACCTAGCCGTACATTGCGCAACCTACTGCCAAAAATGGCTGTCGAATGGCTACATTTTTGCTGATCGGTGGTCATTTAAAAGCCCATTTAGACAAGCCTACTGCGATTCCAATGTGCACAGAGCAGTCGCTAATAGATCTCACATGATGACGAGAATGATGATTTTTAATCTAACTAAAAGATCATTTCACCTGACAAACAAGCATTGGGTGACTGGCAGTCTGTTTACACTGCCTGATTGTTGGGAAATGAGCGTTCCTAAGAACAGTTGTTCTGATAATTGTACAGTGTGAATGCATATATGTAATGCTAATTAGCTTATATAAGCAGTGTGAAAGTTTTTTTGTCCCTATGGTGATAGTTCAGAGACCTGGTGTCCTCGTCATTTCTGGAGCTGATTTTTACAATTAATTTTTGTGACACATTTATGTTCTGAGGTAAGTGTATCAAAGACTGTTAAAAATTGTATTCACAGGCTATTAAAGGTATAATATCTACAATATTTTTATTTTGTATTTATTACTGAAACAGCAATTGATCCAGACCCTTTTTATTGCTTGCTACATAGTGTATGAGTCCTGTGCTAATTTGAAGAATGCTGGAGTTATGGAATCTGGCACCTACACCATAGATCCAGATGGTGCTGATCAAGGAGAAAGTCACTTCCGTGTGGAGTGTGATATGGCATCAGATAGTACGACAGGTAAATCTATGCATATTGTATATCCATCTTTCCTAAGGCTGCATTTACTGTACAATCCTTGACCATTAGTTTTGGCAGCGCATGCTGAGAACAAGCAATTAAAAATGATTTCACCTAGGTAACAAGCATTTTGCACATTTGTCAGATGGTTGGTGGCTTTTTAAGTCAAGGTTGAGAGAAAAGAAAAAAATCAAAATAAAGAAACATGAGGAAGACGTTCTGAGGAAGAAATCCTAACCCCTTATTGACGAGGCCAAATTTTTCAAATCTGACGTGTGTCACTTTATGTGGCAATAACTTTGGAATGCTTCCAGTGATTTTGATACTGTGGGGTTTTTTTCATGACACAGTGTACTTTATGAAAATGTTTAATTTAGGTTGATATTTTTTGCATATATTTATAATATATTCAGAACGTTGCAAAAAATATAAAAAATTAGCAATTTTCAATCTATGGATGATTGGCCCATTAATCCAGATGGTCATACTGCACAAAATGTTAATAATTAACATTCGCCTTATGTCTACCTTACATCAACTCCATCTGTAAAATGTTCATTTTTTTTTGTTACAATGTTAGAATGTTTAAAAAGGTAACAGCAATTTTGCATTTTTTCAAGGAAATTTACAAATTTTTTTTAGGGACCTATTCAGTTTTGAAGTGACTGTGGAAAACCCCACAAAGTGATACCATTTGAAAAAACACACCCCTCAACATATTCAAAACTTCTGTCAGATAGTTTATCAACCCTTCAGGTGCTTTTGAGGAGATAATGTAAAGTGGCATAACAGGAAAGAAAAATTTTATTTTTGCCATCTAAATGTTGCTAACTTCTCAACAGGCCACTATAACCGACAGACTAAGGCCATTATTTGGCCATTAATTGCTATGGAAACCCACAGGACCATAGAATTATGATCTCAGTGTGCTGATGGGGTTAAAGAGGGAGTCCCACACTCTGTTAACCATTTAATTGCCATTGTCGCTATTGCTAGCAGCATGTAAGGGGTAAACAGCCATCACCGGTGCTAATTGTGGCTGATGCAGCAGGGTGTCAGCTATGGTGTACAGCTGATAGCTGCGGCATGTTCACCCATCGGGGAGTGCTATTCTCCTATATCTCAGCTCAGTAAACAGACATATTGGTGGTCACGAAGGACAATGCCATTTTCCCCACAAAGTCTGGTTGTTAACTTTTGTTACTGTAAAATACCAATCAATCGAATGCAGCTTTTGTTTTTTTCACAGCTGTTTAAGAAATGAAAGCTAAGCTCTCATACTTTGGCAGCAATGATAGTCTTACATTTTGACCAGTTTGAAAGGATCAGAAGAGACAGTGCATATTACAGTATTTGCATTGTGTTACTCGTTCCTTTTTTGGCTTCAGTTAATATAAATGGTAACCTTTTTTGTGTAAAATCTTGATACAAGATCGTAGTCAAGCGATTACAATTACCCCAAGAATCCTTTTATTGAAAAATGGTGTTCTAATCTATCATATGCAAAATTGGAAAATGTCCATACATTGGTTTTTATGTACCCATTTTTACAGCACATATAAATGAGGTGTATCAATTGTTTTCTAGGTATAACAATTGTTGGACATGATTCAGAAGGCAAAGAGAGAGTTACTCCTTGTCGAACTCCTGGATGTTATTCCAGAGTTATCACATATGCCGCTGTTTCCTTGGCTCAACTTAGAACCCTGACTTCTATTTCTGAAAGCTGTGAACAGTTTGTTAAAGTAGGTATATCCACCAAAATGATAGTTTCTATCCTGTATTATATTATTACGATATCAATGGAAATAAACTATTTAAATAGGATAGATCATATTTCTAAAGACTATCTAGGGAAATTGTAGGTATACAACAAGGGAACCATAAAACTTAACTTTTACTATCATATGTTAAAAATGCTCAGCAAGACAAAATAACATACCAATATAAGTATAAAAAATGTAACTTATGATAAAACTGTAAAAAAGATGCCCATGACAAAACAATGCAAAAATAAAAGAATTGGAGAGATCTCACCTGTTCCTGTAGAGATTGAAAGTCTAGGAGAGGGTATCCAGTACCTATCATCCCCTGTTGTGCCCCTTGTGAGTGACTCCCACCCTAACAAGGGCAGTACCCAAGTATTGTCCTAATTTTCGTGAACCTCAACGTCCCTACGTGTTTCGACCCCTTCGCATGGGCCTAATCAGGGGAAAGTATAATTAGAGGTGAATATATAAAGAAAACTTAAGTAGTGTTTTGGCACTCAGAACTCAAAAGGGTCTCACCTAACAGTGTGCCTGGTAGCCAGTAGACTGTGTGTCCATGTGATCATGTTCTAATGCCGCCTTTAAAAAGAGCTGGTGTGTGATGTCATCGCCTACCGGTCCTAGTGGGGCGGATTCTGAAGCAGCCAATCCTAAATTATAAATCTCGAAAGGAATGGGTGAGATTTCTCCAGTTCTTTTATTTTTGCAGTTTTGTGGCTGCAACTTTTTTACAGTTTTGTCATAAGTTACTTGTTTTTATGCTAATATTGGTATGTTGTTATTTTGTCTTGCTGAGCATTTTTGACATATGATAATAAAAGTTAAGTTTTATGGTTACCTTACTGTATACTCCTACATATTTATAATGTGTGTGTGTGTATATATAAATATATATATACAGTTAGGTCTATATATATTTGTACAGAGACAACATTTTTCTAATTTTGGTTCTAGACATTACCACAATGAATTTTAAACAAAACAATTCAGATGCATTTGAAGTTCAGACTTTCAGCTTTCATTTGAGGGTATCCACATTCAAATTGGATGAAGGGTTTAGGAGTTTGTGGTAATGTCTAGAACCAAAAGTAGAAAAATGTTGTCTCTCTCCAAATATATATGGACCTAACTGTATATAATTCAAAGATTCAAATTCAAAGAAGCTTTATTGGCAGGACTAAATACACATTAGTTTTGCCAAAGCAAGTGTACAAATGGGAATAGGGATAGGGACTGTAGGAATGCTGGGTAGGGGCTGTAGGAAAGGTGGATGGGGGCAGAACCAGGATGGGGCTATAAAAGTCCATGGCATAGGGAAGGTGGATGGGGGGATGGGGCAGATCCAGGGTGGGGCTATAGAAGTCCATGGCATAGGGAAGGTGAATGGGGGGCATGGGGCATATATATATATACACACTACGCTGAAGAGCCCGGCGCTGCCCAGGCATAATAACTAACTATGGTTAGTTATAACAAATTATAATGATTATATCTATATATATATATATATATATATATATATATAAAGCTGAGTGTAGAACCCCACCCACTCCGCATAACCACATTCACTATAATATCCCACATCATCCCGTCAGCCAGAACCACCGGACTACTACCCCTAATATCCCACATCATCCTGTCAGCCAGAGCCACCAGACTACTACCCCTAATATCACATATGCTAACTTCCATACCGGGGATCCCTTTGGGGTTCAGACAATGGCTGGGAGCTTATGTTCCCGGGGATGTTAGATTTCTCCCACCATGTCAGTGTCTGCTGAGGTGTTGTCGTGGAGTGATAAAACTATTGCTCATAGCAACCAATCACAGCTCAGCTTCTTTTAAACAGTTTTGGTGAAATGAAAGATGCTTCGTGATTGGTTGGTGATACACACACACATACATTGACTTTTATATATATAGATATATAAAGTTGTGTGAAAAACTGTTTGCCCCTTCCTGGTTTTCTGTTCTTTTGCATGTTTGTCATACTTAAATGTTTCACATCACCAAACAAATTTATATATTAGACAAAGACACAAGTAAACACAAAATGCAATTTTTAAAAGATAGTCTTTATTATCAAGAGAAAAAGAAATCCAAACTTATAGGGCCCTGTGTGAAAAAGTAAACGCCTCTGCCCTTAAAACCTAAAATAATGGTGGTTTATGATATCTTTGGGAAGATGAGTTCAAATTCCCTAGCCACACGCAGGCTTGATTACTGATTACTGCCAAGCCTAATCTCAATGAAGAAATCACTTACATAGGACCTTCCTGACAAAGTAAAGTAGACCAAAAGCTTCTCAAAAGCTAGATATCATGCTGCGATCCAAAGAAATTATGGAACAAATGAGAAACAGAGTAATAAGATCTATGAGTCTGGAAAAGTTAAAAAGCAATTTCGCAAGCTTTTCGGACTCCAGCAAACCACATTGAGAGTGAAAACATGCAACAGTGGTGAACATTGCCAGGAGTGGCCGACCGACCAAAATTACCCCAAGAGCGCAGTAACGACTCATCTAAGAGGTCACAAAAGACCACAGAACAACATCCAAAGAACTGCAGGCCTCACTTGCCTCAGTTAAGGTCAGTGACTCCACCATAAAATGTGACTGGGCAAGAATGGCCTGCATAGCAGAGTTCCAAGACGAAAACCACTGCTGACCAATAGAAATATAAAGGCTCATCTTAGTTTTGCCAGAAAACATCTTGATGGTCCCCAAAACTTTTGGGAGAATACTTTGTAGACTGATAAGGCAAAAGTTGAACTTTTTGAAAGGTGCATGTCTCATTAAATCTGGCGGAGAAGTGACACAGCATTTAAGAAAAGGATCATCACACAAACAGTAAAATATGGTGGTAGTAGTGTGATAGTTTGGGGCTGTTTTTCTGCTACAAGACCTGAAAGATTTGCTGTGGTAAATGTAACCATGAATTCTGCTGTCCACCAAAAAATCCTGAAGGAGAATGTCCGGCCATATGCTTGTGACCTCAAGCTGAAGCACAATTTGGTTATGCAGCAGGACAATAATCCAAAACACACCCGCAAGTCCACCTCTTAATGGCTTAATAAAAACAAAATTAAGACTTTGGAGTGGCCTAGTCAAAGTCCTGACCTTAATCCAATTAAGATGCTGAATGCAGGAACAGCCTGGGACGCCGACATCATGTTGGAAGCAGGGGCTCTGGGCTGAAGAGACTGGGCGCCAGGAGGGGGCTGGTGATTATGACGGGGGAGCAAAGCAATACTTACGGCTCCCCGTTCCATCGCTGTCTCCGGGTCCTCTGGCTGTGACTTAGCGGAGGGCACGATGACGTAATCAGTGCGCGCCCTCTGCTAACGTCACTGCACAGGACCTGGGAGACACCGATGGAACCGGGAGCGGTAAATATAGCCAGTGCCGGGGCCCTGAGCCATCTGCGACACTGGCACCTGGCCCCCAGCGACGGAGAGGTGAGTATGTCTTTTTTTTTTTCTTTTAATAGCAGCAGCAGCGGCAGCAGCATATGGGGGGGTATTTTTTGTATGGAGCTTCTACTAGGGCCACTATTAACCCCTCTGCAGCATATGGGGGTATTGATGTATGGAGCATCTACTTGGGGTGCCATTAACCGTTGTGCAGCACATGGGGGGTATTTATGTATGGAGCATCTACTTGGGCTACCATTAACCCCTGTGCATCATATGGGGGTTATTTATGTATGGAGCATCAACTTGGGCCACCATTAACCCTTGTGCAGCATATGGGGGGTATTTATGTATGGAGCATCTACTTGGGCCACCATTAACCCTTGTGCAGCATATGGGGGGTATTTATGTATGGAGCATCTACTTGGGCCACCATTAACCCTTGTGTAGCATATGGGGGGCATTTATGTATGGAGCTTCTACTTGGGCCACCATTAACCCTTGTGCAGCATATGGGGGGTATTTATGTATGGAGCATCTACTTGGGCCACCATTAACCCTTGTGCAGCATATGGGGGGAATTTATGTATGGAGCATCTACTTGGGCCACCATTAACCCTTATGCAACAATATATGGGGGGTATTTATCCTTGGAGCATCTTGTTGGGCCACCATTAACCCTTCTGCAGCATTTTATGGGGATATTTATCTAGGTAGCATCTTTTTGGACCACCATTAACCCTTGTGCAGCACCACCCTCGGCTTATACACGAGCCAATAAGTTTTCCCAGTTTTTTGTGGCATAATTAGGGGGTCGGCTTATACACGAGTATATATGGATATATATATATATATATATATATATATATATATATATATATATACTAATACACAGCTCTCTCAAAAAATCAGCTTCTCTACATGTTTGACAGCCATTCTATTCCAGTGTCAGTTGAATTCCAACCAGAGTACACCTCATTCTACTTAATGTACTTCTGATTAGGTGATTACCTGAGCCAAATCATATTTAACGAAGGAAAGTTTAAAAAACCCTGCTGTGGTGTTCACAATCCCCTTATTTATTTTATTATTTATTATTATTTATTTATATAGCGCTATTCATTTCATGGTGCGGTACATGAGAAGGGGGGTTACATACAAAGTTATAGATATCGTTAACAGTAAACAAATTTACAATGACAGACTAGTACAGAGGGGAGAGGACCCTGCCCTTGCGGACTTACATTCTATGGATAGTGGGGAAGACACACAAGGTCGGGGGTTCAGCAGCTCTGGTGGTTTTGAGGCGGCGGCTTGGGCGGTGGTGAGGCAACAGAATGGTTATTGCAGGCTGTAAGCTTTCCTGAAAAGATGGGTTTTCAGGTTCCGTTTGAAGGATCCGAGGGTGGTGGATAATCGGATGTGTTGAGGCATGGAATTCCAGAGGATAGGGGATATTCGGGAGAAATCTTGGAGGCGGTTGTGTGAGGAACGAATAAGTGTGGAGGAGAGAAGGAGGTCTTGGGAGGATCGAAGATTACGTGAGGGAAGATATTGGGAGATTAGTTCAGAGATATAGGAAGGTGATAGGTTGTGGATGGCTTTGTAGATCAGTGTTAGTAGTTTGAACTGGATGCGTTGGTGAATTGGGAGCCAGTGGAGGGATTTGCAGAGGGGAGAGACAGGGGAGTAGCGAGGGGAGAGGTGGATTAGTCGGGCAGCAGAGTTGAGGACAGACTGGAGTGGTGCAAGAGAGTTAGCAGGGAGGCCACAGAGGAGAGTGTTGCAGTAGTCAAGGCTGGAGATGATGAGGGCATGTACAAGAGTTTTATTAGATAGAGGGCTGAGGAATGGACGGATTCTGGAAATATTTTTGATTTGGAGGCAACAGGAGGTGGCAAGAGTTTGGACGTGTGGTTTGAAGGACAGTGCAGAGTCAAGAGTTACTCCGCGACAGCGGATTTCAGGTGTGGGAGAGAGCGTGATGCCGTTTACCATAATAGATAGATCGGGTAGGGAAGATACATGAGATGGAGGAAAGATAATGAGTTCAGTTTTGTCTACATTGAGTTTTAGGAAGCGAGAGGTGAAAAAGGAGGATATGGCTGATAGACATTCCGGGATTCTGGACAGCAGAGAGGTGACATCTGGGCCAGAGAGGTAGATCTGAGTGTCATCTGCATACAGGTGGTACTGGAAGCCATTTGACTTTTTGAGTTGTCCTAGGCCAAGAGTATAGATGGAAAAAAGTAGGGGCCCCATGACAGAGCCTTGGGGGACTCTAACAGATAGAGGGCGGGATGAGGAGGTAGTGTGGGAGCGGGAAACGCCAAATGTGTCAGAAAGGTATGAGGCAATCCAGGACAGGGCAAGGTCTTTGATGCCAAGGAAAGAAAGAATTTGCAGCAGTAGGCAGTGGTCGACTGTGTCGAAGGCAGAGGACAGGTCGAGAAGGAGGAGGATGGAGAACTGTCTGTTAGCTTTGGCTGTGAGTAAGTCATTAGTAATTTTGGTCAGGGCAGTTTCAGTGGAATGGTGGGGGCGGAAGCCAGATTGGAGGATGTCAAGGAGGGAGTTAAATGAGAGGTGGGAGGAAAGTTGAGCATGGACATGCTGTTCAAGGAGTTTGGAAGCAAACGGGAGCAGAGATATGGGGCGATATCTGGGTATAGCAGTTGGGTCAAGGTTTGATTTTTTGAGGATGAGTATTATGGTGCACCTTGCAATAGGACAAGCTTCATGGCAAAACCAGTGCTAGTAATATCCCAAAAAAGAAAAGTCTTGAGTGAGGAAAAAGGCTCAATTCTGGCATTACTAGCAGACGGATACAGTGAGCATCATGTTGCCTCCATCCTTAAAATTTTTAAGACGGCAGTCCATTACAACAAGGTCAAGCTGCAGACTTTGGGGACAACAAAACTACAGACCAGCAGAGGGCGAAAACAACTCCACTGATCGGGATGACCATCATCTTATTCGAATGTCACTCAGCAACCGCAGGATGACATCAAGTGACCTACAAAAGGAATGGCAAATGACAGCTGGGGTGAAGTGCATGGCAAGAACAGTTCCTAACAGGCTCCTAGAGGCAGGTCTCTAGTCATGTAAAACTAGAGAAAAGCCTTTCATCAATGAGCAGCAAAGGAGAGCCAGGCTGAAGTTTGCCAAAGACCATAAGGAGTAGACCATAGAAGACTGGAGTAAGGTAATCTTCTCTGATGAGTTTAATTTTCAGCTTTGCCCAACACCTGGTTGTCTAATGGTTAGACGGAGACCTGGAGAGGCGTACAAGCCACAGTGTCTTGCACCCACTGTGAAATTTGGTGGAAGATCGGTGATGATCTCATGATGCTTCAGCAAGGCTGGAATTGCGCAGGTTAATCTTTGCAAAGGACGTATGAATCAAGCCACATACAAGGTTATCCTGGAAAAAAACAGTTGATTCCTTCTGCTCAGGTAATGTTCCCCAACTCTAAGGACTGTTTTTTTTCCCAGCATTTCAATGTGCCATGCCACACAGCTAGGTCAATCAATGTGAGGATGAAGAATCACCACATCAAATCCCTGTCATGGCCAGCCCAATCTCCAGACCTGAACCCCACTGAAAACCTCTGTAATGTAATCAAGAGGAAGATGGATAGTCACAAGCCATCAAACAAAGAAGAACTGCTTAAATTTTTGTGCCAGGAGTGGCATAAGGTCATCCAAAAGTAGTGTGAAAGACTGGTGGCAAGTATGCCAAGACGCATGAAATCTGTGATTAAAAATCATGGTTATTCCACAAAATATTGATTTCTGATCTCTTCCTGAGTTAAAACATTAGTATTGTTGTTTCTAAATAATTATGAACTTGTTTTCTTAGCATTATTTGAGGTCTGCAAGCGCTACATTTTTATTTTGACCATTTCTCATTTTCTAAAAAGAAATACAAAATTCAGTGCTCGGAAATTCAAAGACATGTTGTGAGTAGTTTATAGAATAGAAGAGCAATTTACATTTTACTCAAAAATATACCTATAAAGAGAAAAATCAGACAATCAGACCCCTGTGTGTCTTTCTAAGTAAATATATTTCTACAGGTGCCATGAACATGAAATTCTCACCAGATGTTGTAACAACCCATCTAATCCACACAGGCAGACAAAACAAACCATAGATATCCATAAATTAAATTATGTGTAATAATGAGAAATCAATTCTTATGGAAATAATTTATGGACTTCCATGCAATGCTTGACAAAATACAGGATTCCAATTATGGTGAAAGATTAACCATTTATTCCCAACGCGTTTTGAAGTAAGAACTACTTCTTCCTCAGGGGATGACAAACATCAACCCCTGAGGAAGAAGTTGTTCTTACTTTGAAACGCGTTGGGAATAAATGGTTAATGGGTCGCCCTCACACCCAGGGCAGTGGGGTACTCGGTACCGGGCCGGTGTCAGGGGGAATGTGTGTCACAGCAGCGGTGACCCGGTCCGTGGCCCTGGGCGCCCAATATCAATGGCGGTGATGTTAATGGTGTAATAGTTTATTTGGATAGTTCGTGACGCCACCCGTGGTGTTTGGCAAGTAAGATGTTGAGCCAACGCTGCATGCAGATCCACTGGGACTGATGGTGTGGTGCAGCAAAGATGGTGTAGCTCCCCACAGGTGGAGCTGTAGTCCCAGTCAGTGTAGGTGCAATGGATGAGGAGAGGCGCAGAATGGTATAGATGCTGGTACCCAGGTGTAGCGGTGCTGGACTAACTGGAGGACAACAGAGTATGCGGTTCCAAAGCTTTACTCACTGTTTGCAGTTCACACAAATGCCTGCCTCCGCACTGTGTTCTTCAGGTCAGGGCTCCAGCCAACCTCCAGGCAGGATAGGATTCTCCCCTCCACACTCCGCCAATATGTACCTTACTGAACGACTCCTCCAATGCGCCTTTAGGTGCGAAGCACTCCAGTACTTAGTTACCCTGGAATGCCTCTCTCTAGGTGTTCCTAGTCTCTACTTGTATGACAGACAGCTGTAGCCTGCTTCGGGGACTCCTCTCTGCGTCCCGGCTCACTATCCAGTTGCTGTTGTGTCCCAAGTCTATGATGGGAGTAAGGCATTAGTGGCTCTCTACTCCTCCGGTGTCTGTTGCCAGACATAAAGATCCAATCAACCTCGGGGACCGGGCCCCGGCCTTTGCGCTCTGGACTGGAAGGGTTCTCTCTCTTTCTCAACCTGCTTCCCACCGTCCTATTCTCCTTCGTTCCGATCTGTTCTCTCTCTCTTATGGAATCTGTAGTCTCCAGTCTACGTCTCCTTCCTTCTGTTCCTTTCCCCTGCCAGCTGGCTCAGGTCACTGAGGCAGCTGCAGCACTCCTTCCTCCATCCCTCTTCCAGGGATCCTCACTCCTGTCTGAGTGACTTCCTTTCTCTCTCACCCTCTGTCAGACTGACCTGACCTGAAATCCTACACCTTCCCTCTCTTTTATATCTAACTCCACCCGCCTCCCCAGCACCTTTCGTGTTACGAAGCCAGGGACCACAAAAGGCATCTTATGACCTTTCCAGCATAAAGCATGGATGGGTCCCTGCTGAACTATCCTGTGTGTGGGGTGCAGGTGTTGGAATGTGAAAGGGAGTTCCCACCCTACCTGGATGGTGGGGTACCACACCTTAGGAGAAGGTGCAGTACCTCTGTGGCGACTGAAGCCTCAGGGGCGCCACATTAATCTTTCACCATAATTGGAATCCTGTATTTTGTCAAGCAGCGCATGGAAGTCCATAAATTATTTCCATAAGAATTGATATATCAGCGGTCACTTGTTTGACCTTTGGACGTGCAGCAGCTGACTACTAATCATATATGCCTGATCTCTCCTACAATAGGTGAGTGGATTTCTTATATATTTTGTTATTAACCCGGATAAGACCGTATTATCGCTTTTTTGTGCCTATAGTGTATTGTATTAATAATGAGAAATGACACATGAAAAAAGTATTGAACACGGTTACTGAAATGTATCTATGATTACAGCTCCAAGATGCCTCCTGTATGGAGAAACTAGTCGCTGCATTGCTCGGGTGTGATTTTGGACCATTCTTCCACTACCACTCTTCAAATCCTGAAGGCTTCATGGGCTCCTTCTTTGAACTCTGAGCTTTAGTTCCTTCCATAAATTTTCTATTAGATTCAGGCCATTCTAGCAGCTTTATTTTCTTTCTCTGAAACCAATTAAGTGCTTCCTTGGATGCATGTTTGGGATCATTTTCTCTCTGAAATGGCCACCCTCGCTTCATCTTAATCATCCTGGTAGATGGCAGTTAATTTTTATCATGAATGTTTCTTTACACCTTGATGTTCCCACCTCCAAATTGCACTGTTGTTGTGGTGTTTTAACATGCTGTGTATTATGACATCCAAAGAGTTCAATTTTGGTTTCATCTGACCAGGCTATAGTCTCCCAGTATTTTGAGATGCTTGTATAAATCTTGTTGAGCAAACTCTTGATGCGCTTGAGCATTGTTCAGCAATGGAGACTTGTGTAGTGATTGTGTATACAGGCCTTGGAGGTTGAGTGCATTACTTTTTGTTTTCTTTGAAACAATTGTATGATTCCAGGTCTTTCTGTAACTTTCCACAGGTGGACATTGGCTCTTGGACAACTCTTCTGATTATTCTTTTCACTCCTCTGTCTGAAATCTTGCAGGGAACACTTGATTATGGCCAGTTTATGGTGAAATTATGTTCTTTGCACTTCTGCAAACAGTCCCAACAGTGCTCACTGGAACCATCAGTAGTTTAGAAATTTTTATGTAACCAACACCATCAGTATGTTTTGCAACAATAATTTGAAACAGTATTGAGACAGCTCACTGGTTTTACCCATCATAAGATGTTTCTTGTTTGGCACCTTGGTAATGAGACACCTTTTTATAGGCCATCAGTTGAACCAGCTGATATTATTTTTACTAAGTGGCAGGATTGCTTTCTAATTACTGATAGATTTCAGCTAGTGTCATGACTTTCCATGGCTTTTTGCACTCTTTCTTCATATGTTCAATACTTATTCCCTGTGTCATTTTTTTTTTATTGCACATAATTTATGGACATCTATTGTTTGATTTGTTTGCCTGTGTGGATTGGATTGGTTGTTACTGAAATCTGGTGAAAATTTGATGCCAAGAGCATCTTTAGAAATATATTTACTGCATTTTTTGGACTATAAAACGCACCCAAAATTTTCAGAAGGAAAATGGGGGAAAAAAAATTAAAGTGTCAAATGGGAGTTCGCCTTACACTCCTGAATTCATCTTACCCGGGGGGGATCGGCAGGGCTGGTGGCAGCAGGAGTCGGGAGATTCTTCCGGTAGTCCGACACTGCAGGGCCATGATCTTGCTCCTATCCCAGCCTGCTGCGGCTGGTGCAGCAGTGCTTGGTGCTGCAGGGGGCTCCTGCAACATTATGTGAAAGCCTGAAGCCCCTGCAGTTCTATTGCCTTGGGAAAATGGCAGCCAGAGGCGGCTGGTGCTGCAGTTTCGGCAGTGCTCAGTGCTGTGGGGGGCTCCGGCGACATTATGTGAAAACCCGAAGCCCTCGCAGTTCTATTGCCTCGATGCTGTGGCCTAGGGGAACATGGCAACCGGAGGCAGCGCATGCGCAGATTGAGATCTCGGCAACGAGATCTCGGGACAAGATCTCGTTGTCAAGATCTCAATATGCCTCTTCGCCTCCTCCGGCGGCCATTTTCCCGGAGGCCAGATTGATTCCCCAGGCCCAGATTGAGATCTCGGCAACAAGATCTCGTCCTGAGATCCCGGGAGAAGAGATCTCGGAGCAGAGATCTCAATCTGCACACGTGCTGCCTCCGGTGGTCATTTCCCCAGGCCCAGATTGAGATCTCGGGAGAAGAAATCTCGGAGCCGAGATCTCAATCTGCACACGAGCTGCCTCCGGTGGTCATTTTCCTGGAGGCCACAGCATTGAGGCAATAGAACAATGGGGGCTACGGGTTTTCACATAATGTCGCCAGAGCTCCACCACAGCACCAATCACGCCGAAACTGCCACACCAGCCTAGGATGGGCGCGAGATCATTGCCCTGCAGCGTCAGACCACCGGAAGAATCACCTGACTTGCCACCACGCTATCTGTAAGTACATTCCAACTATAAGACGCACACACGTTTTCCCCAAAAAATTTTTGGGGAAAAAGTGCGTTTTATAGTCCAAAAAATACGGTAGTTTGAGAATTGGTGTCATGTTCAATACTTATTTCACCTGCTGTGTCTGTGTATATATATAACATGGTCATAGGTATTCAGACTCTTTTGCTCAGTGTTGAGTAGAAGCACCTTTTTGAGCTAGTACAGCCATGAGTCTTCTTGGGAATGATGTAACAAGTTTTTCACACCTGGATTTGGGGATCCTTTCCAGTTCCGTCAGTTTGGATGGTGAACGTTGGTGGACAGCCATTTTCAGGTCTCTACAGAGATGCTCAATTGGGTTTAGGTCAGGGTTCTGGCTGGGCCAGTCAAGAATGGTCACAGAGTTATTCTGAAGCTAGTCCTTTGTAATTTTAGCTGTGTGCTTAGGGTCATTGTCTTGTTGGAAGGTGAACCTTCGACCAAGTCTGAGGTCCAGAGCACTCTGGAAGAGGTTTTCATCCACGATATCTCTGTACTTGGCAGCATTCATGTTTCCTTCAATGACAACCAGTCGTCCTGTCCCTGCACCTGAAAAACACCCCCATAGCATGATGCTGCCACCACCATGTTTCACTGTTGGGATTGTATTGGGCAGGTGATGAGCAGTGCCTGGTTTTCTCCACACATACCGCTTAGAGTTATCACCAAGAAGTTCTATCTCATCACACCAGAGAATCTTATTTCTCATAGTCTGGAAGTCCATCGTGTGTTTGAGCAAACTCTATGTGGGATTTCAAATGTCTTGCACTGAGGAGAGGCTTCCATTGGGCCACCCTGCCATAAAGGCCCGACTGGTGGAGGGCTGCAATGATAGTTGACTTTGTGGAACTTTCTCACATCTCCCTATTGCATCTATCTAGCTCAGCCACAGTGATTTTGGGATTCTTCTTTACCTCTCTCACCAAGGTTCTTCTCCCACAATTGCTCAGTTTGGCTGGACGGCCAGGTCTAAGAAGAATACTGGTGGTCCCAAACGTCTTCCATTTAAGAATTATGGAGGCCACTGTGCTCTTAGGAACCTTGAGTACTGCTGAAATTCTTTTGGAACCTTGGCCAGATGAGTGCCTTGCCACAATTCTGTCTCTGAGCTCCTTGGTCAGCTCCTTTGACCTCATGATTCTCATTTGGTCTGACATGCACTGTGAGCTGTGAGGTCTTATATAGACAGGTGTGTGCCTTTACAAATCAAGTCCTATCAGTTTAATTTAACACAGCTGGACTCCAATGAAGGAGTAGAACCATCTCAAGGAGGATCACAAGGAAATGGACAGCATGTGACTTAATTATGAGTGTCTGAGCAAAGGATCTGAATACTTATGACCATGTGATATCAGTTTTTCTTTTTTATTAAATTTTCAAAAATTTCTACATTTCTGTTTTTTTTTTCCAGTCAAGATGGGATGCAGAGTGTACATTAATGAGAAAAAAATGAACTTTTTTGAATTTACCAAATGGCTGCAATGAAAAAAAGAATGAAAAATGTAAAGGGGTCTGAATACTTTCTGTACCCACTGTGTATTCTGTTAGGCTTAACAATCAGCCATCATTATTACCTTATCCATAAGTGCTTATGTATTGAACTGTTTTATTTGCTTGAATTATGCGCTATGTTCATAGTGTTATGGTAAGGTGGTGGATTCTTACCTGGGCATGTGGGACAGGTTAGGCACCTGATATAAAGCCTTTCCTGCAGCTAGGAGGCCCTGGATGACAACTACAACGTGAAGCAAATACTGGTAAAGGACATTCTTCTCTGAGCATCTTTCTTGCTGTGTTTCTAACAATAGTTGGCCAGGAATGCATGTGAATTTACAGCAGTGCATTTGGACATTCCAAATTTTTATAAGCTGCGACTCATAATCGAGCCAATGAAACCAGCTCATGTTGCAATGCTCTCCCATTTATATAGGATCTTGACAACCCAATGTTAACCATTTAACCATTTAAAAGCATCATTAATACTAATGTCATAGAAAATATGAAGAGGGAAGATTGTGATAGCAAATTCTACAATACCAATTATGGGAGAATAATATTTCTTTTATATCAGTTAGACTGCCGGCATGTACGATTTTTGGATGGAAATTGGGGATGGTGGGTATCCAGAGATGGAGAGCAGATATTTTCATGGGGTGGAGCAACCACAAACAGTGGAAGATGTGCTTGTGGAGAAAATGGTAAGACATTCTATTCTACACAAAAATCATAATACACTATGTTATAACTTTTAATGAGGTTTTCTCAAGTTGTGTCTGGTGCAGGACACAGCTCTGCATTCTTCTTACTTCCTGGTTGCTTGGGGGGTTTGTTCTCCTGCTTGAGTGACAGTTCTGGTGAGGAGCTTAAGTCAACTACTTCACATTAACAGTCTATCAGTGTTTGTTCTGATCCTACAGTGTTATTACTATATTCACACAAAGATAACTATGACTTCTTAAAAGTAGAGGGCTCAGAAAAGTGATAAGGAGAACTGTTTTGGAAGCTTTCCTCTGCTTGGTCTGAGAGGTTGTGATTCTGGAATGTGATTATGCCAGAAGCTGAGTGGGAGGGGGAGGGAAGTGAGTAGTTAACTGCTGTATTGAAAGTCATAAGCTGGAGAGAGCTTACTGTAAAGTTAGGAGTTAATTTTTCTCCTGGACTGTAACTACGGTGCACATTGGGTCAGGGTCTGGTGGCCGAGATTCACGGGAATAAACTGTATATTCATAGCTTCCAACCTTCCCGGATTCACCTGGACTGTCCCACTTTGAGGGCTCAGTCCCGCCATCCCGGAGCTTTATTGCTTTGTCCCGGCTCCTATACTCACCTCTCCAATGTCTTCATCCTCCTCTGGGTGCGGGCTGCTACTCTATGCTCAGTGCAGAAATTAAATTTAACCACTTCTTCTGCCATCGGGTCTCCAGGGACGCAATCTCACTTTTCTATGTTCCCATGTGGCAACTTTATCTAAAAGCCACAGCTCATAATGATAAACGTTATGAGATTTTGGTAATCTTGACCTGTATTGCAGGCAGTAAGCCCAAAAGCACATTATACACGTACATTACATAAATTACTGTATTTCTTTGTATATGTATATTGAGGTGAGGAAATACAGATTTATTTATTTATTCCTATAAAACTAATAAAAAATAATAAGCAATTACAAAAATGTAATTTTTTTTTCTTTTTTTGTGAGTCTCTGCAAGTATTGAACCCACAACCCTCAACATCACAAGCAGGAGCAAAATCTGCTGAGCCATGTATGATATAACGGAGAGCATTTTGTTTACTTGATCTGTATTGCAGGCTCTAACTCCACAGGCAGATTGTACTGATACATTGTGCACAGCACAGTATTTATATGTCCCTGAATTCTAGACGGATAATACAAGAGATTTTTTTTCTTCCTATAAAATTGCTAAAAAATAAGAAACACTTAATTTTGTCATTTTTAACATATTAAAGACCAAGCCACTTTGTAGATTAATGACTGGGCCTCATTTTTAAAATCTGACCAGTGTCACTTTATGAGGTGATAACTTTGGAAAGTTTCAATGGATCCCCCACCGATTCTGAGAATGTTTTTTGTGACATATTGTACTTTGTGATAGTGGAAAAAATGTCTGCAATAAGACTTGCTTTTATTTGTCAAAAAATTCACAATTTTCCCGTGGTACGGTTCCTCTTCTTACACCAAGTCACAATGGCAGAGCCCCTGAGGTGCCAGAACAGCGGAACGCCCCATAATTGACAATTTTATAAACTACACCTCTAAATGAATTCATCTAGGGGTGCAGTGGGCATGTTGACACCACATGTGCCTCACAGAAATATATTACTTTGGGCACAGAAGAAAAAAATAATTACATTTTTACTGCTATAATGTTGTTATAGCCCCCAGTTTTTAATTTTTGTAAGGGCTAATAGGAAAAAATAGACCTCTCACTTTGTTGTGCAATTTCTCCTGATTGCGTCAATACCTTACATAGTAACATAGTTATTAAGGTTGAAGGAAGGAAGACTTTAAGTCCATATAGTTCAACCCATATCCTATCCTAACTTGCCCTAACATGTTGATCCAGCAGAAGGCAAAAAAAACCTCATGTGGCAAACAGTAAGCTTCACATTGGGGAAAAAAATTCCTTCCCGACTCCACATACGGCAATCAGACTAGCTCCCTGGATCAACGCAATATTAAGGAAACTAGTGTATATACCCTGTAATATTATACTTTTCAAGAAAGGCATCCAGTCCCTTCTTAAATTTTATTAGGGAATCACTCATTACAACATCATATGGCAGAGAGTTCCATAGTCTCACTGCTCTTACAGTAAAGAATCCGCGTCTGTTAGTATGCTTAAACCTTCTTTCCTCCAGACGTAGTGGATGCCCCCTTGTCCCCGTCACAGGTCTAAGAGTAAAAAGATCATTAGAAAGGTCTTTGTATTGTCCCCGTATATATTTATACATTGTAATAAGATCACCCCTAAGCCTTCGTTTTTTCAAACTAAGTAACCCCAGGTGTAATAACCTGTCTTGGTATTGCAGACCCCCTAGTTCCCTAATAACCTTGGTCGCTCTTCTCTGCACCCGCTCCAGTTCAGCTATGTCTTTCTTATACACCGGAGACCAGAACTGTACACAGTATTCTAAGTGTGGTCACACTAGTGACTTATATAGAGGTAAAATTATGTTCTCCTCATGAGCATCTATGCCTCTTTTAATGCATCCCATTATTTTATTTGCCTTTGCAGCAGCTGCCTGACACTGGCCACTAAATTTGAGTTTGTCGTCCAGCCATACACCTAGGTCTTTTTCAGTGACCGTTTTGCCCAGTGTTTTACAATTAAGCACATAATTATACATCTTGTTCGTTCTACCCAAGTGCATGTCCTTACATTTATCCCCATTAAAGCTCATTTGCCATTTATCAGCCCAAGCTTCTAGTTTACATAAATCCTCCTGTAATATAAAATTGTCCTCCTCTGTACTGATTACCCTGCAGAGTTTAGTGTCATCTGCAAATATTGAAATTCTACTCTCTATGCCCTCTACAAGGTCATTAATAAATATGTTCAAAAGAAGCAGGCCCAAAACTGACCCCTGTGGTACCCCACTGCTAACTGTGACAAAGTCCGAGTGTGCTCCATTAATAACCACCCTTTGTTTCCTATCCCTGAGCCAGCTCTTAACCCACCTACACATATTTTCCCCTATCCCCATTGTTCTCATTTTGTGTATCAACCTTTTATGTGGCACCGTTTCAAAAGATTTTGAAAAGTCCATGTACACCACGTCCACTGCATTCCCTTGGTCCAGTCCTGAACTTACCTCTTCATAAAAGCTTATCAGATTAGTCTGACAGGAACGGTCCCTTGTAAACCCATGTTGATATTGGGTCATGAGGTTATTCTTCTCCAGATACTCCAGTATAGTATCTCTTAGAAAACCCTCCAGGATTTTACCCACAGTTGAGGTTAAACTGGCCTATAATTTCCAAGTTCAGGTTTTGTCCCCTTTTTGAATATTGGCACCACATTTGCTATACGCCAGTCCTGGGGTACAGACCCTGTTATTATACATGTAACCGGGAACTACTTTTGAGGCACAGTGGAAAGCTCAGAAGGGAAGGAGAGCCATATTGAGTGAAGATATTGCCGTTATTTTTTTGGGTGCCATGATGCACTGGAAGATCCCCTGAGATGTAAGAATCCCCCATAAGTGACCACATTTTACATACTACACCTCTCAATGAATTCATCTAAGGGTGCAGTGATCATATTGACACCACAAGTGTGTAAAAGAATTTTATACCATCGGGCAATGAAGAAAAAATAATTACATTTTTACCACAAAAATTGTTTTAGTCCCAGATTTTACATTTTCGCAGACAAAAATGGGTAAAAATGGCAACAAAATTTGTCACAGTTTCTCTTGAACATGGAAATACCCCATATGTGGCTGTACAGTACTGCTTAGATTCATGGCGAGACTCGGGAGGGTCGGAGTGCTATTTGCCTCCTGGTGCACAGATTTTCCTAGAATAGTTTGCGGACTCCATATACATAGCCCCTAAATGCTAGAAGAGCAGAATACCCTCCTCAAGAGACCCCATTTTGGTAATTATACCCCTGCCAAACATGTGGACACTAAATGTGATTTAGGCTTTTCTTTGTGGATTTAGTTGAAGGTTTTATTGGGAACATTTTACATAAGTTTTACTAATGTGATCCAAACATTATTTTCATGTGGTCTAACTAACTCAGGCAGTTTAATAACATGAGATTGCCCATTTAATATTTCTGCATATAGTAAAGGGAACTGGTCATTGGATAGCGCAGCATAAATCAGACCTTGTTTCCACGATTGCAGCCAGGTATGCTTTACTCTAAAACGCTCCAGTGTTTTAGATAAGATATTGTTTGAAATCTGGCCATGGACTACGGGAGAGACCTTCCTAGTCCGATGTGGTCCCTGGCCATCTTCCACCCAAGCCCTCCAGTTGATTGACAGGTCACTTCCATGAATATACATAGTGAGAAAATTGCTAATCAAATGGAGAGGAGCAGGAAGGATCTGTCTGAAGACAGCATCAGACTAGTTAAGACCCTCCCTATAGTTCTCACTTGACTCTTCAATGTACGTTTTCTCTGTAACATTGCAGCATTTCAGAGTAAAACATACCTGAATGCAATTGTTCATCTAGGCTCTGGTCCACGCTGACCATGGGTCAGGCAACATGAATCTAATGGCAGGTTACCTTTAAGTATAGGAAGCCATTGCTTAATATCAAGCAGCGTAATTAGACAGCCTCACATAGGTCTAAGGGTGTTCAGACTGACAACATACCTCACGTAAGCGCTCTTTGTATCAAATGACTGGTGATGTATCTATTGCTTAGGTGAATGTGCCTTTGGTATCACTTCTTGTAACTGTGACATAAATGATGATATGTGGAGAATGGATGAAGGAGCCATATCAGATAAGTCTTCTCTGCCAATTATGGAGTTCCGGTTTGGAGTCACAAGTGATATACCAATGGCTATGGCATTCCACCGCATAGGAAAGCTCAAATGTTGGGGAACAAGTAAGTCAGCATTAACTGATACTACAGAACTTTCTTATTTGTTCTTATTTGTTAGTTTTTAGTATTTAGACATATATAAAATAAAAACTACAGTAAGTCCTAATCTGTCAAAGAGAAGTCACCACAAAATAGCTGCTGTATTTCCTGATAGTGCTTTTACACTGGCTATGATTGGCTTATTGGCTCTACTATACCATGTGAATTGATAGCTCTAAGGCATTAAGGGAAAGCCTTCTTGGCAATCACCTGAGGACATTTGAACCTTCTCTGACTCATGCAATCTTCTTGCAGTGTGTAAAATAATGGTTGCCATTGTTTGAAATTGCCAGATTCAGCAAATTCCTAAAAATTCAAAACAAATTCAATTTGATCATATCTACAGGACATGTTGAAACCCAATGACATATTCCCTATTCCCCATTGAACGCTATCAATATATATGCCATATTTACATGATTGTACATTTATCTGCCTGTATGACTAAACAGTCTGAATTTCTCAATATTCAGAATGCTCCTCATTAACTAGATTACGGACATCGGGCCAAATTCATCAAAGTGTTAATGCCATAATTTTGGCTTAAATTGCTTGAAAAATTTAATGACACTTCTCAGACACTCCTGATTCATTAAGAGATGTGCCCCTAACTCCAACACGCCCTTCCCCTTGAACAATGACGGTCTTGACGTATCAGTCATTGTCAGTGAAGTCAATTCAGTTATTCAATGTCATTGTTTTTAAAATTCCTCTAAAACACTATCTTTAGCCTTAACATGTCAAATTTTTGCATGAAAGTTTCAGACCCTCCAGTGCTAGAGTCATGCACTGCTCTAAAAGAAGCTGGAATTACTGACTCAGGACGGTATATAATTGACCCAGATGGAGTTGACAAAGGTGTTCCACAGTTTGAAGTTTTCTGTGACATGTCATCAATTTCAGGTAATCCGTCTCTAAATACTCTGAAATGATAAGCAAAATATTCCCTAATAGATGAAATGTGATAAGTCCTGGACCAATTCTCAGGTAGGCAGTATTTTAAGGGCATAGTACAAAGCCTGACAATGAAGAGACATCTCACCTTCGGCGGGGCAATCCGAATTCTTTCCAAACTGTCAAATATATTAAGCAACTAATTAACCATTCTACATGCTACAACACTGATATTGCAGAAAGAAGAAGGGAAAGTCATTTAATTATAAAATCACGGGATTTTTAGGTGAAGTAATGATATGCAAATAATAAAAAAAAATAGAAACATAACGTTCAAAACATCTTGATTTACTTAATATCATGTAGGAGCGAGGCCGCACATGTCTAGTTGTAATGTGGCCAAGACATGACCGCTTGGTCTCACTGCCGGCACTGGAGAATCCTGACAGCATGTGAGGATTTATATGTCTGTCGACAGATGGAGTAACTGCAGACTTTCTTGCCAAACCTAGACAATCCCTTTGGATTGCATGACTATATTGGTTAAGAGTTGCTGATGCTTAATCCCAGGCTTGCTGGCAGGCTCCATGCACTTCAAGAATGAAGGACAAGTGGGTTGCAGTATGGAGCAGTGAGTAAAATGTTGTTTTCTTGCATTTTTGATTTTTGATGCAGGTATAACAGTGATTGGCCATAACAGTGAAAGACGGATGCCCGTGAGTCCATGTGAAGAGGCAGGATGCTACAAACGAGAACTTATCTACTCTGCAGACATCTCGCAGCTCAGTGCTCTGACTACTGTATCACAAAGCTGTGAACAATTTGTCAGGGTAAGTACTTTGTGGAATAAAAGCCAACTGTGTAATATTGTTTTGTATAGACACATCAAAAAGTCCAGGGAACAGATGAGTTACCCTAGCAGGTGGTGATGGGATGAAGCCCCATGTAAGTGCCATGTGAAGTCCTCATACAAATCTCAGGCACAGGCTGGTCCTCTAAAAATGAGCCTTAAAAAGTCTATGAAAATGTCACATTTAAACCATATGCTAGACACAAAAAAACCGGGATGTTCAAAACTGCCATTTTTTAGTTATCGCACTTTACTCTAATACTGTGATAGAAAAACACTAAAAATGTCATATGTGCCCCAAAATGTTATCAATAAAAATGTTTGCTCAGACCACAAAAAAGCCCTCACACAGCTCCATCTATGGCCACATAAAAAGTGAGGGCCTCAGAAAATGGCGACACTTTTTTTTTCTTTTACAAACTTCAGAATGTTTTTTCAAAGTAGTCAAAAAAACATAAGACTGACCTGGAAAATCATGTCCAAAGGTAAGTAACACCACAACATTAGGTCTCTAAAAATAAAACCCAAATAAAACCCAAAAAGCAATGTTGGAATGGAATTTGTGTCCAGTTTAAAAGTAGATTGGATGGTAAATGAAATGTTGTCAATAATACTACAACAAAACAGTCATATGGCTATATTGATGGAAAAAAAAAGGTATAGCTTTTTGATCAAAGGGAATATAAAACGAAGGCTCAAAAATGGAAAAATTCCCTGATGATTAAAGGGTTAAAGAGCTGGCAATCTAAATAAAAAAAAAATTCTTCAATTTGTTTTAAATTGTAATGAAATAAAAAATAATCTTTATTCCTTTCAGCAAGTGAAATTAGTTTTTTTTTTCCATATATTATATATGATGGTTATAGTCTTTAAAAAAATGAGACGTTTATCTTCTGTCAAGTGCCCTGCAATGTTCATGACACAATACTAATATTAAAAGGAAGCACAAATTACCCCGCGTCCCCCACCCAAACAAATCCCTTAACAACCAGTCCCTAGCCACCTCCACCCTCACAACTAGACACCTTATTCGAATAGGAGTCTTGGCACCACCTAGTGGTCGCAATGGAGAAAGCAATGGAAATATTGCTGTTTCGTTATCAAAATATGAAAAAAAAAAAAAAAAAATTGCCTTCACCTGTATTTTACATGTCTGGCGATGTGGCTATTTTCATCCAATTTTTTTTTTTTTTTTTTTAACTTTATTATCTTAATTAAAAAGGACACTAATAAGTGTTCCTGGTCAGAACCAAAAATCACAGAATAGCGTCATCACTTTGTAACTAGTCCTACATACAGAGAGCGTGCCTCGTAATACCCAGGGCTTATGGCAGGTGGGGAAAGGAAACCTCGTAATTAGTCCCTAATAAAGCCCCTACCTTGTCGCTGTGGTTGGCACCCTAATAAATCACGTAAGTTTTGGCGCCCCCGCTCACTGTCGGCGTGCTTTGGTTGGCCCTAGACGTTCAATACTCTCCCCTCCATTAATGTGTATGTAAGTCTATTCACCTGTATATTCTTGCAAAAAAATAAAGCAAAATTTTGGCATTTTACATTTGAAAGTAATAATTCAATGAAAGAAAAAAAAAAAGTCTGCTGTGAATACAGATTGTAGATCATTGACCCGTAGAGATCCACATGGCTCTGTGCATAGTTATGAAGTTGAAGGATGTGGGACAGGAGTAATCTGTATACAGATGGATCCGGCAGTATTTGGACAGTGAGACATTCAGAATTTAGTTTCTGTACAACATTGTATTGGTCATGACACAAAGCCATTGATATGAAAATCAAGGAGATGAAGTATAGGCATTCAGCCTTAATTTAAAGGGGTTGTCTTGTTCTGAAAACGTTATGATATACGTTGCATTAGTTATGAAACCAGTGAGTGTTATTATCCTCCATGGTTCCAGCTCTGGCTCCTTGTATTAACACATGGCAAAAAGTTTTCTGAAAATGGAACAACCTCTTTAAAGGAATCTGTCAGCAGGTTTTTGATTTCTAATCTGAGAGCAGCATAATGTAGGTACTGAGAACCTGATTCTAGTTATGTGTCACCTTCTAGGAGGTGTTCCTGTTTCAATAGAATCAGTGTTTTATCACCAGGGGTTCTCTCTATCTTACTAGGTTCTGTGCCATGTAGTCCTCCTGCTCAGTATAACCCCACCGATTAGCAGGTTTCTGTCAAGATACAGTTTTACAGGGTACACAGAAAGCTGCCAATGAGTGGTGGGAGAGGGGTGTACAGGGTTCAGCATTATGAGGTCTGCTAGATTTGTAGCATGGAAAACAGTGATTTTATCAAAATGACAGCATGCAGCCCAGTGACACATTGCTGGAATCAGGGTCTCTGCCACTACATCATGCTGTTCTCGGATTACATAGCAAAAGACTGCAGACAAATTGCCTTTTAAAGGCATTTACAAATCTTTTCCTGCTTCGTACTGTACTTTTACCATGCGTCTTGTACAAGTAAATCTTGAGGTTTTTTTTAAACATGTTATCTAATAAAATTAAAGGTTGCCATATAAACTAGATGGCGGTTGGCCGAGCAGTGGTTTGGCCAATCATTTGGTGGGCACTCACATGTACATCTATACTGCAGATTTTCATTTTCTAGTAAAACCTCTTTCCTTCCAGCTTGATTGCCGCCATTTGCGTTTTATCCAGTCTGGATGGGGCTGGTGGGTTTCTTGGGATGGAAAGAGGATGGATTACTGGGGCGGTGCTGATCCTTCCATCGGAGGTTGTGCATGTGGAACAACAGGTACAGTATGTATTACACAGAATAAGCCGGATTACTTACCGGTAATGCTCTTTTAATGAGTCCACGACAGCACCCACTGGAGGTATCGGATCCGCCCATTTGGAACAGGAAACCCTACAGGAAAGATAAAAGGGGCGGTCCGCCTTTCCTCCTCAGTTTTACGTTTCAGAGTACCAGAAGGACCGCCAAGGATTAGGCAATGTTCTCTTATTTTAACATCTTTCTTATCCATTATTTGGTTGATATACTTTAACTATTGATATCTTTAGGGAGGGAAGTGAGCGGGTGCTGTCGTGGACTCATTAAAAGAGCATTACCGGTAAGTAATCCGGCTTTTTACTCTTCGCCACGACAGCACCCACTGGAGAGATTCCAGAGACCATCACCTGGGTGGGACCACCGTGCCAAGGACAGTCCTGCCAAAGCTTAAGTCAGAGGTTGATGAAAGGTCAAGTCTATAGTGGTTATAGAAGGTAGAAGGGGATGACCAAACTGCCGCCTTACATATAGTTTCAATCGGAACATCTCCCTTTTCCGCCCAAGAAGTTGCCATTGCTCTGGTGGAATGCGCCCTGATGTTCCCTGGAGGATCTTCGTTTTTTGCGGAGTAGGCTAAACGAATGGCCTCTCTGATCCACCGGGAAATGGTGCTCTTCGTGACTCCATACCCCTTCTTACAGCCCTGAAATGAAACAAATAGGGCCCTACTCTGCCTCCAACTGTTGGACCTCTCAATATATTTTAGGACAGTTCTTTTGACGTCCAGAGTATGGAACTTCTGCTCTTCCGGAGTAGAGGGATTTTTATAGAAGGTTGGGAGGAGTATCTCCTGAGATCTATGGTATTTTGTTGCCACTTTTGGCAGGTAGGCAGGGTCTGGTTTTAATACCAATCTGTCTTGGTATTCTTGGAAAAAAGGTGGATCTATTGACAAGGCCTGGATATCACCCACTCTTCTAGCTGAGGTCAGTGCTACCAAGAGGGCCATTTTAAGTGCTAAGTATTTGAAGGGTATTGTGTCGATCGGCTCAAAGGGGTCTACCGTTAGGGCATCTAAGACCAGATTTAGATCCCATGTAGGGACGGAGGGTATGTGGATTGGAGCTATTCGTTCACATGCTGTAATGAATCGAGTTATCCACTTGTTGCCTGCTATATTATGGCCATATAGTGCTCCTAATGCCGATATTTGTACTCTTAGCGTATTTACTGCTAAGCCTAAGTCTTTCCCTTTCTGCAGAAATTCCAAGATTGGGATTATTGGAACTTCTGCTGTATGAGGTACTGTATGGAATTGAAGAAATTTTTTCCATATTCTAGTGTAAATTTGGGTTGTGGACTGTTTTCTACTTTGTAGTAGTGTAGTAATTAAAGACTCAGAGAATCCTCTTGTCCTCAATAACTGCCTCTCAAATTCCACGCCGTCAAGTGCAAGCTGAGCACTTGAGGGTGGAAAAAGGGGCCTTGGGAGAGTAGGTTGGGAGTCGAAGGAAGGACCCCAAGGATCTGTTATTGACATAATTTGCAGCCACGAAAACCACGGTCTTTTTGGCCAGAACGGTGCTATTAAAATTATCCTTGCTTTGTCGTCTCTGATCTTCCGAATTACTTGAGGTAGGAGGATCAATGGAGGGAACGCATACGCCAGGTTGAAATTCCATGGAGCTAGAAAGGCGTCTAGTATGTCTGGGTGATCTGATGGAGATAGGGAGGCAAATGTTTTTATCTGCCTGTTCTCCTTTGTGGCGAAAAGGTCCACCTTGAGTTGTCCCCATAGGGCTACTATGTCCCTGAAGACCTTCTGACTGAGGCACCACTCTCCTTGCCGTAGAGTGTGTCGGCTTAGGAAGTCTGCCTTTTGATTGCTCTCGCCTCTGATATGAAGGGCCGAGAGGGACAAAAAATAGTTTTCTGCTAAGTTTAAAATTCTTGCCGCTGAAGACATCAGAGTCTCTGATCGAGTTCCTCCTTGTCTGTTTATATAGGCCACTGTGGTGGTGTTGTCCGATAGGATCCTGACATGCTTCTGTTGGAGCTGCGGAAGGAAGTTGTATAGAGCATAGAACACTGCAGTCAGTTCTTTTAAATTAGATGAGTACTCGCATTCTTCTCTATTCCACTTTCCCTGATGAAACCCATTCTCCATGTGGGCTCCCCAGCCCTGGGGACTGGCATCGGTGGTTACGATACAGGATGGAACTATAACCCATGGAACTCCTGAACATAAATGGTCATCATCTAACCACCACACTAGAGAAGTCAAGACTTCTTGTGACAGGGTTATTTTGCTCTGTAAATTACCACTATGTCGCTTATCCTCTTGGAGGATCTGGTGTTGTAGTGTACGGACATGGTACTGGGCCCACCGGACTGCCGGGGTGCAAGAATTTAGTGATCCTAATAGTGACATTGCTCCTCTCAAGGACACACGTGGTCTATCTATAGCTGCTCGTATCTTTTGTTTCGTGAGGGTGATTTTTACCTGAGGTAGAAGACATCTCTGGGTCAAGGAATCTAGTTGAAATCCTAGAAATGTCTGGAGAGACTGTGGATCGAGTCTGGACTTTTGGATATTGATGATCCAGCCAAGGCTCTGAAAAGAGGAGATTGCGTCAGTCACGCGTTCAGTACATTGTTTGACTGAATTCCCAATTATTAGGAAGTCGTCTAAATACGGCACGATCAGTGTGTCCTTTTGGCGAAGGTAGGCCATCACTTCTGCCATCACCTTGGTAAATATTCTTGGTGCCGTGGAAAGACCGAAGGGCATGGCCGCGTATTGGAAATGACGAATCCTGCCCTCGACTTCCACTGCGACTCTTAGGTATTTCTGGAATCTATTGTGAATAGGGAGATGATAATAAGCATCTTTTAAATCAATCCCTGCCATTACGCAATTTGGGAAAAGAAGCTTTATAGTGGATCTAATTGATTCCATTTTGAAGTTATAATTTTTTATAAATGAATTAAGCTTCTTTAAATTAATAATGGTTCTAAACGTACCGTCAGGTTTAGAAACCAAAAACAGGGGAGAGTAAAAGCCTCTACCCTCTTGTTCCTCAGGGACGTCAACTAAAACTTTCTTAGCTAGTAGGACTCGAATCTCGTCTTCGAGAGCCTTTTGCTGAACTGAGGAATTAAGGCGAGTTATAACAAAGAACTCATAAGGGATCTGAAGGAATTCAATCTTTATTCCCTCCTTGATTATGTTCAAAATCCATGGGCTTAACGTAATTTGTTCCCATTTGGTAACAAAAAATTTTAATCTACCCCCAACTGGTGGGTCTAAACTCTTAATTTTTATCTCTCCTATATGTTGGCCCTCTGAAGATGCTACCCTTCTGCTTTTCGTCTTTCGTGGCCCATCTATTCGTTCTGTCCGACTGTCTTCTTCTCCCGAATGGCCGTCTCTTAAAGGTTTTCCTATAAAATGGAATGGGAGAATCACTGAAGGCCTTTTTCCTCTCTTTTGCCTTGGCGAGAATTTCGTCTAAGGCTTTCCCGAAGAGGAACTCACCCTCGCATGGGGTTGCACTAATTTTGGATTTTGATTGTGCGTCCCCTTTCAAGCTTTTTATCCACAGCGCACGTCTGGCGTTATTCACCAGGGCTGCCGACCTCGCTGCCAGTCTTAGGGTGTCCGCTGAAGCATCTGCCATAAAGGCAGCTGCACCTCTTATCAACGGGATGGCTGCACGCAGTTTCTCCCTTGACACTCTTTGCTCGATCTGCTGATCTAATTGATCTAGCCATACCAGCATTGATCTAGCAGTACATGTGCTGGCTATTGCGGGTTTGAATACCCCGGTGGTGGACTCCCAGGGCGCATGCGCCGCGTCATCGCCATCCTACCCCGGAAGTTCAACCATTACTTCCGGGGTATAGGAGCGTCGGGCGCCGGCTGGCTCCTGCCCACCGCTACTCACACGCGCGGTTCGCGCGCTCATGGCTTCACCTCCCACGCTGTATCACCACCGATGGGGGGGGGTGTTCTGCCTCCGGATGCCAGACCGGCCCGCTCCCTGGTAAGACCGGGCGACCCTCCCCGGACCCGGTCATCACCATTATGCCACCAGACGAGGGGGGAGCCGTCAAACGGAATCTCCCCCGACGCTGCTTCCGGACCGCAGCCCCTGCCGTTCCCGAGGAAACCGCACAGGCGGATGCATGGCCCAGGTAAGATCCTGCTCCATTTGGAACAGGAAACCAAAACTGAGGAGGAAAGGCGGACCGCCCCTTTTATCTTTCCTGTAGGGTTTCCTGTTCCAAATGGGCGGATCCGATACCTCCAGTGGGTGCTGTCGTGGTGAAGAGTAAAACAGGTTTTCTAGGCTGCTTACATCAGAATAACAAGAAGATATTGCTATGTGTTTCCTTAGGTACTTGCTCTTCCCCCGATAAGCTCTGTAACTGCGACAGCAATGACAGTGTCTGGAGGAAAGATGATGGCTTCTTACAGGATAAGACAGCTTTGCCAGTTCTGGCTGTTTACTTTGGCGATACCAATAATTTCCCACTGGAGATGGCTTACCACACCATTGGAAAGCTTAGATGTAGAGGTCGAGGGGTATTGAACAGTTAAATCTAGAAAATCAACTAATAATGACGCATTTTATATTAGACATATCGGAGCTACATATCTGAAAGCCAGAACTTTGGCAAACGTGCCCGGCCTCTATTCCAACAGGAACAGCATTCTCTAATATCGGGTTCGTTCTTCATTGGCACATGGGATGTTTTCTGCATATTGAACACTCTACACTTACCTAGATATGTATTCAGTTTGCTAAAAGGGATAAATCTATTAATAATATATAAGGTAAACCTAAAAGGAGTCTGTCACCAAACCATTTATATATCACAGGGACTTGTGGTACAAGTGTTAATTATTTAGTTTTATTAGATATGTAAATGACGGGGCTTTGGTTCACCCTTGGCATGGCCAAGTGCTCAGTACACTGTTCTGCCCCCTCAAATGCTATCCTCCATCCCTTATCATGACTGACAGACCTCCAAGCATCGCTGCCTCATGGCTGTGTAAGGCGGCCAGGGTGGTAGTCTTGGCAACAAGCTGTAGTATTCCCACACCCTGGCGCCCTCCCACCGCTTCTTCTCTTCAATAACCCCTTTAATCCACCAACCCTCCTCGGCAATGGGCATCCGGGGCTCATCCGGGTATACGCCGTTAGAGGCCAGCGAAGATGGCGGGGCGGAGGAAGGTGATGAGTCAGTGTAGAACCCGAAGGGAGCGCAGACCCCTCACTCACCAAAGCTGCAGCTGACAGTGACGATCTTCTAGGGCAACCACGCGAGCGGGGAGCCACAGCTGCAACGACTCCTCTCCCTACCGCCTCCAGCTTTTCCCCCGCCTCTTCCGGGTCCACTTCTTCAGCACCCATGGGGTCTTCGTCCTCGATGGCTTTCTTCTCCGGCAACCCAAAGGGAAGCCACTCCTCCAATCCTCTCGTCCACCAGTCTTCAGAGTGTGGGCCCGTCTCCGCCAGGGCCACTGACCATTCCCAGTCCGGACGTCTAATGTCTCCGCGAAAGGACATGCTTCTCTGCATCACGGACAAGTAATGGCGTCTCTCCTTCAGACACACTGGCTTGTTCTTCTGGGCCCCACCCATTCATTGGTGGAGTCGCTTCCAGCTGCCCCACCCGTTCCTTCAGATTCTGCTGCAAGGGTCGGGGTCTCTTCTTCTGCAGCTCCTATCTTGGGCAGGCACCAGTCACAATGGGTTGTGGCCTCATCTCAGACCACTGCTTCTTCCATCTTCATGCCCTTTCCTTCTCAGGATGCCCACGATGGGCGGCACTGCTCTCAGTTTTCACACCACTGACTGCCATCTTTCTGCCTGCGTTCGGCGCCATCTTCAAGTCACCAACAGCTGCCATTTTGGGCATCCTGCCGACTATGCCAATTCTGTAAGGCGGCCAGGGTGGTAGTCATGGCAACGAGCTGTAGTGTTCCCACACCCTGATGCCCTACAGATGAAAAACAGTCTTTTCTGTTGTGTGTGCAGCAGAGTACTCACTGTCACTGCCAGGTTCTTCTCAGGTTTTGTCACTCTGGCTTCACAAAATGTTTCATAGTCATAAGACTTTTAAAACAACACAACTTTACTGGACAGCAGTACTTTCATCACATAGGCAGCACACAGCAAACACAGAGCCCTCTTCATATCTGTCCCTGCCATTCTGACAGGCTCTATCTTCTCAATCAGCTTCCCTTTCCCAGCAAGCTCAACTATCTCTTTGGACAGTCCGTGTCCCACTTGTATCCTTGGACAATCCATATCCCACCTGTATCTTTGGACAATCCATGTTCCATCTGCATCCTTGAACAATCTGTGTCCCATCTGTGCCTCTCCTGTCACCAACTCTCTGTTAGCCCTCATCCAGTTCCAGTAGGGAAAGGTGCCTGGAACGCCATCCCAGCTGCTCCCGCCCTGGTCTTAGACCCCGGATACTGCTTGGGGATGATCCTATCCAGCTGGTTCTCCAGCCTGGGTCCCCTTACTGCGACAGCAGCTTTATCCCCATGGCCTGCAATACTCTGTTCCACTACTGCTCACACGACCTGCCCTTGGGCAGGCTCTCCAGGCTTCTGATTCCAATCAGGAAGTATCCTGATCATACTTCCCTGCTCTGTGCTTCCCCTCCCATTAACTTAACCCCTGTGCTGCCTATCTCCTATTCTATGCTGTTCTCTATCACTTACGTGCCCCCCTCTATTCTAGCCCACTATTGTCCTATACTAAGTTCCTATTCTAGCCCTAATCCTATAGACAGTACATTCACATTATACAGTATATGAACATTAAGAAAAAGTGAGGTGCTGCAGGGGAACATGCGAACAGCGTCCAGGAAAGAGGAGGCACGTGAGGGTGCCCGCCACCTCCTTACAGCTGCACACACTGACATTGCAGGATTCGATTGCTCACAGTGTCTGCAGAAGCTGCTCACTGTGCCCAGTAGTACACAGCTGAGGAGAGGGAGTTAAGAGCCCACACTGACACTGGGAGCGCTTGGCTCCTGTAGTGTTAGTGCGCACTCTCATCTCCAGTCAGTATTGGCCACCTGCTGCTGTAGGATCATGTGGAGCTGCTGCGGACAGAACTCCTATTATGTCAATGTGTGCAGAGCTGAGGACTCAATACAGGCTGCGCTCCTTGGAGAGCTGTCAATCATCACAAGGGGAGAAGCTGAGGGCAGAACAGTGCATTGACCACTCCAAGGGTGCACCCAAGCCTGATTTACGGAGCTAAGAAAATAGGTTTTACATGAAACAAAATACTTAGCCTCTATAAAAAAACAGACCTGTGATTCAGATTCTAAGTACCCTATAAATGGTGTCATTTGAGCTGTCATTCAAGATATATTGAAGTCACTCTGCATATGTGTATAAAAAAAATAAGAGTGGATATAGAAAATGACATCTTCCCCTATTGTAAGGTTGTACACAATAAAAAATAAAGATAAATTTGTTGTTATTTAAAAAAAATTATCCTCCTGCTCTTAAAGGGAACATCTATCCTGTTTCATGCTGCTGAAACCACAATTGCAGCAAGTATCTTTTCTTTTTTTTTTTTTTAGCGTCACCACGTTGCAGAGAAAATATGCTTTTGCGCAACAGCCTGGGACGATCTGTTCCAGAGTAAAACATGCGAGGCGGCAATTTTGCAGCCCGATTCTGCCTGTAGTTCTCACAGTATGAGCTGGATGGTAAAGTCCCTGTAACCTAACAGTGATGCCCCAGTGATTATGCTGGTGCAATAGTATAACCGGAGATCTTTGGTACGAAAACTGTGTTCCTGGGGGTCTGGCCCCCGGGTTTAGTGGACAGAATGCAGGGTCTTGTACCTGTTGCAGCAGCGATACGTAAACTATTTAACATATTTGAAGTATGTGTTTTATAAAATCGACACATAAAGCAAGAGACAATCAGCCGCTTCTCTCTACCATGGGCTCCTGTCACGCAGTGAAAGTCTCTTCTTGTGTAAAAGGTGGCATTCCTTCACCATTGCCCTAAATAATGGCACCAGTGCCTACAACACGGTCATTACACAAATAATTTGATAGTAGCTGCTGTGAAATTTCTCATAAACAGCGCCACTCTCTTTCCATGGCTGTGTCTGGTATTGCAGCCTACTACTATTTAAGACTGGGGCTAATCCTCAACAATGCACACACAGGCCATGGATAAGAGCTCAACTGTTTCTTTTACACGTTATTTTTTATAATTCAAAAGTTTTTAACTCTGTGCACCCCTAATTCTGGCTCTGAGCCAAAGAAGAACATAAGAACATGAAGATTTGGCATCCTATAACTTCAAGTAGAAAGAAGAGGGGGCTTTCTGACTACTCTAAAGTTACCCAAAACTAAAAGCTAGGAATCCTCGAGAGAAGAGTTCTCAGTCCAGGAGTGAAGGCGTTAACCACAACGCTGGGATATGCTATATTCCTTTTCTTGTGTCTTGAGCTGCTCCGGTTTCAATTCCTATTTAGAAGGAGCAATTCTCATTCTTAGACGTAGGTTGTGTAAAGAAATGCTGTAGACTCTTAGCGCACTGATATGATAGGAAATGTGTCCGCGGCATGCTGGTTGTCATGGGAACCTGATGGAAAATGTGAATGAATGTAGATTATCGGGGGAGAGCGGTACTTTGAGGTTTCAGTTTTTTCCCCTGGGATTATTACCAGTATTATTTTATTAAGAAATCAAAGTACCAATCAATTAAACTGAGTGCAATATTATGGGCTACAATAAGAATTGGTGTGTTAGTTTTATTGATATAGCGTGTATAAAATGTATACGGCGGCACGGAGCCATGTCACACTGCAACATCACATTTAATAATGTCTTATGGTGTCGCATGCAACTCACTAGCCATAAGCTTCAGTGCAAAGTCACACACGGCTGCAACTAGCGTGCTACTTATCTGCTTTTTTTTTTAAAGGGAATCTGTCAGGTCCCCTGTATCCCCAGGACCACCCGAAGTTGTCTGCATATGTAACTACCCTGCCTTACAGTCCCTTTATTACATTACACACAAACAGATCTTTAGCAAAAGTATTTCTAAAGTCCACTTATGACATGTAAATGACGGGTTTGAATAGTCAAAGGGGCGTTAGTGTCCTCAGACTAGTCTGCCCACTTAGATGTTATCACACCCGTGGGTGTGATAAAATAACTTTCAAGCGCCGGCGGCATCGCTAGCACTATACTGGCCTTGCTATGTGAGTGACTTCTTCCCCTCACTGTGTCCATCCTCTGAAGGCGGGTGTACGTGTACCAGCCTCAGAGAGGCGCACTGCACATTATCTGGAGATTTCTGCACATGGGGTCCCATATGCTGGTCTGACTGCCTCTATAGTACTCTCTAGTTTGTTTGTTCTGTCTCATGTTCATTGTAAGGACAAATTTATTACATGTTGTATTCTATGACTTGTCTGTATAACTGGACTATGGACATATTTTTTGCCAGACAGTAACAGCCCCACATTACCCCCTGACACATCCCAACAAGCAGCACTCTTACCCCACCGACTCAGGCGAAGGCCTTCACCAAACTCTCACAGTGTGAGATAGATGGTAGAGTAATCAACTATCTCGCACCATTTATGGTGTTTGTGAATAGGCCTTTTGTTGAAGTCTGGGCCAACATTAATCCTGATAGAAATACATATTCAAACCAAACAAGAAATTCTGCACCTCATTGATGCGGCTATACTACACAGTGACCCACAAGATTTATTTGAAAATATCAAAACCAGGCATCAGACGGACACACAGGCAGCAGCCAAGCAGCAATGTGTCTGCATGTACCCTACCACCAGCAGCTTAGGGCCTACATGCTTACCATGCTGCACAGAGCAGCATCATTTCTCATGGCCCCCCAGCCATATCTACAATATTGACCATCGAAGGCCAAGACGTTACTGGGAACCACACCAGGATCCTGGCTTTGGACCTTATGGTCACTTAACCTATGGTCACCCCCCCCCACAACCAATCGCCAGACATGTTGCCAAATGTAATCACTTCTCGTCGATCTACCCAACCTAACCCACCTGAAAGTCCTACCTCCCCCTCATTTTAAAATTCGTACACTTCTTGTATGTACCATTGTTACCTTTTTTTAATGTTATTTGATGTGTAAGCAAGCATTTTGCCTGAGTTAAGGCATAATTTAAGTTAATAACTAGTAAATAAAGAGAATTGTAGCTATTCATGAACACACAAAACAACAACATAAAATAATGAGAAAACCACAATACTACATTCTCTTGCCATGGTGTGGACCCTTCATGTGTCATAAAATCACGAATGAGAATTTCACAGACTCTGAGGCAAAAAGGATCCCGGTGTCTGGCCAAAACCTGTGCAACTGGACCAGGATTGTTAGCCAATCCTCCCTCAGCATCCACCAACACAGGCGAATCATGGATACTTGTAAAATTATGTATTACACAGGCCTTATTTGGAGGAAAGTAAGCAATATTCTCCATTTAGCAATCAAAATGTCAAAGGTGCATTCAACCAGACAAATGCCCTAACATAGTAACATAGTTTTGAAGGCTGAAGGAAGACCTTTTGTCCATCTAGTTCAGCCTATTTTTAGTGCAGCTGTTCTGCATTGTTGATCCTGGGGAAGGCAAAAAACCCACAGAGTAGAAGCCAAATTTCTCCATAGGGAAAAAAATTCCTTCTCCTAAGCTGGGTCAACCATCTACCTATAATATTCTGTTAATCGTAACCTTCTATACTGTTACTCACAAGAAAAGCATCCATTCTTTTCTTAAATTCATTCAGTGAGTTGGCCATCACCACTTCCTCAGCAAGAGAATTCCAGAGCCTCACTGCTCTTACCGTGAAGAACCCTCTTCTATGCTGGTGCAGAAATTGTCTTTCCTCCAAACGAAGAGAATGCCCCCTTGTTCTTGTCACAGTAAGCCTTTAATTGAAAGTACGACAACGGTCAAGACCATGGCAAGGACACGGTCTCATCAAATGGCAGGTGAGCTAAAAAGCCTCATCAGTCGCTATTACATATGGTAACGATTCACCAGTTGACCCTGGGAGGTTCCTTGAGGTGGCACGCCCATTTCATTGTTCATGAGCCGCTGACCTATTAAGAAAAAATGAAGGATTCGCGAATCTCCAATTCTTCCATAGGCCCCAATATCTACAATTACAAACTGGTAGTTGCTGTCAACCAACACCACTACAGAAAAAAAAAATTGTAATTGTAGTATTGGGACTCTGAGTTCGGCAGCTTCTTCACGCCGATGTGTTTGCCATCCAAAGACCCCAAACAATTTGGGTACTAAACATGCCCATTGAAATGCGCTCCCAGTCTTCAGGAGTTGGCTCCGGCATTAGAATCATAGAATCGTAGAGTTGGAAGGGACCTCCTAGGCCATCTGGTCCAACCCCCTGCTCAAAGCAGGATTCGCTAAATCATCCCAGACAAATATCTGTCCAGCCTGTTTGAAGACTTCTATTGAAGAACTCACCACCTCTCGTGGCAGCCTGTTCCACTCATTGATCACTCTGTCAAAGTTTTTTCTAATATCTAATCTGTGTCTCCTCCCTTTCAGTTTCATCCCATTGCTTCCAGTCTTTCCTTGTGCAAATGAGAATAAAGATGATCCTTCTGCAATGTAACAGCCCTTGAGATACTTGTAGACAGTTATTAAGTCTCCTCTCAGTCTTCTCTTTTGCAGGCTAAACATTCCCAAATCCTGCAACCTTTCTTCATAAGACAGGGTTTGCAGACCGGTCACCATTCTGGTCGCTCTTTTCTGAACTTGCTCCAGTTTGTTGTCTTTTTTAAAATGTGGCGCCCAAAACTGTACACAGTATTCCAGATGACGTCTGACTAAAGAGGAGTAGAGAGCAATAATGACTTCACGTGATCTAGACTGTATGCTTCTGTTAATACATCCTAGAATTGCATTTGCCTTTTTTGCTGCAGCATCACACTGTTGACTCATTCAGTCTGTGATCTATTAGTATACCCAAGTCTTTTTCACATGTGCTGTTGCTTAGCCCTATTCCTCCCATTCTGTATATACTTTTTTCATTTTTATTGCCCAGATGTAGTACTTTGCATTTTTTCCTGTTAAAAACCATTCTGTTAGTTGCTGCCCACTGCTCCAGTTTATTTATATCTTTTTGAATCTTCTCTAGTATTAGCTATCCCTCCTAGCTTTGTGTCATCAGCAAATTTAATCAGTTTACCCTCAATTCCTTCATCTAAATCGTTGATAAAGATGTTGAACAATACAGGGCCCAGGACAGTGCCCTGTGGTACCCCCACTTGAGACATTCTTCCAACTGGATGTGCAGCCATTTACAACCACTCTTTGGGTCTGATCACTAAGCCAGTTATTACTTTTGGCTGAAGACGTTTCCATATTTCATGCCAAGTATTTTTTACAATGTTAGAGATGAATTTTCTACTTGAGAAAATGACATAGTAGAGTGCAGCATCAGAGACTCCTGTGGCCAGAAGCCTAAAAAGAAAACTTAACGGTATTAACATGAAAAAGTAAAAATATATACAAGAACCACAATCGACTCACATGACACTCGTCCGACTTTTCAGGGACAACATTAGAGCGATTTAATTTACGCTGATGAGTGTGAGCCCTTGCAGAATTCAGTGTCCAAGATGGACTGCTCCGTATGCTAAGTACTGGCTGTCGGCTCTGAAAAAAAAAAAATGGAACCACAGAAAAGTGCAGGCTGACTGCGTTCTCAGCCTTCACTGTTTGTGCTGGCTGGCTGCGTTTTCTGTTCACTCTCAAAGATGGCACCTGATCCTTGTGCTACCCTAAGCACTGGCTGCAAACACAGATTCGGCCTCTTTCACACTTCCGTTTTTTACAGTCACAATCCGCCAGGTTTTGAAAAAAACGGATCCGCAATTTTCTTTTGAGGATCCGTTTTTTTTCCCCATTGACTTCCATTATTGGCGGATTCTGACGGATTGCCGTCCGTTGCATCCGTTTTTTTTGCGGATCCGCCAAAAGTTCCTGTCCGTCACCATCCTCAAAGATTTCAAAATGGAGCTTGCAACGTTTTTTTTCTTTGGCGGATCCTCCAGACACTCATTTAACCCGAAATTCTTTCCGGGTGCCGGACGAAAATCTCTCTCTCTCTCTCTTTTTCCAGGCTGCGATTCCTTTAATATTCTTCATTTGTCGGATCCGTCAAAAAAACGGACGGGTGCCATCCGTTGTCATCAGTACTAAAACGGATCTGCCATCCGTCCTTTTGGCGGATCTTGACTGATGCAAAAAACTGAAGTGTGAAAGAGGCCTTCCACGATTTCATTAGCGCCGTGTCGTCTCCGCTAAGCACTGGCTGTGTCGGTGTAGAAGCCAGCCAGTACTTAGTAGAGAGTTAGCGCCAGCACAGGGGGCGGGTACCACCTTAGATTTTGCGCTTCATCACACACTTCAACACTACTCTGATCGGCTATCCTCTTTCCCTGTATGGAGAGCCAGTCTGTGCAGTCTTGATGTGTGCCCTGACCTCGAGGGCCACATAAAATGACATGGCGGATCAGATCTGGCACACAGGTCTTGAGTTTGACACCTCTGATATACCTGGCAAACATGGTGGAGGAAGTGTCAAGGTAAGGGCAGGTGCAGATGAGCATGCATTCTATCAAAGAGAATCGAGGTGAATATGCATTTTCTGATTTTCCCAGAAAAGATGGAGAAAAAAAATTGTCTCCATTCTGATAAGTACGTGGATGTCATGCAAGTGAAATCCAACGTTTCCCACAGACTCTTTGATTTGCATGGCCTAGTGCGATCCAAATAACAAATCAAACTCAGGCATGCTGCATGGCCCCAAATAACATTGCTCTGAGCGTGATCCGATGTTTTCTGGAATCACATCGGACTGAAAATACACTCGTATGCACTTGCCCTAAAGCCAAGTATTGCTGACAAGCTCATTCGTACACTTTAATATATAATTAGCAGATTTACAAATTAATAAATGGATTGCCTGGTCTGAAAATGTCACTATTGTGAGAATGCATACTATATTATCACAGTGAAAGGGAACCTCCACCAGAAAAGAATTGAAGACTTTTACAGGCTCTCACTGGGTAGAGCGGGAAATCACTGTTGCATCATCGCCCAAATGACTGGTAGCTAGTGGCAGCAGGGAGAATAGAACTCCGTTTTCTGCTGGTAGCCAAACATCCAACATATGGTTGGAACAGCATTTACCTGCAAGATAACACCATGACTACAGCTAAATACTGCTTTTGTTTATAATGAGTTTCCCTTTATGGGGACTGTCAGCACAGAATGACTGTTCAAACCAAGTACAAGCACTCTGTGCATCATTATGGGGTCAAATATTTAAGAGCACCTTCCCAACCTACTCGTTTTCCTATACATCTCCACCCATGTCTGACTCTATAAGGGCAGAGCTGTCACTGAAAGAAGAGGGTGGAGACAGAGGGAGAACATTAGGTTGGAAGGTGCACTGAACAGTTTGGCTATACCAAGGGTGCACCGAGCACTAGTACTTGGATCAACAGTTATTCTGTGCTGAATAAAGGGACTGTCCACACAGAATGACTGCTCAAACCAAGTACAGGCGCTCACTGTTTCACATCGGGCCAATCATTTATATACACCTTTGCGTCTGCTTAGTTTCCCTTCATCTCCACCCTTCTATGGCTCGATGAAGCCAGAGCTGTCAAACAAGGAAGAGGGGGGTAGATAGATGGAAACTATGCAAGACAGAAGGTGCAGATAAATTATTGGCCATGTCTTTGTGCATTGAGCGCCTATTCTGGATTTGATCAGTTATTCTGTGCTGAGATTCCCTTTAAAGTTTAGATCAGATGTCTACAGCGGCCCTAACCTGCTAATGTGGTCAGCCAATAATCAGTAGTTCTAGGGTGCGTTGACCAAGTGTGTGGGCAAGTCCTCTCCATAAAAGTTCAGTGCACTTTCACATAAGGCATTTCTATTTAAAGGGAACCGGTCACCAGAAATAACTCTGTTAACCTGCAGATATGGGGTTAATCTGCAGGTTACCAGCGTTATGATGCTGTCCAGCGCCTGCATGCAGTGGTGAGAAAATGATCCTTGATCTCAAAGCCAGCATGGCAACATAGGACCCAACAAACTTAAATACTCTATAATAAATAATTGAGACATCCAGACATATGTGGAGAAAAGTGGCCATGTAAACTTTATTAAGGGTTACTGAAATCCATGGGAAAAAACAAAATCCACCAAATAATTAATTCTTTAATAAATAATTCCATAAATAATTCCTTTATTAATCCAATAACCAAAATTCGCTCATTGAAAAGAGCAATCGTACCCAAACGGGCAGACATCACGAATGGCTGACCACCCCCAAAACAACCAGCCACTGCTCCACAACCGTCTGGCCCAAATTAAAGATATAGAGGCCTATGTCCCCCAGATGAACACCATCCGGACGATATAAGCCCGGCAAAAAGCCTTCCAAATCCGAATGGCGAAAAGAGAAAAAACCTAGACTAGACATGAATCTTTCCATCCTCCTGTTAATCCTCTTCCTGATACCATTCACAAAACCTAACGGGCCACCATTCCAGATCAAACGGGGAACGACTCCGGAAAAAAACAGAAAAGTCCCGGGAAACATAGAACGGAGTAAATTCATATCCCTCTGCATTAACCAAAACAAATCCCAAGTCTGGATCTTACCCAAGTCGTTCCCCGAGAGATGAACAATCAACAGATCGGGAAGAGGACAGGAGGATGAGAGCTCTCTAATAAGCTGGCACAGATCCCCCCAGCGCAAGCCACGAACGCCATGCCAAAAAATACGGACGGTAGCCGGATCGAAAGACAAATTGTTTGTATAAGGCCGAAAACTTGCTCTACGATGAGCCCAATGAACGTAAGAATGTCCTACTATCCATATAGTCCTTGGACCTATAACAAAAGAACAAAAATTAAACCGTGAAAGCCAGGTCAGGACGAAAATACAATTCTGCTCTATTAGATTCCCACTTTCCCAGACGTTTAATCCTGTCTTCTGACAGCCCAAGACGAGCCGCTTCAGTTGCGGCCCCGATCCTAAAAGAATGAGGGGTAATTCTTAGGTGTCCCAGACCCAAAAATAGCAAACATTTCTTAAGTAAAACACCAAATTGGAATTTCGTGACCGGCTCCAAAGAGCTGTGCAAAAATAATGGGCCATTGACTTTAGGGCGAAAAGAAAACCAACGTACCAAGTTTGCCTTAGGGCAAAGCGGAGAATCTGGAACGGCCCCAAGCCGAATCAACACGCCTTTACCCAGTTGATCTGTTTTGGAACGACGGAGCCTAATAATGACCGACGAAAAATAAACGGTAACGTCAGAGACCTGTAAACCTGACGGCAAAACCTTGTTCAAGGCGACCAGCTCGCAAACCCGAAACGCGCCAAAAAATGCAAAAACGAAGCACGTCCGGAATACGCAAGTTTCGAATGAATCGAAACAGACCTTGGGCAAAGTGTCCCATAACCGCATCAGCAGGTCCACTGATATAGGCCGTCTACAGTCCGGACGAAAATTCGCTTTCCTTAAACCCTTTAGAAATTGGCGCACCGGAAAAAGCCCATGTAAAGACGTCCGACCGTAAAGTTGCATGAAAAAGGAGATCCCAGCCAAAATCCGATGGAGACCGGAAGAACTGACACCAGAATTTACCTTTTCTTGCAAGAAGGCTAGGGTTAAACTAGCGTCGTAGGACAAACAATGACAATTATGTACTGAACAGAACATCTTCCAATCAGACCAAGATGCTGAATAAGAACACCAAGTCGAAGGAGCCAGAGAATTACGTATCAGTGACTGGATGATATCCCCATCACACCCCACAAGGATTGCGGGCAAGGGACACTTTCTCGCTCCATCCTTGGATGTTGACACAGAAAGTCTTCCAAACGCACCAGCAGCAGGTCGTTCCATGTTCGGTTCCTGTGAAGTCGAAGAGGTCTGGCACCTAGGTGGAGGCTGAACCTCAGCCTGAAGATCATGAGGCATCCACACCGCAGCCAGATCCGGGGCTTCTGATCCTCTGGCAGCCCCAGTTTGCCCTTGGCTAGAATGAGCTCGGGCGTAGCGACAATCAACTCCAACATCTCCTCTTCCTGCGGGTACTTGCAGAACCAGGGCTTGTGCTTCAGCCTGTGGCAGAACACAATCATCTCTTCTCCTCTCAATAAACCTATCCTGAGGTTGCAATTCCCTGGCCGAACACAAGTTGGCGCCAGAGTCCCGTGATAGACAACGAGATCCTCTCCTCCTGTCATTTCTGCTTCTAGATGGGGCCCTGGCCCGCTGAGCCTCCACAGGGGACCTCCTCACTGCAGCACGGTGTCTGCGAGGGGTAGGGGGCGGTGGGGAATAAGCTTCTCTTGGCCTCCGCCTCCTGGATCCACTCCTGCTTTCACCACTCTCCATGGCTTCAGCTGCAGGAACAATCACATCGGGGGCATTCTCCACAGAAACCCCCGCAGGTGCTGAGGTATGAGATAACACAGGCTGAGATAAGCAGTCACGTAACCATGACTCCCCTCCTTCTTCCCTCACACGAGATAACAGCTGTGCTAGCAGAGCGTCCATCTTCTTAACTTTAAAGTTGAAAAGTGATGAAATCACCTCAGGTTCCAGTATATATAGTCCTTTACTCCCGCCGAAAAGGCAGACCAATCAAAGCCCGTTACCGGGTCAATTCACACAACTCGATTTCTTATTGGTTAATAACCAGCCAATTAATAAAACAATTCCTCAGAACCTGAAAGAAGAAACTTAGAGACAGCATTAACCCTTAAACTACCCAACCAAATAAAAACAGGTCCATGTTGCCATGTAACCATCGGACAAGGGTCCACTGCTTTGACATTCAATATTCAGTCATGGAGACAGGGCGATACGGGTATATGGGATACATAGCGGCAGCTGTAACCGCGTCCCCGGCCCTGACAGCTAGCCTCAATGTAGAGCCAATGTCCGTCAAGGACGGGGCATGGTTACAATGGCCGCTCTGTATTCTCAGAGCGGTGACTTAACAGGCCGCGCCCCTATGACTGAACACCGATGCTGGCGGGGAGAATAAAGATCATTTTCTCCCCACTGCATTCGGCTGTGTGCAGGCACCGAATAGCATCATAGCGCTGCTAACCTGCAGATTAACAGCGTTATCCCTCATGACAGGTTCCATTTAACTTTTTTTTGTAGTTTACATAAAAAAAAAAAAAAACACATACTAAGAATTTATTAGGCTTCCTATGAAATAGACCCTAGCATGAGTTTCTAAAATAGGAAAAGTAGACTGTGTTCCCCATTGGGTACAGGGATCGATGTGATTGACCCAGCACTACACATTAGATCAGCATTATATAACCAATGGTAATAGAGAACGGGGTGCTCACTGCTTAAAATCTGGTGCTCAGAGGAAAATAGGAATATATACTTAGAAAAAACCTCGGCACACAGTATAATATGAATCTATTTATTCATCTAAAAAAAGGCATGATATGATGTTATGAGACCAATATTATACAGACAAACAATCAACGTTTCGGCTATTAAGCTTTCCTCAAGATTTTATCTGTATAGAAAATGGTCCACATATATTGCCATTTGGATTCCCATGAACTCAATCCATATCGGAAATGTGTGAAAAAACTTTCACCAAAAGTGACCGCCAGAGGCGCACATGCGGATGCCAGGGAGAGTTACCAGGAGTGGGCGATAAATCCAGGAGTGGTGACTGGTTTCTATTATACTTTTCCTCCGATTGTCCCACTCCTGGTTTTGGCTTACAAATACTGAGGTAAAAAACTCACCAATACTCAATATGAGCATGTGGCCTTACACCTGGAGTTTCTGACTTTTAGGCACATTCATACCTTAAGTATTTGGTCAGTATTTTACCTCAGTATTTAGTCACTTTTTTTACCTCAGTATTTGTAAGCCAAAACCAGGAGTGGGTGATAAATCCAGAAGTGGTGACGAGTTTCTATTATACTTTTCCTCTGATTGTTCCTCTCCTGGTTCTGGCTTACACATACGGAGGTAAAATACTGACCATGCGAACGAGGACAGCCATTCATTTTAGTGCAACAGGTTGAACACATGACAAGGCCCCAGCCATTTTTCCACGATTTGCTGGATATGGTTCGTCCAGTGAAATAAAGCTGCGCACACCAGCTCACTGAGAACACTAGTCTTTATTACATAATGTAAGTCATCTGGCTCCATCAGTTGAAAAATATTTGTAAAATATTTAATAGCTCTTTTTATAACAGAGGGATAAACATAATCCCCAGTATACGCAACACGGCATATTTAAGAAAGACCACCAGAAGCAGCAGAATTCACAGTTGCATGGATATGATCTGGAAAACATTCAATCTGCCCACCCGATACATAAAGCCCAGCACATGAGCGCACACAAACTGCAGATTTCACTATTCACTTGTAAAAGCACAATAAAAGTAGGAATTATACTGTTTACGGTGCTTGTCCCAGTTCACAACGTATCCAAATATTAAGGATTGGGGCTTGTAACAGTATAATGGTTCCCTAGAAATTCAGGCAAACCTGGTCAGTAGGAAGGCTGTGTGTAATGGCGTCGCTAATGGCAGTTAATGATGTATGTGAATGTTTCGCCGCACGCTGGGATATTGGATCCTAGATATAAGGATGAAATTAATATAAAGACTAAAAAGAGGAGAAAGTATAATTCACACACAAATCAACCTGGAGAACAGACCAAAGGCGTCACAGATATGATCATGGGGCAGACATTTCTTAACTTACTGTACATCTTCCAATTGTAAAAAATTAAAGTTCTCCTTAATCTTTATACACAAAAGGGCATGTGTCATCAGAAAACGACATTGTTTAAATCAGGTTCATTAAAGTTTTTAATATCATGATCTTTATCCAAATACTTAAAAAAAACAAAAAAAAACAAAACAATTTTGACACAGGCCACTGAGGCTTTTTACGATTCATGTCATTTTGGGAGGAGTTTATGTCAGTCTCCTTATCATTCCAGGCAGGGTTACAATGACAGGTGACACCTATAATCCTAGCTGGTACAGGATCCACCAATTCCAACAGATGATGTCACAGTCCCTGATAGGTCCCATTGACCTTTGCACCCGTACATTAGATGCTTCCATTCAAAGGCTAGGATCAGAGTGTTTATTGCTTCAAATGTACATGTGGATCTTCTGAAATAGGTTAGTATAAAAAAAAGCCATTGTTGCCACTGTTAAAATTGTAAGACTTCTAATTTGTACTTTTAATAAATATTGTGATATAGAAATATAATCAATGCCAAAAATTAAAATATATAAAAAAAATTAAAACAAAAACCTGATTTAAACAATGCAACAAATCTGATAACACATCATTGTCTTTAAAAGACGCAGTAGAAAAAATGTTGCATAATCAATTTTGATTTCTACCCCCTATAGACCCGTCCACAGGTCAAATGTAGAGACTAGTGATGAGCGAGTATACTCGTTGGTTGATCTCCGAGTATTTTGGCGTGCTCGGAGCTTTAGTGTTTGTGGACGCATCTGCATGATTTGCGGCTGCTAGACAGCCTGAATACATGTGGGGATTGCCTGTTTGTTAATGAATTCCACACATGTATTCAGGATGTCCAGCAGCCGCAAATCAAGCAGCTGCAAAATCTCTGAGCACGCCAAAATACTTGATCACCCGAGCATGCTTGGGAAAGTCAGAGCAACGAGTATACTGGCTCATCACTAGTAGTGGCTTTTTTCTCTTTATTCCCACTGCTCCATGTTGGGTGGGCATTGCTCACAGGATTCTCTGGGGGTGAGTTTTAAAGTTTCTCTCAGTTTTTACCCTGTGAGCAACAGTCCGTTGGTAAAAACTACGGTAACTAAAAAGGCCCATAATTCTGGAACCGTACACGGAATTAAAAACAAAAAAAAACAAACAAGGAAAACCCTGAATACTCAAGGGAGCAGTGGGAATAAAACAAAAATGACAAGTGTGACCCCGACCTAAAGAAAAATATCTGCACGCATTTTAAAAAGGAAATATATACGAAATCCCCATCCATTGCAGCTTTCTTGGCATAATCCACTGCAGCTGCGCCCAGTTATCAATCATTTCCAAGCCTTGGATTTCAGACATTTGTACGTGCACATCATTTTTTTTCTGTGCTACAAGGCATTGTGTGAACATCACTAGAGATTGCTTTTTCTGGAGTGTAGAAACAGTAAATTCGGTGAACACATTTGATACACGAGAACTAGAGTGTAGTACTCCTCCTAGCCGAGGACAACAGTGGCCAAATTGTTTCCTTAAGGACAAAGAATTGAAGCAGCGTCATAATATGAAGACATCCATCAGATAACGCTGAGATCTCAGCTTCTGGGAACTTTGGTTCCTTGTATGTAGTTATTTGGAGTAAAGGCTCATACACACTGCCATATTACCGCTGCTATTACGTATACCTCCAATGTAAAGAAAAACAAATTGGACAAATATAAAATTGTAGCCATACCATATTACAGATTTCCTTAGAATCATTGAGTAGATGACATTTTCTACACAATATGATGCAATACAGATGCATTGGAGCAACCTCGCAGGGAATGCACGGGTTTATTTTTTTTCTGATCATAGATGGGAATTTGGAAAATGGTTTCTGATGTCCTTGGATACATGGAAGAATAAATGAGTTTACTGTATGGGTTCATTTTATATTTTAATGCATCGACCTTTTATGGATGTGGCGATAGTAAGGCTGTGTGCACACGATGCGGATATATAGCGGATCCGCAGTGGATTTTTCCGCGCAGAAACGCTGCATATCCGCATTGTGATGTACAGTAGCCTTAAAAGCAATGAAAAAAAAAACCGCTGTGCAGACGCTTCGGATTTTTCCGCAGCATGTTACTTCTTTTGTGCGGTTTTCCACCTCCCCTGTCTCCAAATCCGCAGTGGAAAACCGCACAAAAACCGCAGGAAAAATGGAAGAAATCCGCAGGAAAAATGCAGGTCATTTGACCTGCGGATTTCTTCCATTCTGCACAGAAAAATCCGCAGGGCTAAAAAGTCCGTCTGCACTCAGCCTAAATATTTTTATTTCTTTGTCATTAGTGAAGGTGGTTCAAATTTTTATATTATATACTTTTTTTGAACTTTTTTACTTTCTGCCATAATTTTTAATCTCCTTAGAGAATTTGATTCAATGTTCTATATACAGTAATAACAGGCTAGTTTCAATTAGCTTTTTTGCGTTGCGTTTTATGCGCAGTGCAAACGCATACAAAAAAGCATCATGTGTTTTGTATGCGTTTGCTGCTTTTTTGCGCATGTGTTTTACCCATTTTTACTCTTAAAACGCATGAGTTTTTAAATGCAGACGTGCGCATGTCCATGCGCACATCTGCGTTCCCATAGACTGTAATGTGTTTTTTTGTGCATTCCGTGCGCCTGCGTTTTTTTGAGACAGGTCGGACGGACCAAAAATGCAACAGGTAGAGTCTGGCGCACACTACAAAAAACCGCATGCGCACGTAAAACGCGTACGAATGCGTGCAAATGCTAGATCATGCGCTCCAAACACAGTGCAAAAAAACGCTAGTGTGAAACCAGCCACAGTGTTGCAGTATATAGAGTAGATCATGATCTCCTATGAAGATCAGCCTGTGGCTGGGCTTCACAGGATTACTAAAGAAGGGAACCCTGAGAGCCTTCATCAGGCCCTGGCTCCCAAGGTAACCCAACAGCATCACACAACAATGCTGCAGGGGAATGATGCGCACCAATAACAGCGTATGGTCAATTTTTAAATGCCACTGTCAGACTGACAGCAACACATAAATGGTTACCAATAGCGATCAGAGCCTACTTCTGTTTGCTCCTGTTGGAGACAGAACACACTGGGCATGTACAGCAGATGATGGGAGCTAAGCACCTGAGTCCGCTCTATTTGCAGACCACAGCACTGATCTACTATTACTCCCATATGTGCTAACGAGTTAATTAATGAGTATTGCAGCATATGTGCTAAGGGGTTAATAAATGATCACCTAGAAACAACAGCTTAGCTTAATGTAGGGTCTTCGGTCCCTGGCAGCCTGAAGAGAACTTGGTGAAGTGTGAGAGTCTATGCCCACAACATCTATAGCTAATAAAGCCCCCAGAAAACACCCCAAAGAATGAACACAGGCCTTTCTATGGAAAAACAACATCCCTCTTTCTTTCTGTTAATGGCTCTTGAAATGGTCAGTGACTAATGGCTGCAGTGTGTGACCGGCCGGCATCCTTGCGTCACACAGGGCACAGAGAGATGCCCTTTGTAAGGTTGTGTGCACACAGAGTCTTTTTGATATGGAAACTCCAAAGATTTTGATGAGGTTATGGAAAGTTTCAGCTCTAAAAACTCCTAAAATAACCACCTTGATGTGCTCATACACTAAGAGGGACATGGAAGGAGGTTGACTAAAGCAGCCAACTAAAAATATATACAGTTAGGTCCATATTTATTTGGACAGAGACATTTTTCTAATTTTGGTTCTAGACATTACCACAATGAATTTTATACAAAACAATTCAGATGCAGTTGAAGTTCAGACTTTCAGCTTTCATTTGAGGGTATCCACATTAAAATTGGATGAAGGGTTTAGGAGTTTCAGCTCCTTAACATGTGCCACCCTGTTTTTAAAGGGACCAAAAGTAATTGGACAATTGACTCCAAGGCTATTTCGTGGACAGGTGTGGGCAATCCCTTCGTTATGTCATTCTCAATTAAGCAGATAAAAGGCCTGGAGTTGATATGAGGTGTGGTGCTTGCATTTGGAAGGTTTTGCTGTGAAGGAAACATGCGGTCAAAGGAGCTCTCCATGCAGGTGAAACAAGCCATCCTTAAGCTGCAAAAACAGAAAAAAAACATCCGAGAAATTGCTACAACATTAGGAGTGGCAAAATCTACAGTTTGGTACATCCTGAGAAAGAAAGCAAGCACTGGTGAACTCATCAATGCAAAAAGACAACAGTGGTGGATGATCGCAGAATAATTTCCACGGTGAAGAGAAACCCCTTCACAACAGCCAACCAAGTGAACAACACTCTTCAGGAGGTAGGCGTATCAATATCCAAATCTACCATAAAGAGAAGACTGCATGAAAGTAAATACAGAGGGTTCACTGCACGGTGCAAGCCACTCATAAGCATCAAGAATCAAAAGGCTAGACTGGACTTTGCTAAAAAAACATCTAAAAAAGCCAGCACAGTTCTGGAAGAACATTCTTTGGACAGATGAAACCAAGATCAACCTCTACCAGAATGATGGAAAGAGAAAAGTATGGCGAAGGCGTGGTACAGCTCATGATCCAAAGCATACCACCTCATCTGTAAAACACGGCGGAGGCAGTGTGATGGCTTGGGCATGCATGGCTGCCAGTGGCACTGGGTCACTAGTGTTTATTGATGATGTGACACAGGACAGAAGCAGCCAAATGAATTCTGAGGTATTCAGAGCCATACTGTGTGCTCAGATCCAGCCAAACTGATTGGTCGTTGTTTCACACTACAGATGGACAATGACCCAAAACAAAGTCAAAGCAACCCAGGAGTTTATTAAAGCAAAGAAGTGGAATATTCTTGAATGGCCAAGTCAGTCACCTGATCTCAACCCAATTGAGCATGCATTTCACTTGTTAAAGACTAAACTTCAGAGAGAAAGGCCCACAAACAAACAGCAACTGAAAACCACCGCAGTGAAGGCCTAGCAGAGAATCAAAAAGGAGGAAACACAGCGTCTGGTGATGTCCATGAGTTCAAGACTTCAGGCAGTCATTGCCAACAAAGGGTTTTCAACCAAGTACTAGAAATGAACATTTACAATTAATCTGTCCAATTACTTTTGGTCCCTTTAAAAACGGGGTGGCACATGTTAAGGAGCTGAAACTCCTAAACCCTTCATCCAATTTTAATGTGCATACCCTCAAATGAAAGCTGAAAGTCTGAACTTCAACTGCATCTGAATTGTTTTGTTTAAAATTCATTGTGGTAATGTCTAGAACCAAAATTAGAAAAATGTTGTCTCTGTCCAAATATATATGGACCTAACTGTACACACACATACAATAAAAAGTAATATAGAAGAAGTGACGGAAAGGGAATAGAGCGGCATATGGGGTACGGAGGCTGGCGCTCACTCACTGGCATTATGTGCTCTGTAATAGGACAGATCATAAGAAGCCAATTCATAGAGTCATTTTTGCAGTGAAATCTTGTGTTACCAGGGACAGCAAGCACATCCGCATCACTACTGGCTGTTGTCCTAACAACCAAAGTGAAAGCCAGCCAATAGGAGCGCAAACATTCACCTTTTCCCCTCTACAGCTTAGTGCCGGCAACACTGTCATATGTAAATGAACAGGACAGATGACGGGGAGCCGTATATGCTCCCTACCGCCGCCTCACACTACAGGATTCTGCATTAGCACTAATACATGGAGAGAGCTAGAGAAATACTATGGAAGTCAGACGGGCTGGGGCACGATAGGTTAATGCTGTACAACCAATGAATGGGGTCTGGCAGGATCTCAGACGGAGGATTTATTACACCATGTGTTGTGCTCGTGACATGAAACAATGGATGGATGTGCCAGGAAATCTAATGTGCACCGTTTAACCCTTGCTGTTACTCCAACCTAATGCAATGACTGTCTCCTCCATTTCATTAAATTCCTGACACATTACAGGGCCATTTCAGCCCTGTGGAGAACAGACAAGTCACCAATTCCTTTAGTCACCAGTTAGCACATACATAAAACTTTTCATGATCAGAGGTGTTTTGGGACATGATGTTCAGAGCAAAATGGAAATTTTAATTTTTAATCTACCCCCAATTTTTTTTTTTTTTTTTTAGAAAACACACCGCTATCTAATCTTAACGCTCATATCAATTACTGGTATTCTGACATAGGAAAAAATGATAGTAAACAGAAAAACACTGTCTAAATGTTCATGTCCTGCTTTAGGCCAAGTTCACACTGGGCGTGTTTGCAGCGTTTTTTGTGATGCTTTTTTTATGCAAATTTTCAGCTGCTTTTTACAGTACCAGCAAAGTCTGAGATTTCAGAAATCTCATGCACACACATTGGTTTTCTTGTCATCAGGATTTTGTCCTTTGCATATTTTTTTTGCACAATGGAGTATGTGACTTCTTTCAGCGTTATTCACCCATTGAAATAAATGGGTGGTGAAAGAAACGCTGAAAAACCACATAAAAAATGAAGGTATCTGGTTTTGCTGCGTTTTTTGTGCCAAAACCTGATTCTATAGAATAGAACTTTTTTCAACACTAAACTTTATCAGCATGCACAAGAAACAACTCTAGCATGCCAAAACCGCAGCAAAAACCGAAGCAAAAAATGCACAAAAAATGCAAGAAAAACAGGCTTTTCTACTGCTTCTTTCCTGCCAAGAGATCAGGTTTTGCTGCAGAAGAAAACCACTGAAAGTACACCTAGTGTGAACTTACCCTTTATCAGTGGATTCATTCTGGGCTAAGTATCAAACAAAGGAAGGAATTCTCCTCATTACCATCTCATATATGCGTGACGTATAGGTGCCACTATAGTGCTGATTAAAAAGCTTCAATTTTGGTTTTTGCATTCTAATTTCATAAATTTCTCCCTCAGCATTAAATGCAGTTATTGTACATGGCTTTTCATCCAGAGTACAGGACTGATTAGGTACAAAATTAGAAGGTTGGCATGAAATTGTTGCCAAGCACTGCATGTTTGGTATAATGTACATGGTTTGTGACAGTTCTAAAAATGCCTAACCTCCTGATGCGAATGCAAAGTGCTGGTGTACTACATGATTTCTAATATGGGTGCATGAGTATTTGGAAAGGTGTGGATTTTTCCACTGCATTTATTTTACAGCAGGCCTGAGCTGTGTAGCTGTGAATCCAGCAGTGAAGTGTGATAAATCACTTGCAGGAGGATGCAGCATCATTTTTGCATCTGAGTGAATGCTTTTCCCTGCTCCTCCCCTCCATAGACTTTAATAGAAGCTGAGCCACAATTTAATACTTCAGTGAGCAGGCAGTCCTTATTATATTGACCAAGACTGATTTGAGATGTCTCCCTCCACACCCGAGTGATTTTGGAGTTCAGGGTGTGCGGCAAATGGATGTCTCATAAGATATGTTACAAGGTTTCTTACATTTCCTTGTGCTATCAATTTATGCAAAGTTTGTTGAAACAATAGTGACTACTTAAAGGGAAAGGTTAGAAAATGAGCCTGTGTTGTCTTCTTATACAGATTCATTAGGGTGCTCTTACCAGTGATTATGTTTTGTGCCTCTTCATCACTATCTACCAAAATTTGAACATTTTACTGCATTAAAAGATTACCAGATTGTGAAGACAGACTTTCTCTCTGTATCGATGAATAGGTGTTTGGCTGTTATATTGGTATGTACCGTATATGATTTTCCAAACAATAATTAAGCGATCATGAATGACATCAGTAATCACCATGAGAATAAGTTGCTAAAATTCATCAATGAAAAAAAAAACAATAGTGCAAAGCTTCAAAACATGTGTATTACTAGCCAGCCAGTGGGACAAGTAGAATCTCTTACTTTGCTGGCACTTGGAAATCCATCAGTTTTTGTGACAAAACTGCATGGAAAAACACACAGCATACAATGTGTGCACATACCCAAAGGCTATTGCATTTTTTTCACCTATAGAAAGCAATGAGGAAGTGAAAAAACGCTGCTAAAACGCATGAAAATAAAGCTTTATCATACATTTGCTGTAGACAAAGCAAAGTAATCTGTACCCCAAAAATACTGCAAAAAAGCATGGCAAAAACAAAAAAAATTCCAGCAAGCCAGAGTCTGATCAGACATACAGATTGCACTCGACCATGCAAATCAAAGAGTCACACTGCACTAGGATGACATATGAGTGCAGTCTGATTTTCCAGGCTGACACAATGGAGACGATCGAGAAATAATCTTCTCATCTGAGAGAATCTGATCACACTGCAATTAGAGTAGGATTTGCACGATTGACCCAAACCACTCGGATGAGAAAATACACGATGTCTGCACTGGCCCTTACCGGCACGAATTGACTGCAGACACAATACTCAAGTTTCAAAGTGAATGAGTCAGAATAAAAACAACCTGCCAGCCACAAATTTCACCCCTTAACTCCAGGAGCTTTTTTCGGTTTTGCATTTTTTTCGTTTTTTGCTCCCCTCCTTCCCAGAGCCATAACTTTTTCATTTTTCTGTCAATATGGCCATGTGAGGGCTTATTTTTTGCGGGACGAGTTGTACTTTTCAACGACACCATTGGTTTTAGCATGTCGTGTACTACAATACAGGAAAAGAATTTCAAGTGTGGTGAAATTGCAAAAAAAAAAGTGCAATCCCACACTTGATTTTAGTTTTTTTTTTTAATTTTTTTACTAGGTTCAACAAATGCTAAAACTGACCTGCCATTATGATTCTCCAGGCCATTACAAGTTCATAGACACCAAACATGTCTAGGTTCTCTTTTACCTATTTTGCAAAAAAAAATAAATTGCGTCATTTTCCGATACCCGTAGCGTCTCCAGTTTTCGTGATCTCGGGTTGAGTGAGGGCTTATTTTTTGCGTGCCGAGCTGACGTTTTTATTGATACCATTTTGGTGCAGAGACGATCTTTTGATTGCCCGTTATTGCATTTCAATGCAATGTTGCAGCGACCAAAAAAACATAATTCTTGCGTTTTGAGATTTTTCTCACTACACAGTTTAGCAATCAGGTAAATTTTTTTTTTTATTGATAGATCAGGCGATTCTGAACAGGGCAATACCAAATGTGTGTATGTTTGATTTTATTTTTATTTATTTTGAATGGGGAAAATGGGGGGTGATTTGAACTTTTATATTTTTTTATATTTTTAAACACTTTTATTTTTAAAACTTTTGCTATGATTCAATAGTCTCCATACGAGACTAGAAGCTGCCATTGCCCAATCAGCTTTGCTACATAGAGGTGATGGTCAGATCACCTCTATGTAGTAGAATTGGTGACTTGCTATGAGCACCGACCACTGGGTGGCTCTCACAGCAATCCGGCACTAACAACGAGAACTCAGGTTGTCATGCCGCCACTCCGGTGACCTGCGATCACGTGATGCAGGTCACCGGTGTGCGTATTTCCGGTACGATTACCAAAAGCGCCATTTAAATGAAGCCATCAGCGTTTGACAGTGGCATTTAATAATTTATAGCCGCGGGTGGATCGTGATTCCACCTGCGGCTATTGCGGGCACATGTCAGCTGTTCAAAACAGCTCATACATCCAGGGAAAGATGTGGGCTTACCGCCAGAGCCCACATCAAAGGGAGGGAGTCCGACATTGGCGTACTATTACGCCCGATGTCGGAAAGGGGTTAAAGCAAAATTAAAAAGTGCTATACAGGATATAGCTTCCTCAACTGAAAACACCTTTTATGCTATAAACCGTACTAAAAATATGTGCACATTGAGTTTTTCCCACAAAATATGTAGCATTTTACTATCCCAGAAACTTAAATGATTCGTCTGAAATATTATGCACGTTGCTTATTTTTTCACTTACACATTTATAGCAGTTTCAAATCTGCAGCATGTCATTCTAGAAAAAAAAAAATCAAAATGCATCAAAAACGCACATTTTTTTAAAGCAGTATTTTTGATTCAGAAATGTCTGCAAATATTTAATGTGCACATGTAACCAACCCTAAAAAATAACTCCAGAGGAAAGCAATCAGATAAAAAGGATCTTTTCATCAATTTTTTCCTCTTGAACTAGACATTATTTAATAGTGGTTGCAGAGCAGATTAATTTAGGTTTCTAATTTCACCTATCGTTGCAGAGTACTTGGCACCTAATGAGCTAATAGCCACCTGGACCCACTGGAGTTATCAGAGCTTTCACTGGGGGCGTGTACTTCCACCTGTATGATAATGACCAATAAAGTAGTAGAAAGAAGAACACACCCCCTCGCAGTGCGTGACATGTATGCACACTTATGTTCAGTGAAAGCAGTTCAGGCTGTCATTACTTCTCACACAAGAGCAGTCTGTACTGGGCTTTGTCTGTATGAGATGTGATGTTCCCTGCTCTGATCTCACTGCAGAGTAAGTACAAATGGAGAACAGCAGACACAAACGTTATTACTGACATATTTGGGAAGAATGTGGGAGAGAGCCAGTACAACAGAGGTGACCATGTTATGAGGGGAGAGCTGAAGGCTTTGTAATGAGACACAGCTAAACTTAGCTGTGCTGGCCCTCCCCCCACACTGACTCATGCAGATGGTTAGGTCTCTACTATTACATCACACACTGAGAAACCTGTTTTAACCTATGGTGAGGGCATGCTCTTTTTCTACTGTGTTGCTGCCAGCTTATTATTGGTCAGAATCATTCAGAAGAAAGTAATACATGTCCTCAGTGAAAACTCTCGTAACTTTTGTTAAGTCCAAGTGGGAATTAACTTATTAGGTGTCAAATACTTTGATTGCCAACATCTCCGCAATTAACAAAACGTTATATTCTGCTTTGCCCCCACTATATCATTGTGGATCCAGTTCAACATGAATTTGGTTGAAAGGTCCTCTAACACAATGCAAGTACAACATCCACCCGGAAATGACTGCTCAGCCAGCATAGAGATTTTCATTAAGTTTACAGAGGTTTGAGTCTTTGTTCTCTTTTTACATACGTTATTGGAAATGTATGACTAAAGGGACAGAACGAAAACAATCTGGACCCTTTGGCTGCCTTTTTCGGCCGATACAGAAAAGCTGCATGTTCACATAATGCATGTATTACTTTCCTATTTTGTCATGTAAAATCAATTTTCAAGTAATTACAAGGTTTGGCAGGTAGTTCTTGAAAGTTGCAAAGCTGGGCCAAAAAGGTACATTTTATAGGAAGAAACATTTTAATCTTTTACTGGAGAAAAAAAAAGCTCATAGATATGACATTGTTGGAATATCCAATGCAAGGTAATTCATGAGTTAGATAGTCTATAGTTTTATTGTGATAGCATATTTTGGACCAGAAATCATGATGTTTTGCGCAGGTATCCCAGCAGTGTTTAATGAATGTGTATTAGACCGATGACTACTTGGTGTGACTGATGGATTTCACTACTTAGTGGCCACATAAGTCCACAAAACCCTTCCAATATTCTCACTAGTCCTGCACATCAAAGTAATCTATTACAGGTTCTTCTCGCATGGTCTTCTGTGGGCCACTGCTTCCACCATTCCTGAAATAAAAATTTGCAAGCACATGGTCAAGTCACATCCCACTGTAAGCAACAGAGATCTATTTCTAAAACATCATTTGCTACACAAAACTTGATATAATATGCATGTGAAGTGTAGTTTTTTCCTTCTGGTTTTAAAGTACTTTAAAATAATTAGGGGTAGATAACCAACACTGACTCACCTTTCACCTTGATGTCTGTAATGGGCAATGGGAGGAGGGGGTCTTGCCTGGATTTCTCTTTCAATTACAGACATAAGGGAAACACTTGGGCACATGGATTTGCCTCTGCAAAAGATTGATGTATACATAGTCAAGAATAACAGGCTACACCTCAATATTTGGCTTTGAAAGAACAGACTTTCCTTAAAGGAGTTATCCTTTATTTTCTAACATTTTTAAAAATGTTAAAAAACCTTCAACAAAATTCCTCTCTCCTGCAGGTCTAGTGCTGAAGCTTTAGTGGTCTTATTTTAGGCGACCTGCATGTGGTTTTGCAGTCAGTGGTCACCTAACAAATGACTGGCGTCACCACTCCGTAATGGAAGCCATGATGCCAGAAGTGGAATGCAGGAAAACCCGGCCACAGGGGAGCGCAAAGGACGAGAAGGAGAGTAGTTAAAAGCTTTCTTCTTTTATTAGATTCCACTACGCGTTTTGACTGATAACCTCCGCCTTCATCAGGTGGCATAGCGATATGCCACCTGATGAAGATGGAGGTTATCCGTCAAAACGCCTAGTGGAATCTAATAAAAGAAGAGAGCTTTTATCTATTCTCCTTCTCGTCGTCCTTTGCGCTCCACTGTGACCGTGTTTTCCTGCATTCCATGTTCTCATCCTCCTTTGAGGCACCCGGCAGGAGCAGCATCGGAACTAATCTAACCAGCACCCCGGGACCTGCCAGCCGGGCACTCCAATAATCTGTCCCATACAGACTTCTCAATGATGCCAGTAGTAGCGCACCTGACCGACGAGCCACATTCTGGCCCTTGTACACAAAGACCAGGAGATCCGCCAAGGGCTTCTGTGCTAGATCTGCAGGAGAAAGGAGGAGTAATGTTTCCTTTTATTTGTTTTCTAACATTTGCAGCAATTTTTAAACATTTTTACAAAGTTTGGTATGCCAATTACATTGTAGAATTTAGCAAAAAAAGAATAAATGCTTGCATATGTTCCCTAATGCTTGCATATGTTCCCTAATGCAGCAAGTTCTAACTATCTAAACAAGTAATCACTATCAAATGGTAACCATCAATATGACCATACAGTTGTGGCCAAAAGTATTGACACCCCTGCAATTCTGTCAGATAATACTCAGTTTCTTCCTGAAAATGATTGCAAACACAAATTCTTTGTTATTATTATCTTCATTTAATTTGTCTTAAATGAAAAAACACAAAAAGAATTGTGCTAAAGCCAAATTGGATATAATTCCACACCAAACATAAAAAAGAGGGTGGACAAAAGTATTGGCACTGTTCGAAAAATCATGTGATGCTTCCCTAATTTGTGTAATTAACAGCACCTGTAACTTACCTGTGGCACCTAACAGGTGTTGGCAATAACTAAATCACACTTGCAGCCAGTTGACATGGATTAAAGTTGACTCAACCTCTGTCCTGTGTCCTTGTGTGTATCACATTGAGCATGGAGAAAAGAAAGACGACCAAAGAACTGTCTGAGGACTTGAGAAACCAAATTGTGAGGAAGCATGAGCAATTTCAAGGCTACAAGTCCATCTCCAAAGACCTGAATGTTCCTGTGTCTACCGTGCACAGTGTCATCAAGAAGTTTAAAGCCCATGGCAATGTGGCTAACCTCCCTAGATGTGGACGGAAAAGAAAAATTGACAAGAGATTTCAACGCAAGATTGTGCGGATGTTGGATAAAGAACCTCGACTAACTTCCAAACAAGTTCAAGCTGCCCTGCAGTCCGAGGGTACAACAGTGTCAACCCGTACTATCCGTCGGCGTCTGAATGAAAAGGGACTGTATGGTAGGAGACCCAGGAAGACCCCACTTCTTACCCCGAGACATAAAAAAGCCAGGCTGGAGTTTGCCAAAACTTACCTGAAAAAGCCTAAAACGTTTTGGAAGAATGTTCTCTGGTCAGATGAGACAAAAGTAGAGCTTTTTGGGCAAAGGCATCAACATAGAGTTTACAGGAGAAAAAAAGAGGCATTCAAAGAAAAGAACACGGTCCCTACAGTCAAACATGGCGGAGGTTCCCTGATGTTTTGAGGTTGCTTTGCTGCCTCTGGCACTGGACTGCTTGACCGTGTGCATGGCATTATGAAGTCTGAAGACTACCAACAAATTTTGCAGCATAATGTAGGGCCCAGTGTGAGAAAGCTGGGTCTCCCTCAGAGGTCATGGGTCTTCCAGCAGAACAATGACTCAAAACTCACTTCAAAAAGCACAAGAAAATGGTTTGAGAGAAAGCACTGGAGACTTCTAAGGTGGCCAGCAATGAGTCCAGACCTGAATCCCATAGATCATCTATGGAGAGATCTAAAAATGGCAATTTGGAGAAGGCACCCTTCAAATATCAGGGACCTGGAGCAGTTTGCCAAAGAATGGTCTAAAATTCCAGCAGAGCATTGTAAGAAACTCATTGATGGTTACCAGAAGCGGTTGGTCGCAATTATTTTGGCTAAAGGTTGTGCAACCAAGTATTAGGCTGAGGGTGCCAATACTATTGTCTTGCCCATTTTTGGAGTTGTGTGTGAAATGATCAATGTTTTGCTTTTTGCTTCATTCTCTTTTGTGTTTTTTCATTTAAGACAAATTAAATGAAGATAATACCAAAGAATGTGTTTGCAATAATTTTCAGGAAGAAACTGAGTATTATATGACAGAATTGCAGGGGTGTCAATACTTTTGGCCACAACTGTACAAATTAATGAGAGATTGGCATGGAGCAAATTTACTATGTGTTGTAAATTCTGTATACACAACACTCCTTTTATAAAGCGTCTAGGAAAAAATGTCATACCTAACAGTCAAAATGTATTCAATTTATTATACAGTATATCACAAAAATGAGTACACCCCTCACATTTTTGTAAATATGTTATTATATATTTTCATGGGACAACAATGAAGATATGACATTGATACAATGTAAAGTAGTCCATGCAGAGCTTGTATAACTGTACACCCTTAAGTTAAAATGGCTAAATTGTGCCAAAATAGCTATTTTCCCTCCCAGCGTGACTCAGTGTTACAAGGTGTGATGGGGAGCAGGTGCGTAAAATTTGGTGTTATGGGTCTCAAACTCTCTCATACTGGTCACTGGAAGTTCAACATGGCACCTCATGGCAAAGAACGCTGAGGATCTGAAAAAAAAATTATTGTTCTACATAAAGATGGTCTAGGGCCTAGGCTATAAGAAGATTGACAACACCCTGACACTGAGCTGCAGCAGCACAGTGGCCAAGACCATACAGCGGTTTAATAAGACAGGTTCCACTCAGAACTGGCCTCACCATGGTCGACCAAAGAAGTAGAGAGCACATGCTCAACGTCATTTCCAGAGGTGGTCTTTTCAAAATAGATGTATTAGTGCTGTCAGCATTGCTGCAGAGGTTAAAGGGGTGTGGGGGTATCAGCCTGTCCGTGCTCAGGAAATATGCCGCACACAGCATCAAATTGGTCTGCATGGCTGTAATCCCAGGAGGAAGCCTCTTCTATAGATGATGCATAAGAAAGCCCGCAAACACTTTGCTGAAGACAAGCAGACTAAAGGCATGGATTACTAGAACCATGTCCTGTGGTCTGATGAAATCAAGCTTAACTTATTTGGTTCAAATGGCGTCAAATGTGTGTGGTGGCAACCAGGTGAGGAGTACAAAGACAAGGGTGTCTTGCCTACAGTCAGGGATGGTGGTGGGAGTGTCATCGTTTTGGGCTGCATGAGGGCAGGCGGAAGTGCGGAGCTACAGTTCATTGAGGGGACCATGAATGCAAACATGTACAGTGACATACTGAAGTAGAGCATGATCCCCTCCCTTTGAAAACTGGGTCACAGGGCAGTATTTCAGCAACAACCCCAAACACACCTCCAAGCCCAGGGCTGTGGAGTCAGAGTCGTGGAGTCTGAGTCCATTTTGGTGTCAGAGTCAGTATAAAATGGATAGACTGATTCTCCAAATATATAATAAAATGGGTACAGTAGTACAATGCAGGATGTGAAATAAGTTTTTTCATAAGAATTTGGAGAAGTAATGAAATGTCCTATAAATGTCTGTTATATTAGTAACATAGTAATTAAGGTTGAAGGGATACTTTAAGTCCATCTAGTTCAACCCATATCCTATCCTAACTTGCCCTAACATGTTGATCCAGAGAAAGGCAAAAAAACCCCATGTGGCAAACAGTAAGCTTCACATTGGGGAAAAAAATTCCTTCCCGACTCCACATACGGCAATCAGACTAGCTCCCTGGATCAACGCAACACTAAGGAAACTAGTGTATATACCCTGTAATATTATACTTTTCAAGAAAGGCATCCAGTCCCCTCTTAAATTTTAGTAGGGAATCACTCATTACAACATCATATGGCAGAGAGTTCCATAGTCTCACTGCTCTTACAGTAAAGAATCCGCGTCTGTGATTATGCTTAAACCTTCTTTCCTCCAGACGTAGAGGATGCCCCCTTGTCCCCTTCACAGGTCTAAGAGTAAAAAGATCATTAGAAAGGTCTTGGTATTGTCCCCGCATATATTTATACATTGTAATAAGATCACCCCTAAGCCTTCGATTCTCCAAACTAAATAACCCCAAGTGTAATAACCTGTCTTGGTATTGCAGACCCCCTAGTTCCCTAATAACCTTGGTCGCTCTTCTCTGCACCCGCTCCAGTTCAGCTATGTCTTTCTTATACACCGGAGACCAGAACTGTACACAGTATTCTAAGTGTGGTCGCACTAGTGACTTATATAGAGGTAAAATTATGTTCTCCTCATGAGCATCTATGCCTCTTTTAATGCATCCCATTATTTTATTTGCCTTTGCAGCAGCTGCCTGACACTGGCCACTAAATGTGAGTTTGTCGTCCACCCATACACCCAGGTCTTTTTCAGTGACTGTTTTGCCCAGTGTTTTACAATTAAGCACATAATTATACATCTTGTTCGTTCTACCCAAGTGAATGACCTTACATTTATCCCCATTAAAGCTCATTTGCCATTTATCAGCCCAAGCTTCTAGTTTACATATTCCTCATCTAAAGATCATAGCTTTTAGCTGATGAATCTGTGCTGCACTTTATGTACATGCTCAGTAGTTAACTAAATAGTAAAGCCACTAAAGAAGACTCAAGGTCTCCAAAAATTCATTTTTAAAATAGCAGACAAAAAGGCAGCAACACTTACCTGCCCAGATCTAGGAACAAATGCACTACAGGGTGCAGCCAGCCCATAAAGCAAGATGTTAGCAACACAGGTGCAAAATACCAGATTAACAGTCACTCTCCACCTACCCATTCCTGGAGGGGGTGACTGCCCAGTATACAATTGCACAATAAAGGCCCGCATAGGCTGCTGTTCACACAGTGTTAATCTGGTATTTTGCACCTGTGTTGCTAACATCTTGCTTTATGGGCTGGCTGCACCCTGTAGTGCAATTTGTTCCTAGATCTGGTCAGGTAATTGTTGCTGCCTTTCTGTCTGATGCTCAGTAGTGGCCAGTGCTGTGAAATCAGACGTCATGGAAATTGAGGAGTCAGAGGTTTGGCTTACCAACTCCACAGCCCAGTCCAATACTACCACTGCCTTGTTAAAGAAACTGAGGGTAAAGGTGCTGGACAGCCAAGCATGTCTTCAGACCTAAACCCTATTGAGCATCTGTGGACAGGGTTGGCTCCAGGTTTTTAACACCTACCATGATTCGTGATATACAGATACGGCAGAAAAATATAGATATAGTACAATGCCAAATGTTTCACTTACTTCTTACATTATATGGGTGATATCTATTGTAAATTCTACAATAGCTCTGAAAACTGTGAATCCTCACAGCGCGTGCCCTGCATGGATTCAAAAGCTTTTGTTTTAGACAGGACAGTATAGTCCGTCATACAGTACTGTGGAGGGCACCCCATAGTCCTCCATAAAGTACTGTGGGGGGGCACCCCATAGTCCTCCATACAGTACATACAGTACTGTGGGGGCACCCCATAGTCCTCCATACAGTACTGTGGGGGGCACCCCATAGTCCACCATACAGTATTGTGGGGGGCACCCCATAGTCCTCCATACAGTACTGTGAGGGGGCACCCCATAATCCTCCATAGAGTACTGTGAGGGGGCACCCCATAATCCTCCATACAGTATTTATGGGCACCATATGCACCATACAAAATAGTGAGCCCCATATAATACTCCTCACGGAATAATGGGCCCCATATAATGCTTCATACTGTATAATGGGCCCCATATAATGGCCCATACAGAATAATGGGCCCAATATAAGGATTCATACTGAATAATGGGCCCCAAATAATGCTCCATACAGAATACGTCCCATATAATGCTCAATACAGAATAATGGGCCCATAATGCTCCATACTTAATAATGGGCCCCATATAATGCGCCACACAGAATAATGGGCCCCCTTTTAATGCTCCATACAGAATAATGGACCCCATATAATGCTCCATACAGAATAATAGGCCCCATATAATGCTCCATACAGAATAATGAGCCACATATAATGCTCCATACAGAATAATGTGCCCCATATAATGCTCCATACAGAATGGGCCCCTTATATTGTTCCATAAAGAATGGGCCCCATATAATGTCCCATACAGAATGATCTCCATATATTGCTCCATTCACGGAAAAAAAAACATATTCATCTCTCCTCTCTGGCCACAGGTCGAGACTGCAGTGTTGCAGTCTTCCGGCTCTCTGCACTGTGACTGCTCAGGGCAGAGGGCGCACAGTAGTGACGTCATCACACCCTCTGCCCTGAGATGTCATATAGTAAGAAAACACGGAAGACAACGGAGGTGTAGAGGAACAGGGAAAGGCAAGTATTGCAAGTGCCGGGGCCTGAGCAAGCGGGGGAAGAGGATCCCAGTGACACCCTGTGTAGCTCTAGTGAACACCATGCCCAGAAGAGTTAAAGCAGTGCTTGCAAATAATGGTGGCCACACAAAATAGACATTTTGGGCACAATTTGGCCATTTTCACTTAGCGGTGTACTCACTTTTGTTGCCAGTGGTTTAGAAACTAATGATCATGTGTTGAGTTATTTAGGGGGGGGCACACCAAACAAACTGTACACGGACTACTTTACATTGCATCAAAGTGTCATATCTTCAGTGTTATCCCATGAAAAGATATGAAAAGTGAAAAGAAATTACTGTATTTGTCGGACTATAAGATGCACCGGACCATAAAAACGCACTCCAAATTTTCAGAAGGAAAATGAGGAAAAAAAAAAATAATGTGTCAAATGGGGGTCCGTCTTACAGTCCAAATTCAGCTTACCGGAGGAAGTCAGTAGCGCTGGTGGAGCGTGGTCATAGGGGGTGTTTGGTGGTCCGGCGATATAGCTCCCAACACAGACTGGTGCGGCAGGTTTTGCAGTGCTTGTGGTGCAGGGGATCTGCCGACATTTTCCAGAAGCCTGGAGCCACCGCACATCCATTGATGTGATGTGGTGGCCTCCGGGAAATCCCATCCCAGGCTGGTGCTGCAGGTTCGTCGATGCTCAGTGGTGCGGGGGGCTCTGCTGACATTTTGTGAAAGCCTGGTGCCCCTACACGTCCACTGCCGCGATGTGGTTCCATCCGGAAAAATGGCTGTCGGGGTGGCGCATGCACAGATTGAGATCTCGGCACCCAGATCTTGTCTCCCAGAATCTCGGGACAAGATCTCAATCTGCATATGTGCAGCTTCCAGCAGCCATTTTCCCGGAAGCACCCATCACAGCAATGCAAGAGCAGGGGATACACAAAATGTCAGCAGAGCTCCCGCACCAATGCACACCGTTGAATACTGCTGCACCAGCCTGGGAAGGGAGTGTGATCATCGCTCTGCAGCCTCAGACCACCACAGAATCGCCGACTCCTGCTGCTGCCACACTTGTAAGTATATTCCGACTATAAGACGCACCCCCATTTTGGACTAAAATTTTTTGGGAAAAAGAAGTGCGCCTTTCAGTCCAAAAAAATACGGTAAATCAATATTGGGTGTGACCACCCTTTGCTTTCAGAGTAGCATCAAAACATTAATTCTTCTAGGTACATTTGCACACAGTTTTTTGAAGGAACTGAGCAAGGAGGTTGTTCCAAACATCTTGGAGGACTAACCTTACTAACTAGATCTCCTGTGGATGTAGGCTTGCGCAAATCCTTCTGTCTATTCATGTAATCCCAAAAAGACTCCATGTTGAGATCAGGCCATGTTGAGTCAGATCATAACTTCCAGGGCTCCTAGTTCTTTTTTTAGGCGGAGAATAGTTCTAAATGACATTGGCTCTATGTTTGGAGTCACGACCTGTTGCAGAAAACCGTGGATACTTTGTAATAGAAAAGACAAATTTGCGGCCCTTACCAAATATTTAAAACGTAACAAACTTTGGAATAAAAGCATAAAAACAAAAAGGGAGGAAGGGGGTAGAGGAATCCCATACAAAAAACAACAGTTTTACACCTAGGACATGCTTCATTCTGAACCAGGAACTAGGTGTGAAAAGGCTGAATCAGGAAGAAACATTTACTAGGCGTGAAACCGCTGTTATCTGTATGGAATTCTACTACCCATCTCGTCTCCGCCCTGTTTTTATGACCGTGGAATGAAGTTTGATACAATTTAATGCTTTGGTGAGAAATGCAAGTTTCTTTCTTCTATTTACAAAGTATCTATGGACTATAAGCACCTTTTTCAATTGCTAAGCACCATTGCCGTGTATGAGAAACTTGGTAAATGTTTGGAGTGCCGATACCATTTCTTAAATATGGGACAGAATAAATTTGGAGCCAATCAGACGGCTCCCTGATGGTATTGCAAAATGGATAAGCATTTGAATGTATTTCTCACAACTGAGAACTCCATTAATATTTCCCAACTCCAAACTTGCACGGAACCTATACCATGATTCTCTTGCAGCTTGTACACGCTCATTGTTGAAATGCTCTCCAGTCCTTTGGAGGAGAAACTGACTTATGTATCAGGAAAATATTTCACAATTTAACTCATCAGTGCAAAGTACCTGCAAATAATTTTCATGCATAGTGGAGAAACCTTGGCCTGGTTTTCGTGGCAAAGGTATGGTTTTGGCCACAATTCTTCCATGTAGAGCACTTCTAGCCAGACTTCTCTGAATAGTAGATGGGTGTAGTTGTGTGACACTGGTTGCTGCCAGTTTTGAGCTGATGGCACTGCTGGACAGCTTTCAATTTTGAAGGGAAATATGCATGATGTGTCTTTAGTCTGCTGCGCAAAGTTTCCTTGCCTGACCACTGAATCTATGGTTTTCAACTCTGCCCATTTTGGGATATTTTCAAAACAACTTAAAGAAGCACTCCCATGAAAGTTTTCTCCTCTTAATATATTGCAATCATATTATATAGCACTTTTTTATGGATGCTCAATTTGCCCCTCTACCCAGTTATTTTTTCTGTTTTTCATTAGGTCTATGACATCACATGATTTAACACAAACTAGCTGAATTCCTCTAAGCTCTATGCAGAAACAGAAGGTAAATTTTCCTGGCATGAATCAGGAGTCATTGCAAAAGTTCCTGAAAGAGGGAGGAGGAGCTGTCGAGTCAGAAGTTTAAGAGGGGAATGATTTTGGTAGGGAACAGAGACCGTTTCTGCATAGAGCACAGAAAAGAGAATAACTTACTGGGTAGAAAGGCAAAATGAGCAATTGTAAGTACAAAGTGCTATATAATATGATGACTGCAATATATTAAGAGAATAAAAAAATCCCAGTCCACTTTGACATCTTTTCCTTGGAGTGACCTTGTTGATGCAGTATAAAATTCCTTGAGTCTTGATGCTGATGCTCAGTTTTGCCATAGTACATGACCTGTGACATAAATCTGTCTTCACCAACTTCACCTACGTAGCAGAGTTTGGTTGTTCCTCACCAAGTTTTAAACGTCCTACACAGCTGTTTCTGTTACAGTTAATGATCGTTTCCATATGTAGGTTGAACCCGTCATTATCACCTGTTACATATCACTGATTACTCTTACAAAATCCCCGACTTTCTGCAAGTGTACCTAGAATAAATGCTACCTTGAAGTGAAAGAGTGGTCACACCAAATATTGATGCAATTTAGATTTTTATTTTGTTCCCTTTGCATTTGGATAATTGATAAAAATAAACAATTAACCCTTTTTTCAAGCATTCTCACTTTGCAGAAAATGTTTTCACACCTGCCTAAAACTTTTGCACATTATCTTATGCATTAGTACTAATCCATTTATAGAAATCTTAATAATGTGAAAATGTGCTCACTTGATGGCAGTGATAACAACATTTCGTTTGGGCTCGTTGTCGTAGCTCACACTCTCTACACCGTACACTTCAGCAAGGTCATGAATAACTTTTCGATGGTCTCTATTCATTGGTGGGAAACAATGACTTTTTTTTGTTTGTTTTCCCTGAAAAAAAATCATTACATAATAGAAGTGAGTACATAAGCTGTCCGCACTCATTAGCAGTTTACAAAACACAACAAAATGTAAAAACAGCATAGTGTTACTTTATTACTGTCTGTATAAAAATGCCCTGTAAATCTGTAAGCAACATGACCACATTTTTGAAATCACAAGTGATTCTTGTAACACTTCCACCATTAAAGAATTAAGCCTTCACAAGACATCATCAAAAATGTATCGATCGGTGTCTAGCCTTAGTGACCGAGCCAATTTTGACCTTATTGGCCAAGTCAAATTTTACAATTCTGACCGCTGTCACTTTATGAGGTTATAGCTCTGGAACACTTCAATAGATCCCACTGATTATGAGTGTGTATTTTCGAGACATATTGTACTTCATGATAGTGGTAACATTTGTTCAAAATAACTTGCATTTACTTATGAAAAAAAGCAAAAAAACGGAAATTTGGCAAAAATTCCGAAAATTTTGCACTTTTCAAACTTTTAATTTTTGTGCCCTTATATCAGAGTTATGTCACACAAAATAGTAAATAACATTTTCTATATGTCTACTTTACATCAGCACAATTTTGGATACATAATTTTTTTTGTTAGGAAGGGTTATAAGGGTTAAAAATTGACCAGCGATTTCTCATTTTTCCATCAAAATGTACAAAACCGTTTTTTTTAGGGACCACCTCACATTTGAAGTGACTTTAGGGGGCCTATATGGTAGCAAATACCCAAAAGTGACACCATTCTAAAAACTGTACCCCTCAAAGTACTCAAAACCACATTCAAGAAGTTTATTAACCAGTCAGGTGCTTTACAGGAGCTATAGCAATGTGGAAGGAAAAAAATTAACATTTAAGCTATTTTTTTTTTTTTCCACAAAAATTTTACTTTAGCTCCAAATTTGTTATTTTCACAAGGGTAACGGGTGAAAATGGACCCTCTAATTTGTTGTGAAATTTTTCCTGAGTATGCCGATACCCCATATGTGGGGGAAATCCACTGTTTGGGCACAAGGCAGGTCTTGGAAGTGAAGTAGCACAGTTTGACTTTTTGAACAAAAGAATGTCTGGAATCGACAGCTGACACTAGTGTTTGCATAGCTCCTGATGTGCCTAAAACATGGACACACCCCCACAAGTGACCCATTTTGGAAACTACACCCCTTAAGGAATGTATCTAGATGTGTGGTGAGCACCTTGAAACCCCAAATGCTTCACAGAAGTTTAACGTAGAGCTGTGTAAAAAAAAAATCATTTTACCCACAAAAATGCACTTTTAGCCCCAATTTTTTTTTACTTTAAAAAGGGTAACAGGTGAAAATACACCCCCAAATTTGTTGTGCAGTTTCTCCTGAGTACGTCAATACCGTATATGTGGAGGAAAACTACAGCTTGGGTGCATGGCAGGGCTCAGAAAGAAAGGAGTGACGTTATAGAATGCAGACTTTGATGGAATGGTCTGTGGTCGTCATGTTGTGTTTGGAGAGTTCCTGATCTGCCTAAACAGTGGAAAACCCCCACAAGTAGCCACATTTTTTACACTGCACCCCTCAAGGATTTTGTCCAGGGGTATAGTAAGCATTTTTAACCTACATGTACTACACAATTTGATAACCTTAGGTTGTCATATTGAAAATTTTCATGAAAATGTTTTTGCCCCAAATTTGCAATTTCCACAATTGATAATAGGAGAAAACGGACCTCAATTTGTTATGCAATTTGTCCTGAATGCAACTATATCACATATGTGGTCAAAAACTTCTGGTTGTGCACAAGGCAGAACTAAGAAAGAAAAAAAAAAAACAGTATTTACCTAGGATAGATTGTGAATGCTATGTCGCATTTGAAAAACCCCTGACATGTGAAAACAGCAGAAACCCCATGTGACCCCATTTTGGAAACTAGAATCCTCAAGGAATTCATCAAGGTGTGCAGATTTCGCTAGAATAGTTTTTGGGCAACATTTGCAAAGCCCCGAAGGTGCCAGAAAACCCCCAAAGTGACCCCATTGTAGACACTGCATCTCTCAATGAATTCAGCTACGGCCATAGTGACTATCTTGTAACATCCACGCCAGATGTTTTTTTTTACCTGGAGAATTGCATATTTGCCAGTCTAGAACCCATACATTGTGTCCCCATACAGTGTAGAGCCTCCATATATTGTAGCGTTACCATGCATTATGCCCAGCTTCTGTTTCTGGCAATATGCACCTGTAAATTAAGTGCCTTCTCTCTATTAAAATAATGGCAAACATGTGGCCTCTTAATGTGGTTTAGGCAAAGAGGGGCATTTGGATTTGGTAGCGCAGAATTCACTGGATTTTGTTTGAGGGGGTGGGAGCCATGTTGCTTTTCCAGAGTCTTTGTTCTACCAGTTACTTGGGAACCCCCTATAGTTCCAGTGACAGATGACAGACATGAGTGGGGGCTGGTTTTGTGAGGGATAAACTAGGGTTTTTATTGATAACATTTTGAGGTACATAGCATTTTTTTAAATCACTTCCAGTATAAGGCCCCAGCCTTGTGTTCTACGCTGAGCACTCACGTTTGGGTTTCCGTATAAATCCCACAAAAATGCGATTCAGACAAAACCAGTAACAGAACCACCCACCATGAGGCAGATGGAGACACTTTGGATTCCGTTTGGCGTCTGCTCCGGTGGTATCCATCTTTTTAGGCATGCACAGATATGTGGTCGCTCACACTCGTGCGCTAAAAAGACTCCTAAAATGGTGGAACAGACCAGTCCAAAGTGACTCCATCTGCCTTATAAGTAAGTGGTGAAGTCCGGGGTTTTGATTTGTAGAGCAGCAGGGTTGGTGCAGTGTGATAGACAGGCAGTGACCACAGTAGAGTTCCAAAAACAAAAGTCTCTTTAATACTCAATACTCACAACGTAGAAACACAAGAAGGAAATCCTCCTGATTGCAGCCGGGAAACAAGACAGTTCATATATATCCCATTGCTGAGAGTAACTGCACCACCGTATCAGGCTGCGGGATACCAGGAGTTTGCTCTGCTGGCCTTGTGTTTACTCACACAGACGGAACCTCTTGCAGAGCCAACTGCTCCACAGGTTGCACTCTCCAAAACTGACACACAACCCTCCTGTGGGTTTTTTTCCCCCTCTCTCCTAGATTCTGTGGCTTTGAGCCACTGGTAAGATCCGGGCTGGAGGAAACAGACCAGCCCCACTACCTTCCTGCAGTCCGTTTCAAAACTAAAAGCCCATACCGGGGTTTTCCTGAACAACTCCTTGGTTAAAATAGCCTGAACAGGTTCAAGCTTAATTTTACTCTGCCTTGTGACTCACAGGCACTCCAGCAGATCTAATACACTTCTGAGCACATATGACTTTGGTCACTGCCTCACAGAATGAATCGCGGTTTTGTGGAATTTACACGGAAACCCCAATGTGCGCTCAGCAGAGAGCGTAGGATAAACGTAAGCCGAGCCTTATTCCAATTTTTGGGAGGTAGAATGAACAGGCAGCAGTACAAGAATAGTTCTTATTTTTATTTTTGTGCTGTTCACCGTGAGGTATAAATGATCAGGTGGATTTATTCTTCGGGTCGGAGCGATTACAGCAATACCAGATTAATATAGTTTTTTTTAGGTTTTCCTGCTATCACACAGTAAGAATTTTTTTTTTTTTAAAGTAGTTTTTTTTTAACCTTACTTAGAGTTGCAACTTTTATTTTTTGGCAACCAGAGCTGCATGAGGGCTCATTTTTTGCGGGACACATTGCAGATTTTTTGGTACCATCTTGGGATACATAATATTTTTTGATAGCTTTTTATTCAGATTTTTCAGGCACAGAATGAAAAAAAAAAAACCCCAAAAACCAGCAGCAATTCAGTTTTTATTTTTCTGCGTCGTTCATCATGAAGTCAGGTCTGTACAATTTCAGCGATACCAGATTCATATTTTTATGCTTTGTTCTTTTTACAGACTAAAAACAATTTTTTACAAAAATGAATTTGCTTTTGCATTGCCATATTCTGAGAGCTGTATCTTTTATATTTTTCAAGAATGAGCCATATTAGGGTTTGTTTTTTTTGTGGGACGGTTTGGTGTTGTCATTTGCATCATTTTTTTTTTTTTTTACATATGACTTTTTGATCGCTTATTCACTTTTTTGTGAGTCACTATGATGAAATACTGACATTTTTCATGTGTTTTTTGTTTTTTATGGAGTTCACCAAATGGAATAAATGACGTGCCAGTTGTGTAGAGCAATACCAATTATGTGTACTTTTTTGTTTATTTTAGTTTAATCACAAACGCTGCTTTCTGAATGGTGAAACGGAATTTAGTGATTTGCGTGAGCTTTTGAGTTTTTTTTTTTTTTTTTTTTTTACATAATTTTACTTTTTCTCACTTTGTCCCACTGTGGGACACGTATAATCTTCAGTTTGATCACTAGTCTAATACACTGCTGTACTTACGTATGAGATTGTCAGTGACTCACTGTCTGTGAGAGCCAGCTTATAGGAGGATATGACAGGCCACCGTTCCCTGGGGTCATCACATGACCTCAAGGTACCATGGTAACCATCGGGACCTATGATTCTCATCCCGGGGGTCTGATGTTACTAAGAAAGTCTTGTGATCCCCTTATAACAACTTAAATACCACTGTTATAATTGACAGCGGTATTTAAGGGGTTAATCAACCAATATCGGTTGCAAAACTGACCAGGGCAGATACAGCAGGGCGTCAGCTGTCATTTACAGCTGATAACAGAGGGAATTGCAACCGCTTGACGGAGCTATTCCCGATCGAGGGAATAAATACCCGTAACTACGGCTGTTATAGTGGGCATCGGCAGTCGTCAAAAGGCTAGAACTCTAGAATTTTTTTTCTATCAACTACTAAATTAACAAACGAGTAAAATTAATGAGAATCAATGTAAATTGATAAACATGTTGCAAAAAACAAAAAAAAAACAACACAATTTGAAATGATTGCTAAAAGATGTGTAATATAAGGAACAGGTGATGATGGTAAAGTGTGTGAGTAAATAAATTGCAATAAAGACTATGAAGGTCCAGAGCAAGACTACTATATGAATAACTGCTATACACTATATGAAAATAGGTACAAGAGCTTCTCACAAAATTAGAATATCAAAAAGTTTTTCAGTTCTTCAATAATAAAAGTGAAACTCATATCTTATATAGAGTCATTACAAACAGAGTGATCTATTTCAAGTGTTTATTTCTGTTAATGTTGATGATTATGGCTTACAGCCAATGAAAACCATTATCGCAGTAAATTAGAATACAAACAACAAAAAACACCTGCAAAGGCTTCCTAAGCGCTTAAAAGGTCCCTTAGTCTGTTTCAGTGGGCTCAAAAATCATGGGAAAGACTGCTGACTTGACAGATGTCCAGAAGGAAGTCAGTGACACAGTCCACAAGGAGGGCAAGCCACAGAAGATCATAGCTAAAGAGGCTGGCTGTTCACAGATTGCTATATCCAAGCATATTAATGGAAAGTTGAGTGGAAGGAAAAAGTGTGGTAGAAAAAGATGCACAAGCAACAGGGATAACTGCAGCCTTGAAAGGATTGTTAAGTAAAGGCCATTCAAAAATTTGGGGGAGATTCACAAGGAGTGGACTGCTGCTGGAGCCATTGCTTCAAGAGCCACCACATACAGACTTATCCAGGACATGGGCTACAAGTGTCATATTCCTTGTGTCAAGCCACTCATGACCAGTAGACAACGCCAGCAGTGTCTTACCTGGGCCAAGGAGAAAAAGAACTGGACTGTTGCTCAGTTTTCCAAGGTGTTGTTTTCAGATGAAAGTAAATTTTGCATTTCATTTGGAAATCAAGGTCCCAGTGTCTGGAAGAAGAGTGGAGAGGCACTCAATCCAAGCTGCTTGAGGTCTAGTGTGAAGTTTCCACACTCCGTGAAGGTTTGGGGAGCCATGTCATCTGCTGGTGTAGGTCCATTGTGTTTTATCAAGACCAAAGTCACTGCAACCGTCTACCAGGAAATTTTACAGCACTTCATACTTCCCTCTGCCAACAAGGCTTTTGGAGATGGAAGTTTCATTCTCCAGCAGGACTTGGCACCTACCCACACTGCCAAAAATACTAATACCTGGATTAAAAACAACAGTATCAGTGTGCTTGATGGCCAGCACACTCGCCTGACCTTAACCCTACAGCGAATCTATGGGCTATTGTCAAGAGGAGATGAGAGACACCAGACCCAACAATGCAGACGAGCTGAAGGCTGCTATGAAAGCAACCTGGCCTTCCATAACACCTCAGCAGTACCACAGGCTGTTCGCCTCCATGCCACGCCGCATTGATGCAGTAATTGATGCATAAGGAGCCCCGACCAAGTATTGAGTGCATTTACTGAACATACATTTCAGTAGGCCAACATTTCAGATTTTAAAATAATTTTTCAAGCTGGTGTTAAAGTATTCTAATTTACTGAGATAATGACTTTTGGGTTTTCATTGGCTGTAAGCCATAATCATCAACATTAACAGAAACACTTGAAATGGATCACTGTTTGTAATGACTATATATGAGCTTCACTTTTTGTATTGAAGAACTAAAATAAATTAACTTTTTGATGATATTCTAAATTTTGTGAGAAGCACTGGTATATGTTCCATACGTCCTTCTAAGTTACAGGCAATGTCAATTGTACATATACGGAATTGCTTAGGTAAAGGCTTGCTGAATGTAAAAACCAGCCTACCTTATTGACTGCATCAACTAGTGCTTTCACCTCCTTCTCAATTTCAGAGACAAATTTTAAGTCTTTTCTGCAGTTCAAGTGGGAAAACAACATGAGTATGCAGAATCATTCAATGGCTACTGACATAATTTTTCTAAATTGACAGTTCTATTTAGGTCATATAGTAGTTTTTGTAAACAGGGTCACACGCCATGACAAATCTACATTAGACTGGCTACTTAAATGGAACCTGTCAGCAGGATAATGCATAGTAACCTACAGACACTATCAGGTCGGTGCCGTTATACTGATTAAAATGATACCTTTGTTGATAAAATCCTTCTTATGGTTGTTCTTTAATCTTTATTTTCAGTTTTATGTTAATGAGATTCTCGTGCCCTAAGGTGGGGTTGGGGTATGTGGTGCTCTGATTAGATATTCATAATGCAGACTGCTGACAGGTCACTGAGCCCTCACTGACCTGGCCCTAGTTTGCATAATGAATATATGTACATATTAGTACAGCAAAGGATATCATATACCTGCAAATGATCACTAATTCAGAACAAACATGATTAATAGGCGACTCCCCATACAGAACAGCCTACAATGAATACTAGAGTCAAATGACCCAAAAAAAGAACTTCAAGATTTTACACCAAAATATCACTCTTCACAAACAAGGTGCAAAAATGATTTTTATTAACAAATACATATATAATAAAAAGTAAAACCAATTCTACTATATAATCGTCTAATTCTGTCTGTCTGTAACGGAAATCCCGCGTCGCTGATTTGTCGCGCCCAGCCGGCCGCGACCAATCAGCGACAGACGCAGTCTGGCCGCGAATTGGCACGGCATTCTAATGATGCACGCCACCACTACCGTCAGGAGATCTGCGGCGCTCAATGTGCGGATGGTACCCAGAGTGCGGAGGAGAGGAGACTCTCCTCCAGGCCCTGGGTACCATAAACCTGTAAAAATAGAATTAAAACAAAAAATAGTGATATACTCACCTTCCGACGGCCCCCGGAGTCTTTCGCTCCTCTCACCACGCGCCCCGCATCTTCCGGTCCCAGTAATGCTTTGCGCGAAAGACCGCTGATGACGTTGCGTTCTCGCGAGAGTGACGTCATCTCCGGTCCTTCGCGCTAAGCATTACTGGGACCGTAAGATACCGGGAGCATGGAGAGGAGATCGGGGGCCATCGGAAGGTGAGAATAACCTTTTTTAAAAAAAATTTTTAATTATTTTTTCACATTCTTTTACTATTGATGCTGCATAGGCAGCATCAATAGTAAAAAGTTGATCACAATTGTCAAACACTATGCTTGACAAGTGTGACCAACTTGTCAATCACATTCCAAGCGATGCTTCAAATCACTTGGAATGCGCTTGAATGCCGCATGCGAAAATCGCGTGAAGAACATGTTTTTCGCGGGAAAACGCATGCAAATTCGCATGCGTTTTTGCTGCAGCGGGAGTTGCGAAAATGCTGCAAAAATTTACGCTGCATTTCTGCAACGTGGGTACTTAGCCTCAGTGTGACACGCAGCAGCGACCAGGCCCCTGCTGTGAGATTGCCGATCGTGGTGGATCATCCTGGACCATCTTTTGAACGTTGGTCTCCCCCTGGCCATATTCTAGAATACCCGATGCGTTAGAATCGGGCCACCATCTAATGAGTATATATATCTATGGTGAAGGACAAAGCCAAAAACACCAGGCTATACAATTGTACACAAAATAGCACCAAATAGCAGAGATATAATGGCATCCATGCAAGTCGTCTAGGACTTAAAGGATATAAAAGGGGAAAAAGGTAATTAAAGACTATATTGGGTCAACATATAAAGGTGCCCCCAGACCCAGACTGCGTAATAGCAATAAATATGCAATGTAAACAGTGGTACCAAATATAAGTCATATACAGCCTGAAGTCCAAGAGAAAATAGCCTAAGAAGAAGCCCTGTTGGGCGAAACGCGTCGGTGAGGCACATCAGGTCCCCACATGGGTAAGGATACTTACAAATAAATCTGCACCATTAGCGGCACTTTATGAAGTAGTTTGGTGGGCTGGGATTTTGGGGTAGCTACTCAGCATTAGAGGTTTTAGACCCTTCTTTCTTTAGGCTGTGTCTGACTTTTATTAGTTATTTTACATTTTTGTGGAAATTCAAAAACTGAAAAGTGGGGCGTGCAATATTATTCAGCCCCTTTATTTTCAGTGCAGCAAACTCACTCCAGAAGTTCATTGTGGATCTCTGAATGATCCCTGTCGTCCCTCTAAACTTTCATCTCAAACAAGGAGAAGACTGATCAAAGATGCAGCCAAGAGGCCCATGATCACTCTGGATGAACCACAGATCTACAGCTGAGGTGGAACAGTCTGTCCATAGGACAACAATCAGTCGAACACTGCACAAATCTGGCCTTTATGGAAGAGTGGCAAGAAGAAAGCCATTTCTCAAAGACATCCATAAAAAGTGTTGTTTAAAGTTTGCAACAAGCCACCTGGGAGACACACCAAACATGTGGAAGAAGGTGCTCTGGTCAGATGAAACCAAAATTGAACTTTTTGGCAACAATGTCAGACGATATGTTTGGCGTAAAGGCAACACAGCTCATCACCCTGAACACATCATCCCCACTTTCAAACATGGTTGTGGCAGCGTCATGGTTTGGGCCTGCTTTTCTTCAGCAGGGACAGGGAAGATGGTTAGAATTGATGGGAAGATGGATGGAGCCAAATATAGGACCATTCTTGAAGAAAAGCTGTTGGAGTCTGCAAAAGACCTGTGACTGGGACGGAGATTTGTCTTCCAACAAGACAATGATCCCAAAACACAAAGCAAAATCTACAATGGAATGGTTCACAAATAAACGTATCCAGGTGTTAGAATGGCCAAGTCAAAGTCCAGACCTGAATCCAATCGAGAATCTGTGGAAAGAGCCGAAAACTGCTGTTCACAAACGATCTCCATCAAACCTCACTGAGCTCGAGCTGTTTGCTAAGGAAGAATGGGCAAGAATTTCAGTCTCTCGATGTACAAAACTGATAGAGACATACCCCAAGTGACTTGCAGCTGTAATCGCAGCAAAAGGTGGCGCAACAAAGTATTACGTTAAAGAGGCCGAATAATATTGCACGCCCCACTTTTCAGTTTTTGAATTTCCACAAAAATTTAAAATAACCAATAAATTTCATTCAACTTCACAATTGGGTCTCACTTGTTGTTGATTCTTCACCAAAAATTTACATTTGGTATCTTTATGTTTGCAGCATATGTGGGAAAAGGTTGAAAAGTTCCAGGGAGCCAAATACTTTCGCAATGCACTGTATATACTCATTTGGATTGACTTTTTATTATTATTATATATGTATTTGCTAATAAAAAATCATTTTGCACCTTGTGTGTGAAGAGTGATATATATGTACATACCGTATTTTTCGGACCATAAGACGCACTTTTTTCCCCCAAAATTTTGGGGGAAGTGGGGGGTGCGTCTTATGGTCGCAATATACTTACAGCCGTCCATGGCTGATGGCTGGTGCGGGTACCATGGGGCTCTGTGGTGCGCTGGTGGCAGCGGGCTGTGCTCCGGTGCAGGGGTAGCGGCTCTCTGTGCTCTAAGGGGGGCTCCGCCGGCATTTCCTCGAAGCCTGGAGGCCCCCGCACATCCGTTGCTGGCTGCTGCCATGTTGCGGTGGCCTCCGGGAACATGGCCGCTGGTCCGGGGACGGCGCATGCGCAGGTTCAGATCTCGTCCAGAGATCTCGGGAGACGAGATTCAAATCTCGGCAACGAGATATCGTCCCCCGAGATCTCGGGACGAGATCTGAACGTGCGCATGCGCCGTCCCCGGACCGGTGGCCATCTTCCCGGCATCCATGTTCCCGGAGGCCACCGCAACATGGCAGCAGCCAGCAACGGATGTGCGAGGGCCTCCGGGCTTCGAGGAAATGCCGCCGACCCTGCACCGGAGGACAGCTCGCCGCCACCCTCACCCCACAGAGCCCACCTGCCCCAGCCCAGTACAGCTGCCCCAGCCCAGCCCACCTGCCCCAGCCCAGCCCAGCTGCCCCAGCCCAGTTGCCCCAGCACAGAGCCGCCGCCGCCACCACACCAGCCTGGACCACTGAATGACCCCTGTGACCACTCCTCCACTTGTGCCGTATCCCTTCCCAGGTAAGCTGAATTCGGACTGTAAGACGGACCCCCATTTTACACATTTTTTTCCATATTTTCCTTCTGAAAATTGGGGTGCGTCTTATGGTCCGGTGCGTCTTATAGTCCGAAAAATAAAATAAACTTCTGCAGGCAAGTGCCAGCCGTGGCACCTGCTCAGCAGCAAAATCGCATGTTTTATGTGCCAAAAATAAGTTTTATTCAAGTTTTTCAGCTAGATGAAAGAAAAAAACCTCAAAAAGTAGCCAAGAGCTGCTACTGTGCAGGCGGCACCATCTTGGAGGAATTTTATTTTTCTGTTCCAGTAAGATGGTGCCCCCGGCGCATGTGCAGTAGCAACTCTCTGATCACAGCTACACCGATAGCAACTAGTCCTGTAGGGGCTCAAATAGTTCCCTACTACAGGATTTAATAAATAGGGATACTAGATTGCAATTATACAAGGCACCCAAGGCCGACACCTGTATCTTGAGAGTATTAATTGTAATCACGACTGTAGAAATTCTAGAATAGCCCCTACCGGAACTTCATCCCCCAAGGGCTGCCCTAAAAATTCCAGGAATTTCTTCAATGTTCTACCATAGATCTTTGATGTAAATCGGCTTTCTACTTTTCAACAGGGTGGAGACTAGCCCCGGTGAGACTCCCTGCCGACTCAGTAACGCCCTGCACTATTTGCTGAAAAACTCAAAGGATTTAGAGACCATTTTCCCTGTCTCAGTTTCCTGCGACTCAGGACATCTGCTTTCGTGTTTTCTATTCCTCTTATTTGAAGTGCCGTAAGAGATAGCAGGTGTTGCTCTGCTAGCTGGAGCAGGATGTTTGCTGCCTCCATAAGGGTATGGAATCTTGTTTTCCCCTGGTGGTTGATATAAGCCACGACCACGTGATTGTCCAACATGACCCGGCCATGGTGACCCCAAAGGAAGGGGAGAGTGTATTAAGGCTCTTTCCACAGCTCCTTTAAATTTGTACCCTGATCTCTTTCTAGAGTGAGACCAGGTTACCTGTACTGAGTAGGACCTCAGATGTGCTCCCCATCCGGTACTGCTTGTGTCTGCTGTGATAACATCCTTCACTGGCCTCAACCACTGGACCCCTGACTCCAAATCCTCGCTTACTGTCCACCAGGCAAGGTAGTCTCTTACAGCTAAGGAAAGATGTACTTTTCCCTCTAAATGTCCTTTTAATGACCTCTGTGCCAACAGGACCTCACAGTGTAGCTGCCTTCGGTGGAACTGTGCCCATCTTACTGCCGGTATACAGGATGTTAGTGTTCCTAGCAAGGACATCGCCTTCCTTAATATTTTAGGATGCTGTATTGCTGAAAGCCAAAATAATGGGACTGACACTCTCTTGTTCTCTGGTAGGAAACAGACCTGGAGCTTGGAGTCCAGAACCAACCCCAGGAAGGATTGTCTCTTTTCCGGTCTTAGCTTTGACTTGAGGGTATTCATCACCCAGCCTAGCTCCTTTAGGGCCACAGTCACTTCCCTCACCTGTTCTATACAGTGGTTATCCAACCTCCCGACTATAAGGAAGTCGTCCAGGTAAGGGATGAAAATAATGTCCTGAGAACGAAGGTAGGCCATCACCTCCGACATTACCTTGGTAAACACCCTTGGGGCTACTGATAGACCAAATGGGAGGGCTGCATACTGATAGGGACAGGTCAGGCACTGGACATACAGAGCCACCCTCAGTAACTTTTGATGGTCCTGATGGATTGGGATGTGGCAATAGGCATATTTTAAGTATATGACCGCCATGAAGCAATCCTGGAACAACAGCTTTATAGCCGTATTTACGACTCCATTTTGAAAGAATAATTCACAACCCATCGGTTGAGCACTCTCAGGTTGACAAGAGTTCTTAGAGATCCGTCCGGCTTCTGTGTTAAAAAGAGGGGAGAATAAAATCCCCTTCCTATCTCTTCCACCAGGATTTCACGCAGAACTCGCTTTTGTACCAGTCCAAAAATCTCCACCTCCAAGGCTAGCTGTTCTCCTGGTAATTTCCTGCGGGGTGTTAATATAAATGTCTGCCGGGGTGGATGGACAAAGTCTATCTTCAGACCATCCTTGATGTCACTTAAGATTCAGCGACTGGGGGAGATGTTCATTTAGACAGGGAGAAAGAGAGCCTCCTTTTACCTCTGACCTGACGTCATTGGGGGGGGGGGGGGGGCTTTTTTGATGATGTAGAGGGTCCCCTAAACATATATCCAGACCCATTCCTATCTTTGAAGTTCCAGCTCTTTCTCAGGGGGACGACCGCTATTAAATTTTCTCCTCCGAAAAGGCGGCTTCCTAGCCTCCCCTGGGAAACCCCTTCTTATCCCCTGCCTTCTCTAAAATGTCCTCTAGTTTCTGGTCGAAGCGAAACTGTCTCACCGAATGGAGCAGAGTCTATTTTTCAAAGGCAGGTCTCCCAGACACCCTTTTAGCCACAAGGCCCGTCTAGCCGTGTTGGATAGGCTTGCCGCCCTAGCCGCCAACCCCACAGAGTCTCCGGAGGAGTCTGCTAGAAAGGCCGCTGCACCTTGCAAGAGAGTCATCTCTTTTGGACCTTACTCCTCAGTTGTTCCTCCATCTGTTGCATCCAGACCATGAGGGAGCAGGCAGTACACATCCCAGCTATTGCCGGCTTCAAACCCCCTGCGGCTGCCTCTCAGGTGTGCTTCAGGAACCCATCTGCTTTCTTATCTAATGTGTCTCTAAGCACGCCGGAGTCCTCCAAGGGCAGGGACAATTTTTTAGAGGACTTAACTACTGCCCCGATCTTAGGGATTTTATCCCAACCCTTCGAGTAGATTTCCTCATAGAGGTACTGTAAATACCCGAGTATAAGCCGACCCAAGTATAAGCCGACCTCCCTAATTTTGCCACAAAAAACTGGGAAAACTTATTGATTCGAGTATAAGCCTATGGTGGAAAATGCAGCAGCTACTGGTAAATTTAAAAAATAAAAATAGATACCAATAAAAGTAAAATTAATTGAGACATCAGTAGGTTAAATGTTTTTGAATATCCATATTGAATCAGGAGCCCCATATAATGCTCCATACAGTTCAAGATGGCCCCATAAGATGCTCCATACAAAATACACCCCATATAATGCTGCACAAAGGTTAATAATGGCCCCATAAGATGCTCCATAGATTATGCCCCATATGCTGCTAGATAAAGGTTATGGCCCCATAAGATGCTCTATAGAATAGGCCCCATATGCTGCCCTCATAAGATGCTCCATATATTATGCCCCCATATGCTGCCCCTATAAGATACTCCATAGTTTATTCCCCCATATGCTGCCGCTATAAGATGCTCCATAGATTATGCCCCAATATGCTGCCCCTATAAGATGCTCCATAGATTATGCCCCTATAAGATGCTCCATAGATTATACACCTATATGCTGCCCCCATAAGAGGCTCCATACATTATGCCCCATATGCTGCCCCCATAAGATGCTCCATAGATTATGCCCCCATATGCTGCCCACATAAGATGCTAAATACATTATGCCCTCGTGCTGCCCCCATAAAATGCTCCATACATTATGCCCCCATGTGCTGCCGCTGCTGCATTTAAAAATAAAAAAATGACATACTCACCGCTGGGGCCAGGTGCCGCTGCTTGCTGCTGTCTGGCACGTCATCTGTCAGTGACGTTCAGACTGCAGGGGGCGCGGCGCGCACTAACACGTCACCGCGCCCTCTGCTGTCTGAACGTCAATGACAGATGACGTGCCAGACAGCAGCAAGCAGCGATGAACCCGGACAGGTGAGTATCGCTATACTTACCGGTCCTGGCACTGTCTCTGCAGCCCCCAGCTTCTCCGCAATCTCCCTTCCTGCCTTCAACGGTCACGTGGTACCGCTCATTACAAGTTATGAATATGCGCAAATTCATGAGTGTAATGAGCGGTACCATGTGACCGCTGAAGGAAGGGATATCGCGGAGAAGCTGGGGGCTGCAGAGACCGTGCCAGGACCGGTAAGTATGACCTGACACCCCCGCCCCCCCTCCGACCCCCTGGTGGATATGACTCGAACATAAGCCGAGAGGGGGACTTTCAGCCCCAAAAAATGGGCTGAAAATCTCGGCTTATATTCGAGTATCTATGGTATCTCTTTTTGGAGGATGAGAGTAAGCTACCAGATCTCTCCGGCTTCTTCCACTCCTTGTCTATGAGCGACTTTATCCTAGTGTTAACTGGAAAGATGCGCTTCCTTTTCTTCTCCAGGCCTCCAAACATAACATTCTCTAAGGATTAAGGTGTTTTTTCCTCCTGACTGTCCTAACCAGTCTATCCGTGTCCTTGGCTGGAAAGCAGGGTTGGCTGCCTACATCACTGTCCGAGGAGTAGGAGGGGGGGATGGGGAATCCATATTATATTCCCTAACGGATTGCGAGGTCTCTGAATCTGACAAGCATAGCTTTCTTGCTTCCCTTTTTCAATGCTGACTTTAGGCAACCTTTCACCTCTGCCCTGATTATTGCCCTAAGGCTCGTGGCGATGTCAGGGGTCTCTTCCCATATTGTTTTCTGTATGCAGTCAGCGCAGAGATCCTTCTGCCACTGAACTGCCAGCAGGGTTTTTACAAAGGGCACACTCTTTATTCTTTGTCTTTGAGCTAGCCTTCCTAGGCCCCTAGTGATTAAGCAGAAAACGGCCTCTATTAATAAAAGGTGACATTCTCGTAAATCACTCAACACCCGCTGTCAAATCAAGGGTACCAGATTCGGAGGTTGATCAGGGGTACGAATAACGTTTCTTCTGGATACCTAGGAGTCCCGCGACCTCTGGTCGGGACGGTTGTCACTCCTGCCACTCGAGCGGCTGCTCCTCTTAGTGCACCCAAGCTGGTGACCAGGCATTGCTTACTGGTCAATGCTCCTGCAGCTGCTTTAAAGGCTGCTGTCCACTGTTATCCTCCATAATGGGTGCCTCCATGGGTGCCGCCATCTTGGCACTGGCGCACACCCCCTGTGGTCATTCCTCCTTATAAGAGGGATTCACTGCTCTTCCCGCCTCTTCCGGTGACCAATCAATGCCCCTCCCCTTCCAGCCGCCCCGCCAAGACGTGCCCTTTATCCATGAGCCCCAGCCGGCTTTTTCCCATGGGTGCCGCCATCTTGGCACTGGCGCACACACCCTGACGTCAAGTGGGCATGCACCATTGCCAGCATGCGTGATGTCAGCAGCACGCGCACCTGGAAGCCGGGCTCACTACGGAGAAGAAACAGAGGAGGGAGAGCAGAGTGGCGACCGCATAAGAGTCACTTTGCCCATGACTGCGCCAAACCACGCCCGCATGTACGTCGAGGCCCCACAGGACCCGTAGATGGCGCTTCCACCACTTGAAGGCCGGCATACAGGCGCTCTGCCTGTTCTTCCAGTGCCGGGACAGGCGTGGGCGAGTAGATGAATAAAGTCTTCAACCCGCCCTGGGTTTCAGCATGAGGGTTCTCGTCTGGACAGGAAACCCAACTGAAGCGAGGGAGAGGTACCGCCCTTTTATTTCAGTAAGCTTCCTGTCCTGGCTCGGCAGATCCCTCTCTCAGGTGTGCTATCATGGGTGAAGGGAAAATAAAGGTTAAAGAACAACCACAAGACGGATTTCATCAACCATGGTATTATTTTAATCAGTGTAACGGTGCCGACCTGACACTGTGTGTAGGTTACTATACACAATCATGCTGACAGGTTCCCTTTAAACATGTAAAAATCACTGTGGTTCCTAAATATTTTTAGCATGTATCATTTAAAAACAAACTCAACAGAGAAAATACATAAAAAAAAAAAAAACAACTATCCCAGCAATGTGACCCTCCCACCTTGCTGTCCTCTAAGACAACTGGATTCAGCAGAAGTGTCCCTGCTGTCCCATGCGGATTTAAGCCCTGCCTCTATGCCAAGATGGAAGGAGTGTAATCAGCCAGTGATGGAGCTGATAAGGTGGAGACTATCCACATTGTTCTCAGCAGGATTTCTACAAGGATGGCTATTGGGACCATGGAGAAAATGCGGCAGACTAAAAACACCACATCATATGATGCCCCCTCCGAATGCTGATCACCGAGATGAGGGGGAACACAGTGGCGGGTAGAGAAGAGTGGCCCCAAGCTGGGACATGACTATAGCATTTTTGTAAATAAATACTACAAGTTCAAAGTTACTTCTAAAGTAGAGGAAACCACCTTTAAATATACGAATATTTCTAACAGGCTGTAACAAATGACACATTTACAGACTGTTCTGTGCATGTCTTTAAATACTGCTGCTTTTTAATGCTAATTAATGTGAAGGCAACGAGTGCCATGTGAAAGAAGCACAAACCTTGCATCATCTTTCAAGCTGTCACTGAACTTGAATCCAGAACGAGTATTAAAAGGATCCGAGTTCTCAGTAATGTTCAAAGCCTCTGCCAGACGTCTGTGAAGGATTTATAAAATTAGCAAACAAGAAAATCTGGTCATATTAACCTACAATTTGCCTGATCTTTTTGTCACCAGTCTCTGCTTCATAACCAACATATCTCAAATGTCTGCCCCTGCCATATTCTTCCTTCAGTGTCCTGTCTAGAACTGTCCCAACCCCAAGGTTTATTTCCACATGCAGATAAATGTTTACCAGCACCTTGTGCCGCATCACTCCTCCTGTTCAACTTTAAACAGTGTATATGTCACCCCAAATTGACAGTAGAAACTGAGCACATAGGGTAGTTTTTCTATTGGGAATGCCTTGCCTACAAGGCTAATACCAGATCTAGCTATATACACATATATTGGAATTGCAGGGATCAAACCCCTAAGGCCATGATGAGTACTTGGTGCAAAGTTAATGCTGCAGTATTTCTGAACCACTTAGCTTATTTAAGCTTCTTGGGGTTGTTTTTTTTTTTTTATGGAATTTTGTATTACATGTATTTTGATGTACCATATATACTCGTGTATAAGCTGACCCGTGTATAAGTCGACCCCCTAATTTTGCCACAAAAAACTGGGATAACTTATTGACTCGCGTATAAGTCTAGGGTTAATGGTGGACTAAGAAGATGCTCCATAGATAAAACCCCTCATATGCTGCTGCACAAGGGTTAATGTTATTTACCGGTCCCTGTTCCATCGCCGTCCATCGCTGTCTCTCCCAGGTCTATGCAGTGACAGCAGAGACCGCACACTGACTACGTCATCGCGCTCTCTGCTGTCACAGCAGGAGGACCCGGAGACACAGCGGTGCACGGCGATGGAACCGGGACAGGTGAATATTACTCTGCCCCTGTCATACTCACCCCCTCCTGGTGCAAGGTCTTCTCTGCAACGGCAGCCCCTGCTTCACCCTGTCGTCTACTTTGTTTTGGAAATCTCCTGCTTGCCCAGTTATGAAGAATTGATGAAACTTTATAAACTCATGTGCAGATGACATGCATTTTTATGCACATGCATTGCAGAAAAGCACCAAGGACCATATGCATTTTTCATCTGCAAAATTTCTGTATCTCACTCAGGTCTATTGGGAAAATGTGCAAATACAGCACATATTTACTGCAAGAGAAAATTACATGCTACAAATTTAATTTACATAAATCTCATCAGCTTTGCTGGAACTGTCTTACTTTGTGGGGTTTTTTTTAGCGTGAAAATCTAAAATATGAGAAAAATGCACCAAATACTCAAAGGGGCAATCACCGGTAGATGGCCATATGCTTAGTTTGGACTGACAGACTCTCAAAGAGAACCTGCAATGGGCATCACTAACACATTGCTTTTAATCAAAACAGTGCCGTAATCATTTTCAAAAATCACTTTGTATTGTTATATAGTATCTTCTCTTTCAGTTATAGGGGTGGAACTTCATTTTCTTTCAGTCAAAGGCTCGTGATATTGCCAACACCCATGCACTCTGACTGATGTTGTTCCAGGTTACACCAAAGTCACGGGAATCTGCTCCAATACCCGATGCTTGTGTAGTGTCGAGCTGCTCCTTGCACGTGCGCAGTGTCGAGCGTGACTCTCAGCGCATGCACACAGTCAATGAAGCTGGGTACATAGATCCAGATTCAGCGCGCAGGGAGCCGCTCGACACTGCGCAAGCGCGGGATTTTAGAGCAGTTTCCGTGATGCCCTTGAACATCAGAGAGCACGAAAGCGTCGAAAAAACGACAAGTCCATAACTGAAAGAAATAAAGCCCACCCAATGACTTAAAGAAAAATGTAAAAATTCAAAGTGATTTATGGAGAGGATTACGGCGCCGTTTTGACTGAAAACAACGTGTTTGTGATGCACACTGCATCACTAACACCACACTGAGGACAACTTAAATAAAGGAACTGTCAAATTGCTCTATTTTTTGAGTGACAAGTTTAAGTTACTTATCAGTCGGTTGGATACCCTACTTGGTCACCTAACTCTCGCTATCTGAGTGCCGTGTACTCTTTATTCTATAACACACTGGGGACAGTTTAGTTGCTAAAAATGATGTGACAGGTTCCTTTTAACCATAAAACTATGACCAAACTCTGAGATGTGCTCTGAACCAAGAGGCACCTTCGACTCAGACTCAAAAATATAAGTAAAGTAAATGAACACAAGATGCATGTCTTCCACTTGCACGACTAATATTCAGAATGAGGTATGTAGAGCGGTAGAAGTGATCACTGGAGCTTCCAGGGTACCTACTAGGGTCTAATGAGATCAGGAGTAAAACCCAAAAGGCATGTATGCTTTCCGCCTTCCTTCCCTTTTTTGGACTTGCGCAGATGCTCCATCCAGCTGCTTCTTCCAGTTGCTAGCCTTTCTGCCCCAATTACTGTACTGCATGTTCTGCACAGGGCCCCACATACTAATGATCTCCATTGTGCCCATTACACTGTAATAAGGCATTTTTTTGTGCGAACATAATGCCCACCACTGTAACCCCCTACACAGTTATATTATGGCTCTGAGTGCTGTGGTGATGTCACATTGAGATGGCAACCGGCAATCATTGAGCTACACATACATTGTCCTTGACTGGGGGGGGTGGTTGGGGGTACGTAAAGCACAGTTTGTTTTTGTACCGCAAATTGCATATAGGGAAAGTTTTCAGAAAGAGGACAATACTTATAATCAGCGCTTTGGAGGTGCAGTCAGTGTCCACTTTGGTGGGGTCGGTATAAAGTGGACCGACTCCTAAAAGCTAATATATACTTACTTTGTAATGTCTTCACATCCTGTTCCATCCAGATGTGTCTGGATCCCAGAAATCCAAGCGGCAGAAGTTCACCGACCGCCATATTGGGACACCCAAGTGATGGGAGTCTCAATATGGAAACTGCTGGTGGTACCAGTCTCTTGCGCGGTGCCACCAGAGCAACACAGTCGCACCACACACACACACTGTATATGTCGTATGCAACACACACAACCACACACTATATACGCCGTACGCACCACAAATACACACACTGTATACGCAGTACGCAGCCTCTTGGGCAGTACCACCAGTGGAACACCATTGCGAACACGCCGCCACCGGGATCAGCCGAATGATTCTCTGACCACCGCCATTTTTGTACAGGAGGAGCGCACGCACAGTTTTAATGTGACCACCGCTATCTGTCTGCACAAAGAAGGCGGCAGTCTTATTTACTGCGTCTGCGCGAATTCCACGCAGAGGCAGTGAATCATTCGGCTGATCCCGGTGGCAGATGCGCGACGTGTCTACAGCCAGAGGAAGCCGGTCACATTAAAGGGGTTTTCCCACGAGCAAGTGTTGACTTTAAAAATTGTCTGTCTGACTGTGTATGAAGCATACCACATCTCCTGGGCAGGGGAGGAAGCAAAAGACAATACTGACATTACAGCAGGGGATCAGAGGATTAATTTTGTGAGGTAAAATATTTCACTGACTGTTTTTAAACAATATTTTACCTCACAAAATGTATCCTCTGCGATCTCCTGCTGTAATGTCAATATTGTCTTTTGCTTCCTCCCCTGCCCAGGAGCTGTGGTATGTTCTATACACGGTCAGACACAGACAATTTTTGAAAATGAACTTTTGTTCGTGGGAAAACCCCTTTAAAAAGCAAATATCAACGCCAACATGGGGTAGACAGGTCAAAGAAGAAAGCACAGACGGGAGAAGTCAGCACATGGGGAAAGAGAGAGTGGATAGGTGGGTGAGCACGTGGGTGGGGGAGAGATTCTCAACGCTGCAAAGCCTGCGCCCATTGTGAAATTACCGCCCTCCCGATGTGATGGCATCGGGCCTCCATCTAGTATATAACAAATTGGGTACAGTAGTACAATGCAGGATGAGATGTAAATGTTTTCATAAGAATTTGGGAAAGTTATAAAAATGTCCTATAAATGCCTGTTCTGCTCCTGATCTAAGGATCGCAGCTTTCAGTTGAGCTTAATCTGTGCTGCACTTTATGCACATGCTCAGTAGTCAGCGCAGTGCTGTGGAGTCAGAGGTTTGGCTTACCGACACTACAGCCCTGCTTTTAATTATGGAACTATGACACCAATGGTTATTTGTACTTAGTAGCAAAATGTATACAATTTGCCATAATATTAAATCTTGCACCCCGGCACAATGAAATGACTGTATTCCGTTGCATGTGCTGGTATGCTGTCATACTGTGCATAGAATTGCAGGGGAACCTACGGTTTCGAAATGTACACACATGAAGGCTTTAAATAGCTGAAGGCTGTGTTTGCCCAGGGATCTAGGCCACCCAAAAGCCTCATTCAGCCAGATCTGCAGGCACTTGAGCCAGGACAAGCCTTAAAGACCCAGATGGTTGAGGCATCTCTATACTTTGAGGTCCCCTCCAAACTATTGCTCATATACCAGCTTCCTGAGCGCTGGTGGGTGTGAGATTGGAAATTAGCAAGGTTACAATCAGGCACAACTAAATTTTTGCCTTTTAAATGATGGTAGGTATTAATGTTTTAGGCCCACTATTTATTAACTCTTACGTAAACCCTCATTTAAGAATTTACCATTACTAATCCTAATCTTTCATTTTTATTTTCTCAATAGTTGTCATTTTTAGCTTGTTGCTTCCACTGATATGTAAATGCCACATAATTTTCAATGACCTTCCTTGATCAGAAGATGATTTAGAATATGTTAAACCCACATAAACCTCTTTATACATCTCACCACAGAGATACAACCATGTGCCGACTTACCTGTTTCTTTCCAAAGCCAAGCATTCTTCATCACACTGCAGTCTGTAATCAGAAACAAGCAAAGGCATGTCAGTGGGGAGCTAGCCGCAGGAGATTGTTCATTTACAAGGCCCCTAGCCAGCGTTTCTCTACACTGCTCATTGTACTCAACTCGCCTACTTGTTCTGACCTTTCACAATTAGTCTAAACGGGTTCTTGCAGAATACCTTCTAGCGGATTGCTGTGACAATCACATAAAATTGCTACATTAGGAGTTGAAAGCAAAATTAAAGTGGCAGTCACCCACGCGCATTGTTTTTGCAGAAAGCATAGGCAAATATGACATGGGAACTAGAACCGATCTGTGCTGACCCATTTGTGTAATGAGAAGGCTTGTAGCACTTACAAGGATAATCGCTCTTAACAAGCATCACGTAAGCAGCATAACAAATGCTTGTCAAGACGTATTCTACAGGGCAAAACCTCAGAAGTCACAAAGCCTTGGATAACATGACTCCTTCGCACAAAGTTGTGTGGCTACCACCTTTCTAATGCTTTGCAGTAAAAAAACAATTAGGAGTGGCTAAGATGCTGCTTACAAGTAATTTCCTAATAATACAGTGCAAAAGAGTACAATAAAACAGGTTATAATAACGACCAACAAAGTATGGAAAGGACTACTGCGGACTATCAAGGTCTACCGGTTAAGATGCTTTTACACTGAAAGATGATCATGAATTAGTGTTTCTCTATAATCTTTCAGAGTATAAAGGCTATCATTCACTTGAATGAGCAAAAGTCTTAGTTACTCACCGGTTAACTTTATTTTTCGGAGTCCATGACAGCACCACCTGAGAGAGGGGATCCGCCCTTCAGGAACAGGAAACCTACAGATACAAAAGGGCGGCACCTCTCCCACGCATCAGTTGGATTACAGAGCACAGAGGACCACAATGGTTAATAGCATAACTTATATACAATACTATACACGACTATTTAAATTACCCGTGTACGTATAAGAGGAAGGAGTGCACACCCAAAATAGACTAAAAGGGAGGGAATATACGGGTGCTGTCATGGACTCCGAAAAATACCGTTAACCGGTGAGTAACTAAGACTTTATCGGTCGTCCATGACAGCACCACCTGAGAGAATTACAGAGAGTAATAACTATTTAGGGAGGGACTACAGCCTGCAGCACCCTTATACCAAAAGAGAGGTCTGTGGAAGCACCCAGGTCTACCCTATAATGACTATAAAAGGTGCTCGGAGAGGACCAAGTAGCCGCCTTACATATCTGGTCGATGGAGACTTCTGATCTCTCGGCTCACGAGGTCGCCATGGCTCTGGTGGAATGCGCCCTCAGCTTCCCAGGTGGCGACCTGCCTTTTGAAGTGTATGCTACAGAAATTGCTTCTCTAATCCACCTGGCTAGTGTATTTTTTGACACTCTACAACCTTTCCTAGGGCCTTGGTGGGAAATAAATAGGGCATTATCTTTCTTCCAAGGATCGGTAGCTGCCAGATATTCTATGAGGCATTTCCTAACATCCAGGGTATGTAGTTTTTCTTCCTTCTCATTAGCTGGATTAGGGAGGAAGGATGGAAGGACTATTTCCTGAGTCCTATGAAAGTTAGAAACCACTTTAGGTAAGTACGCCGGATCAGGTCTGAGTATTACCCGTCCTAACCTGTATATAAGGAGGACGCCTAAATAATGCCTGGATGTCGCTTACTCTGCGAGCTGAGGTTAGAGCTACCAGGAAGGCTACTTTGAGGGACAGATTTTTAATGGAAGCTGATGAAATAGGTTCGAATGGAGCTTCCGTCATGGCCGTAAGGACTAGATTCAAGTCCCATGGCATGAATCTATCCTTCACTACTGGCCTGGACCTACCTGCTGCCTTAATGAACCTACTGATCCAGTAATTACCTGCGATGTTGCAGCTAAAGAGAGCCCCCAAAGCTGATACTTGTACTTTAAGAGTACTGGTGGAAAGTCCCATATCCAGACCTTTCTGAAGAAACTCTAAGATCTGATTTATTGGAGTTGAACCCCCAGCAACTATTTCAGAGCGCTGCAGGAACTTCTTCCAAATTCTAGCATAGATCTTGGTAGTAATGGCCTTCCTATTCTTAAGTAGGGTGTTAATCAAGTCTGGGGAGAAGCCTTTCTCTTCTAGCAGTGCCCGCTCAAACTCCACGCCGTCAGATGTAGGCCAGCCACCTGAGGGTGGAAGACTGGGCCGTGGGATAGGAGATCCGGGATGTCCGGAAGAACCCAAGGATCGGACACCGACATGGTCCTGAGGCATGAGAACCATGCCCTCCTGGCCAAAAATGGAGCAATGACTATGACCCTTGCTCTGTCTCTCTTGATTTTTCTCAACACCAAGGGCTGTTCTGCTAGTTGGAACAACCGTTCTGCCACATTCCTCAGGGGTTTGGAACGAGTCCCACCTTGGTGGTTGACATAAGCCACTGTGACCTGATTGTCGGAGAACACTCGCACATGATGGCCCTGCAGATACATAAGTAACTTCTTAGCTGCCTGCTCTACTGCTGTCAGTTCTTTTCAAATTAGATGACATTTTTATCTGGTGATGGTCCCATAGGCCCTGGACTAGGACTTCACCCATATGAGCCCCCCAACCGGAAGGCTAGCATCCGTAGTGACTATGGGGGATATGTCACACTCCCAGGGAACCCCTCTGGACAAATTATCCTTTTCTAGCCACCACTCTAGGGACTCCCTTGTGCTTCGGGACAAGGTTAGCTGGCCCTCCAAGTAACCTCCAAGGATTTTTTGATGCAGTAAGACCTCCCCTGTAGTGTTCTTAAATGAAACTGGGCCCACTGGACCGCCGGATACAGGAGGAAGGGAACCCAGAAGGGACATGGCTTTCTTGAGGGACATGGTGGGGTTATTGGCAGCGTTTAGGATCTGATAGTGTAGGCGAACAAGCTTCTCCGGAGGCAGCCTGTTTCTCAGAATCTAGAATCAGGCCTAAAAATTGCTGAATTCTCATCGGCTGTAACCGAGATTTTTTGATATTAAGCAGCCAACCTAACCGCTCTAGGGCCGACATTGCCCTCTGTAGCTGTTCCTTACAATGTTTTGCCGTTTTCCCTATAATCAGGAAGTCATCTAAGTAGGGAACTACTAGAATGTTAGATTCACGTAGATGGGCCATAACTTCCTTCCACCACTTTAGTAAACACCCGGGGAGCGACTGCCACCCCAAAGGGGAGGGCCGCATATTGGAAATGTTCAACTGACCTATTTAACTGAACCGCTACTCTGAGGAAGCGCTGATGGGCTGTATGAATGGGTATATGGTAGTATGCATCTTTTAAATCTAACACCACCATAAAGCAGTTTTGAAACAACAATTTTATTGTTGAATTGATTGTTTCCATTTTGAACGGCCGTATAACCAAGAAATCGTTTGAGGGACTTGAGATTAATTATAGTCCTAAAGGAGCCGTCTGGCTTGCGGACCAGGAACAGAGGGGAGTAGAAACCTTTCCCCCTTTCTCCCTCTGGAACCATAGTCAGGACTTTCTTGTGGCAAAGCTCATGAACCTCGGCCTCCAGGGCAGCATGTTCTGATGTGGAAGACCTGAGAGGGGTGACCTTAAATTGATCTAGGGGAACCCGGGTGAACTCTAGTCGTAAACCCGCAGCTATCACCCCCAGTATCCAGTTGCTGCTAGAGATCAGCGACCAGGCTGGGTAGAAGGCAGCTAGTCTCCCCCCACAGCATCTAGTCATTGGGGCGGTTTTTTAGTGTCACGTGATGGACATTCCTGGCGCCCCCCTCCTCCGAACATGAAACCTGTACTCTCCTTCTTTTGTCGTCCCATCTGCCCTGATCTCTAGACGGCCTTCTATGGAAATATCCTTTCCTGGTGAAGGGGCGTCTATAAGAAGGATTCGGGAGGCTGGGGAACTTCTTTTTATCGTTCCCGGCTTTCTCTAAAAGTTCGTCCAGGACGGGGCCAAACAGATATTCCCCTCATATGGAATGGAGCAGAGTCGTGACCTGGCCTGGATATCTCCTGGCCAGCATTTTAACCAGAGGGCCCTTCGAGCTGCGTTTGATAACCCAGCTGATCTAGCCGCCATCCTTGCCGAGTCTGCTGAGGCATCAGCCAAGAAAGCCGCAGCACTCTGGATGATCGGTAGAGTTTTCCGACTGGATGCTCTTGGGGCTCCGTCCTTCAGATGGGAATCTAGTTGATCTAGCCAGACCATCACGGATCTGGCTATACAAGTGGCAGCTATCGCTGGTCTTAGGGCGCCTGCTGACATCTCCCATGTTCCCTTTAGAAAGGAATCCGCTTTTTTATCCAGCGGGTCTTTTAAGGAGGCCATATCATCGAACGGTATGGAGGACTTTTTGGAGGCTTTGGCTACTGCCGCGTCCAGCTTAGGGGCCTTATCCCATCTGTTTACCACTGGGTCATCAAATGGGTACCTCCGTTTGAAGGCAGGTGGTAAGGAGCCCCTTTTTTCGGGTCTCTTCCATTCCCTTTCTATCAGGCTCTGGACCTTATCATTTAATGGAAAAGCTTTGTGTTTCCTGGGATCTAGACCTCCGAACATTACCTGTGCCGAAAGCTCTGGCTTTGAGTCTGCTACTGCAATGGTGGACCTTATTGCTTTAACTAGCTTGTCCATCTGGTCTAATGGAAAGCAGAATCGGCTTGAGTCTTCATCCGAAGAGGATGAAGTGGAGGCCGGGGAATCCGAGGAGTAATTGTTCCTAGGGGCAGCTGAGGACTCCGACCCTGAGAAACTAAATTCTCTCCCCCTAGAAGAGTCCCTTTTAGATAGGGCTTTCATCTCTGTCCCTGTAAGGATGGGGGAGAGTGCAAGGGCCTGTCAGTCTATGCCTGGGCCCCCGTCCCCTTCCAACCCCTACCGTCTGTCGCACACATGGCTGACATAGTCTTTTGGGGTGGCCGTCTGGTAAGGGGCAACTACAGAGCGCACATTCCCTGTGCTTCTGTTTTACCGTAGCTTTCCTCCCCTGCGAAACCAGCATAAGGGAACACTGCATCAGGGTACATTCACGGAGATCTCTTACCCATGCAGATGAGGCAGGTACCGGATCACGGAGGGAGGCAGGGGGAATCCTTTAGACTGGAGGAACTTCTGCGGCTCTGCTCACTCGTCCGCTTCCACTCGTATGAGGCTTCACCGAGGCCTCCTTCTGTGGGTGCTACTGCACGTCCTGCTGCTCTATGGGGGTTCTGTCATCCATCGCTGGGCCTTCAGAAGCACCCCGGCAGCATCACCTCCTGCCCTTTAAGGCCTCCCAGTATCCGGTCAGCAGGGCACTGGCGCGGCACCTCCCCCAGGAACCCTCCCGCGACCTTCCCCCGCATGAACCGTCCCCCCCCACCGCCTCGGGTACCGCGCGTCCCCCCGGATCGCCGCGCACACGCGGCGCACACTAGGAAGGCGGCCGGCACCCGACTTCCGTTTTTGGCGTTCCCGGCCCCGCCCCTTCCATCGCGTCACTTCCGCCGCGCGCCAGAGGCCGCGGGAGCGCGCGGAAAGGAGCCGGCACGGCGCCCCCGGCTCCGGTATGCCCGCCGCCTCCATGCGCGCCAGCCTGCGCTTGGCGACCAGACGCAACTGCCGACCCGGCCGGAGGGGGTTTGAGACCGGACCCCGGGGGAAAAACGCATCAGGAGGGGCCTGCATACATACCTGGTGCCCGCATTCTGGAGACGGCTGTCGACCGGACCCTTTGTTCCGCCTGCTCTAACCACTGCCGTGGCGACCTACCCGGCTCCACCGTGGCGCTTCCAGGTACCCCGAGCTTGACCGAGGTAGGAGATCCCCCCGCTACCTGAGTCGGTCAGCCGGCCTGGGAATCCCTCGACGACTCCATGATGGACGATCTGAAGGAAGTCCCGTCCTCTAGGAACAGGAAACCAACTGATGCGTGGGAGAGGTGCCGCCCTTTTGTATCTGTAGGTTTCCTGTTCCTGAAGGGCGGATCCCCTCTCTCAGGTGGTGCTGTCATGGACGACCGATAAATGCTTGTTCGCTGGGTGATCTGATCTGTTGCACTGAGCAAAAGATCATTGTTGTCGGTGATGAATGGTCTTGTTTAACAGGACTCGCACTGATGAAAACAACGGAAGCCTACGTGCAGTTAGCCATCTAATACAGATTGCTCAGTGAACGGTTTTCTGCGGTCTACCTGTGTTTACAGGCTATTAAATGGCTGCCAAATGGTTAATATTTGCTGACCAGAGTTTTTCTCTCCTCATATTGGGGTCCTTTTACCCGGACCAACCTGTGGTATTAAACACCTTGATACTTCCCAGATACGGTAATACCTGACAGAAAGGCAAAAATGACAACTGACTTGTGGCTACAGTGATTAACGGATTCAATAAAATGACCAAATGCACGGTCGGTTTGTAGGGCAACGGGAAACTAATCACGCACAGTTACATGTAAAAAGAACATGTCGTACCTGCCTGCTCAAAAGAAACAGTCAAAGGCTTGTGGTGAAATCATGCTTGGCTTGTGTATTGGAGCAGCGGCTACAAGGAAAAAAAATGAACTTATATCCACCCTGCAGCCGCTCTCTACCAGTCCTTATGGCACTGCAGGAAGTAGTTACAGGCACCACTTACTACACAGTGAGAGCGTCTGTAGTCACACCGACACTTTGACAGCATGCTCTGCAGCATATGTGAAGGACACGCTGACAATCACAGTGACAGGAAGTGATTACAGCTGTTCTCACTGTGTAGCGAGTGGTGACTGCCCCCTGAAGCGCTATGAGGACTGGAAGCGAGCAGCAACAGGAATGATACAAGATTCTTTTCTTATTATAGCCACGCTTCCAATATGGCAGGTAAATTACCGGTAAGCATCAGCGCTGGCAAAAAGCGAGCCATGTCGAAAGCTTTATAGGCTCTGAAGGTTTTTGTGAGAGCCACAATGATGTGAGTGCAGAGACTGAGCTTTCCCTCTTCCTTCTCCTCTCCCTCCACTAGAAGTCTAGGACTAGCTGGTAAACATGGACAAACGACATAATACAATGTAATTGTAGAGAATAATTCCATTCTCATGCTCTCAGCCCAAAGCTAATTTGCGCTTACCTGGTCTGCTTCATTTCTTTTTTGGTGACAAGTTTTCCAATATCCACTGAATCACCTAGTTGCATTTCTGTCAGCTTCGTGGCCATAGATATAGCAGCTATTCTAGAAACAGCAGTGCAAAATATTGGCATTAGTAACGGGAACCTGACAGCTCATACATGCATCATACACCGGCTGTATGGTCTCAGGACAGAGCTGTCAGTCACTGGCAGCAGGAGGGAAGAAGTCACCTAGGACCTGCATGTCCGACTATTAAACTAGGTTTTCTCTGCAAGTGGATACAAGGTTTAGCAGGAAAAATCTGCAGCATATCTGCCCCATATAAACTGAAAGGGGTCGTCCACAACTAGACAATCTCTACTTAACAGCTACAATCGGCTGCATAAAATAAAAAGTGCATAATTATCTACCTCTTGGACCAGCACTCCTCCACATTGTCTCCTGGCGGTCACATGACATTATGCTGCAAGTGTGCTTTAACACAATAGGGAGGCTGCAGCCAGGGTGGATTGATTTAAATCACGCCGATTTAAATCATGATTTAAATCACGATTTAAATCAAAAGATTTTTTTCTATTTAAATCGGATCGATTTAAATCATGATTTTAATCATGATTTAAATCACTGATTTAAATCAAAAGGTTTTTTTTTAATATAAATCACGATTAAAATGAGAAGTGAGAGCAGTGTGCATGTGCGCCCATAGTTACACGGACGAAACTAGGGGCAACGATCTAACGCCAGGGTGAGGGGGGGACCCCAAAGTAAGTAAAAATCTTTTTTGTTTTACTATATGGCAATAGGTAGGTGTTTAAAAGCAGCATGTCTTAATTGTATAAACTATTAATAGCCTCCACATTTTGTTCATACTGCCCCTTTAATTCCACACTTCTAGCTTGGTTTCAGTTTTGGTTTAGTTTCTTTTTCCCTGCATTCAGTTGACATGCCCAAACTTGTTGGATAGTCAGCAGTACTTGGCTCAGGCTGTAGTAACAATCAAACTTCATAAGTGATCTGTGTGAGCCTGCCATGGCAGCAGGTCGTAAGAGAGACCCTATTTGGGTTCATTTTGTTGAGATGCCAGCAGCAGATCTTGGAAAGAAAGGTGCAAGAGCAAAGTGCAAATACTGTCAAAAGGATATCCAAGGACTTGTTTGCCGTTTGAAATCACATTATGAAAACTGCAACCAGAAGGGAAATGAAGATGTTGATAGTGATACAACTAATGTCAATGAACCCCCACAGCTTCTTATGCACCAGGAGCCTAGTACTAGTGGTAAGTCTGGCAATTAATTTACAACCTATTTTTTTAACAGACATTTTACTGGGATGGTTAAAGTCTATGAAAAGAAAAATTTCTAGCACTGGTAGTTCTGGAGTATAGAATTTAAATTTATGTTAAGGCAATATTTCACAGAAAATTAACGCTAAAGGACATGTGCACCTTTATTTTTTTAAGGTGCACATGTCCTCCCCCCGCAGCGCTCTTACCTCCGATCCCCGCAGCGCTTAGATCCGTGGCTTCGTTTTGACCGTCCGCCTCCCGTCCTCCGGTTGCGGCCTACTCGCAGTGATCCAGCGGCGTGACGTCAGCGGGCCGCACACTCCATTGAAATGAATGGAGGCGCGCTCGCGGACGGGCAGAACGAAGCCACGGATCCCCGCAGCGCTGACATCGGAGGTAAGATAGCTGCGGGGGGAGGACATGTGCACACTGTGACTGGCTGCACCTTAAAAAATAAAGGTGCACATGTCCTTTAAGTAAAAATAAAGTGTGTATACGCTTATTTTTTTTTATTGTAGGCTGCAATTCACTTTTGAAGTCTGCCAAATTGACCATTTTAAAAAAAAAACATTTTTAAAACTTTTGTGACATAGTTTTTTTCAGTTGCTGAGGCTCTGATATTAGTTACCAGTATTACAGCAACCTCACCGGAAAACTTGAGTAGCATAACTTTTGAGACAGCCCTTATAGGACGAGGACCATTACATTGTTCAAAAAGTTTGTTTCAATATTTTCGTTATATTTCTTCAAATACGCAGTCGATTTATATTTTTAATTTCTGTGCTTTCAGGGTCAAATATGGCTTGTGCTGCACGTGACAATCAATATCTGGGTACAACTTCAACAAAGCAGCCCAAAAAAAAACTTTGCGTGCAAAGTGTAGAAAAATTCATCTTAAAGACTACGACGAGCCAGAAAGAACATTTTGATGAATTAATTGCTAAATTCATATTTGCAACCAATTCTTCTTTCCGACTAGTTGAGCACCCATTGTTTGTACAAATGATCGAAGGAATTAAGGGCATGTCACACTAAGAGATATCGCTAGCAATATCGCTATAACTAGTGACGTTATAGCGATATTGCTAGCGATATCTCTGTGTCTGATACTTACCAGCGACCGGCTCCCCCGCTGCTTATCGCTGATCGCGCGAGAACGTTCAGGACTGTTTCTCGTCGTCAGCTTCCTGTGGCGCTTCCTGCTGTGAGGACGAGTGACGCGTGGAGCCGGGCGGGAGGATGCAGGATCGCCTGGTGTGACAGGTAAGTAGCGATCCCCGTCCCCAGCGATGTCGCTAGTGAGATCTGCCTGTGTGGCAGCTCACTAGCGACCACTTAGCGATGTACCAGCGATCCTGACCGCGTCATATCGCTGGTCGGGATCGCTGGTACATCGCTAAGTGTGACAGTACCTTTAGACCAGGCTACAAACCACCAAGTAGATTTGATATCTCAGGAAAACATCTTCAGGCTGTATACGACATAGAAAGAGCGGCTTGTACAAAATATTTGAAAGACAAGGTTGTTAACATGAGCTTGGATGGTTGGAGCAACATCCACAACGACCCCATAATTTGCACTTGTGTCACAACAGAAGATGGTGAAACTTACCTTACAGACACAATCGACACATCTGGAAATTCACATACTGCTGAATATTTACTTGAAATTGCTAAGAACTCAATTCACCAATGCCAAGAACAGTTTGGATGTAAAGTAAGGAGCTTAGTTACTGATAACGCAAGCAATGTGGCAAAAATGCGAGCGGAACTGGCACAGGATGACACAAATGTCATTACATACGGTTGTTCTGCCCATTTGTTGCATCTTTTGGCAAAAGACCTGCATATTTTGGGTGTCAAGGAACATGTTGTAGAAATTGTTAAATATTTCCGCAATAATCATTTTGCACATGCAACCTACAAGGAAATGGGAGGACTGAAGTTGGTTCTACCACAAGATGTTAGATGGAATACCTTGGCTGACTGCTTGGAACTGTTTATTAACAACTGGTCAAAATTACTGTCCATTTGCGAAACACATCGGGATAAAATTGATGCTAATATACGAAGCAAAGTATTAAATCTTGGTGTGAAGAGAAATGCCGAGGACCTTTTGGAAAGGTTAAAGCCAATATCGATTGCGTTGGATAAAATGCAGAAAGATACTGCAACCATAGCTGATGCCACAGAAGTTTGGAAAGATTTAGAAGGTTCTCTAGATCTCTTGAACCTCTCAAACAATGTAAAGGTTGCAATACAGCACCGCAAGGACCAAGCATTAAAAGAAGAACACTATTTAGCCAATATCTTGCATCCCATCTACAGAGGGAAAAAATTATCTGAGGCGGAAAACAACTCTGCAATGGAGTGGCTCGCCAATACTAACCATGACATTGTGGCAACTGTGCTGAAATTGAAGTGTGAATCTGCACCATTTCAAAAATACATGTTTGCAGATAACGTCGTTAATGAACTAAAACCACTGGACTGGTGGAAGTCGCAATCACTTGTTCTTCCAGCAAAGATAATAAATCTAGCTACTCAGCTACTGACTGCATCGGCTTCATCCGCAGGAGTAGAGAGATTGTTTTCTTCATTTGGTTTTGTGCACACAACAGTCCGAAACCGCTTAGGAACTGCTAAAGCAAGCAGGACAACTGGTTTTCCTATTAAAAGTCCTAAATAAACAGTAGGCTTAAAGGACTGATGTATTCACTGAAGATGTTTGCTTACTTCAAACGTTAGAGATAGGCTATTGTTAAAAAGTACTTACTCTCTGTAGTTCAATTCTGAGTGTTTAATAGTGCAAATAAAAATTATTAGGTTTCATAATCAACTGTTTTAATATTTTTATTTGTGTAAAACAATTAGATTTGCAAAAAGACAAAGTTTTGCTTGTGTACAACTTGATTAAAAAATCTGATTTAAATCAAATGATTTAAATCAAAAAAATCTGATTTAAATCAAAAAAATCTGATTTTTTTGATTTTTTTAAAAAAATCAAGATTTTTATCCACCCTGGCTGCAGCCGATCAGTGGACGCCGACTGGCTGCAGAAGTCATGGGAAGTGTGTATACGCTATTTTTACTTTATGCAGCAGGCTGAAGCTATGAAAAAGGCTTTTTCAATTTTACAAATGTCTCAGAGGCAGAACAAAGGAGTGAAAATGTCGAAATAAAAACCACTGGCCAAGACTGTTGGGTCTACTCTGTGGGTTTTTTGCCTTCCCCAAGATCAACAATGCAGAACAGCTGCACTAAAAATAGGCTGAACTAGATGGACATAAGGTCTTCCTTCAGCCTTCAAAACTATGTTACTATATAACCAATGATGACTAACTCAGGACCTGAATGTCTCATTTAAGGGCGATTCAAAGACATATGCAAATTAGATTTTTTGCTATTTTTATCTCTTAAGAAGACTACATGCAATCACTAAGTACCCCTCCATCTAAGAATGAACAGTGGACAGTTCCATATTCTAACCTTTGATAAGCAGAGGAAGCTGTGGAGCACACTACGCTCTCTTTCCTTCGCCCACATTCACACTGGAGATCTACCTAAAGATTACAGAACAAATATTGGTTAAAACACTGATGTCTTCATCCAGATACAGACAGGAAGCAGGCTGCTTTTACACTTACCATGTTTTTGCGGGCCGATTTTGCGGCCCCAATAGATTTCTATGGGGTCGCAAAATTGGCCCGCAAAAATTCCACGCTGCACAGTGTGCCATACGGCCATATTAGTGGCCGTGATAAAAGATCGAGCTTGCTTGATCTTGTTCACGGCGTACGAATATGGCCCGCACTGAAAATCAATGGGGCCGCAAAAACAAACGGATGTTTGTTTTTGGGGTGCACCGTGACTTGCGGTTTTGCGGAATGCCGTTTTTTTTTCCAATACTATTTCTGTAGTATTGGAAAAATGAAAAACGGCGAGCCACAAGCTTTTTTGAAGCCCATTACTGTGGCAGACCGTAAATATTGCGGCATTACGGCCCGCAAAAAAAGCGGTAAGTGTAAAAGTAGCCTAAGGCTGCTGTCAAATCATTGTGCTATGTAAACTGACATTCACATGTTTGGTTTCAAGGGCTCAATATTTTCCAAACAATCCACTAAGATGTGGATTTGTTACAATGGATCAATCTACTCAACTGTACTAGAGTTCAGCAAAAAAAAAATAACAGGACCCTGGTCCAGTCACCGTACTGGTGGCCAATGGCCGTGAGCGCTCAACCAGGGTCATAGGATTCTTCTTGCTCATCGTTAGACTGTAATGCGATAGGCTACAGTAAACTATATAAAAAAATATAATGTTTCATCTTAATGAATCCATTTATCAAAAAACAGGTAACCACTGGAGTGAAGAGGATTTCTCTTCATGTTTGTTTTCTTGTGATACACACAGGAAAAAAAGTTGTGTATCGGGAGATTTTCAGCAGTAGCTGAACAAACAGTTGGGGGTCATAAAGGGGTTAATACACATCTAACCCCTTAAGACATATCTCTAGCATACGTATGATCCTATCAGCAGCATTATTCCTATAATATAGACATAGACATTACCATTGCACTGCAAATCGAAGGCGGGCAGGGCTGTGAAGGGTGGCAAGCAGCCAAGCATGGGTGACCACAGTCCGCTCGTGGCAGGATGCACGGCTGTTTACAGTCTTCATCTATGAGGCATTCACCTTTGTGGCAGATCCTTTTGCATTTGTGCATTGCACATTTTAACAGCTGGTTGCATCTCAGGCCACATGAAATATCAGTAAGATGGCAGGGAATATTGTTCCTAAGCTGTAAAGAAAATAGGAGACGTGTATATCGCTCCGGTTTGAACATTGGGCACGAGTTTTCATGAAATTAAATCCACTTATTTTTAAACAAATAAATGCAGATTTTTTTGCAAAAAAAAAAAAAGAAGCGTAGGGGAACTCCCTGTAGGATCACAATTTATTTTAGCAAAAAAAAAAGATAAAATAAAGCTAATAGCCCTCACCTCATGTTTTCCCATACACCACTTCTGAGTGAGATACGTACATGGGGGACATTTGTCCTCGCTGTGACATGAATGAAAAACTGCAAATGTGTAAAAAAAAATAAAATAGAATATTAGCATTAAGACAACAAGCATTATTGATTCAATTGCAGTTAAAATGTCAAAATTTGCTGAAGACAGTGGGGATAATAATAGACACTCCCCGATTAGTGCAGTTTTCTCCTGTGAGAACCTTGTAAAGGTTACGTACGGCAATTATATCTACACAAAGGTTAACTCTCCCATTCACGCACAGCTGATATTTTACATGCATTATATTTTAGAGTATTTTTTATGCTTTGAGCAAATAATAAAAATACAAATAAAAAAGGCAAAGAAAACTGAAATAAATGGTAAATGAAAAAATAAAAAACTGCAAAGTAAATAAAATATAGTATGACGAGCCCAACACTCCCACCTGCTTTGACTTTTTTTTTCCTGTCATATGAGCGCATTTTGAAAACTGAAACTAGAAATTAACAATTTTCCTTATGGCGCTGTCAAGGAATCTAACTCACAGTTGTTAATTACAGAGCTGGACAGTTTCCAACGCTCCTACTAATCGTATACATCAAGCCTTCACATCTAGAAGATAATTACAACCATCACCGATCCAATTATGCATTTTCTATTTCTTTATGGCAATCAGAAGTAATAATACATCTCGCAATAAAATATATTGCAGCACGGGAATTAGTAATAAGTGTATTAACCCTGATGATGGTGCGGGTATGCTGCTATCTACATGACGCAAGAAACCAAATTAAAAATAAATAAATGTATCTATAAGTGCATTATAGAATTTATGTTCCTCATGCTTAGATACTTGTTCCATTACTATTATAAGAAGATTAAAATGTAAAACATCACAGACGGCATACCTGGATGGTCACACTCATGCTGTCTTGTACAAGAGTTTTTACACTCTGGGGGCCTGGTGCCACACGGCACAGGCGGGTAAATAATGGACTCTCCACAATAGCAGGTAAGCTCGTCAAAACCTTCAATGAAAGAAGCATAGTCATTATTAAAATAGTGGCTACTTTCTATCAACCCCTCCACCCTTGAAAACAGTCCACATTGGGCCATGTTCACACAAGACTAGGATGACACGTCTAAGCACACAACAAAAACTATGCAGATAGCAAAACGGAGCTCTGAAATCCAATCTCAGGCATCTTTATTCTACAAAAACCTCACCATCTAGCCTATAGAATTAACCCCTTGCTTCTAATACACTAATCTATCCATCCAACCAAGAGTAGTGCCTACCATACACTGCTGATAAAATTGCCCGACAGCCCCCCCCTTCCGACTCCTTCATATACCTGCCGAGCGCTTCTATGCTCTCTATTAGACTCCTCCATATACCTGCCGAGCGCTTCTATGCTCTCTATTAGACTCCTCCATATACCTGCCGAGCGCTTCTATGCTCTCTATTAGACTCCTCCATATACCTGCCGAGCGCTTCTATGCTCTCTATTAGACTCCTCCATATACCTGCCGAGCGCTTCTATGCTCTCTATTAGACTCCTCCATATACCTGCCGAGCGCTTCTATGCTCTCTATTAGACTCCTCCATATACCTGCCGAGCGCTTCTATGCTCTCTATTAGACTCCTCCATATACCTTCCAAGCGCTTCTATGCTCTCTATTAGACTCCTCCATATACCTGCCGAGCGCTTCTATGCTCTCTATTAGACTCCTCCATATACCTTCCAAGCGCTTCTATGCTCTCTATTAGACTCCTCCATATACCTGCCGAGCGCTTCTATGCTCTCTATTAGACTCCTCCATATACCTGCCGAGCGCTTCTATGCTCTCTATTAGACTCCTCCATATACCTGCCGAGCGCTTCTATGCTCTCTATTAGACTCCTCCATATACCTGCCGAGCGCTTCTATGCTCTCTATTAGACTCCTTCATATACCTGCCGAGCGCTTCTATGCTCTCTATTAGACTCCTCCATATACCTGCCGAGCGCTTCTATGCTCTCTATTAGACTCCTCCATATACCTGCCGAGCGCTTCTATGCTCTCTATTAGACTCCTCCATATACCTGCCGAGCGCTTCTATGCTCTCTATTAGACTCCTCCATATACCTGCCGAGCGCTTCTATGCTCTCTATTAGACTCCTCCATATACCTGCCGAGCGCTTCTATGCTCTCTATTAGACTCCTCCATATACCTGCCGAGCGCTTCTATGCTCTCTATTAGACTCCTCCATATACCTGCCGAGCGCTTCTATGCTCTCTATTAGACTCCTCCATATACCTGCCGAGCGCTTCTATGCTCTCTATTAGACTCCTTCATATACCTGCCGAGCGCTTCTATGCTCTCTATTAGACTCCTCCATATACATGCTGAGCTCTTCTACAACCCCTGGCAAAAATTATGGAATCACCGGCCTTGGAGGATGTTCATTCAATTGTTTAATTTTGTAGAAAAAAAGCAGATCACAGACATGGCACAAAACTAAAGTCAAATCAAATGGCAACTTTCTGGCTTTAAGAAACACTAAAAGAAATCAAGAACAGAATATGTGGTAGTCAGTAATGGTTACTTTTTTAAACCAAGCATAGGGGAAAAATTATGGAATCACTCAATTCTGAGGAAAAAATTATGGAATCATGAAAAACAAACCGACAAAAAACACTGTTTGGGGATGATGAAATCATTTTTCAAGATGATAATGCATCCTGCCATAGAGCAAAAACTGTGAAAACATTCCTTGAAAAAAAAAAGACACATAAGGTCAAAGTCATGGCCTGCAAATAGTCTGGATCTCAATCCAATTAACAATCTTTGGTGGAAGTTGAAGAAAATGGTCAATGACCAGGCTCCAACCTGCAAAGCTGGTCTGGCAACAGCAATCAGAGAAAGTTGGAGCCAGATTGATGAAGAGTACTGTTTGACACTCATTAAGTCCGTGCCTCAGAGACTGCAAGCTGTTATAAAAGCCAGAGGTGGTGTAACAAAATACTAGTGATGTGTTGGAGTGTTTTGTTTGTTTTTCCACAATTCCATATTTTTTCCCCTCAGAATTGAGTGATTCCATAATTTTTCCCCTATCCTTGGTTTAAAAAGTAACCATTACTGACTACCACATTATTTGTTTTTGATTTCTTTTAGTGTTTCTTAAACCCAGAATGTTGCCATTTGAAATGACATTAGTTTTGTGCCATGTCTGTGATCTGCTTTGTTTCTACAAAATTTAAACAACTGAATGAACATCCTCCAAGGCCGGTGATTCCATAGTTTTTGCCAGGGGATGTACACGCCGAGCGCTTCTATGCTCTCTATTATATTCCTCCATATACACGCCGAGCGCTTCTATGCTCTCTATTATATTCCTCCATATACACGCCGAGCGCTTCTATGCTCTCTATTATATTCCTCCATATACCTGCCGAGCACTTCTATGCTCTCTATTAGACTCCTCCATATACACGCCGAGCGCTTTGATGCTCTCTATTAGACTCCTCCATATACACGCCGAGCACTTCTATGCTTTCTATTATATTCCTCCATATACATGCTGAGCGCTTCTATGCTCTCTATTAGACTCCTCCATATACCTGCCGAGCGCTTCTATGCTCTCTATTAGACTCCTCCATATACCTGTCGAGCGCTTCTATGCTCTCTATTATATTCCTCCATATACCTGCCGAGCACTTCTATGCTCTCTATTAGACTCCTCCATATACACGCCGAGCGCTTTGATGCTCTCTATTAGACTCCTCCATATACACGCCGAGCACTTCTATTATATTCCTCCATATACATGCTGAGCGCTTCTATGCTCTCTATTATATTCCTCCATATACACGCCGAGCGCTTTGATGCTCTCTATTAGACTCCTCCATATACACGCCGAGCGCTTCTATGCTTTCTATTATATTCCTCCATATACACGCCTAGCGCTTCTATGCTCTCTTATATTCCTCCATATACACGCCTAGCGCTTCTATGCTCTCTTATATTCCTCCATATACATGCCGAGCGCTTCTATGCTCTCTATTAGACTCCTCCATATACCTGCCGAGCGCTTCTATGCTCTCTATTAGACTCCTCCATATACCTGTCGAGCGCTTCTATGCTCTCTATTATATTCCTCCATATACCTGCCGAGCACTTCTATGCTCTCTATTAGACTCCTCCATATACACGCCGAGCGCTTTGATGCTCTCTATTAGACTCCTCCATATACACGCCGAGCACTTCTATTATATTCCTCCATATACATGCTGAGCGCTTCTATGCTCTCCATTATATTCCTCCATATACACGCCGAGCGCTTTGATGCTCTCTATTAGACTCCTCCATATACACGCCGAGCGCTTCTATGCTTTCTATTATATTCCTCCATATACACGCCTAGCGCTTCTATGCTCTCTTATATTCCTCCATATACACGCCTAGCGCTTTGATGCTCTCTATTAGACTCCTCCATATACATGCCGAGCGCTTCTATGCTCTCTATTACATTCCTACATATACACGCCGAGCGCTTCTATGCTCTCTCTTATATTCCTCCATATACACGCCTAGTGCTCTGATGCTCTCTATTAGACTCCTCCATATACATGCCGAGCTCTTCTATGCTCTCTACTAGGCTCCTCCTCTAGTGGCTTAAGATCCACAATCAAAATCCTTCTGTCCCGACAACTAAAGTGAGGCACTGAGCAGGTATTGGTGGGTTTGACTTATCTAATGTGTATGAGGACCTTAGGAGAAATTGTGCTCAGTAGTTGGTGACATATGATGAATGGCAGAGGCTAAGAACAAAATGTAATAAGAAAAAAGTGTAACCTCCCTTAAGTCTCCACAAAATCTTACTTTATCAACAACTTTTATCACCAGTTTTGCTCTTCCTCTCATTCATTATCCACTCATTTGCCTAAATGTGCCAGAATTCTAGCACAATTTGTGGCGTAGTTTGTCTAACATGTATATCATTTTAATGATGTTTTTTAGACACTGTATCCCATGTGTCAGATTGGAGGAAATCCGGTGTGGTTTTTGATTTGTCACCATGCACCAAAACGTTGCCACACACAAATTGCCCCTGTGTAAAGTTACATTAGACAGTTTAAAGAAGCAATAACTTTGTCAACCAGCATGAGTCTCAGGGATAAATTAGATTTAAGGCCGTCTAGTCTAAGTTTACTCTCTCCAGAAATTTGACAGTTTTAGTATGCACATAAATTGAATATTTAGTCAGCATGTGTGAATTACTCATCCAATAACAATGCAGCTAATTAACATTCATTCAACTACGCATAATAAATGCGAAAACATCATTTTCCACACAGCTAAAGACATCATGATTCAATTAAAACTTTGTAATTAAAAGGGTTATCCACATTATCTCCCCTGTGTCCCAGATTTCCTCAGGAGTAGGAGGCGGTAAGCACCGAAAAACTAACATTTCGGGTTAGCGACATGGCTTCATGGCTGTACTTGCCGAATCTATAGCAAGGAACTTGTAAGCACAGTCTAATTGCCTAAGATACCGGTCACTGCTGAGACTGCAGTAGTGGCCAGTAAACTAGTCAATAAGAAATAAATAGTATTAATCTTACCAAGCAATTTTACTCATATATGGTGAGAAAACTGCATTAAAGGTGCACATCACTGTAAAAAATGCAAGAATGCCTGTGCCAACTCAACAGCAGTGATCGCTATTACTTAGAGAGGGTTACCAAACAGCATGCGCCATAGCGATTAATTCAAATTAAAGTGGTTGCCCACTACTAGGACAACACCTTCTTAAACTAAATGTTCGGTCCCGATAAATACAGCCTATACACCGTCCCCCCCCCCCCTGTCGGCGCTGGTCCCGCGGTGTCGGTGCTCGCTCTCCCTTGGACTTTGATGTAGTGTTGTGACCCATGAAGCAGGCGCCCAATCAGCGCTGGTGTCACTGTCTCGGACAAACTGAACACGACGAGAAAACCAGGACTGCAGCTCATCCCTGATTTCATGTTCAGTTTGTCCAAAGGCGGAGACAATGACGCCAGTGCTGATTGGGCGATGACGTCATGTGTCACAACACTGGGGAGAGTGAGCGCAGACACCGCAGGAATGATGCCGGCACGAGGTGAGTATAGCCTTTATTATTTTATTGGGGCCGAACATTTAGTTTAAGAAGGAGTTGTCCTAGCAGTTGACAACTCCTTCAAGGCTGCCTGGTCCAAATTTATACTTTCTAGAAATTAGCTAGTTTTAATAAATTTGCCTCATTTTATGCACATAAATTGAATATTTACCTAGCAAGTGTGAAATCCCGGACCAATAGTAATGCAGCTAAACTAAAACTCATCCAACTAAAACTAGAATTCATTTCCACAGTGCTAAAGACTTGAAAGCTCAATTAAGATTTATAACTAAGGCGCATATCAACCTACAAAATGAAGGAATACCTGTGAGAACTTAACAGTAAAGTTCATCAAAGTTTAAAAGGGAGTTATTAAACCTTTTAAAATGAATGGGCTATCTTTAGGACAGGTTATCAACACTATCATGCTGGGAATTCGAACCTCAACACCCCTTCCAACCAACAGTTTGAAGGGTTATTCCCAGCCCTGTTTTCTCAAACCCATCTCTGGAGGTCAGGACCTAGAACCAACCATAGCCATCTTGACCATGAAAGGAAGAAAAAGGAATTGCCCTTAAGGGGTTTGGCCATTACTTTTTCATTTTATCAATATATGTTCAGTTGGGGGTGTGACACCCGGCACCACCACTGATCATCTGTTAATGATTCCTGTGGAGGCTGAAAGAAGATCTTGGATGTTGGTGGAACATGGCAGCTTTGTCACTTCCATAGTGGCTGCAGTCTGATAATGCATATCATCCCCCAATTAAATGAATAAGGGGTGGTTCTGCAGTACTCAGCTGCAGTCACTATAATTTTGATGGAGCCGCTTTGTTCTGGCACTATCGAGAACTTCCGGCTACCACTGGTAAGATATGATCGGCACCTGGCACCTCCGCCTATCAGATATTGATGGCATATCCCTAGTAGTTGACAACCTCTTTAAATTTCAGCAAGGCTCTCAATACATATGGTGCATTGCTGGTATGTCCATATACTAGAAAATGAACTGCAAGTCAGTTTTCTGGTGCAAACTATAGCAAAGCTTTGCATGGCAGATAGCCAAGTTGCTTTGTGCCAAACCCAACCCAAGCTTTAGAAAAAGTGAGGCGGCCAGAACAATAGAGCAGAAAGCTAACATTTTTGTAGCAAACATGACTTGCACCAAATTTCGCACTTACTTGATGCCAGACTAAGTAAAAGAAAAAAATTCTCCCCATGTGCCTAGTTTTGCTGCACCTAATTTGTCGGTAGAAACACAAAGTAGTGTTTGATGATTATTTTGATGATTATAACATACTAGTGGGCGGTAATGTCACGATGGGGGCAGGCTTTTGCCCCCATGTGCTCACCCACCTATCCACTCTCTCTTTCTCCATGTACTGACGTCTCCCGTCTGTGCTCTCTTCTTTGACCTGTCTACTCCATGTGCTATCCCCCTTGTCTGCAGTCTCTCTTCTGTGCTCGCTCTGACTCACTCCTGTGTGCTTTCTCTCCCCCATCTGCTGTCTTCTCTTGTTTGACCTGTGTACCCCATCACTAAACAGTCAGTGCACAGCATGTCAGGAGGAATTTCTATTTAAAGGGGTTTTCCCACAAACAAAAGCTAATTTTAAAAATTGTCTGTGTCTGACTGTGTACAGAACATACCACAGCTCCTGGGCAGGGGAGGAAGCAAAAGACAATACTGACATTACAGCAGGAGATGGCAGAGGATTCATTTTGTGAGGTAAAATATTGTTTAAAAACAGTCAGTGAAATATTTTACCTCACAAAATGAATCCTCTGTGATCTCCTGCTGTAATGTCAGTATTGTCTTATACTTCCTCCCCTGCCCAGGAGATGTGGAATGTTCCGTACACGGTCAGACACAGACAATTTTTAAAATTAACTTTCATTCGTGGGAAAAGCCCTTTAATGTGACCGGCTTCCTCTGCCTGTAGACACGTCTCACATTTGCCACCGGATCAGCTGAATGATTCACTGCGCCTGTGTGGAATTCGCGCAGACGCAGTGAGACGGTGTTCCGCTGGTGGTACCGTGCAAGAGGCTGCGAGAGCACATGAGCGCGACAGAGAGCGCATGAGCGCGACAGAGTGCATGAGTGTGACGGTGAGAGTGTGACTGAGAGTGTGACAGAGTGTGCGTGCGCGAGCGTGTGCGTGATTGCGCGTGCGTACGGCATATAAAGAGTATGTGTGCGCGCGTTTGTGTGGTGCGATGGTGTTCCGCTGGTGGTACCGCACAATAGGTTGGTACCAGCAGCAGTTTCCATACTGAGACACACATCACTTGTTTGTCCCAATATGGTGGTTGGTAAACTTCCTCCGCTTGGAATTCTGGGATACGGTGACATCTGGACAGAACAGGAAATGAAAACATTACAAGGCAATTATATAAATACTTTGTCTACAAACAGTTTTAGTTGGAAATTATAGATTGTTTTGCTCCAGAGTTTGTTATTGCAACATTTATACGGAAATCGATTACATTTGTGCCACTGAATTACCTAAGTAACCTCGCTGTTGGCCTACAGCACTCTACTCCTAATAACGGCCCTAAAGCATGCCAATATCTCCGAATGACTTCTTATCCCAAGAGCAAAGGAGAAGCCCTCAAACATATCTAAGGACAAGGCTGACCCGTGCACACCGTTTTTTTTTTTACAGCAGCAGCTATTCATTATTTCCAAGACCATTTACAGTTTCCCATGTTAAAGAGTTGCAATATGTTTGCAAAAATACAGTGGCCCTGCATGGCATCTGATTTTTTCTGTGCACCCAACAAATTGAAAGCGCGAGCGTCATACGATTTAGAAAAGAAACTAGTGCATGCTGCCGTTTCTTTCACACAGATTAAGTCAGCGAAAACAACACATTTGTGTGAACATATTCAATACGAATTTGTGTCTCACAGTCATCGCTACCTACACCTGTGCCACAATTATGCTATCAGAAATGATAAGAGCCTACTTGTTTGCCAACAGTTCTGACAGTTCCCCCGATGGCATGGTTGATCACATCTGTGAAGGCCACAGTTGAGTTTATGACCACAAATTAAGGAGCACTTATGTTCTTTGTCCTGTGAAGAAATATAGAACAGTGTATTACAGTCAGAATACAATGGCATTTCTATTCCTTCATAAACAGAAATCAAAGCACTTCTGACATAAAGCTAACATTAAATCAGGTTATTTTCAACTATGGAAAACCAATGCTACCCAAGTGTGCAATAAGATTAGCCTAACCCTGCCCTGTGGTACCAAGAACCTGTAGCCATCTTCCTCTGTGGCTGTCTGGTGGTGCTTCCCTTCACTGTGCCACCTGCCCTTCTGCTTACTAGTCTACCAGATGCAACTGTCTCTACAGGGGCTAGGAACAGGTGTATGGATTATTGTAAGACAGCCATCTACTGCCACTATCCTCCCACCCACCAGTTACTCATATCTGCCCTAACAAAATGGCATGTATAAGCTTTGTACAGAAATACGCAGGATTTCTAGGAGACCATTTGAAGACATCTCCTTTGGTGTCCAAGTTGTCTACACTGCGATGGAGCTTGATTGCTCTTTATAAAGGCCCGTTTGGAATATAACACTACGCGCCATCAGTATTTCGGAATCCATTATTAGGGCTTAAAAGGGATATTCCCATTTTAGTAAGTGATGGCATAACATCTGTCTGTGCCATCACCTAGGATTGCATGCTTGTAAAAGGCTTGTTACCTGAATCATCACCTGGGTGATTAAACCGGTCACGTTTCTTATTGAATTGCTGCCGCGCTCTGCTCTTTTTGGATTATATGCGAGAATCCCACAGATCAAACCTTTTAAGGCCCCGTTACATTTAGCGATGCACCAGCGATCCCGACCACGATATGACCCGGGCAGGATCGCTGGTGCGTCGCTAAATGGTCGCTAGTGAGCTGCCAAACGGGCAGATCTCACCAGCGACGTAGCAGCGGTCGGCAGTTGTTACTCACCTGTCAGACGCGGCGATGAAGACAGTCTTCCGCCCACGTCCATGGCTCGCTCGTCGGCGCCACCAGGAAGCCGACGAGAAATGGACCAGGCCGATCTTGCGCGATCAGCGATAGCCAGCAGGGGGGGCCGGTCGGAGGTGAGTGTCACATGTAGCGAGATCGCTGCTGCATCACAAAATTGGTGACGCTTTAGCGATATCGCTATGTGTAAAGCCCCCTTTAGGAGACTTAATCTTTGGTTTTTAATCTACTTTATCTTGCTTTCTTTATTAATGATCACTAGATGGCCCAACCACTGGGTCCCAATCCATTCTAATCAAGGATTTGCAGGTCTGATTGATCTCTTTCAGTTTTCTCTAAAGGGAACTACAGCACAACCCAACGTGAACAGGGACAGCTGCAGTTCACAGGATATCTGGCCTGCTGTGCAGAAAAAGCTGAAGAGGGTGCAGCAATGTGACCACCCAACTCCCAGGATTGGTGTGGTTTCCAGAGGTCGGGGCACCAAGTAATGGCAAAGCCTAGTGATATACCATTACTTACCGTGATGGGAATACCCCTTTAAACTAAAAAACGTTAATAGACATTATACTGACAGAAATGATTGAGAAGTTGACTCACTGTAGTGCAGGATAACAGGGCAGAAATGTCAGCAGACAGCATCTAGGGGGCGCTCTACTTCATGAAATACATCAACTCACCACACAGCAAATATCACTGCATTTATGTCGCCCGCACTGACGTTTCTTGTTACAGCGCTTGTCACAAATGAACGCGAGATCTTCTATAGTTTGAGAAGCAGGAAAAAGAAAATACAACAAATGAAGGTTTTTAAAACATTTGATGCTAAGAAATCTGTTGAATTTCTGCTGCTCCACATTTCTGGCTGGTATATGTTTCGTTTCCTGCATTGGGTCAGGAATTATACAATAAGGTATCAGGTGAGTAATTATTTTTTTTTTCTTTTCAACCACATTTCCCTGTTAAAACTTCAGCTTATCAAATCCAGGACAACGGGTTTAAAGCTCCGCATAGCTAACCTGCTCCGTTTCCAACTGATAGCCATAGGGACACAATCCTAAAGACACACACTAAAAATACGGTAACTGCTTTTTGGCCCAAATCACTGCAGAAAGTTTGCCTCAGGCTAATTTCCTGCAAGCCATCTGTAAAACTGACCGATGCAGACACAAGCCAAGCCAGGTCACCTTATCACCACAGCAGGTGAATCCTGTGAAAATAAAGTCAATTTCCATTTCCAATCCCAGATCCAACTGCTCATCTTGAACAGAATGCCGCCATATTTGGGATGAAATTAGCTAATGTTTACAGGTACACAACAGTTATTCAAAGGAGTATTTCCACATATGATTAAAGAATCTGTGTTAAATCCAACCTCTTTTATAAGGTCCAACCATTCTACTTGGCCATGTATTCCTTACAAGTTTCTGATTAGGATTAAAAGGTGCACCAATATGCAGAAACAGCCTTCTTGGCCCTTTCCTAGACTATAGACCAAAACATATTCAAGATGGTTATAAAATCAATATGGGCTTAAAATACAGACTCCCGCTTTAATTTTTGGGTACAATTCAGGAGTTTAAGGTTATGTTCCCATGGTCAGTAAACGCTGCGTACATCCGCAGCGTCCAGACGTTACAGCATAGTGGATAGGATTTCAAGAAATCCCATGTCCACTATGCATGCACCGATACCTGTGGATCACACGTGGAAACAGACAAAGCTAAGCATCACAAAGGAGGAAACCTAGAGTTTGGCAACGTCAATGGATTCCAGACTTCAGGCAGTCCACTGCCTGCAAAGGATTCTCTAAAAAGTATTAAACATATTTTTTTACGGGTAAAGCTCATTTGTCCAATTACTTTTGAGGTGCTGAAATGAAAAGACTTTGTAGAATAATGTCTGAAATTCCTAAAGATTTCACGGGATATTTTCATTCAACCCCTTTAATTAAACCAGAAAATCTAGACTTCAATTGAATTTTAGTGGTTTAATTTTAAATAAAAAAAAATAGTGGCATGCACGAAGATTAGGTCACTGTCCAAATATTTCTATACTGAAAAGAATATAGCTTTAACATCACACATCTATGAAATGAATCTGAATGACCAGCATTTGTACAATATCCCATTACCCCATGACAGGTCATGTGTTTTGTAGTTTTCAACAGCCTCACCAAACAGAAAATTGTGGGAAGAGTGGGATGAGGCGTTCAGTAGCTGCATCTTTACTACTATCTGTAGTTGCTATCTGCTCCAGCTAATTCACAGATGGGGAACTTGTGTCTATTAACTTAAAATGATGCAACTAGTTCAAATACCCCATTTCAGAATACCCTAACAACCTCTTTAAATAGCAAAATCAACATCTAAAATGCCGCTATATTGTTACATTCAGATATAGCGACAGCATGGAACTGGCTTACCTTCATTTTGTATCAGATCACAGGGAACTTCCTATAGAAAATAAATGAATGGAGAATGTAATGAATGGTGATTAAAACTGAGAATGCACAAGCAAAATCATTAAATAATTTCCTATATTAAAACATAAAAAAAAACACCTTAAAAGGGTAAACTGTGAAAAATGTTTTAAACAGTGATCAATAAATACATAAAATGAATATTTTAAAGTCTATCTTGGCCACATCTGTTAGGCAGTTATATGGAATCTATTCTTCTTGTAAAAGGCAATTTTAAGACGCGGGGGGTTACTGGGATTAGAAACTAGAAGTAAACATTTATTGATCCTAAATATCACCAGTTTGTAAAATAATTCCATACACATAATACAACTAACACTTATAAAGAGCTTTACATTTGCAGGCTTACACGTTTCCATTAATAATAATAATAATAATAATAATAATATTTATTTTTATATAGCGCCAACATATTAATAAAATCACTTCAACTCTATAGTGCAGGGGATAATGTTCCTAATCATGTGTTCATACATTATCTTAAAAAATATTATTTAAGAAGCACTCTGGGGAAAAGCTGGCTCTGTTCTTCTGCAGGGCAACGCCTGTGCACATTTATGCTGTTAGTCCCAACAATCACTACATTTTGCTCTTGTCCGGTAATCTGCTGCACCACTCAGCCTTCACTGTGACTCTTTGGTTCATAGGATGGATTGAAAGTCACTTTTGCTATCCAAGCCTATGAGAACCTTGTTAGAAGTCTTATGGAAATGTAAAAAAAAAAAGTGACTTTTGATCCTTACTGAAGACTCTGATCCATATAATAAAGTATTTCACATTTTCCCTGGTGTGGATCTTAAAACATGATGCGAGCCGTTTGGAAAATACACCGAAATAATCACTGTGATGCTGCCACTAACCCAAAAAGTCACACTTCTCAGCCCACTTCTGCCTTGAGTGACATTCCCCTAGCTGAGATAAGTCATCACAAGCTGGCTCTGGTGGCATCTGGCACATGAGTAGTGAAGCGTTGTGTCCTGGACTCAACTTCATCTCTGAATGCACGAGATGCGGCCGGGCGGCTGGTAATGGTTCACAAGAGAGCTACTACTGGTGAGGAGCACTGTTGTACTGTTTCACAGTAAGCACATGGCTAGCCAACATCATTACGGCAAGTCTACAAACAGAATACCTTCGTTTTAAAGCCACATCGGCAGGATACGTTGGACGTCCGAGAGCAAGGACCACATTCTCCTTCATGACAGAGGTTCTCACAGGTGTGAATGAAGTCTGAATGAGAACAGAAACTTGTTATTTTTTAACTACAATACTGTATTCAAAAAACAAATAAATGATTTTAATGGACATTAAATATTGACGAAATTGTATACTGTCTAAGGTACAGTACCATATAGGTTCTACTGTAATGACTGAACACAATGTGAACTTTGCCTCAGTAGTAACCACTCCGTTTCTCATAAATAAGCCACTTAAGTGAAGATAAGAAACTTGTAGTATATCTTACTAAATTATTCTCCCTGAAAAAACACTCTCAAATCTGTCTATAAATCTGTCTGCAGTGAAGGATCAGATCACTAATGCTGCCTATAGGTACTGTCACACTTAGCGATGTACCAGCGATATGATGCGGTCAGGATCGCTGGTACATCGCTAAGTGGTTGCTAGTGAGCTGCCACACAGGCAGATCTCACTAGCGACATCGCTGGGGACGGGGATCGCTACTTACCTGTCAGACGAGGCGATCCTGCGTCCTCCCGCCCGTGTCCACGCGTCGCTCGTCCTCACAGCAGGAAGCGCCGCAGGAAGCAGACGACGAGAAACAGTCCTGAACGTTCTCGCGCGATCAGCGATAACCAGCGGGGGAGCCGGTCGTAGGTAAGTATCACACATAGCGATATCGCTAGCAATATCGCTATAACGTCACTAGTTATAGCGATATTGCTAGCGATATCTCTTAGTGTGACATGCCCTTAAGAAATGTATAGGAGAGGGGATGGAGAAACTAGAGGGCGAGAAAAGCATAAAGGCACGGAGAGAAACTGCCGACGCATCTAGTGCGGAGGACAATTAACTGTATAAAATGCATTAATGGGCAGAAATAGTGGTTTTTCTCATGCACACACACATGGCCGCTTATTCTGGAGTCATCTGAAGGTGCAGTTATAAGATAAAGGGATTTTCCAGTACCAGGACAATCCCTTCTCAATAGATGTATTCCCACTTCTAAAATAATTACAGCCTGTACTCGCCCAAGGTGACGGCACAAGGTCTCAAGGGTCATTCAAACAACAGATGCTAATAGTCTGCTTCACTCAATTCTTTTGGATGAAACAGACATCCAACGGAAGAGAGCACCGTAGTTGCTCTATGACTTTCCTCCGAATGTCAGTTACATCCGAAGGAAGAAGTGAAGCAGCTCATTGACTGCAGGGCTCACGTGACATGATGTCATGTGAGCCCCAGGACATCAGGCGCTGGTGTTTCTAGAATGGCCGGGGGCACCAGAGGCAAGTACAAGCTGTCATTTCTGAAGGTGTAATATAGCAATGCTGCGGGCCCTCATAAGATGTTAGCGCCAGTGAGCAGTCCTTTTTCCTGTAGATTTCCCTGTGGTGGTCTGTTGTCTCCCGAGATATCAATCGGTGCATACGCATTTTACCAAAGGCCACTGCAGAGAAATCGACGAGAAAAGGGACTCTGCTCATCGGCGCCAAAGCCTGGAGCATCGCCTCACTCCTGCCGCCGGCCTCCTGTGATCTCCCCAAAACCCCAGTAAGCTTCCTTTAGATTATAAGACACCCCCCCATTTTCCTCCCAAACTTTGATGAAAAAAGTGCATCTTATAATCTGAAAAATAAGGTACATTTCTCAAAATGAAAATGCTTCAAAATGCTCTGTGTTAACACAAGACCAATTATTTTACGATACATTTTGCACTGAGGGTTATTTTTCCTCAATGTCTTTTATGCATCTTAGTTTTTTCATTTATGATCAAACATCAGAACTTTCTACAGCGCCTGTGCTGCATTGCAGAAAGTAGTAGATTACATCCTGACTCTCTTGTATATCCCTAACAAAAACCTTTTGAAGTGCTCCAGCGAGGTATGCAAATTCGGGCAGGGTGGTCCAATGAGCACCATTGCAGCGGCACCCGTCCCTCCTCTCCCCTGCTAAAAGCCGGTCCCCTCGCTGTGATTGATGTGGATGACGCGTCCTGCATCATCCACATATCCAAACGAAATCTCACGCCTGCGCAGGGACATTGCCGGCTCGCGCAGGAGCTCTTTGCTTGGCCCTACCTCAGGCAGGGCTCAAAACCTAACTGCACATGCACTACCACAGCTTTCTGGCTCCTGCCTACCGGAACCATTTCATCCATATTATTTTGTTCCCTGCTGCCAGAATAGAGTATATCCCCAAAAATGATACAGGGAAGTCAGGACATAATATACAAACTTTCTGGAATGCAGTACCGGCACTGAGGAAGGTGGAGATAATGTTTCGAACATGAAAAAACTGGTGACAGATTCCCTTTTATCATAGAATATACCAGCTTTCTCTACCTGTCGAATAATCCGTAATGTTGCCTCACCTACACTACTGAAGATCAGTAACGGCGTTTGGCCAAAGGGTTTACTAAATTACCACACCCATTTACCTCAGTAATCATTGACTCATTAATGTTACCTATTAATGCTGCAAATTCAATAAATGATCATATCTTTTCTTTTCAATGTTTTATTTATTGAAATTTGCCAGTTACATCAAAAAGAAAGCAATCAACAAAGTAGCTTAAGAAATTATTATATAACCTACAAATTCCATTTTTTGGGAGTTAAACAAGTGATTTGAAATATCAATACATGGCAAAAACTATTGCTATACAGAGGTTTAAGGACAACAGCAGCCTTAAAGGAACTTCCAGTAGCAAGATATATCTGGGTTCAAATCTGGGTTCCTTCCATCCACATGCCCTGGCTACATCACATATGCTATGATGTCAAACAAAGATGAAAAAAAAAAAACAGTATAGGGAGTAAAGGGACAGGAGGTCAAGCAGAGAAAGGAGGAAGTTGGAAGATAGGGGTGAGATATAGGGGCAGTAGGGGGAGGGGGGGTAGAGGGGAGCACTAGGCAACAAGGATTCTGTCTACACTGATAGAACCGAACAAGGAGGCCACTATAGCCTTATTAGTTTTTACTAATGACTCTGAATCGGGTCCATGGGTGCCATATTCTTTCAAAAACTGAAAGAGAGCCATTCACCAGGGCAGCTAGTTTGGCTACCTGATATAGCATGGCTACCTTTTCCTGTAGTTGGGATATAGATGGAGTAGTAGCTGTCTTCCAGTTCATAGGTATCAGAAGTTTCGCTGCTGAAAGAATGTGTTGAGTCAACAGAGCGGTATTCTTATGTCCAGTCGGTGACAGGAAATTTAAGAGCACTATCTCCGGTGTCAATGTAAGCTTTTTGCCCACAATTTTCCCGATATAATCCTCTATCAGGTGCCAGAACTGCAGCAGGGGTGGACAAGACCACCACATATGTAAGGCTAGTTTCACACTAGCGTTTATGAGCGCAGCGACGGCCTGCGCACGGCCGCCGCTAAGCCCCGCCCCCTGCCGCGCCTCTGCCGGTAGCTCCGCCTACCGGCGCATGACGCTGCATGCGCCCTCTATCTTTATCACTGGGGGCGCAGGCCGTGCGCAGTATGCGTTTGGCGGCGCATGCGTCCTTTTGACAGTGCGCCGACCTGCGCCAAACGCAACCTGCTGCAGTTTGGTTGCACCGGCGCACCGGCACAAAGGCGCATGCGCCGCCAAACGCATACTGCGCACGGCCTGCGCCCCCCAGTGATAGATAGGGGACGCAGGGCGCATGCAGAGTCATGCGCCGGTAGGCGGAGCAACCGTCGGAGGCGTGGCAGGGGGCGGGGCTTAGCGGCCGCCGTGCGCAGGCCGTCGCTGCGCTCATAAACGCTAGTGTGAAACTAGCCTAAGTAAGGCTGGTTTCACATTAGCGCTTTTGTGCGCAGCGCATCGGGCGCACCAGTGCGCATGCGCACTGCGCACCTATATTTTACATGATGTGCGCATGGTCTTGCGCATATTTGCGCTTTCGTGCGCATGCGTTTTTTTGTCTTTTGCGCCAGGCGCGTCAGACGCAACATGTTGCATTTTTGGTTCCGCCCTGTCTCGTTAAAACAACGCATGCGCACGGAATGCGCACGGAATGCGCAAAAACACCACATTGGAGCCTATGGGAGCGCAATACTTGCGCATGGTCTTGCGTTTTTATGCGCATGCGTTTTTTACATAAACATGACTGAAATTTGGTCTAGACAGTAAAAAAACAAAATTGAACCAAGGTGATAAAATGGTGTGGGCACTGGGATTCCACAATACTTTAAGGATTGCTCACTAGTGGACACACAGCACAAGCTGCACCAATGTAAGTATGAAAAACCTAATGTCTGGCTGAAATTTCAATACATTTCTATGTACTTATGTCTCTTTTTTTTTTTATTGCAGCATGTCTTCATCTGGTGAAGAATATGTCCCCGGGACAGGGCAAGAGGCAGAAGAAGTGAGTACTATGCTTCCGTATGGATTTGAAAAAATAAACACATGTGATTAATTTTTTTGGTTTAATTTTCAGAGCTCATCCTCCATCACGCCACCACCACCGGAGGAACGGCAGGAGCAGCAAGGCCAAGTGCGGGCGGGTAGACGTGATGTAAGTACAGACGGACTGTTTTTTTTTTTTTTTTTACTTATTTTCTAGTCTGGTTTTTTTTTTTTTTTTTTTTTGGTATTTTTTAATTTTATTTTTTTTAAATTTTCATGGTTGTTTTTTTCGATGTTTTTTTTTTTTTTTCCATTTATTTCCATTTAAAACAAATAATTTTTTCATGGATTGTTTATCAATATCTAGGGCTCAAAGTGTGTATGTGTGTGTGTGTGTTTGTGTGTGTGTGTGTGTATGTTTGTTTGTTTGGGTATATGGGCACGGGACTATGGGATGGAGGATATATATGATGGGTATATGGGCATGGGATAGAGGATATGTATGATGGTATATGGGCACGGGACTATGGGATGGCGAACATGTATCATGTGTATATGGGCACAGGCATATGAGATGGCGAATATGTATGATGGGTATATGGGCACAGGACTATGGGATGGAGGATATGTATGATGGAATATGGGCACGGGACTATGGGATGGAGGATATATATGATGGGTATATGGGCATGGGATGGAGGATATGTATGATGGTATATGGGCACGGGACTATGGGATGGCGAATATGTATGATGGGTATATGAGCATGGGACTATGGGATGGAGGATGTGTGATGGGTATATGGGCACTGGACTATGGGATGGAGGATATGTATGATGGAATATGGGCACGGGACTATGGGATGGAGGATAATTTTAAATTTATATAACTAACCACAGTTAGTTACTATGCCCGGGCAGCGCCGGGCTCTTCAGCTAGTTATCGATATTTTTTTTTTTTTAAATCTTTCAAAGATTAATGTTTGTCTTTCTTTTCTAGGCTCCACAGCGGGAGGAGGACCTCGCCCTGGACAACGACGAGCTCATCCGTCTAGTCCAGGAGCGAGTCCCGTTGTGGGACACCCGTCACCAACTGCACTCGGACAACGTGGTGATCCGGCGGCTCTGGAACGAGGTGGCCGCATCGCTGATGGATGGCTGGGACAATGCCTCTCCCCGGGTCCGCAAGGATTTTCGTAAGTATTTAAATGCAGTGTGATGCAGCAGTGATCTTGGCCGGGATCACCCAACTGTGTGTGATGCTATTAACTCCATGGAGTTTCTATCATCACACACAGTTGGATGATCACAGCCTCCAGTGCATAGTCTTACTTTTTTTCTTTTTTTTTTTTTTTCCATCACAGTGAACAAAGTCAGAACCCGTTGGCGCTCGATGAAGGACCGCTTCAACAGGGATATCCGTCAGGAGAATAAGGTTCGCAGTGGTGCTGCGGCAAGGACCGGCACGAAGTACCGATACCATCGTGCCTTGGCATTTTTAAGACCGGTCCTTGCCTCCCGAACGTAAGTATTTTCTAGTTGTATTGTGTTTTATTCTGTGCTTTTCTATTCCACAGGAGTTGGCGATTGTTAATTTATGGTAGTAATTTCTTTCTTTTCTTTTCACAGCACCTGGAGCAGCACCCTGCAACCTGGTCCCGAAGCGGTCCTTCATCAAGCTGCCCCGGACCCCTCCCAGCCATCCATCAGCGAGGAAGCACCTTGCAGGTCTGCACCACAGTCATCTGGAGACCAGGAAGCTGGTCGCTCAGGTGTTCCCCTGTCCCAGGTCTCTGCCACTGGTTTTGCGGGCACTTCCCGCCAGCAGCGGCAGAGGACCTTGGACAGGCCTCTCATGCCCGAGTTCGTTGAATTGAGCTCGGTCTTTCAGAGTAGCCTCAAGGCACTCTCCGATAGACTTGAGAGTGGTTTCCTCCTTTTGGACCAACGCTACAAGTCTATCGAGGGTCGCCTTGAGCGCCTGGAAGTCGACCTCGCCAGACCAGCGCATCATTTTTACACCCAAATAGCTCGGGACACGGCGGAACACCTTACCCCTGACCTCCAGTTGACTGTCATGCAGGCCTGCAACAATGCTTTTATGCAGGCTATGCAGCAGAGTAGGATTATGCAGCAGTCAGTGGTGGCATTTCCACCGGTGCCACCACTGACTCGTTTTACAGCATTACCTACTTCTGCTGCATATCACTGCACAGCCACCACACTTCCAAGCCTCGCCGGACACCAATATACCGCCCCAAGTCCGAGTGCAGCTGGACACTTACCCGCCAACACCATGCCAAGCGCTGCTCCTGCCTGGCCCACCACTGCTGCCGCCACCACCACTGGATGGCCCGTCGTCACCACCCCTGCCTTGAGCGCCGCAACCACCACCACCAGCGGGAGGACCACCCCGGTATGGACCGCCACAGCCACCACGCCTGCATGGACCGCCACCACCACCACCACCACCACCACCTCGGAGCAGCATCAGCTGGGGGACCCGCATTCAATATTTACGGCCCCTGCCAGGACATCCACCACCTCCAGCATGCCACAGCTGGAACAAGATCCTGGCAGGCGGTCAACAAGTGCCAGGCGGTCCCCCAGCTCCAGCCAGTCCCCAGCCTCCAGGCGTTCCAGAGGCTCAAGGCGGTCCAGAGGCTCAAGGCGGTCCAGAGGCTCAAGGCGG